>NC_138774.1:100490735-101090735 GCF_965119305.1 Pelophylax lessonae | reverse complement strand
TAAGGGCTGAATCGAAGCCGCCGGCCGGTCAGCTTCAAACACCCGCCCTCACGTCTCGCACAGGTGACGTCAGCACGCAGCGACCGACATACGTTTCGTCAAAACTGACGTTCTCAAGGACCTCTGGATACATTCACGGATTGAGTCCACATGTTTGACAGCGTTCACCTGGGTCTTTTACTACTATCACTTTTATTCATTCATTTTTCATTTTTTCGAGGACCAGTGGCGATAGAGGGGTTCAGTTCCAGGAAAGCATGCTAAGTTTGTGAGTACTGTGAATTGCCCCTGATGGACTGCCTGAAGTGTAGAGGGGACCACTCCGGTGAAGGTCCCAGGGATCCAGGAGCCAGCTAGTGTCAAGGGGGGGTGCCTAGGGAGAGGACCCTGAAGTGTCAGAGGGGGCGCCAGTGGTTGGGCCCTGAAGAGTTAAGGGTACGGTGTTAAGGGTTGCAGCAGCACAAGCAGTTACAAGGAGCTACCTCAGTAAGTGAAGGGCTGGAGGGAGCTGTTCACCGGACTTTTAAACTAAACAAAGTGTCAGGAGTCAAATGTCCTACAGTCCTGGATCTTCTGAGTTAACCTGAGTATTAAAGTTGAAGTTCCAGCACAGTTCAGCAGAACAGTATTTTCAAGCGCCAGGGAGCATTGGCCGGAATTCAGCTTGCGTCAAGACAGCGCTAACAGGCATTTTTCTGTACAGTGTCCCAGTTGAACCTAGTTGAGCCAGAGGAGTATCCCACTCATTCCCTCCTCCCATCCCCATTACAAAATAAACAAAACAAACCAAAGATGCCGGAATGGTCATTGTCTCAGCTCTCACACTTGGGTTTTCAACTTAAATGTGTTGGAAGTGTTACCGGTAACAATGGCAGAACCACATCAGGCCTAATGCCTGGAAATATTGCTACACCTATAACTTACATGTCTGTAACTGAAGTAAGCCCAGGTACCATGATGGGATGAGAATGCCACCGAGTAACCATCTAACCCGGGGCTGAGGCAGGTATAAACCAACCAGTCCAGGGGTGGGAGGGGCCCAGAAATAAAGAAGAATAAGATACCAAAGGCAAATCCATGGGGTTGAGCACACTAATGACCAAATAATCTAAAGAAAAGAATATCAAAAAGTTTTGTATGTGTAAATATAATCCAAGAAGGAAGATATTGGGTAAGGTGTGCCAGAAAAACCAAGAGAAGAGTCCATAATAATAGGACAATAAGGAGGACATCAGATAGTGCCAAAAGCATTGAGGTGCAGAGACATGCCAAAGATGGATAGGGAATGAATTGGAAAAAAAAGCCAAATAAAAAAGAAAAAGAATAGTGAGACAAAGTGCCCAGATAAAAATTAAAAAAACTAAAAATAATAAAAAGGGTGAAAAATGTGAATGCAATAAAAATATAATAAAAAAAGGACAAAAAAGTGTCATACCACAAACTATGAGAAAAACACCAGATGGTGCCAAAAATGTTGGGGTGTAGAAAATGCCAAAAATGCATTAAGAATGAATTCGAAAAAAACAATCAGGAAATAAAAATAGTGAAACCAAATGCACCTGGTAAAAATGAGGAATATACAATTTGGAAAATGGGAAAGAAGCAATGGAAATACAATACAAGTGGCCAAAAAACATCTTACCACTGAATCAATAATGAGAAAAGAGGAGTGGAGTGACATTTTTTCAGACCCTCCTGAACCCCCCCCCCCCCCCCCCAATACAGTAAAACTGCACATTTTAGAGTGGCCTTTATAGTGGACAGCCTGAGGCACACCTGTGCAATAATCATGCTGTCTAATCAGCATCTTGATATGTCTCACCTGTGAGGTGGATGGATCTCGGCAAGAAGTGCTCACTAACACAGATTTGTGAACAATATGTGAGAGAAATCAGCCTTTTGTGTACATAGAAAAAGTCTTAGATCTTTGAGTTCAGCTCATGAAAAATGAGGGCAAAAACAAAAAAGTGTTGAATTTATAATTTTGTTTAGTGGAAGATTAAATTGGATTCACGAGGGCACACATTGTCACATCTGACATAATATGTAATGACTTGGTGATGCAGTTTCCAAGGGAATTATTGGATTTATTCTTAGGCTATATATATTTTTTTCTATTCTTTTCTTGTTGTTTTCCCTGCACTGCTTTAAAATGGCACCCTGGACTTAATAGAAGCATTTAGGATACAGCAATGTGTAATCAAGGAGATGTTTAACGTGTGGCCAATGGTAAGTAGGAGGCTAGGAGCCTTCATTCATAGAAAGTATGAGGATTTTTTTCAATTTTGCTTTTTATAATTTGTCACAAAAAAAATAAACAAATAAAGTGAAAACTGTTTAATGTAAAAAAAAAAAATTGAACACACACATACACACACAATATGAGCCACAAAATAATAGCTTAGGAGAAGGGAAAGAAGGAGTGAATTATGATTGAATAACGTTAACTAAGGGTTAAATAGGAAGCCTTTTTTTTATTTGTCAGACTTCTAGCAGACATCATAGGTAGATGGAAGCTTATCCCTTTGATCCACAGAAGAATGCAACAGAGTGAATACAGTACATTGCTTCTTTGTATCTCTCCAACTCCCGTCTGAACACAGTTTATATATAGTGTCAAAGGTCTGTGATTGACAGCAGCTGCTGTAATTGCTGCTCTATTCCTTATACACCCCTGTGTACTTTAAAGCGGTGTTCTATTCCCCCAATTATTATTTTTTTTCATAAATGCTCTGCTGTAATTGTTACCACTTCTACTGGAACATTTAGTTATGGTCAGTAAAGTGGCCCTTGTTTTTTTTTTTTTTTTATTTAAACCTTAAAAAACGAGCCTGATATTGGAAGCAAGTAGGGACCATTGCTGTTGTGGGCATCTGAAACTCGTTTGTCTTCATTCCTGAGATTCGGTGCAGCTGGCTGCCCGGTATGCACCTCCAGATCTTGCGCCGGCGCAGTAATGCCACTGCGCAGTGTCGTTTCTTCCTGACAGGTTGCTAACTCCTCCTGTTCATGTCATTTTTGCTCTGGAAATCAGGCGAGATTTCAGTTTTAGGGGATTCCCATGGACTCCAGGGACAGATGGCCATAGCCAAAAGTGCTTCAGAAAAGAATTGCAAAACAGGTATTTAGAAAAGAAAATAACATTGCGGATGGGCACTGGAATGGAAAAATAACATTCTAATAACATTGCGGATGGGCAATGGAATGACTGGACATTATGAAAATAGGTGGAATTCTGCTTTAATTACGTTTTTTTTGTGTGTGTGTAGCATGCCGAAGGCCAACAATATGGACATTAACTATTGTGTTATAGTTGTCCTAAAAATATGGGTCTATGGTATTCTCAACCAACTTAAAATTATTGTCAAGTTCTTTTTTTTTTTGTTGTTTTCTTTAAATAACAAACATGTTATACCAAGCTGCTCTGATCAATGGAATTGCACAGAGCGGGCCTGAACCTTCTCTTTTTCAGTCCCCCACCAACAGGGCCGGGTCAAGGGGTGGGCAGGAGGGACGGCTGCCCTGGGCATTGTGGTATCATGTAAGGTGGGGGGGATTTGTGTTGTGAGGGGTAATTTAGGGGGCAGCAGGAGGTAATAATTGTTCTAAGAGGGGAAATTTGGTGAGGTGTGCTAGGAACGGTGATCTGGTGAGATTTGTGTTGAGAGGAGGAAGAGTATTTGTGCTAGGAGGGGAATTTGTGATATTGGGGATGTTTTGGGGGCATTATTTGTGCTAGGAGGGCAAATTTTATCGGTAGACAATTTGTCCTAGGAAGGGGGAATTGATTTGGGGGGTAGGGAACTGTGCTGGGAGCATATGCAGAATGAGAGGGTTTGAGCTGGGGGGGGGGGGGCAGATATGTACTGGGAGGAAGGGGAATTTATGCTTAGGGGGTAAACATGCAGATTAGTGGTGCTTGATTTTTTTTTTTGGGGGGGGGGGATTTTTGCTGGCACATCATAATGCTCTTACATCTTTGGGGGGGGGGCAACATTGGCATGTTCGCCCAGGGCTCTAGATGACCTTGTCCCAGCACTATTACAAGCTTGCCCAATGCTTACTACGGTGGCACTTGTGGGCTCAGCTCTGTGCCCCCTCCCCCCCGCTCCCTCATCACAGGATTTAACTGACAGTAGTGGGAGCCAATGGTCATGGCCATTGCCTCAGCAAAGCCTGTAAGAGCGGGTAGAGGGGAGAGAGCAGCTACAGACAGGCACAGTGCTGCTTTTTAGTACTCCATCCTTTTTCATCCACTTCCTGTCTCCATATACTAATACTTGCCCCACGGTCAGCTGCTCGTCACAGCTCTGGGCTGGCTTCTTAACCACTTCTGGACCGGAAGACCGTAAAAGCGACAATTTTGAAAAAAAAAAAAAAAAAAAAAAAACACAATATTTTTCACTTTCTGCCAAATAACATTCCCAAAAAAGAAAAAAAAATGTAAAAAATGTAAAAATCAAAATTTAACATTTTAGGCCAATTTGTTTTCTGCTACATATTTTTGGTAAAAAAAAAAAAATAATCGCAATAAGCGTATTTTGATTGGTTTGCGCAAAAGTTATTGAGTTTACTAACTACGGGAAAGATTTGTCATTTTAATTGTTTTTTTTTTTTTTCTTTTTTACTAGTAATGGCGGCGATCTGCGATTTTTTGTGGGACTGCGACATTGTGGCGCACAGATCGGACCCCTAACTGACATTAACACTTTTGGGGGTACCAGTGACATTACTACAGTAATCAGTGCTAAAAATATGCACGGTTACTGTAATAATGCCATTGGCAGGGAAGGGGTTAATGCTATTGGTGATCAAGAGGTTAAATGTGGGGCGTGGCTTGTGAGATCACAGAAACATGCGATCCTATATAGCAGGATCACATGACCTCTGTGATCACTTCAGGGAGAATGACAGACGGGTGTTTACATCAACTGTCTGTCCTTCTCTGTCAGCAGGGGGAGATCGCCGGTGTCGGACGGCAATCTGAGCCGCCTGACCACCGCACTGGCTTCCCCGCTGAGGATTGGGGCGGGAGCGTGCCTCCGGCGGCGAGCACTCGCCCCCTAGTGGCCTCCCAAGCAAATTACGTTTATTAACGTGATTTTGCCTGGGAGAGCCACACTGCCGATGTAAAAAGGCAGTGCAGCGATGGGAAGTGGTTAATAGAGACTGTGGATTGTATCTGCACAATGTATGTTGGCATGACTACATTAAAGCCAGCCATATACTCTTACATTTTTTTCACTCAGCCTGCAGCTTGAATTTAAAAAATTAAAGCGTCACTAAACCCACATCATAAAAGAAAAAAAAAAAAAAAAGGATCAATAAATGGTGTATTACATTTATTTATTTCAGGTTCTTCTATAGTGCCGTCAATTTACGCAGCGCTTTACATCTACATTGTACATTCACATCAGTCCCTACCCTCAAGGAGCTTACAATCTAAGGTACCTAACTCGCATTCATACATACACATACTCGGGTCACTTTAACCTACCAGCATGTTTTTGAATGTGGGAGGAAGCTGGAGTACCCTGGAGGAAACCCACGCAGGCACAGGGAGAACATGCAAACTCCAGGCAGGTAGTGTCGTGGTTGGTATTCGACCCAGCAACCCTTTCCCTACTAGGTGAAAGTGCTAACCACTACACCACTGTGCTGCCCTGTTACATGCTGTTAATACTGCCAGTCACTATGAGATTCATTTTCTGTATTCTGCAAAAAACCTGGTTGCTTCTGCTGCTCTCTATCTCCACCTTCTGTACATGTCCCCAATTCAGCTAGGGATTTTGCAGCTCTGGTGGCAACTCTGCACATGCTCAGTTTTCAGTGAGTTTCTATGTTGAGCATTTAATCCCTATCACATCTGAGCAGCCCATGTGACTATAGGGCTGCTATAGGCATATACACAGTGGTAAATAACATGTAGATTAATGGAGGCTTCACTTCCCTCTTCATCCAAGAACTAGGCTAGAGGGGCATGATACAGAAAACT
The DNA here is from genome assembly GCF_965119305.1 of Pelophylax lessonae. Lineage (NCBI taxonomy): Eukaryota > Metazoa > Chordata > Amphibia > Anura > Ranidae > Pelophylax > Pelophylax lessonae. The sequence goes on along the minus strand of NC_138774.1, from coordinate 101,084,740 downwards.
TCCCTCACTATGGTATTGCCAAAAAATAAAAAAAGATTTTATTTCATAGATATGCTCACCGGCCACTTTATTGGGTACAACTATTAAATTGCTTGGTAACACAAATTGCTAATCAGTCAATCACATGGCAACTCAATGCATTTAGGCATCTAGACATGGTGAAGACGATTTGCTGCAGTTTAAACCGAGCATCAGAATGGGGAAGAAAGGGAATTTAAGTGACTTTGAATGTGGCATGGTTGTTGGTGCCAGACAGCTAGTCTGAGTATTTAAAAAAAACTGCTGAGCTACTTCGATTTTCATGCACAACCATCTCTCGGGTTTACAGAGAATTGTCCGAAAAAAGAAAATATCCAGTGAGCGGCAGTTGTGTGGACGAAAATGCCTTGTTGATGTCAGAGGAGAATGGGTAGATTGGTTCGACATGACACGATAGAAAGGCAACAGTAACTCAAATAACCACTTGTTACAACCAAGGTATACAGAATACCATCTCTGAACGCACAACACATCGAACCAGGCTACAGCAGCAGAAGACCACACTAGGTGCCACTTCTCACCAAAATTGGAAAAAAGTTGCCTGGTCTGATGAGTTTTGATTTTAGCTGTGACATTCAGATGGTAGGGTCAGAATATGGTTTCAAGAACATGAAAGCATGGATCCATCCTGCCTTGTATCAACGGTTCAGGCTGGTGGTGTGATGGAGTGGGGAATATTTTCTTGGCACACTTTGGGCCCCTTGGTACCAATTGAGCATCGTTTAAATGCCACGGCCTACCTATGTATTGTTGCTGACCATATCCATTCCTATATGACCACAGTGTACCCATTTTCCGATGGCTAATTCCAGCAGGATAATGCACCATTTCACAAAGCTCAAATCATCTCACCACTGCTTTCTTGAACATGACAATGAATTCACTGTACTCCAATGGCCTCCACACACTCACCAGATCTTAATCCAATAGCGCATCTTTGGGATATATGGTGGAAAGGGAGATTCACACCATGGATGTGCAGCCGAAAAATCTGCAGCAACTGCGTGATGCTATCATGTCAATATGGACCAAAATCTGTGAGGGATGTTTCCAACACCTTGGTGAACCTATGCTACTAAGAATTAAGGCAGTTCTGAAGCCAAAAGGGGTTCCTAATAAAGTGGCCGGTGAGTGTACATGGCCAGCATTAGGGAAGGGAAGGTACAATGTATTTATGGGAGCATTTGATTTGGACCACAGCTGTTTTCATCAAAGAGACCTTTCTAGCAAGGTGTACCTAATAATGAATGTATACATGTATGACAATTTCAAATAGTTTATTGATATTAATTATGTTTACTCTGTATTCCAAAGCCTTTTTTTTTTTTTTTAACGTGACCAGCAGCAGAGGACTAGAAGCTCCTACTGCTTAGGTTAACCTGTAGACAGGCTGGGAAAGATCTGGGTCATGTGACAGCTATATATCGATTAGGAAAAAGGTATTTAGATTTTTTTTTTTTTATTAAAACTATTACAGTGCCATCATCCACATACAGAAATAGAAGTTATAATGTAAATTAAAGAGTGTATGTTTAGTATCGCCGATTCCTCCATAGTCGCTAAACAGCATTGATGAACAAATCTTCCACTGTAGCTTTAAAATTTTGCCAGCTACCTCCAGCAGTGGTCTGAAAAACCAAAAGCAGCCACTGTTCACACAAACATTTTCTGACCTGCTCCTTAAATTTTCTTATCTAGCCAACTTATGTCTCCATGCAACAGTAGACAACCCAGGATCACAAATATCCCCCATATGCAAAATTGCCTGAACAAAGGCCCTTTAGGCCAGGGTCATTAGGCATTATGAAGATACAGTCAGGTCCATAAATATTAGGACATCAACACAATTCTAATCTTTTTGGCTCTATACACCACCACAATGGATTTGAAATGAAACAAACAAGATGTGCTTTAACTGCAGACTTTCAGCTTTAATTTGAGGGTATTTACATCCAAATCAGGTGAACGGTGTAGGAATTACGACAGTTTGTATATGTGCCTCCCACTTTTTAAGGGACCAAAAGTAATGGGACAGATTAACGATCATAAATCAAACTTTCACTTTTTAATACTTGGTTGCAAATCCTTTGCAGTCAATTACAGCCTGAAGTCTTCAGTTCCTGCTTGTTCTTGGGGCATTTTCCCTTCAGTTTTGTCTTCAGCAATTGAAATGCATGCTCAATCGGATTCAGGTCAGGTGACTGACTTGGCCATTGCATAACATTCCGCTTCTTTCCCCTAAAAGACTCTTTGGTTGCTTTCTCAGTATGCTTCGGGTCATTGTCCATCTGCACTGTGAAGCGCCGTCCAATGAGTTCTGAAGCAGTTGGCTGAATATGAGCAGATAATATTGCCCGAAACACTTCAGAATTCACCCTGCTGCTTTTGTCAGCAGTCACATCAATAAATACAAGAGAACCAGTTCCATTGGCAGCCATACATGCCCACGCCATGACACTACCACCACCATGCTTCACTGATGAGGTGGTATGCTTTGGATCATGAGCAGTTCCTTTCCTTCTCCATACTCTTCTCTTCCCATCACTCTGGTACAAGTTGATCGTGATCTCATCTGTCTATAGGATGTTGTTCCAGAACTGTGAAGGCTTTTTTAGATGTTGTTTGGCAAACTCTAATCTGGCCTTCCTGTTTTTGAGGCTCACCAATGGTTTACATCTTGTGGTGAACCCTCTGTATTCACCCTGGTGAAGTCTTCACTTGATTGTTGACTTTGACGCACATACACCAACCTCCTGGAGAGTGTTCTTGATCTGGCCAACTGTTGTGATGGGTGTTTTCTTCACCAGGGAAAGAATTCTTCGGTCATCCACCTAAGTTGTTTTCCGTGGTCTTCCGGGTCTTTTGGTGTTGCTGAGCTCACCGGTGCGTTCTTTCTTTTGAATGATGTTCCAAAAAGTTGATTTGGTCACACCTAATGTTTTTGCTATCTCTCTGATGGGTTTGTTTTGTTTTTTCAGCCTAATGATGGCTTGCTTCACTGATTAGGGACAGCTCCTTGGATCTCATATTGAGAGTTGACAGCAACAGATTCCAAATGCAAATAGCACACTTGAAATGAACTCTGGACATTTTATCTGCTCCTTGTAAATGGGATAATGAGGGAATAACACACACCTGGCCATGGAACAGCTGAGCAGCCAATTGTCCCATTACTTTTGGTCCCTTAAAAAGTGGGAGGCACATATACAAACTGTTGTAATTCCTACACCTTTCACATGATATGGATGTATATACCCTCAAATTAAAGCTGGAAGTCTGCAGTTACATGATATATTGTTTGTTTCATTTCCATTGTGGTGGTGTATAGAGCCAAAAATATTAGAATTGTGTTGATGTCCCAATATTTATGGACCTGACTGTAATCTGCTACAGAATGTTAAAAACAAAAAAAAAAAAAAAAAAACACACCTTGCAAAATTACATTAACATATTAAAACTTTGTAAGGTTGAGATTGGATCTAGACCTGTTTTAATTGATTGAGAATTAAAAAAAAAAAAAAAAAAAAAAACTTTATAAATTTACAGGTAAAACCAAGCTTTAAATGCCAAACCTCTTTTGTTCCTGGGATGGATAGAATGAACATGCAGTTCAAGCAATGGTTAAATACTTACTCCAGCATACGAGAAAGGCCCGAATACTTTATATCCCCTTCAGACAGCAAGTTAAATGCACTAACTAAAATATTTTGTGACCTGCTGCCATAAAGCGCTCTCCAGCTTTATTTCTATGATAATAGGTCCCCACTGAAGAATACCCTCAATAAACCATACACACTGATGCTTCTTCAATTCCCTTTACTTTGTGAAAGGAAAGTTTCCTAACTATCAATGTCGTGTCAGCACAAATATCTGGGGAATAGAGGAGGCCAAGGTTTCAGGTCAACCATTCCAGAGCTCTCGCTTAACAATACAGGCAACACAATACATTTAAAAAAAAAATGCAGGAAAACCATGAACAGCGGAGGTAAACAAAAAAGGAATTATGTTGTTAACAGCAGTGTTAAAACTTTAGATGCAGATCCACCAAGGTTACAAATATTTTTTTTCTGGGAAGGACAATTGCTCCTAAACATTACAAAAATGGTAAATGGCCAAGCTGGCTCCAAACTATTTATTTTACTAACAGATGCACCTGCTGGGAGCTGTATGTTCAGTATTACAACATTATGTTTTGGCGGTTGGGCGGGGACTTTCTGGCCTCTTCACGGAAGAAAATCTAGTAGGGATGAGTGATGGTAAGCCATTCATAGAAGCCTTGTACTTTCAATACAAGGCTACTCCTGATTGACTGAGATTGCGCATGACAATCTACTTCTGGGATCCCCCAGCGTTGGCAGATCAGTGCAAGGATAGAGGAAGTCACAGCTGGGAAGCGCTGACGTAACGCATATAGGGTGCGGAGCCTGCATACCCGACGTTGCATCTCTTCCTGATTTGTCACGAACTGTGTTTTAAGAAGGCACTGCTGAGTGCCGTGTATGTAAGCGCAGCTATTTACTCATTAAATTACTGTCTAAATAAGCAGAGAGCACTAGATTTCTTCTTTCTTTAATCTTCATGTGTGCCATCTATGATTGGAAGTGGAACCCAGGATCAGCCTCCCTGTTTATAGTCTAACATCTCCCCTGATTGAGGGAAAAACGCTTGGATTGACCTGTAATACTCAGGTCTAGAAACAGGGTGAGAGGCCACTTTACATGGTGAAGGAAGCACATGTTTGGAGTCTGGGATTAATTTGACGGACATTTTCATCCACATATTTTGCACTATATATTATGATTTTGCTTAGTCATTTATACTTTGAAAGTTTACCTACTTTCGTCTTTATCACAGTTGTTATTTGTGATTTATGAATTTTTTTCTAGCGCAACACTGTTTGTTTATTATTGGAATAATTTGGCACTTTTAGGCCCCGTTCACACTGGGGCGATCCGACTTGGGGGGGCGACCTCCGAGGTCGCGGTGCGAGCAGCGCGCCGCGACCTCGGAGCAGCCGGCACGGACTTCATAACATTGAAGTCTATGACGGTCGCTCCGGGTCGCCCCAAAGAAGCTCCGGACCCTTTTTCTAAGTCGGAGCGACTTGTGTCGCTCCTATTAGAACGGGTCAGCAGCTTCCCTATGGAAGGCAACCTACGGCGACCTGTGAGGCGACCAGGTCGCCTCACAGGTCGCCTTAGTGTGAACGGGGACTTAGTGTTTGCAGACGGATGTGATTTATTTGTGCACTGTGTATTATTATAATTTGTTGCACATATATTTATTTATATATATGAAAATTTTCTTTGCATATATTTAGCACATATTTTGTGGTTTTAGCACATAGAGATTATTTATCACATTTTTGTGCTGATAGTCTTTTTGATTATTTATCTTCTCTAATAACCTCATGCAAAAAACATACAGAAGGATACTTTTTCCTTCTTACGGACCGAACCAGATCCTTCAGGTCTGTGACCTTTGTTGGCAAGAATACCTTTGCCTGTATTGTGTGCACAATTCCAGACCCTGACTTTGCCAAGAACTGAACTGTCCAGAACACGATCCGGCTTAAAGCCGAAGCTGATTAGTCTGTTAGTAATAGATCATCTAGATATCCTATCACTGATATCCCTTGAGACCTTAAAGCAGCCAATACTGGAGCTAGGATCTTTGTGAACACTCTTGAAGCAGTGGCCGACTCGAAGGGCAGAGCCAAAAACTGAAAATGACGGTTTTTTACTGCAAAGCGGAAAAACCTTTGATGGGCCTGAAAGATAGGCACATGAAGATATGCATCCTTGATGTCAATGGATGCTAGAAATTCCTCTCCCTGCAAGGAGGCCATGACCAAGTGAATTGAGCTTTGAGATCAAGAATAGGTCTCACGTCTGTTTGGCTTGGGGACTATGAAAAGGTTTTGGTAAAAAAACCCTGAATCTTTGGCTTGGGCACTATGAAAAGGTTTGGTAAAAACCCCTGAATCTTTCGTCCTCTGGAACCTCTGTAATCACTCTTTGGGACCTTAAATGGTCCAGAGCCAGAAAGAGAGATCTTATTTTTAGAGGATCTGCAGGTATGTTTGACTTTACAAACAGAGGTTGTGGGAACACCCGAAATTCCAGTTTGTACCCCTGTGAGATAGTGGAAATAACACAGTTGTCTTGAATTATTTCTACCCAGACCTCCGAGAACCGTAGCAGCCTTCCCTCCACCCGACTGAGTGGGAACGCCACTTCACAAGGTAGGTTTAGAGCTAGAATTGGTAGGTCTCTGGGCCCAGGGTTTCTTCTGCCCTTGCCCTGAAGAATTGGTTCTAGATCCAGAGAGCTGGGGCCGTCGCAACTGCCTGGGATTAAAAGCACTGGGAGTCTAAGTACTGGGAATCTTAAAAGGACGTTTGCTTTTTCTTTTAACAGGCAGCAATGCACTCTTCCCCCCCAAAATCTTTTGGATATATTTATCCAGATCATCTCCAAATAGGCGTTCCCCATGAAAGGGAAAACCAGCCAGCAACTTTTTACATGGTTTATGCCGCAGACCAGCTTTTTAGCCACAGGATTTTGCGCATATGAACTGACAAAAGAGCAACCTGTGACATTTGTTGTATGGAGAACATCTACTGCGAAACAAAGTTCTAGGTAGATCTGCCAAATCTTCCACAAACTCTCCTTAAGTAGGAACCGTCCCAGAAACTCCCTTAATACAGTCTTTTAAAGACTGAAAAACTTCTATAGCTGCCACTGCTGGTTGTATCGCAGACCCTGCAACATCAAAAGGAGGCTTTTAGCAAAGATTCCAACTTATCAGCTGGATCTTTAAAAACCTGGGCATTATCCACAGGACAAGTTAAACTTTTGTTAACAGAAGAAATGGCAAGTATCCACAGCAAGTATACTCCATTTTCTTGTGAACTTTTCCTCCATAGGATACAATAAAGAAAACTTTTTGGGAGGAACACAAATCCAATCAGGATGATCCCAATCAGCATCCATTACCTGCTCCAAGAGTGGATGTAAGAGAAAAACCTGAGGACTTTGAGGAAGGCGCAATGAGCCTAGAGAAGAAAGACTTCAGACATCTCTTAAGGGAGGTAATTTGTATCCAGTCTCCAGTGAATTAACAATCTTTGGGGTCGAGAGGCCAAGAAGGACTCCTTAGATCCTGACTTCCCAGAAGTGGAAACCTCAGCTTGACCTTCTACATGGTCATTTACAGCTACTTCTTCCACATGCTCCCAGGGTGGCACTGATCAGCCATTTATGTTTATATATATATATATATATATATATATATATATATATACATACACAGGGCTTGACAAATTTGCCTGAAATCTAGGAGCCAGCTGAAAAAGTTAGGAGCCAGTTTTTTTTTGTTTTTTTTTAAACTAAACAACCAAACTTTTTTTAATAAAACGGATACTAAATTTACACATAAATACGACTAGAACCCCACTCTCCTCTTTAGCGCAATTGGATGAAAACAGACTGTCTGTCTCTTTCCATCCGATGCCATCTGATCCGAGGGTGGATAGAAAATAGAACCCCCATCCATCTGTTTTTGGAGGACAGGATCAGATGGCGGCAGATTACTGCTCCATAGAGGAGAATGAAGGGTCCGATCAGGTCTGTCTGAAAAACTGACAGGCGGACCTGATCAGACAGCCCATGTGAAAGGGGCCTTCGGCTGTGGCACGGCGATGAGGAAAAAAAAAAGATTTTATATATATTATATATATATATATACACACACACACACACACACACATTTTTTTTTTTTAATAAGAATTGGAAAAAAAAAAAAAGGAAAAGATGTTTAATTTTTTTTTTTTAATAATTAAAAAAAAAGAGAAAATTATTTATTTTTTTAAATTTAAAAAATAAATTAATAAATAATAACCACACTCCCTGTCCACTTACCTTTAAGCAAAGGTAACTGGACAGAGAGATGAAGCCTGCAAAAACTTCCCATCTCCTTCCAAAGAGCAGATGAGAGGGAAGGCATTAAGAACATGCATTACTCCCGGCCACCACAAGAGGGCGCCAGTTCCCCTAGCCTCTCACCTCACAGAAGAAGGCCGAAAAGTCGGGGCCTCAATTTATGGACGGCGTGGAAGTCCGTACACTCGGGAAAGAAGGTGGGGGCGCAAAAGGGACAGGACACCTCCTGCAGGGCACCCCAGGCACCAGGTCGCTAATTCTAGTCGCAAATGCGACCTGGAGCCCGGGGTTTGTCGAGGCCTGTATATATATATATATATATATATATATATATATATATATATATATATATATAATCTTGTATTAAAAAAAAAAAAAAAAATCGATATTTCTTTATCGTACATCACAGGACACCTATATTGATTACTTTATGGGTTATATGCCACCCATAGGTGAAAGGACACTGGCAACCATTCATATAACCCCTCCCATACAGGAAGTAACTCCGTTTTTTCGCCAGTGCCTTAAAGGTGAGGGTCAAGGTGGAGAAGCTCTCCACTTTTTTATGTTTTTTTTTAAAGAAGAGGAAAGAAGATTATGCTAAAAACCTCAACCAAAGATCTTTGAATCTAAGGGGATTGGCATTCAGATTTATCCAAAAAAAGTCAAAGACTAAAAGGATGGTACCTGAGCCTCAGGAAAGGAGATACAAGGTTTTGCCTGTCAAAGCACACCTTGTTTGTTTAAACATATCGCTCTCATCCTATGTTGTTCACCTGAAACAGTAGGTGTATCGGCTGTTCTTGTTCTACCTAGAGTGAGTTTCCTCCCCTCATGCGGACCAGCTTCTGTTATTACTAGTGTACTTTTCTTCCCCTCATTCAGACCAGATTATGTTATCCCTAGAGTAAATTAACCCACCTCATCCAGACAAGATTCTGGTATGCCTAGAATAAGTTTGCTCTCCCTGTCCAGATCATATTCTGTTATCCCTGGAGAAAGTTCATTCTCCTCATCAAGACCAGATTCTGTAGCCCTCAGGGTAAGTTTGCTCTCCTCAGGTGCCCACCTAGGAAAGTGAGGAAGTCTACCAGAAAGACTTCTCTTGAGGAGCAGCATTATGCGACATGTCCAAACTCCAACCATTTGCTGCCTCCTCACATATGCACCTTCCAAACTGTGATAAGAGGCAGAGCTACTGTCAGGGCTCTGGAAGAAAAGAGGAACATTGCATTAAAGGCTATTAATCATATTTATTTTAAAACATGTTCGGAGACAAATTACAATACCTTAAAGTAGATCAAACCCTAACTGGATGACATAGTTTTCTGAAGCAAACTGTGTGTCAAACTGCCACTTCCTGTGTACATACATTTAACTGGCTGTTGGCTGCATATCATGGACAGTATTGCTGATTAATTATGAGTTTGAGGGTGTTCGGACTAGGATCAGAACCCGTTTGTGCGAGCCTACCAAAAGCAGTCTTCTGTATGGTTCAATCTGTGGCTGGGTCGTTACCCACCCTGCAGCAGCACAATGTGTATACGTAGGGCTGCTGGGAAGTGCAATGCCCTGTCACAGATGATTGACCAATAAAGGTGACAGCTTCCTGATGGCATCTAACATGTTGGTTCAGATCCTAGACTGAACAACCTCATCACTGGTCCTGATGATTGACCAATACAGGTGACAGCTTCCTGGTGAGCTTGAACATGTTGGTTCTGATCCTAGACCGAACACGCACATCACTGGTCCTCACAAATGATAGTCCGGACAAAGGTGGACCATGCCTATGCAGAACGTATTGGTACGGAGTCTACCAGGGGAGCATGTGCTCCACGATTCTGGTTTTCCTAGTCTTAACCTGGCTTGGAATATTCGGATAGAACTAAATGTATATGAAATGACCAATGACAGGATAAAAAATATGTAGGTGATATATGAAGTGGGAAATGCCTATGGACCTTCTGTGCCCATTGTGAGTACAGCACTATTACCAAAAAGGTTTTCCTTTTTTTTCCTCTTGGCGGTTTCTCTGTAATTGAACCTCCATAGTAAAACACATACGGACAGAACGGGCTGGTTTCACCTGTGCGTGTAATTTGAGCTTCAGATATTCAACTCCGTTAACAGGTTTTTCCCAGCTAAATAGCATCACTTGCTGGCTGGAAGATTGTAAGCCTGTATGTATTTTTTACCATGGCTGTCTTTAACATTGATTGGATCCTGGGCAAGCAAGTTGTTGTAAAAAAGTAGCAGCAAGACGCTTGGGTGCGCATATCAGTCTTGGATGATGTGCGAGTCTGCAGGTGTTAATTTCTTGCTCAGGTCTGAGCATTGCATTTAGGGAGGAGGTCACAGTTAATCAGGTTGAAAAAAGTCAATCTAGTTCAACCAATAGAAAACTTCCATATTCATTGCACAATTCTTTACCTACAATTGATCCAGAGGAAGCCAAAACAAAAACCCAATAAAGCATGATCCAGTGTGCTCCAGTGGGGGAAACAAAATCCTTCCTGACCCCCCAGGAGGCAAATCGGTATTCCCTGGATCAACTACCCCTGGTGTTAATCTCCTTTATACCCAACCAAGGGCTCAAACAGAGCAGAGGCCCTGAATAAGAACAGTCTCCTTAACTACTTGCCACCTGCGCACAGTAGTTGTACAGCAAGTGGGCGGTAGCAGAAGCGTGCAGGCTGATGCAGTTTTGTATAGGCAGCAGAAGGGAAGTTTGGCCAGCTTGGCAAAAACAAACTAAAGTGACAAGAAACTTGCAATTCAGCTTTAAATGCTCATCTGCAAAAAAACATTCAGTAAATGTTAGTTTCTACAATAGACAATACACCTGGCTACCCTGGTAGGCAACATTTTCCATCTGCAAAACATAGGTTCGCAGTATGTATATGTAGCTAGTTAACGCCATTTGAACATAAACGCTTAAATGTTGTCGCACTGCATTCACTCCAGTAAGTGCCCAACAATATGTCTCAAGTCACAAAGATAAAAGTGACATTTTTGTGCGAGTAAAAAGTGCAATTTGCCGAAGAGATGTATTTTCCCCCCTCTGGCTATCTGCCGAACTTTGCAATTTCCTAGTGCAGCTTCCTCAGTGTGTCGCCTCCATTAGCTGCCTTAAGATATTTTGCAAGCAGAACCGCTATTTGTTTTTCAAAAACAACTTCAGGTTGCGTAACGCCCTCGCCAGCTGCCGGAGACATTATTTTAATGATCTGCAGATAATGAGCAATGGATTTTCTTTGTAGATCGAGCAGCTTGCCTCGGCAAAGTCCATTTCTGTTTCTGGGCCTCACAACCGCACATCCTCCTTAATAAGCCATGTATGATCTTGTCCTGTATACACAACTCTGCATCGGGCTCGATTCCCTCAGCTGGGACCTGGCTTGTTTATTTCTGAGACGCAGATTGAGTTTATGGGGAGGATATAAACTATTATTAGACTAGAAACGGCCTGGGAGATCCTGAGCGCACGTTCCTGATGTCATCTCTCTGATCTGGGCATTGTAGCATTGCAGCAAGATGTTGTACAGGCAGGCTGATGGTACAACATGGTTTTCATAATCGTACATAGCACAATTTAATATAATAACATGCACAGACGTAGACGCATTTCCAGTTAATGCTGCTCTAGGCACGCGGTTTATAAACCCACTGCTTCTGACCTGAAACAACCCCTTATATCCTTCTCCATTTTCTTCAGTTCTGAATATTCAAAGAACAGAAGTCAAGGGACGGAAAAGAAAATGTAAAGGGTTGTCCACTTTAAACTGCGCCAAGGCTTTAGAAATAAAGGGCAAGTTGACCTTTATTGACTTTTCCAAAAACATCCACAAGCATTACAGGGTCCTCGGTATACTAATTTGATGTGCTGGGTCTTTAAAAGAATGTTCACTGTTTCAGCTGTTCATTTAATTGCCCTCACCTCCTAATCCTTAAGGCTGGACATACCAAGTGTCCTGGCATCACAAATGATTCTCTACCTACAGTGAGGGAAAAAAAGTATTTAATCCCTTGCTAATTTTGTACGTTTGCCCACTGACAAAGAAATGATCAGTTTATCATTTTAAATGGTAGGGTTATTATAGCAGTGAGAGACAGAATAACAAATATATTTAGAAAAACTCATTTAAAAAAAATTATAAATTGATTTCCATTTTAATGAGTAAAATAAGTATTTGATCCCCTATCAAAATCGGCAAGATTTCTGGCTCCCAGGTGTCTTCGATACAGGTAACGAGCTGAGATTCGGAGCACTCCCTTAAAAGAGGGTGCTCCGAATCTCAGCTTATTACCTGTATAAAAGACATCTATCCACATAAGCAATCAATCAGATTCCAATCTCTCCACTATGGTCAAGACTAAAGAGCCTTCCAAGGATGTCCACATATGAACACATAAGTCTACTGTCCCATATAGCACCTTATCAGTCCATTGCCCCATCTACAAACCCACCCTTACAACATCCCACCAACCAAACAGCATAACACAATCTGTTAACAGCACATTCTCCTTCATTTTTATACAACATTGCCAATTATTTCTCAGCCCTTTACCAATCATGGTAAATCCAACTTACAGCTTTAATATGCCCGTGGACAATGATCACGAGTACTGTATTTGTACCTGTACTTGTATTTGTATCGCTTTATTTAAACCATTTTTGCTGCTAGTATTGGGTAAATGTAATAACCACCATATGGTTTAAATATGTTTTTATATTCAGCTTTTATATTGTTAACTTGCCACCATTTATATATTTTTATCTTTCTATATCATCACTATGCTTCTCCGATTATCCGATTAGCATATGATACATTTCCCAATTGTAGAGCCATTCCTATTGTTTTTAAGGACGTTATTGCCACTTTAACATTGTCCCAGATATTGCCGCTTTTAGAGTAAATACACGCCCCTTTGTTACCTATATATTCCACTTCCTCCCTCCAATCCGGACACTTGATAAAGGAGTGCGCATGCCCGAAACAGGCATTTAGCGCATGCTCCGAAACGCGTAGTGAAGCCCGGATTGCCCACACTGCCCTCATTGCTTGTGACGTCAGACGCTGCCGGCCGCCGCTCAAGCTACCTGCAGTTCTTCCATCGAGTTGACCCGGAAGTCGTCAGAGAAAGTCTCCGGACCTCTCCCGGACCGTCAGACCGTACAAGAACAAGAGCAGGCCCCCAGCCATCGGACAACAACACCACGCCACACACGCCAATGATTATTCAGATGTGAGTCACTATTATAATTTTTGTCAAATTGTATACCGCACTCAAGAGGCGCTTTTCCCCCTTCTCTATATTCCTGATACAGAGCCGCTTCGCTCCTCCGGATAGCAGCCTAGAGTGTCTACCAGTCCATCCACTCATCCATCCAAAGAACCGTGGCTATACAACCCTCTCTCTCTCCCCTCTCCTCCTGAACTAAGAAAGCACATCACCACTATTTTTCATTTAACTGGCACACGGACTTTCAATCCCAACCTTGTGCATAGGTTATCCATGTTTCCATTCATGCCACACTTCCGATGTGCTAGTGTTTTTATTTGACTATTATTTTTACCATCTGTTCCCACTTGCAGCCTTTACAAGGACTAGCACCTCCTGTGAGCGCCTCAAAAACACTTTCTAATTCCAAGGATGTCAGGGACAAGACTGTAGACCTACACAAGACTGGAATGGGCTACAAGACCATCACCAAAGAGCTTGGTGAGGGGGTGACAACAGTTGGTGTGATTATTCACAAATGGAAGAAACACAAAATAACCGTCAATCTCCCTCAGTCTGGGGCTCCATAGAAGATCTCTCCTCGTGGAGTTTCAATGATCATGAGAACGGTGAGGAATCAGCCCAGAACTACTCAGGGGAATCTTGTCAATGATCTCAAGGCAGCTGGGACCACAGTCACCAAGAAAACAATTGGTAACACACAACACCATGAAGGACCCCCTGCTCAAGAAAGCAAATCTACAGGCCCATCTGAAGTTTGCCAGTGAACATCTGAATGATTCAGGGGAGAACTAGGTGAAAGTGTTGTGGGCAGATGAGACCAAAATCAAGCTCCTTGGCATCAACTCACTTTGTTTGGAGGAGGAGGAGGAGGAATGCTGCCTATGACCCCAAGAACACAATCCCCACCATCAAACATGGAGGTGGAAACATAATGCTTTGGGGGTATTTTTATGCTAAGGAGACAGGAGAACTTCACAGCATCAAAAGGGAGGATGGACAGGGCCATGTACCGTCAAATCTTGGGTGAGAACCTCCATTCCTCAGCCAGGGCATTGAAAAATCGGTCATGGATGGGTATTCCAGCATGACAATGACCCAAAACACACGGCCAAGGCAACAAAGGAGTGGTTCAAGAAGAAGCACATTAAGGTCCTGGGAGGTCTCCAGACCTTAATCCCATAGAAAATATGTGGAGGGAGCTGAAGGTTCGAGTTACCAAATGTCAGCCTTGAAATCTTAATGACTTGGAGAGGATCTGCAAAGAGGAGTGGGACAAAATCCCTCCTGAGATATGTGCAAACCTGGTGGCCAACTACAAGAAACATCTGACCTCTGTGATTGCCAACAAGGGTTTTGTCACCAAGTACTAAGTCATGTTTTGCGAAGGGGTCAAATACCTTTTTCACTCATTAAGGCTACATTCACACCTGAGCGTAGCGTTTTCGCGCGTTTTTTACCACAATTTTACCGCGATTTACAGGCGTTTTTACAGGTTTTTTTTGTGTAGGCGTTTTTAGATTGAATAGAAACCAATGGAAACGCCTGTAATCTGCCCAAAAAGAAGCTCATGTACTTTGAGCGTTGGGCGTTTTGCTTACAGCTTCAAAACGCTCAGATGTGAACAGGGGCCATTGAAATGAATAGGATTTGTCTTGTTGGGCGTTTTGAGAGCTGATCCTAGAGCAGAAAAACTCCCCCAAAACGCCCCAAAACGCCTACATGTGAACGGAGCCTAACATACAAATCAATTTAGATCTTTTTTTAAAATGTGTTTTTCTAAATATTTTTGTTCTGTCACTGTTAAAATAAACCTACCAAAAAAAGAAAAAAAAAAAAATAGACTAATCATTTCTTTGTTAGTGGGCAAATGTACAAAATCAGCAGGGGAATCAAATACTTTTTTCCCCTCATTGTATGCATGCGCAGTCCGCTCTCTCACAGCTCAGCATTCTGTAAAAGTGATAGAGTTGACTGCGCATGTGCGAGTAGGGAATGTGAGTGCAATCCTGTGATTGCAATGTTTTATTTGTATGCTTTTTAACTATTAAATAGTTACACTTAGATGGCTGTGCCTTCTTTTTTATCTTTTATTTACCACTAGATGGCTTCCCTGCAGCATCATCTCCCTCATGCTCCAGTAGTCGAAGGTCCTTCGTCAAGCTCAATGCCGGGTCCAATGGCATAACTATACTGAACAAAATTATAAACGCAACCCTTTTGTTTTTGCCCTCATTTTTAATGAGCTGAGATCCAAGACTTTTTCAATGTACACAAAAGGATTATTTATCTCAAATATTGTCTGGACTTTGTGGCCAGCCAAAGACACACCTTTGCAATAATCATGCTGTCTAATCAGCATCTTGATATGCCACACCTGTGAGGTGGATGGATTATCTCGGCAAAGGAGAAGTGCTCACTAACACAGATTTAGACAGATTTGTGAACAATATTTGAGAGAAATAGACCTTTTGTGTACATAGGAAAAAAAGTATTAGATCTTTGAGTTCAGCTCATGAAAAATGGGGGCAAAAACAAAAGTGTGCGTTTATAATTTTTGTTCAGTTTAGAACCTTCAGGGCCCTGATACAAAAACCATGAAGGCCCCCCTGACCCCCAGCCAGGGTCCTTCCCTCCGAGCCCAGTCCAAAAATGCCAGGGTCCGGTCAGAAGTGTGACCTTTGTGACCCTGGTAGTTGTGTCACTGGTCTCAGTTTTTTATTTTTGTAATTTTTTTACGTTTTTTATTTTTCACATTTTTACAATTTTATTAGACCTGTTGGGGGACTTTGGTGAGATATCACCACCTTTAAGACAGAAAGGAGACATAGCCCTCAATCTCCATCTCTGCAGCCTCAGCTGAATGAATAAGGAATAGTTCTGTACAGTGTTTCCCCTTTATTCACAAACTGAAGCAAAGTTTCACATGGTAGTGGCGTCCCTACATCTGGGGGATTTTCTCACTTTCATCGACATCAAGGACGCCCATCTTCACATTCCAATATGTGTCGGTCACCAGCGCTTCCTCCACCAACTTCTTTGGTCGACCATGGCGAGGCCTGTTCTGAGTGGAACCTGTCCTGTTAAACCGCTGTATGGTCCTGGCCACCATGCTGCAGCTCAGTTTCAGGGTCTTGGCAATCTTCTTATAGCCTAGACCATCTTTATGTAGGGCAACAATTTTTTTTTCAGATCCTCAGGGAGTTCTTTGCCATGAGGTGCCATGTTGAACTTCCAGTGACCAGTATGAGAGAGTGAGAGCGATAACTCCAAAATTTAACACCTGCTCCCCATCTACACCTGAGAACTTGTAACACCAACGAGTTACATGGCACCAGGGAGGGAAAATGGCTAATTGGGGCCAATTTGGATATTTTTACTTAGGGGTGTACTCTATTTTGTTGCCAGCGGTTTAGACATAACGGCTGAGTGTTGAGTTGTTTTGAGGGGACAGCAAATTGACACTGTTATACAAGCTTTACACTCACTACTTTACATTGTAGCAAAGTGTCATTTCTTCATGGTTGTCACATGAAAAGATAATAAAATATTTACAAAAATGTGAGGGGTGTATTCACTTTTGTGAGATACTGTAGAATATATATATATTACACACACACACACACACATACATATATATATACACACATATACACACACACTTATTTATTTTCTATTCTATCTTGGTAGGGGTAGGAACAATTAAATTTTTTCATGGTGCATTTTTCGAATGTAGGAGTTAAGAAATAATCCAATGCTCCCGTTTTCCCCGCAGGCTGTGTGCGCCTATAAGTCTCAACTTACTATCGCTGTTACCTCACCTCCCCCAACATTAGAGCCCTAGGGGAGGATGATATGAGCCATTTAGCAGTTTATTTGGAGCTCCACTTTAAGTAATAATTATTCTGTCTTGATCCAACCTGCCTCTATTAAAATCCATTGGAAGTAATTCTACTTCAAATTGGAAACAATTACAATAAAACAATTTCTTTGTCACCTTGCTAAGCAATGATGCCTTAAGCATCCGCCTTGTTTTCACACAAACACATCCTTGCCTATAATATCGAGGAGACAGGTTTTCCATTATACTCGGATATCTGGAGATATGAAATCTAGTGTTGCACCAATATGACAGGTGTGAGAATATATGCATAGCTATCATAATACGCATTGAGATGTATATGGAAAAACAGATGTGTACTAATACACACCGCCAAGGTTCACTCGTGATGTTCTTAACATTTATCAACACCATTTTGCATGAATTTTAGCTTGCATTTATTTGAAAATAGACAATAAAAAGGATTTCTCCCTCAGGAACACAAAGTATCTTATCTGTCATATTTCTGTCAGGTTGAACAATCTAACAATAATAAGCAGAATTCAAATACAGAATTAGAATATTGCAGTCTTTCAATTAGACATTAATTTGAAACAGGAGCTTAACTAAAAATCTCCCAGAGCCCAATAATAAACTATTTAATGCTCCCAAACAGGGAGAAAAAAAAATAATTGTACACAACTCCAATTACCAGGGCAGGTTAGAAAGGACTAGAGTTGAGCGAACACCTGGATGTTCGGGTTTGGCGGGTCCGGCCGAACTTGAAAAAAGACCCGGACTAAACCCGAACTTGACCCCGTTCCCGAACTCCATTGAAGTCAATGCTGACCCGAACTTTTGAGCACAAAAATGGCTCTAAAACAAACATGGAAAGTGCTAGAGGGCTGCAAATGGCAGCAAAATCTTAAGAGCATGGCAAATGCACTGCAAACAAATGTGGATAGGGAAATAACTTAAAATAACATAAAATACATAAAAATAAAAAATAATAATCTTGAATGATGTAGGAGGAGGACGAGGCCCATATGGAGTAGGAGGTTGAGGTGGCGGTGGATATGGCGGTGTAGGTGTAAGCGGCAGTGGTGGAGGAGGACGAGGTAGCTAACACTGGTTTTGGTTTTTAATTAATTAATTTTTTTTTTAATGAGGGTACACCCCAAAAGAGTAAGAAAGATCAAATACAACAATGGCTGGGTAAGGCTGGTATACATGTCTATTCTACACAAGGTACGGACAAGTCCTGTGGGATCCATGCCTGGTTCATTTTAATGACTGTGAGCTTGTCCACATTGGCTCTGGACAGGCAGCTGCGCTTGTCTGTGATAACGCCCTCAGTCATGCTAAATACCCGTTCAGATAATACACTGGCTGCAGGGCAGGCCAGCACCTCCAAGGCGTAAAGGGCAAGCTCGGGCCATGTGCCCAACTTGGAGACCCAGAAGTTGAAGGCGGCAGACCCGTCATTCAGTATGTCTAGGCGTGTGCACACATACTGCTCCACCATGTTAGTGCTGGGTCGTGGTGCTGCTGGTGGAGTCCCTGTTGCAAGGAGAGGACGTGGTCGATCTGTGCCAGCTACATGCACAAGTGAAACACCTTTCTCAGCTGTGAGTAGGCGACAGAACCTGCAGCAGTATTTGGCAGGGCCTAATGTGCCTCTACAAATGTTGAGGCCAGAACAAGTACAGGCGATAGTAGATTGGGTTGCTGACAGTGCCTCCAGTTCCTTCACATTGTCTCCCATCCAGTCTTCTGCTGAAAGGTCAGAGTTGGCACCTGCAGCCGATGTCCATCAATCTTTCACCTCACCCCCTTGAAAATCAGCCAAGCAGTCTGAGCCCCAAGTCATGCAGCAGTCTCTTCTTTTTAATGACTCTGTTAGCATGGTTTCCCAGGGCCATACACCTAGCCTGCCCCAGAAGTGGAAGAGATTGAGTGCACCGATGCCCAACCACTTATGTCTCAGGATGAGTACATGGGAGGACCATCGCAGCAAGTCTTGGATGATGACGAAACACAGGTGCCAACTGCTGTGGGAATTCCGAATTGTGGAGACTGACCAGGAGGGCAGGGGTGAAGACTGGGTGGAAGATGATGTGGAGGACGATAAGGTCCTCGACCCCACATGGAATGAACGTCATGCAGGTGACCTGAGTAGTTTGGAGGAAGAGGCGGTGGTCGCACAGAGCCACCAACACAGCAGAAGAGGGAGCAGGGTGCAAAAGCAGGGCGGCCGTTCCCTAGACACTACGCCTGCTACTGCCCAATGCAGCAAGGGACCAAGCACACCAAAGCCAGCTCAAAGGAGTTCCCTAGCGTGGCACTTCTTCAGACAATGTGATGATGACAGGACACGAGTGGTTTGCATGCTGTGCAATCAGAGCCTGAAGCGAGGCATAATCCCTTCTCAACCTGAGCACAATCTGCATGACCAGGCATCTAAGTGCAAAGCATGAGCTGCAGTGGAGTAGACACCTCAAAAATCAAGAAAGGTCTCTGGCTCCTCCTGCTTCCTCTTCTGCTGCTGCAGTCTCAGCCTCTTCATCCACCTCTGTAGTGACAGTGGCACCTGCCACCGCGCAAACAGAGGATCTGCCAGCAACACCACCACCTGGGTCACCAACAACCATCTCCACAATGTCCCGTAGAAGCGTTCAGCTTTCTATCTCCCAAACACTGGAGCAGAAGAGGAAGTACCCCCCTACCCACCCGTGATGCCTGGCCCTGAATGCCAGCATTTCAAAATTCCTGACCTTTGAAATGCTGTCATTCCGTCTGGTGGAGACGCAAAGTTTTAAAAGCCTTATGGCGGTTGCTGTCCCACAGTACGTCGTGCCCAGCCGCCACTACTTTTCCAGGCAAGCCATCCCTTCTCTGCACAACCAAGTGGGTGACAAAAACAGGTGTGCACTGCGCAACGCCATCTGTGGCAAGGTCCACCTAACTAATGGATACGTGGACCAGTAAGCACGGCCAGGGGCGTTATATCTCCCTAACAACACACTGGGTAGATGCAGTGGTGGCCGGGCCTGAGGCAGATAGCAGTTTGGTGCATGTCCTTTCACCACCGAGGATTGCAGGGCGCTTCAGTTTGCCTCCTGTTCCTAACTCCTCCTACTCCGCTTCCTCATCCTCTACCGCCTCCTCATCTGGTCAGCGTAACACCTTCACCACCAACTTCAGCACAGCCAGGTGAAAACGACAGCACGCAGTTTTAAAACTTGCCTGTTTGGGGGAAAAACCCCACACCGCGCAGGAGTTGTGGAGGAGCATGGAACAGCAGACCGATGAGTGGTTGGTGCCAGTGAGCCTCAAGCCCAGCCTGGGGGTGTGCGATAATGGGTGAAATCTCGTAGCAGCTCTGGGCCTAGCCGGTTTGATGCACGTCCCTTGCCTGGCGCATGTGCTGAATTTGGCGGTACAGAGCTTCCTTAGAAATTACCCCGATATGTCAGAGCTGCTGCAGAAAGTGTGGGCCATCTGTGCGCACGTTCGGCGTTCTCACCCTGCTGCTGCTCGCCTGTCAGCGCTGCAGCGTAACTTTGGCCTTCCCGCTCACCGCCTCATATGTGACGTGCCCACAAGGTGGACCTCCACCTTGCACATGCTGGCCAGACTTATTGATTGACTTATTGACTTATTTTATTGATAAGCGGAATAGAACAACAGTATCCAATGGGTGCATCTCACTGTAACATATGCAGACTAGGCTGCAATTAAATTTTTGTTCCCTATATGGGTTTTTATTGCAAAGCGGAATACAACAACAGTATCCAATGGGTGTATCTCACTGTAACGTATGAATGAAGTAATTTTTGAAGAGCAGATTTGAAAAGCAGTGTCTAAACGCTGTATGACAGTGTCACAGTAAAGTATGAATGAAAAACTGAAAAATAATTGTCCCCTTAATTGGTGCTTGTTGAATAGCAGATTAGAACTGCAATGTCTAAACGCTGTCACAGTAAAATATGAAGGAAAAAAGTTTTTTTTTTTTAAATCCAGATTAAGCAGACACATATGCACTGAGCTTGCATTACATGGCTGCTACACACCGCACGCCTAACAGGTTGGATACTGTTCTATTCCGCTATTGAATAAAAAAAAACCATTTGAATGAAAAACTGAAAAATTATTTTTTTCCCCTAAAGACTGAAAAATAATTAATTTTTTCCCTTACATTGGTGCTTTTTGAAGAGCAGATATTAGAAAAGCAGTGGCTAAACACTGTATGTCAAAGTAAAATATGAAGGAAAAAAGTTGTTTTTTTTTTTTTTTAAATCCAGATTAAGCAGACACATATGCACTGAGCTTGCATTACATGGCCACTGCATGCCGCACGCCGCCCACCTAACATACTGATAAAAAAGATTTGTTTTTCTCCCTCCTCCTCACTGGGCTCAGGTCAGGGCAAAAAGATTGTGCACTGCACCCCCACACAATAAAATCAATGTAGATCGCTGTCTGATTAAAGAAGATTCTTCCTATTCTTTCCCTGAAAGCAATCTCCAGCCTGCCCCTACAATAATCTATCTCTCCCTCAGCAGCATCAGGAACCTTTCCCTAGTATAGTTAGAGCAGAGTGATGCACGGCGCTATGTGACTCCAGCTTATATAGAGGCTGGGTCACATGCTGCACTGGCCAATCACAGCCATTCCATTAGTAGGCATGGCTGTGATGGCTTCTAAGGGCACACTAGTTAAACGCTTGCTGATTGGCTGCCTTGCAGCTGTTGAAACCGTGCCATTAAAACCGCGCCAAAACATGAAATAACATTACCGAACAACGGACTGTATCCCGAACATACAGTGAAATGTTCGGGTCCGTGTCTGGGTACCGAATACCCAAAAGTCCGGTACGATCCCGAACAATACAGTCCGGGTTCGCTCAAACCTAGAAAGGACCAAAGAGGATGCAGCGGTGACCCTGAGGTAGGTATGGATCTATGGAGGGGGAAGATGGATACAGCATGGTGTTTAGAACGGTGTGGTGTGTGGAATAGGAAATGGCAAACTGATCAAGAAGGTGAGGAATAGAGAATGTACAACATAGTATGTGGAATTTAAAAAAAAAATGGGATAGAGATTGTACAACATGGTATATTTAATGAGAAGCTGCAGAATAGGTAATGTACAGCATAGTATACTGAGGAGCTGTGGAATAGGGAACACGCAACATGGTATACGGAATGGGGATAATGAATGTACAGCATGGTATATGGAATGGGAAGTTATGGAAAAGGGAATGTACATCATGGGATATGAAATGGAGAGCTGCGGAATAATGAATGTACAGCATGGTATATGGAATGAGGAGTTATGAAATAGGGAATGTACAGCACGGTATACGGAATGGGGAGCTGCAGAATAATGAATGTGCAGCATAGTTTATGGAATAAGAAGTTACGGAATAGGGAATGTACAGCATGGTACACAGAAAGAGGAGCTGTGGAATAGGGAACCTACAACATGGTATATGGAACAGGGAGCTGTGGAATAAGAAATATACAGCATGGTATATGGAATGAGGAGCTGTGGAAAAGGGATGGGCTCTGTGTTGTGTCGAACAATGGGGCGCTCAACGGGAAGTTCGCCCGGAAAGGAGCGCCTCATAATGCACTGCGCTCCTGCAGTACATTGATTGCTGATGATTGGTCAAAGAATGCACCTGACCTGTGTGCTTTGGCTAATCACAGCACAATGTACTGTCAGAGCCATGAATGTCCAAAGGCAGAGTGCTTACACGGCAGCCGTGTATAATGTGTGACAATAGACATTACGTAGGTAGTTAGTGGATAGTGTGTTCAGTCAGTTTAGTGCAGTCAATGTACTGTACAGGCATACTCTACTTTTAAAACAGAGAAGAAGGATGGTGCTCTAGCGTGCACATATAGTTAGTAAAGATAAAATAATGACCCAAAAAATAGTCTCATGGTGAGCCTTGAAGGTTTAATGAACACACACGGATTAAAATAATTGATCAATAAATTTGTCCCAAGTCCTTGATGCCTTGAAGTCTAACACATGGGAGGATGACTATATGTGGGCCTCCCTGGACGTAACATCACTCTACACCTCTATATCCCATGATGTAGGACTTCAGGCCATAACACATTTTTTGATACAGTCAGGTTCTTTTAATTCATTGCAGTCCATCTTTTTGGTCGATTGCACTGAATTTTGTTTGCGACATAATTACTTCTCCTACTTAGATCAATTCTATCTGCAGTTCAAGGGCACTGATATGGGGGCTAATTTTGCCCCAGTTTATGTGAATTTGACGATGGGACTATGGGAGGAACACTCCATTTGGAACAATAATCCTTTTGCTTGGTATATTGTCTATTATGGACCCTATATCGATGATATTGTTCTCATAGGAATCACATCAAGTAGGAATCACATCAATCAAACCCACTAGTGGTAACTCGTATTTGCATTATACCAGCTGCCACCATCCAGCGTGGAAACGCAATATCCTGGGGGGCCAATTCCATAGGCTCCGGCGAAATTGTTCCAACCCGGTAGATTATTGTGACCAGGGTGCCAAAATGATGGAATGTTTCTCAGACAAGGGGTATCCCTCACCTTATGTTAAAGGAGCTTTCCAAGCACACTTGGAGACCACACAAACTCGAAAACATACCAAGATAAATAATGTTAATACGGTGAGATTCATAACTGGTTTCAATGACCAATACAGGGCAATTTCCCAGATTATTAAAAAACATTTTAATATCCTTCGCCTTGATAATAGATTGGCCCCAGTCCTACCTCCCACCCCGCAAGTTACTTTCAAACGGGCACGTACTATTAAAAACATCCTAGCCCCGAGCAAGTTAAAATCCCAGTCACGGGCTCTTTATGACATCAGGTCCTATTTTGATAATAGAACTGGGATCTTCCAATGCAGAAAACGAGGATGTCTGACATGTCAATCAGTAGTCCATGCATGTACCTCTATTGTTAACAAAGGGGACACCTTTTTTTTATTAAGCAATTTATCACGTGCTCCACAGAATATGTGATCTATGTGCTGAGGTGTCCTTGTGGATTGATTTACGTGGGGCGCACCATGCATACTCTATGCACCTTCTCCCCAGGTTGATGGGGACAAGGGCCTCTTCCCGACAACCTTGGGCTGTGGTTGTGGGGGTCTGCGGGTGGGGGGGGGTTATCGGAATCAACAAGGGGGCCCCAGATCCCGCTCTCCCACGTGAATGAGTATCGGGTACATCATACCCGTATCCATTCACTAAAAAGGGTAAAAAAGTAAAAAACACCGGAAATAGCTTTTGACAAGTCCTTTATTAAAAAGAAAAAAAAAAAATAGTGTCTCTCTATGTAAATCTATCATCAATAACGACACCCATCGGACCCAAAAAAATAGAAAAAAGTAAAAACACGCTTCGCTTCCTAAGAGGCTACCCGCCGTATGTCTGATCTTCGGCTTTGATAGTTCTTTTATAGGCAAGGAGCAGGGCCACCCGGCTACGTCACCTGGTGGCACCGTCCCTTCTGATGTCACATAACGTCAAAAGGGGGCCGTGCCACCGAGTCATGTAGCCAGGTGTCCCGCTCCTTGCCTATTAAAGAACTGTCAAAGCTGAAGATCAAGTATATGGCAGGTAGTCTCTCAGGAGGCAAAGTGTTTTTTTTTTCTATTTTTCGAGATCGCCGATGAACTTCGAGGGACACAATGTTTTATTTTATTTTTTTTAAGCACATGCCGACCGCCCGCTACAGTTTTACTCGTAGGGGTACGTCGATCGTGGGAGTGGTGCTGGGGGGGCGGCACGCTCCCGTTTCCACTAGGCAGTGGGAATGCTGATCCACGGGACCAGCGGCTGCGATTGCCGCCAAGCACACGCGATCGCTCCCCACTAAGAGAAGAAGGACAGTCAGTTGTAAACACAGCTGACCGTTGTTCTCTCTGAAATGATCACAGAGCGCCTGTGATCCTTCTATATAGATCACTGGTCTGTATGATCATTTCACAAGTCCCTCCCCCCACAGTTAGTTAGTATGGTGTGTGGGCTGGAGCTGGTGTGGTCCGTCTTCCGCCCCCCCAGCCCATAATATTATATATATATATATATATATATATATATATATATATATATATATATATATATATATATATATATATATATATATATACTGTGATTTAATAGTCAGGGTGTCATGGTTTCCAGGTGTGCCTGCTGAAGGGGGCATCTCCCCACTGGCTCCTGTGAGAGGCTTCTCATAGGGCGGTAGAGGAAACCCAATCAGGGGACACATCGAGGCTTGTAACTACCCCAGGAGGCAGATTGTGCTGCAAAGGATTCTGGGAGTGGGTATAAGTTTGGGGGTGGCACATGACACAATGTCTTTGGCGGGAGCAGAGTCCCAGGAAGGAGAGTGCGGCTGTCTCTCCTCCTGTCTGAGGAAGGTGGATGTCTCAGGGTGTTGCCTGAGTGTCCAGAGTGTGCTGAGTGAGCTGAGGGGATCCGGTGTGCCGAGAGCCTGCGGAGAGAGAGAGGGGTCCAGTCCCAGGAAAGCCTACACAGGTCGGGAGTACTGAGGATTGCCCCTGGGGATCTGCCTGAAGTTAGAGGAGACCACTCCGGAAGAGGTTCTAGGATCCAGTGTCAGCTAGTTGGAAAGGGGGTATCTAGGTTGAGGACCCTGAAGCTACAGAGGGGGCACAGTCAGTGGACCCTGAAGAGTTCAAGTTAAAGGGGGCATCTGTGGTTGGGCCCTGAATTGTACAGAGTGTGTCAGTTGCAAGTACAGCTATACTGAGTTCTACTTCATACTACCTCTTGCTAGTCAAAGCAGGGGACAGTATTCAGTGACTTCTACAGAACAACAGTGTCAGGAGTTCTACAGTTCTCAGTCCTGAATCTTCTAGACTAATAGTCGAGGATTCAGCACTTCTGTGTTCTACAGGATATTTACACTGTTAGTGAGCGTTGGCACATGTAATTAGTTCAAGCCTCAATGAGTATCCCACTCATTCCCTTTAAATCAAATAAAAACCACAAAGATGCCAGAGTTGTCGCTGCTTCAGTTGTCACACCCAGGGTCGCAGCTCACATGGGCTGGAGAGAGTACCGGTACTGATGGCAGACCCACATCAGGCCACAGGCCTAGAAACCTTGCTACATGTAGACACACATATACACATACATATATATATATATATATATATATATATATATATATATATATATATATATATATATATATATATATATATATATATATATATATATACACACACACGCACACACACACACACATATATATTATATACATACATATACACACTATATATATATATATATATATATATATATATATATATACACACATATACATACACACACACACACATATATACATATACATATATATATATATATATATATATATATATATATATACACACACACATATAGACATATATATGTATATATATACACATATATACATACACATGGTGTAGTACATGTTGTTATTGAAGAGGGGCTGGCAGGGATTGGAATATCTGACTTAACAAACACTTTAATACAAGTCTCAAATCTGAGATAACTTTACATTATCTGAATAATAACTTTATTTGAGAAAGTCTAAATCATCTACAAATTATCAATTTAATCCTATGATTAAACATATAAAAGAAAAAGGAGTATAAAGAAAAATAATTACTGGAACAAATACCCAAAAGCTTAAACACAGTCTTAAAATGAATACTAGCACCCAATATCATGCAGTTAGATTTTTTTTTTTTAACTTCATACAGTAAGTAACAAGGGGATAGCTCTGTCGCCGATTAAAAACCTACCAATCCCTATCCTAAGTAAATGGTATTATTTGAAGTATAAACGCCTTTCTGTCCTATTCTTTTTTTTTTTTTTAAAGGCAAAAATAAAATAGTTCAATATACTAATAATAATAATAATAATGATAATAATAATGTCATTATTCTGGTATATTTGCACAGTCTGCTGAAGTGTTAAATGAAATGTTATTTCTTCTTACAGCACACCATCCATGCAAAGGTCATTTGTAGATGAATGTATACGGGTGATTTTAATCTCATGTTACTGTTTTTTTTTTTAACCAACAAGAGGTTAAAGCGGATCTTTTACTATAATTGATCCTAACTATCCTTCCACACTATATTTGTAAAGAAGGACCCTTAAGGATGATTGGATCTGGCAGGACCTAGCAGGGACAGTTGCTTTGGCAGCGTTTCCTTTTTATTCTTGGCTTTTTTTGCTTCAGTTTTTTCAAATAAAATTGCATATAAACAAAAATTTAAAGTCTGTATAGCATCTGACAGTTGGAGTCGCAGTAATATTCTATAAACAATTTATACCATTACTTCCTTGCCTGATCTCGGAATCCCCCTTCCCTCCTCTCCTCCTGCTGAGAAGAGGTAATAATAGTTTCTTCATCCATACTGTATTCTGGAACACAAAGATAAGGTGATAATCTTCTCTGAGCCCATCATGCCTGTGATCCCACGTGTTCTGAGCTGCCGACACCTCAAAGGGGGCCCCGAGCCATCCCATCCTCACATGACAGGAGCTGCGAAGGGGGGGTCATCCCTTTCTAGCAGTTCTACGGTGAGGGGTGACAGCGCTACCTGGGCAGAGATTGTATCAAATAATCACGTAGAACACAGTGAACAAATCTGTGTGCATTTAGATTATTCAGTGCCGTCTATCTGGATTCCATCTTTGGAATTCATGAGCTCCTCTACCTGCGCTAGGCTCTGGAGGATTACATCGACTGTATCATCGGATAGCCGCTATGGGTGGCAGCCATTGCTCCAAGTTAAAGGAATAGTCTTCCTATTTGTTATTATATAATGCAATGACATTTGTACTTTTCTTTTACAAGCTAAAATCAAAAAGGATTGAGAACCTGCAACTAAAAATCACAAAAAAAAATATTTTTTTTGTCTATCCATCTATCTATCTATTCATCCATCTACATATACACACAGTATCTCACAAAAGTGAGTACACCCTTCACATTTTTTTAAATATTTTATGATATCTTATCATGTGACAACACTGAAGAAATGACACTTTGCTACAATGTAAAGTAGTGAGTGACAGCTTGTATAACAGTGTACATTTGCTGTCCCCTCAAAATAACTCAACACAGCCACTAATGTCTAAACCGCTGGCAACAAAAGTGAGTACACCCCTAAATAAAAAAGTCGAAGTTGGGCCCAATTAGTAATTTCCCTCCCCAGTGTCATGGGACTCATTAGTGTTACAGTGTGAATGAGGAGCAGATAGGTTAAATTTGGTGTTATCGCTCTCACTCTCTCATACTGGTCACTGGAAGTTCAACATGGCACCTCATAGCAAAAAACTCTGAGAATCTGAAAAAAATTGTTGCTCTACAAAAAGATGGCCTAGACTGTAAGAAGATTACCAATACCCTGAAACTGAGCTGCAGCATGGTGGCCAAGACCATACAGTGGTTTAACATGACAGGTTCCACTCAGAACAGGCCTTGCCATGGTCAACCAAAGAAGTTAAGTGCACGTGCTTAGTGTCCTATCCAGAGGTTGTCTTTGGGAAATAGACGTATGAGTGCTCCCAGTACTTCTGCAGAGGTTGAAGGGGTGGGGGGTTAGCCTATCAGTGCTCAGACCATACGCCACACATTGCATCAAATTGGTCTGCATGGCTGTCATCCCAGAAGGGAACCTCTTCTAAAGATAATGCACAAGAAAGCCTGCAAACAGTTTGCTGAAGACAAGCAGACTAAGGACATGGATTACTGGAACCATGCCCTGTGGTCTGATGAAACCAAGATAAACTTATTTGGTTCAGATGGTGTCAAGTGTGTGTGGTGGCAACCAGCTGAGGAGTACAAAGACAAGCGTGTCTTGCCTACAGTCAAGCATGGTGGTGGGAGTGTCATGGTCTGGGGCTGCATGAGTGCTGCCAGCACTGGGGAGCTACAGTTCATTGAGGGAACCATGAATGCCAACATGTACTGTGACATACTGAAACAGGAGCATGATCCCCTCCCTTCAGAGACAGGGCCGTAGGGTAGTATTCCAACATGATAACGACCCCAAACACACCTCCAAGACGACCACTGTATACACACACACATACAGTATGTAATATATATATTTATTTATTTCACTTAATGTGCCTTTTATACTTGCTAGAAAATTTTATGACCCCAAGAGAGTAGATCCTGTAGCACAAGGGTGTCAAACTCAATTTCATTGTGGGCTGCATTGGCAATAGAACTGACCTTTTGAGGGCAACCATATCTGTAAGACTATTTATCTACTCTTCTATTAGTCAGGAGTTCGTTATGAACAAAGAGTTCAGAAGTATGCTACGTACAGGGTGCAGCATTCAGGAAGGTGCTGTGTACAGAGTACAAGGCTTACAGGTGCTCTATGCAACACCAACCACCCCCTCCCCTTTACCCCCAAAGCTTTCTTGCATCCCTACTCTCTCCTACCTCTACCTGTGTAGGCAGCTCTCTCTACTACCAGTTTATTTGGCTCTGTTATACCTTCCAGTGTATTGAGATCATTCTCTTCTGCCCCCGTTGAGAGGAATCTGGAAGCCACTGAAAGTGAAGCTGTCCCTTGTAAATACAGAAGGCTTCTGTGTTTACAAGTGACAGCGGGGAGTGGGAGAAAAAAGACAGAGCTGGAGGTGGCGGAATGGAGTTCTGCCATGATCCGGCTGCAAAACTGGGTGGGAGGGCCACACGACAAGGCCTGGTGGTCCGGTTTTGGCCCGCAGGCCTTGTGTTTGACATATGTGCTCTTCTAGCATATCCACCTACCTTCCCATTTGTACACCATAGTCCTTGTCTCTCCTAGAAGTGTCCAACTCCAGGTCTTGGCCCAGTTTCTCCTCCATCCCTCCACCTACATGCATAAAAAACTTTTATATAGCAGGTAGCCTAGAAGAGCAATGAAGGGTAAAGCTACAGATCAGCCATTTCCAACTAGGGTTCCTTCAGTGGTTGCTAGGGGTTCCTTGACCTGAGGCGGATTGATCACTTATCTGATGGTGCCTGCATAGTTTGTTGGGCAAGGATACTTGGCAGAGCCAGCAGCATGACACCAATGATCTTTTCAGTTGTCTGGAAAGTTGGCATTCTGGCCACCAGGGAGGCATGGTACTCTTTGATGACTAACCTAAAAGACGTTCTCCCCGTCGACTCAGACTAACTGGTTTAAGCAAAGACCTGAAATTTAGAGAAATTCTGCCATAGAGTGTCACAGCTCTTTATCACATTCAATATCCAGGGTCCAGCAGATGTCTTGGTGCTTTTGGACGTCTATACAAAGGAGGCTTTTACAGATAAATAACATACACAAAAGATGTTAAATGTGCATATAATCTTCTAGGAAGATTTTTGTCTAAATAAATTGCCTGGGAACACTATAGGTTTTTTTTGTTTTAATAGGATTGTAGTTACATATGTAAATGTGTTCTCTGTGAACACCAGTAATTGGATTCTCCTGCTGTTTGCACATCAGTAATCTTAACAAATTTCACACCCAACATAGCTCTACTGTGGAAGTTATATCTGCCAGTGATGCTGCTTCAGTCTCTTCGCTGTCACTACATACCCTACCGAGACTCAGCACTACTGTGTTCGATATAGGCACCAGGGGCCCAAAAGAGAGGACACTACTAGCATGCAGTTTAAATGGCCATGCTTCCTTTGGTGGCTATGCTCCATAATAAACACAGGAAAAGATGCATTCTTGTGACTACAAGAAAGTGACACTGAACCTAAAGTGTTCTCACCAATGAGTTCCATCCAAACTTCAGTTTAGATGCAGAGCCCAGCTTCATACCACCTGGAAAAGTACATGCACCAAAAGCTTCTCCACCCTTAGGGCTCTTTCACACGGGGGGCTGGGATGGACTTAAAAACAAGCAGCTAAGAATCGGTTTTACCACCCCCTTGCCACCCATCAGAATTCTAAATTTACAGCCTACTTTTCAGAGGGCAGTAAACATTATCACCTGTCTGAAATAGCCCTTAGAAAACACCAACTTATTCCATACTGAAATGCAGTATTGACTAGTGTGACCCCCCTCCCTCTACTGGCATAACATACTGAAACTTCAGTTTAAATGAGCTAAATTAATTAAAAGTGCTTAAAAACAAAAAGGGGTCCCTACCGCTTGTTTCCTTTGGAAAGCAGCCACAGCCTGGGCAGAAAAGCCGACCCCTGCCAGCAACTGCAGAGAAGAAACCTGGCCTTCTGTGTAGAAGTAGTGATCTCTTTGAAGAGGTCGGACATGCCCTCGGCTATGCTGGTGTCATAGCATTTTTATCAACAGAGAGGATGAGCTTTGCAGACTGAAGCCATAGGTCTGACCTCTTCAGAGAGCCCACTGTTTCTACACATAGAGCAAGGGTCCTTCTCTGCAGCTGCTGGCAGGGGACGGGCTTTCTACCCAGGCTGTGGTTGCTTTTAAAGGAAAATACAACACCTTTCATTTGATTTACCAGGAATAGCCAATTTAAACATTGTAATTAGCTGTACAGCACAACCCTGACTTATCCCCATACACTGAAGGCCAAACAAATATATATCACTCTGGTATGGCACCGATACATTTCAGCTCAGGGGCCTTTATGGACAGACCGAGTACAAGTAATTTTACCATAATTGTGCCTACCTTGTAAAGTCTCCCTAATGCTAGACAATACCCCACCTAAACCTTTAACTTTAAACCACACTCAAAACAGTAAATACTGTAGCTGCTGACTTTTATTAACCTCTTCCCGACCGCCCGCTGCCTTTTTACTGCGTGCAAACCAGCCCCGCGCAGAGAACCCGATGCTGTGATTGCCGCCTGACACCCGTGATCGCTCCCCGCTGAGAGAAGAACGGTCAGTTGTTGCAAACACAGCTGACCGTTCTGCTCTCTGGAATGATCACAGAGCCCCTGTGATCCTTCTGTATAGGCTCACACGTCTCTATAATCATTTCACAAGCCACACCCCCCCCCCACAGTTAGAATCACTTCCCTAGGCTCACATTTAACCCCTTTATCACCTACAATGTTAACCCCGTCCCTGCCAGTGTTATTACAGTAACAGTGCATATTTTTAGCACAGATTACTGTAGTAATGTCACTGGTCCACCCAAAAGTGTAAAAAATGTCAGTTAGGGGTCCGATCTGTCCGCCGCAATGTCGCAGTTCCGCTATAAATCGCACAATTGTCCGTTAAAGTAACGCTGTGCCGAATCGCAAAATATGGCCTGGTCATTAGGGGGAAAATCTTCTGGTCCAGAAGTGGAACATCTACTCACCAGCTTTGGGATCCACCATTACCAGTGTCAGTTCTTTGAGTCCCCGGCACTGCCATCTTCAGAGTGGAAAGCTGGCTTTGACTTCCTACTGGCTCACAGTTGGCTCCCCACTGCGCATGCGCGAGTCGTGCCGTGCTTTTTGAATGGATCCACAGCCTCCCGAAAACATACGAAGGAGATTGAGATTGTCCCAGGAGATTGTGGGCGGGGGGAGGGGGTTTAGGTAGGCTGAACTTCCAAACAAAAGATAAATATAAAAAACAGTGCTAGTATCATGTAAACATGTATATACAAAAAGTCCAAATAAAGCGATGTAATCAATATAAAGGGCTCTTGTGCTGCAATCTTCTTAAAAGTGCTGAAGTGCTCCACATAAATTCATTCCATGATGTGACACACACCTTCTTACCAGAAACAATGGACCCCTTACATTTTCAGTCTGGGAGTCAAACAGGCTTGATTTAAAAAGGACTGATGGGTCACAAATGAACAGATCAAGAACTCTCCTGTAGCCTCTAAGATGCTCCAGTAATCCTCAAGTGCAGAACAAAGAGAAGAAGCCAATAGTGAAGTACTGTAGGGTTGCAGTTTAATAGTGCAATAAAAATCTATTTACAAAATGGTATTCATAAAACAGCATGTAAACAGCAATGTGCTTCTGCAAACGCCATAACCACTATGCATTCCATGAAAACGGGAGTGACATCGTTACAACTCAGGAACCGGAAATTACGTTTCCTGAGTTGTAACAACGTTACTTCCGTTTGACTCCCAGACTGAAAATCTGGGGGTCCATTGTTTCTGGTAAGGAGGGACACAAAAGGGGGTGTGTGTCACGGAATGAATTTATGTGGAGCACTTCAGCACTTTTAGCAAGATTGGAGCACAAGAGCACTTTATATTGATTACATCATTTTATTTGGACTTTTTGTATATACAGGTTTACATGATGCTAGCGCTGTTTATTTTTATTGATCTTTCATGTTTACAAGAGACTTATGCTTGGTGCACAACTGCAGTTATCAATCCTTTTTTCAGTTCCGTTTCACAGAAGAACGAGTATTTATTTTAATATATGGAAACTGGAAAATATTCCCCTGGGTATGGGACTTTATTTTTCGTACCCTCAGTCTGAGATATATTTCCACTTGACCGCTGAAAAAGGCGACTGTCCGAAACGCGTCTGGTCCCCTTTGGAACTCTCAGTCACCTCAAGTCCAAGTGATGCAACATGTGGCCACATGTTTTTTAATACTTCTTTGTGTTTTTTTCGGTTTTGTATTTTTTCATACACATTTTGTATAAGATAAATAAAATTACATATTGATTTTACTACTCAAGGATTGGTTATTGCCCATAAAGTCCCATACCAAGGGGAATATTTTCCAGTTTCCAAACTCAGGGATGTTGGCAATACCCATTCTAACCACCGGACCGAATATATTTTTTATTTTTTTTTTTTATTTTAATATATGAACTTGAACATCAAAATCCCTGTTTGAAAAAAAAAAATCCAGCTATAGTTGGTAGGTGGGACGGATAGTTGGAAAAATTGAACTTCCCTTTTTACGTGAAGTTCTGCTTTAAAGTAGAGGTCTAGCCAAACAATGTGGGATTTTTCCAACTTCTTTGTCTTTTTCCAACTTCAACTGTTGTCTGTATCCATATTTGGAAAATGTAATTTTACCACTGGTGCCACCTAGGAGAGGAAGAGATGGGGATCTAATGCAATGGGAACAATTCAAAATCTGAGGGTCTAACCTTGCCCACTCAATCTAAAACTGAAAAAAATATATATATCTTGAATAAACTTTAACCAGACCCTACTTCTAAACCTTAAACCTTTTTAACGGAACAATTAGCCCCTAGCATACTGTATAACACCCTAAGATCTGAACATCAAGCTAGCTAACATAACCTCTGGCCAAATCACTGAAAGAAATATTCCTGTAACTTCTTGAAGAAAGCCAAATTGAACAACCCCCCACCTTCCCAAATACCTACAGTGTTTTTAGCTGTACTCCTACTTTTTGCAATACCTTCCATCTGTCTAACTTCTGCTCCACATCCATGCATTAATATTTTATTCCACCGATACAAAATTCCATCTTTCACTTGCTAAGCCTCATACATTTTATCCAGCCAGTGTGTACTGTGAACAGCATTAACAGTTGGTTGATATAATCCTTCCATGACTCTGCTCCATCCTTCAATGAATTCAGAGCATACTAGAATAATTTCTAACTTTTAGCCTGCAAATTCAGCACAGAACCTGAAACTCTTACATGGCCATTGCATTATAGCCTTTACAAGGCCAATTGTCATTGCATTGTGTTAAAGTAGTATTAAACCTTCAGCTTAAGTTTAAAGTGGTTGTAAACCCACTTTGTTGACATTTACCTATAGGTAAGCCTATATTAACCACTTAAGCAGGGCCGGACTGGCCGACCGGGATAGCGGGAAATTTCCCTGGGGCCGCTTTAAGATTGGGGCCGCTTTAAGACGCGGCCGCTTTAAGACGCGGCCGCTATTGGGACCGCGCCGCGGCCGCGCTGTGACGGCCGCTGCAGCCCCGCCCCGGTGAAGTCTTTCCAACGTGACGTCAGCCGCTATGAGCGGCATGACATCAAATCTGGCGGGAGCGGCTGCGGGAGCGGGAGCCGGCGGTGGATCATGTGACCCAGGCTCAGCAAGACGGACCGTCACGGCGCCGAGAGTCCCACACCACATCCAGTACTGTCTGGCAGTACACACACAGACGGCAGCAGCATGATCGACTGACCAAGTTAGTAATAAAAATCAGCAGCAGTGCAATTATTGGTCCCATCCTCCGACCTCCACCAGACCACCACTGCCCCCTGGCCCCTACTGATCTCGCCACACCTGCCACTGATGCCACCACCCCTGCCACTGATCCCCCCCCACCACCCCTGCCACTGATGCCACCACCCCTGCCACTGATCCCCTCCCCCCACCACCCCTGCCACTGATGCCACCACCCCTGCCACTGATCCCCCCCCACCACCCCTGCCACTGATGCCACCACCCCTGCCACTGATCCCCTCCCCCCACCACCCCTGCCACTGATGCCACCACCCCTGCCACTGATCCCCCCCCCCCCACCACCCCTGCCACTGATCCCCCCCCCACCACCCCTGCCACTGATGCCACCACCCCTGCCACTGATTCCACCACCCCTGCTACAGATCCCATCCTCCCCACCACCCCTGCTACTGATCCCCATCCCCTTCACCACCACCACTGCCACCGATCCCACCCCCCCACCACCCCTGCCACTGATCCCATCCCCCCCCACCACCCCTGCTACTGATCCCCCCCACCACCCCTGCCACTGATGCCACCACCCCTGCCACTGATGCCACCACCCCTGCCACTGATGCCACCACCCCTGCTACTGATCCCCATCCCCCTCACCACCACCACTGCCACCGACCCCACCCCCCTCATCACCACCACCGCTGCCACCCCCTCACCGCCACCCCCTCACCACCACCCCCGCTGCCACCAAACCCACCCCCTTCATCACCACCATCGCTGCCACCCCCTCACCACCACCCCTGTTGCCACCGATCCCACCCCCCTCACCATCACCGCTGCCACTTATCCCACCCCCCTCACCATCACCACCGCTTCCACTGATTCCACCCCCCTCACCACCACCCCTGCTGCCACTCATCCCACCCCCCTCATCATGTCTGCAACCTCTGACCTCTCCTGTACCATGTCCACACAGCCTCTGACCTCTCCTGTATCATGTCCGCACAGCCTCTGACATCTCTTGTACCATGTCCACACAGCCCCTGACATCTCCTGTACCATGTCCGCACAGCCCCTGACCTCTCCTGCACCATGTCCTCACAGCCCCTGACCTCTCCTGCACCATGTCCTCACAGCCCCTGACCTCTCCTGTACCATGTCCGCACAGCCCCTGACATCTCCTGCACCATGTCCGCACAGCCCCTGACATCTCCTGCACCATGTCCTCACAGCCCCTGACCTCTCCTGTACCATGTCCGCACAGCCTCTGACACCTCCTGTACCATGTCCGCACAGCCCCTGACATCTCCTGTATCATGTCCGCACAGCCCCTGACATCTCCTGTATCATGTCCGCACAGCCCCTGACATCTCCTGTATCATGTCCGCACAGCCCCTGACATCTCCTGTATCATGTCCGCACAGCCCCTGACATCTCCTGTATCATGTCCGCACAGCCCCTGACATCTCCTGTATCATGTCCGCACAGCCCCTGACATCTCCTGTATCATGTCCGCACAGCCCCTGACATCTCCTGTATCATGTCCGCACAGCCCCTGACATCTCCTGTATCATGTCCGCACAGCCCCTGACATCTCCTGTATCATGTCCGCACAGCCCCTGACATCTCCTGTATCATGTCCGCACAGCCCCTGACATCTCCTGTATCATGTCCGCACAGCCCCTGACATCTCCTGTATCATGTCCTCAAAGCCCCTGACCTCTCCTGTACCATGTCCGCACAGCCTCTGACACCTCCTGTACCATGTCCGCACAGCCCCTGACATCTCCTGTATCATGTCCGCACAGCCCCTGACATCTCCTGTATCATGTCCGCACAGCCCCTGACATCTCCTGTATCATGTCCGCACAGCCCCTGACATCTCCTGTATCATGTCCGCACAGCCCCTGACATCTCCTGTATCATGTCCGCACAGCCCCTGACATCTCCTGGACCATGTCCGCACATCCTCTGACATCTCCTGTATCATGCCCGCACAGCCCCTGACATCTCCTGTACCATGTCCGCACATCCTCTGACATCTCCTGTATCATGCCCGCACTTTTACCACTTTTAACTATAATTTGCTCTTTTATATATAAAGCCCTGCTTTTATATCTATCTTATCTATGATAGTACACTCTTCTAATTTGCTTTAAAATGCATGGTTTTCCCTTTTATGAACAAGAAAATAATGGCGTTATGGTGTTGGGCCGGTATAATAATGCTATGGGGCTGGTATGACATTTTTTCCAGGGCTGAATTTTATTCCCAGTCCGGCCCTGCACTTAAGCCCCGGAAGATTTTACCCCCTTCCTGACCAGGGGGTATTTTGCGATTCGGCACTGCGTGACTTTAACGGACAATTGCGCTGTCGTGCGACGCTGTACCTAAACGAATTTGGCGTCCTTTTTTTCCAACAAACAGAGCTTTCTTTTGGCGGTATTTGATCACCTGTGCGATTTTTTGATCACGCGCTATAAACAAAAAAAGAGCGTAAATTTTGCAAAAATAGCAATATTTTTCCCTTTTTTTATATGAAATTCCCCCCAAAAAAATGTAAAAATCAAAATTTTTTAACATTTTCGGCCAATTTGTTTTATGCTACCTATGTTTGGTAAAAAAAATTGCAAAAAGCGTATTTTGATTGGTTTGCGCAAAAGTTATTGCGTTTACTAACTAAGGGAAAGATTTTTGTCATTTTTGTTGTTTTTTTTTTTAACGCGTAATG
This sequence comes from Pelophylax lessonae, assembly GCF_965119305.1. Lineage (NCBI taxonomy): Eukaryota > Metazoa > Chordata > Amphibia > Anura > Ranidae > Pelophylax > Pelophylax lessonae. Next base: position 101,046,833 of record NC_138774.1, on the reverse strand, counting down.
GCGGAGATCTGCGATTTTTTTTGCGGTACTGCGACATTGCGGCGGACAGATCGGACCCTTGACTGACATTTTTGACACTTTTGGGGTTACCAGTGACATTTCTACAGTAATCAGTGCTATATATATGCACCGTTACTGTAAAAATACACTGGTAGTGAAATGGTTAACTTTATTTGAGAGGGAGGGGCTGTGTGTGTCCCTAGGGGCGCGATTTTAACTGTGATTGGCTGTGGCTTCAACTGTATGCAGAGTGATCAACGGATCTACATAGTAGATCCATATGATCATCTCTCATACAGAGGGGAGAATGACAGGCAGCTTGTTTACACAAGCTGCCTGACTTTCTCCCTCTCCCCCGCCGATCGCAGAGTGGCCGGCGGACATTGGGTCCGCCGGTCACACGCGCGGGGGGGGGGGGGGGTCCATGACCACGCGGGAGCGCGCCTCCGGCGGCGCGCGCTCGCTCCCTAAACCCTCACAAGCTAGTGACGTAGCCCTACGTCACTTTGCCTGTGAGGGGCTGACCGCCGCCGTAGATAGTCGTGCGGCGTTCGGCAAGTGGTTAAGGCTTACCTATAGGTGCTATAAATATCTCAACATGCACCGTTTAGGAGATATTTATAGTGCAGGCAGCCAATGACGTCATTGGCGCATGCGCTCTGAAGGAACGGCTACCCATTCCGTTCCTTCAGAGCCCAGTGCCATGAACGGCGGCTCCCGCGTGCATCCAGGAAGCCGCCCTGTTGGCACTGCGGGGGCTTAGTTTTTAGGTAAGTTTTAGGTAAGTACTTCATAATGCATACTAGCGCATTATGCCTTTGTTTTTACATGTTTTTTTTTTTTTTCACATTGTTTTTCAGCGGTTTACTTCCTCTTTAACACATTAAGCACAAAATAATTCTTACCCCCCAGCACTAGTAATTTCCAACTTTTAGTGCTGAGGAGCCCTGTTCTCTTAGTGCTGCTACCCTGAACTTCTGGTCTTCACAGGAACTATTTTGACAGTGGGCAATGCAGTCTTCAGGCAGTATGCAAGACTGTAGAATGAAGGAAGGAGGAGGGGTGACGAGCAGGAAAGTACCTTGCCATCCTTACAGGGCTGTGTGTTTCTACAGATACAAACAGCGTAGGGATACAAAACCCTAATGCCTGCATGCAAGGGTGGCTCCATAGGACACCTCAAGAGAAAGGAGCCGCCCGAAAACAGGAAACCTGCAGCAGTGATCATGAGAAAAGCTAAGACAAAAACAATAAGCAAGGATTAAAAGTTGAAAAAGCTGAGTACTCAGTAAGGTAATAAATCAACTGTTGAAAGTGCTTAAAGCGGTATTGAAACTGAAACCAAAAATGCAATATATTGCAGCTTACTTGGATGTGGTGGCTGCTTCAGTTTAATTTATTTCCCCCCTCGGTTTTCACCTGGTGATCTGGCCAGTAACAAACCTCCTGTATTAGTGAGACACAACTCTGGATAAATAAGCACAGGAGGAAGATTTGGACAGCAGCATTGTCAGTCTGGGGGGAAGTGAGTGTTACTGAGTGTACTAGTAGATTTAAATACACTAAACCAATTGTAGCCAAACTCTGGTAGATACTATATAAGCAGTTACAACAAACTGTTTTGTTTTCCTTTTGGGATAAAATGTTTTACATAAATAAAAGCTGATCATTGTATGCAATGCTGACAGTGTTAAATGGTTTATCTCCCCTCTGTAACTAATAAATTCTGCTGGAGAGTTTATTCTTCTGAAAAACAACAGGCTGCAATACAAAAATGCGAACTAGTCAGTGAATGACGTTCCACTTGAAATGTGTAGATTTTCCTGCAGGGAAACAGGCATGTTTTAGAGGGTTTCTAAAGACTTTCATGAGTCCATAATTAGGGCTCATCCACACTGACAGTGTTGGGCTTTTTTTTTACCCGATGATACCCAGTCCTAGACCGATTTTTCTATCCATTGATAGGTTTAAAGCGCACCCTCACTCCCTCCCCCATTGTAAAATTTGGGGGTGCATGTGATATAGAACACAGGTTCTATACATATATGTTGGGCCTTTCCTTTTCCCCCTTATGTGTGCATGTATTTTTCTTTACTATATTAGGAATGATCCTCGTGAGCGCCTGCGTGTGCGGCATACAGCACGCATAGTTGGCTACCACTTCCTAATTTCCATCAGGGACTAGCGCCCCAAACTCTGGTTGCCTTTCTGGAAGTTTGCAATGCAATAGGGCTATCTAGGTAATCATGCATTTACTGAATTTGATCATATAATATAGAGTATAGAATAGGTTTTCCTTTTAAAACCATGTGAATGTACCTGTAATGATACTATTTCCATACTAAATAATTGCATACACTTATATGTAATCATTAAGTTTTGAGACTAAAGTATATTGCACTCATCCTACCTCCCCTTGAAGAAGTAATTCTCCATATTCCGAAACATGTTGGGAAATTTAGTGAGAACCCCATTTTTATATGGGTCCCTACACTCATGAGATTCAGCTTGGGTTCCCACAATAAGTGGATATTAGCTCTATACGATACTGTATAGCGATGCATTTATTGTTCTTAAATAGTATTGTGAGGTTTATATTTTTATTCAATACATGAAGTAAAAGTGATATTGATTTTACATTTGTACCTTGACACCCTATATTCACTGCCTCCAAAGTCCCAATGGAGGTTTTTTATGGTGTATGTGAACAGCTTTACCCCAGATACCTGCCTACCTAGATGTGCCTGTTTTAATCATCAACCATGCGAGTTGCTAAATGTGGTACCTTCATCAAATGTAACCATATTGTTACACTTAGAGGCACCTCTTTTCTCTTTTATAATTCGTTGTGATGTGATGTTACTTGTATATTAAGACATCGCCCACCTGCGCATGTGCCCCGCATAGGTGCAGAACCGCAGCCAATGGGACCAGCAGGCCCGTGGAGCGCACGCCGCCACCCCAACCAGAAGCGGGGCGGTGCCATGTGTTCCCCCACCTCTGACACACAATTGCGGCGCCAAACAACGAGGCCAAACATCCGCCCACGAAAAGACAGGGAGGCTTACCTCAAGAGGCCTGTAGCCACAGAGGGGGGCCTCCTCTTTCATACACAGAAACATCCACTTGGACATAATAGAAGGTATGTAGGAAAGACCAAACTAGAATTCCATAAAAGAATATATAGACACATATTAAAGTATGAAAACTAGTATACCAGGATCTCCCTCTCATGTAAGGGATGCTCACCAAGGAAAACTTCCCAGGGTGAGATTTTTGGCCCTAGACCGAGTTCTTCTGAGCAGAAGGGAAGGGGGTGACTGGAATAAGACACTGCTTCAGCAAGAAACACGCTGGATGGTGTCTTTGAAGGCCACCTCCCCTCCTGGCATGAATGACATGGTCAGTTATCGTCCTTTCTTGGAAGGTTGTTTGAAAAATTTGTAATTATTTAGTTACTGCATTTGTCTTTTTGTAATCATCTCTTGTCTGTAATATTAATCTATTTTTATAGTTGGCCCATATGTACACACATTTACACTTGTTAGTGGAGCCCCTTTAAATTGTTGATACTTGGGGGCACTTCCTGTTTGGTAATGTGGTCCCATGTGATGGATGGAATGTGTGGGGTGTGTTGCCATGGGTAATAAACATATTCCTTTAACATATAGCTAAATTGGTGATAATATATGCTTTCCCTTTCTATATTCTGTAAGAGTATATAGACTGGTGGTGGAATATACTTTACATATATCTGTCATTCGTTCTGTAACTATTGTATTCTATGTCAAGTTCCCTTTCCTTTACTTGACTTGATTTTTGGCATAGTTGTCCCTGCCGCGGTTGGCTGGTGAGTCTTTTAAGGGGCATCTTCCTGGCGGAGTTTTGTTGGCATCTTCATCCTCCCCCCCCCTTCTTTTCTTTCTACCCGGCACACAAAGGGAGGCCCCCCCTCTGTGGCTACAGGCCTCTTGGGGTAAGCCTCCCTCTCTTTTGGAACAGCGCCGTTCGGGGTCTTACCCAGCCTCTTAGTGGGCAGATGTTTGGCCTTGTTGTTTGGCGCCGCTGTTGTGCATGGGAGGTGGTGTAACGCATGGCACCGCCCCCTTCTGGGTGGGGCGGCGCCGTGCGCTCCATGACCTACTAGTCCCATTGGCTACGGTTCTGCACCTGTGCAGTGTCTCGCACCACAGAGCGCATGCGCAAGCGTTCTGCGCCATATTTAACCCCCAGGTCTGTTTACACAAGTCATGCAATACCTGGGGGTATGAGGGACGAAAGGACATACAGTTATTGAGGTAGCAGGTTACAGTTACTTACTGTAGAGCTTTGCAGATGTAGGGAGGCCCTGCAACTCATACAAATTATTTTTATTTATTTACTTAGGACTTTACCTTGGATGATAGTTTACAGACCAATATGGGATTGGACTACTTTAGGGACAGACTAGTGTGAAGTATTCCTGATACAATTAATTCTCCAGTCTCTTTTGCACCCTCTCTTCCCCTCCACCATTATTTGGAATGAGGTAATTACCGTTTTTGTCTAAATTGGATGCAATGATATTGCTGGAGGGTGGGACTTCGGGTAATACACACAGTACTCTTCAGGCATAAGGGTATGTTATTTTTATCCATTTATTTTTGCTATTGCCTTTAAGTAGCATTTATCCGCATACCAGCAGCCTCCCATTTGCTGGAGGAACCTTTGTGAAAATATTAGGGGTCATAACGCCAGCCCCTCCATCATCCTATCCTGCCCAGGTGGGGACAACACCTTACCCTCTGCACTTTATCAGACTGTTAGAATCCACAGCCACCTCGGTTTGGTAGGTACCATATGGTTATGAACATGCGAGCTCCTGAAACTATGTGATCTACAGTGATGTTTATTATAATGTTACTCTATCATTAACAGAGGTGATTGAACATATGCATCTCCTTGCTATATACCCCTGAGGAAAGGTTACGGACCTGAAACGTGTCGGATGCTATGGAGAGAGCATACCTGCACTATATTCAATGACAATAGGATGTTTGAATTATGAACAGTTTTTTTTTTTTTTTTTTTATTATATCCATTTGCACATATATGTTCATGTCTTGATTTTTTTTTTGAGTATTTCTTATTATCTATGTTTTAATATGTTGAAATAAATGTATATAATTTTTATAAATTTGGTGTCTTTAAAGTCCCAACCACAATGGGGGATTTTCTTGTTTAGGCTCACATTACTCAAACTGTGCAGTTTGAATGAGCCCTTACACAGACTAAAATATTTAAAGAAAAAGCAAAAAAACAGGCAAACTACAAAGATCAGCACAAAGGAACTTTGTACCATCAAACGGATGACAGAGAACTATTTAATGACAGCTAAGGATCAACATATCTCTTGCAACTGCTGCATTCTGTGTCCAGGAGTCAATCGAAATAAAAAAAACACTGCTATGCAAAAATATTACTACCTATCTAATGTCAGCTAAAGGCTACCTGAGCTTTTACTTCTACTGCCAAAATAATGTGAAAGGATGAGGGATAAAGTTAAATGGTAAAAGTACCGAGCAATGTTCTGAAAAAGCAAAATGCTGCATACCAGCACAAAAAAACTCATCCCAGCTGTGAAGCATTAAGGAGGCTGTATAATGATGTGGAACTGCTTTGCTGCCTCAGGGTTTGCAATTGTCAAGGGTCCGATGAACATATATAAAAAAATATATATAAGGAAATTCTATGGTAGAATGTAAGTGCATTTGTCTGATCTACAACTCAAAAGAAGTTGGGTCATACAATAAGACATTGATTCATAACACAGTAGTACATCAACAATAGAGTGGCTCACACAGAAGAAAATGCGTATTCAAGGATGGCCAAGTCAGAGTCCTGACCTCAATCTTACTAAAATGTAGTAGTGTGAAGCAGGCTATTCAAATCACACATCCCAAAAATGTATAAGAACTGAAAACAGATTTTATTTAAAAGGAGGAATGAACCAAAATTGAGATTATTGCCAGTAAAAGGAGTTTCCGCTAGTTAATGAATAAAAGGGTCCACCATACTTCTTCCATTTTTCCAAAATATATGTTATGGGTGCCCTTTGTCCAAGAGTCAGCCAAGAAAAATGTAATATTAGGTCTGCCTTGGCTTTCTTTCCCCATAAAAAATGTTTTTTATTGAAATGTTTGATATAATATACTGTACATACTGAGGTTAACAGTAGTTACAAGGCTTCACATATGTCTTGAATAATCCAACAGCAAAATCCCCATGCCTTAAAATAGAACACCAACTTATTTATTTGTAATCATTATCCACCCCCTCAATGTAAAATCTTTTTTTTTGGTTATACTCCTGCCTACAGAAGGATGGACATGGCCAAACAAAAAGTTTAAAGCTCAAGATAGCCCCACCTCTACTTAGCATGCCTCATTGGTCCCAAGAGCACAATTATTAAACACAGAGGGGTGGGTCCTGTATTCTTCAATGGACTCCAAGAAAAGGATTTTGCAGTTAGCACAAAAATCCAATAGCCTATCTTCACCATGGAAGGACACTGCTCTAGTGATAAAGCACCCTTACCGGTACCTGAATTACACCATGGCACATTTGAGAAGGTTTCAATTAGCTTTACGCAAATGCCTCCAAGAAAAAAAAAAAGGGGTTACAAGGCGAGTATAATAAACTGCTTAACATGCAACATTGCAATAGCCATTGCCAACTGAACATGGTATCCTAAAGCCCTAAAAATCACCCAAGCTAACGACTGCTCTGATTCTACACAGTCACTCTGCAGTGTGCTTAGTGAGAAAGTCTTGATAGCAATGTGGCCCATGTTTTGTTTCAAAGCTTAGTGATCCCATGACAGCTAGTAAAAGGGTCTTGCCCCTATCTCTGTCAAGCCAGGTTTCCATATTGTTCTCCAGTTTTTGTACATTTAAGGGATCTGACACTCTCTAGCAGTAGCAGCAGAATTCACAGCCATTTAGGCACAGATTACACTAGCACATGGCTCGCGACTGCATGCAGCATGTGGTCTAGCATAGCAGCTAATATTTTAGTATCTCCCTTGGCCACAGGCTCCCAGGTCTGGCCAGTATTGAAAAAGTCACTTTCTGGGTCTCTGTACACAGCTCTGCCTGCAGTGGGTATGTTCTCCAGTTACAGCAGTAGATGCCCTGGGCCCTCAGAACATGGCCTAGGCAAAGCATGGCTCTTCAACAGAAAGGAAGGAGGGAGGAAACACGGAACACATACCAGGTGAGTTTTTGCAGTCCCTGGAGACCTTAGCCTGCCATATGGGTCAGTGGATCTCCTTCTCCCCCTCATCACTTACTTACATGTGGAGCCCAGAAAACTTCCCAGTCCATCTTGGGTGGGCACTTCTAGCCAATCAGAATTCTCCTGGCTGTTTGCTAGGGAACAGTCCGGCCCGTTAACTGCACTGAGAGCCAATTACAGCTCAATCCAGCCCCTTCCCCCCTGCAGATTCCACGTAAATTTAGACAGAAGAAAAAAAAAAAATCTATATAGATTTTTATTTTGCCAGAGCTTCTGGGCTAGATTTAAAGAGCCTGGTTCTACATAATATTAGCATGTTCAAAAGCAGTCCAACTGTGGAGTGGGCAACAGCAACCAGTGCCAACATGACCATGAAAACAGAACAAGAGATTGCCTGGAGCCTGAATGAGACAGAACCCTTTCTGCTAGATAGGGAAACCTGCCAACAGAACCTGCATGAAATCTTGCAGCATCAAGGCTGTGGGTTTTCCCAAGCAGCTCACTAAGAACCCCTCTCCTCATTCCTCCTACTGCACAATGTCTATTGTGACCTATAGTGTAAGGGATCCTTTGCACCATTATATGGCTGTTTCCTCAGACCGCAACTCCCATGATCCCCAACACTCTACATAGAAGTCCATGGGTCTGCTCAATTTTAGTTCTCCCCCTATTGGCCAGAGGAGGGGGATGCAGCATAACATTAAGATCACAGTGGATAGAGACGGGGCAGATAGAGATCACTGCATCCGTCTCCATAACTCTGTAGCCTAGTACTATGCTACATACGTATAAATAAAAAAAAAAAAAAAAACACTAAACAGAATTTAACCGATTGCCGACCGCCGCACAACTATTTATGTCGGCAGTCAGCCCCTCACAGGCAAAGCGACGTAGGGCTACGCCGCTAGCCTGTAAGGCTCTAGGGAGCTCCCGCGCTCCGCCGGAGGTGCGCTCCTGCGCGGTCACAGACCCCCCCCCGCGCGTGTGCCCGGCGGACCCGATGTCCGCCGGACACTCACGATCTTCCGTTACAACGGAAGAAAGGCAGGTGGCTAATGTAAACAAAGCCGCCTGTCATTCTTCCCTGTGTAAGAATGGAGATCACACGGTTCTATTATGTAGGACCGTTGATCTCTGTTCTTACACTAGTAGCCACAGCCAATCACAGTTAGAAACACGCCCCTAGGGACACACTTACAAACATATGGTAAAAAAAAAAAAAAATTGGCCAAACAGGTTAAAAGATTTTGATTTTTACATTTTTTTGGGGGGAATTTCATATTAAAAAAATGTGAAAAATATTGTTATTTTTGCAAAATTGACGCTCTTTTTTTGTTTATAGCGCATGATAAAAAAAAAAAAAAAAAAAAAAAAAAAAAAAATCGCACAGGTGATCAAATACCACCAAAAGAAAGCTCTGTTTGTGGGGAAAAAAGGACGTTAAAAATTTGTTTAGGTACAGCGTCGCACGACCGCGCAATTGTCCGTTAAAGTCACTCAGTGCCGAATCGCAAACTAGGCCCTGGTCAGGAAGGAGTTAAAATCTTCCGGGGCTTAAGTGGTTAACAACACATTTACCTATTTTCCTGGTAATGTAAAAACATAATGATCAGTACCAGACACTCTAAAAAAAAAAAAAAAAAAGAGTGGTATCCTTACCCATGGGGGTATGGGAATCACATGACGGGGGACGGGGTACAAAAAAGGATCTCTGAATGATTAAAAATAATTTTAAACAGAGGTCTGCATTACTAAACCTGAGATCAAAGTGGAGAACCCAACTTGATGCCACACCTACACAGGTTGAACTCGATGGACTGTTGTCTTTATTCAACCTCAACTACTATGTAACTATGTATGTGTCAGTTGATGTGTGTAAAGCTGGCCATACATGGATTGAAATTCAGACAGTTCAGCAGGGACCGGCTAAAATTCAATCCATGTGTGGCAATTTTGGTTAAGCAGAAGTTGACCTACTGATTGACTTCTGTTCAATGGTCCTGTCGGATAAAATACACTTGATCAGCAGCTGCAGCACTGATCTATGTTTTCTGTCAGTAGGGGAGTCTACCTGCTGTCAGATTAACGCAGTAGGGCGGATTCTCCCATCCACCTTCAATATGTGGATGGGGGAAATCGGTTCAGTTTTTTTTTCCCATTCAGCCCTCTGACTGAACAAAAATAGATAAATAAATAATGTATGGCATACTTAAAATTGTCAGTGACTTTACCTCCATTGCATGTGTAGCAGATTTCCCAGCCATTGTGCTGGATGTGGGTCCGCCTGGGTTACCGCTAACAACAACAGCATATTTAAGCATGTTCTCCAAGTGTGAGATAATGACCAGTCCAGTATCTTTGGGTTTTTTATGTTTATTGAGAACTTGGATGGGAGAAGGGATCAGTGGGATACTCCTTTGGCTCAACTATGCACAATTTGATGGAGATAACTGAAAAATGCCTTTTGGTGCTGACTCGATGCTGGCTAACGCTGGCCTGCTGCCTGTTGAACTGACTTCTGATCACCTCCTTGTGACTCAAAGTCCTTTTGAAGCTTTGGCACTCCTTGCTGAGGTAGCTACTTTATCACTGCTGCACTGCTGAACACTTGTACGCTTCAGGGCCCGCAGCCGCGGCACCCTCTCTCACACACTTATCTCTAGGGCTTAGACACTGGCAACCCTTTTTCTAAGCCTTCTCTGCTGTTTAGCTGGCTCCCAGATCCCTCTGGCCTTCTGGAGTGGTCCCCTATCCTAGGCAGCCCCTGGGCAGTTTACAGTACTCACGACACTGCTTTCCTGGAAACCTCTGCCCAGCAGCTCCACTCGGTCAACAGCACACTGGATCCCTCTCTGCAGCTCAGCTCAACCTTCTGCCCTCCAGGCCAACTGCCCAGGACACTGACAGGAGGAGAGACAGCCGTCACCCTCCTCCTGGGACTCTGCTTCCCGCCAAAGATGCTCTGTCATATGTCCCCCTCAGACTTATACCCCATCCCAGGATGCATTAAGGCAGATTCTGCCCTCTGGGATAGATACAAGCCCTGGTGTGCTATTGGTCAGGTTTCCTCCACTGTCCAATAAGAGCCCTCATTGGATATAGTGGGGAGACTCCCCAAGCTCAACAGGCACACCTGGAAACACATAACAGCCTAGCTGAACAATCAGCCCCCCTGATAAGCAGACAGGGTCTCCCTTATGGTTTTCCTAGCACCTACCAAGGAGGGTGCTACACATGTTTGCACAAAAACTCACTAGCTTTAGATAGCTTGGGTATTTGTGCTTTGCGGTTTTAGCATAAACATGATAAAATTAATATGCTTTTTTAAAGGTGTTCTAGCTATCCATATGAAGAGTAAAACCAAGCTACTGCCATCATTTGAAGTCATACTGGTACTTAAAAGGGCTAATGATGATGATTTTGGCATTCTGTTGAAAGGGGTTTGGTAACCTATTGAGCCACTGCGCTTATCATCAAGAAGCTAACCCCTGTCCCAAAAAAATTCTTCTACTGGTCAGGGACATACAGGAAGGATCTCGTAACAGAACAAAAATTATACATATGAGCTTATTTGATAAGTGTTTTTTTTACTGAAAAATCACAGAGTGTACATTCCTTGCAGATCATTACAACGTCATCTCAGAATGGTCCATGGAAATGTTTTGATCTTGTCAGACTTAGTTATTTTGGGAGCGGAGAAGATGCTTCATCCGATACAATAAAAGGCACAAATCATAGACATGGAAAGCTTTTGTAACCCAAGGGAAATTACGGACACTGTCACTGAACAAAGAACTAAGTGTCACACTTTTGGCAGGCAGGGGATGGGGGGCGATTATGGCCTGAAGGTGCTATGTAGTTGAGCAACTAGTGTGCAGAGAGACCTTTTGTCCACTTTGCCCAAGGCAGGTATTTGGCATCGGTGTCAACTGCTGGCCATTTATGAGCCCTTCTCCTCATGTACAATAATATGTATACATGTCATGTATTTAATCAATTACAGGCTGATATTCACTATGGAAGATGTTGCAAGGTGTTCGTTTTCAAAGATCTGATTTCAATAATGACTAAGCAAGTCATATCAGATTTCATTAGAACCTTGGAAAAATGGCAATTATGACCCTTCCAACCCACTTAACATTTCTGTACAAGTTTTACATTTCTGAAGCTCAAAATTTACTAAATGACTAAAGCAAGCTCCTCTGTGGCTCCAAAAGTCTGTAAATGACCCCAATGACTGACTAAATCTAAATTCTGGAGTGCTACAGGTCTATCAAGAAAGGTCCTTCTTAAAGCTCTAGTAGCAGATCAGGATGGTGAGGAAGCAAAGAAAATGTATGCATTGCCTAAGGTACCTTCTTTGCAACAAACCTGTTATTTTTTTTAGGACAAAGGACAGGATTGCTTTTATTGGTTGTCAATTTTGACAATAACGCAAGCCGATTTCACATTTGTATTGCAGAACCTATCAAAACAAACTTGTGTAGTGCCATGTACTCACAAACTGTTGGCTGCTATTTTTTTCTAAAATGGACACATGTATTTGATTTCCTCTGTCAGTTTAAATCCTTTTTTGCTATGGATTAGAGGGAGGACGAATTCAAATTCCTATCCTCTTTTTATTTCTGTACCAATGAGAATACCAAAACATTGCTGCGCCAGCCAATATTTATCAAAGTATAAAACGGTTTTGTTACTCCAAAAAAAAAAAAAAATATATAAATCGTCAAATTTAAAAAAACACTAAAAAAAAAAAAAAAAAAATACAACACATGGGTAACCCAAGTACAAATGCATGTGGGTAAATACAATAAAAAATTACATGCAATGTACATGTATTCCTCAATATATAACTTGTTGGCGTATAATTAACACCAAGCAAGTGTAGACGTGGCTCTAAATTATGTTATAAGCACCAACAATGAATCAAGTACTGAGTACAATTTTAATCAAAATCATGAAATAGAATATACAATTGAATAAATTAAGCCACAATACACCTATATAATACACAAGATATGTCGTCTCTTCACCTCCCATTTTAACTCCTAAAAGTCTGCACTACAGCACAAGATTACAGTGTGGCCCTATTCACTTATATGCGACAGGAGGGATAATTCTAGCCATGCCACCAGCAGCCTTTGCAGAAGAGTGCAAACAAGAGTGCAAACTAAGCTTAGCATACACACTATATTGTCAATAGTATTGGAACACCTGCCTTTACACGCACATTAACATATATCTTTTTGTAGACCCTGTATCATCATCATCGCTGGGTTTCTGTGTTTCTATCTGCAATGCAGGAAGATCATGGTTTGTGGAAAGGGCAAGCTGAGACCCATTTACAGCCTTCTGAAAAAAGGAAGCTGTGGTAACACCCACTTGTAAAGCTGAGCCTCCATGACGGAAAGAACCAAAATCCAAGGAATGAATGGGGTGGCCAGGGACAACAAACCTGGGAGAAAAAGGCTAGATGATGTTGGACATCCTCCAGCCAGGAAATTAGGTATGCTCCAACTTGCTGCCGCTTCCAATGAGAAGCTCACACTGTGCAGTAAAACCATGGCTAGGGAAAACAGATATTACCAATCACTCATCCACAATACCACTATGCCTTAAATACTCCTCTTACCTAAAATACGTAAAATAAAATCAGACCAACACTAGTGAAAAATTGGTCGTAGCAGCTATTTATTAGCAAGTAACCAATGTAACATTCCTCTAAACAGAAACATACAGACAATACCAATAACCACCACAGTTACCGATCTTTAAAAAGGACCAAAAGGCTAATCTTCGCTTTTCATCTGCGAAACCACCTAAAGGTCCCCAGCCACAAGAAAGTGGCTCGGGGACAATTCCAACTCTCCGCAGATACCTCCCCGAGCCAACTTCCCAACTTAACCAACCGTTAACTATAATTTCCCCATAGGACACCATACCCTAGATGGGTTCCTAGTATGTGATGATATGGATAATTTAGACCGCCTCCAAAGATCCCAACCGCTTAGCCATTACGACCTTTGAGAAGCACCAATTCAAATTACGCTGGGTGGAAAGGTGGAAAGTTTCTTCGTCTGTTGTATTCTAACTACTTGAACTTTTTCTCCAACATGCCTAGACCCCCCTTGGAGCCCCTCCTAACAATCAATCCCACTAATCACGATGAGTAACCTCATATCACCTGACAACCCATTCCAGATGTTAACCCTATATCTCTTTGTCTCCCCTGTTTACCCAGTCATGTATGCCATTTGCCTTTTTTTTTTTCTTTTTTGAGCAAGCAAATACACAACAGCCTTAAGGCCTTAAAGCTAGGTAATGCTTGAGGTCAACTTTAGGCTGGTACTACACCAGCAATACCTTTAGAAGTGCAGTACCACTTGTGTAGATAGGTTTTTGATTCTATAGGAGATTTTCTCTTACTCTCTGCCACTGTGGGATTGGTTGTCACCAGGACAGGAAGGCAGAGACTGCAATAAAACCATTGTCAGAAATTCTAACCCTGAATTCTTCTCACTTCTTGTTCTGATAAGAAATGTAGGGGGAGATCTCCCCTATATAGACACAGACAGCTAACAGGACAGAGGCACTAAGTGTTCCCCACTAAAATACTTGCATATGGGCATTGTAGCCTGTGCAATATAAATCCCAGTGCCCACACGTGGGCAGCCCACATTATCGGCTGTTCACAGGTGTACTCTGGGTACACAACGGCGCTGTAGAATGTACCTGTGCATGTAGAAAAATAGAATGTTTTCGATTTTTTTGCATACACCTGTATGCTTTACTCGCATTTAGGCGTGCGCCGCTGTATACCTGCAGTAAAACCATGCACAACCATTTACATCTACGGGCAGATGTATGTAGTACCTGGGTTGCCTAGGTAGAATTGGGTGGGGCAGAAAAGCCAACATTTATGTTGCATGGGCTTAGGCACCCATATATAAGAGGCTTATAACAAAATAAAACAAACACTTTGGCTGGAATGGGTTTTATTCATCAATGATCAACTCCTACAAAGAACATTTTCATTGGACATAGTACAAGGGTGGCATCGCTTTTCTCTCTACATGAGTGATGACATTAACACCTTCCATACACAAGATATATTCTCACATGACCTACTAAGATATTTTGCATACAATATAGACACAGCAGAACACCAAATCTATTTATTACAACCGACAGCTGGCACTGATGGAGTTCCCAGCATTGTGTCTTTGCTTGTCGGAGCGAGAAGCATTATTTTAGCTTTTCAACCACCCACCAACAATTCTATTAGCATAAAACTGCAGGCCAAAACCTCTCCTGGGAACAGCAGAGATGGCTGCATAAAACATTACTTTACTGAACTCCTTGTGACCCAGAAATGGGACAAAAACACAGAAAATGGTGCTCGTCCAGTATGGTATTTTTCAGTAAATACTGTTATTACTGTTATCGTCTTGTATAAGTCCCATTGACAACAATAGCTTACATGTCTAACAAGCAATCATTTCCTGACAGTTTCCATATTTATACGGCTGTTTATCATCCTGCAAGCTTCCTACGTCTATCCCAGGGGCAGTAGAGGAGCCAATGTATGAGTGATTGGGTTGCAGTCTCCTAGGTAAAAGTAACTCGGTTTACATTGTTGGGTTTAAACAAAAGGTGCCTGACAAGTAATGTCATAACAAATCAGAAATAAAATAACAGAACTGCCAAGCTTTGCTGGGAGAGGAGTTTGTTCTGCGGTATATTGGCAGTCTTCAATCAATGTCAAGGAGCTCTAAGTCGCCTCTTGTACTACGTATGATGGAAGACCTCAACAAGACAGGAGGGCATCTTGGGTAGCCTAGCTCACCGCATTTCACTTTTCACGTCCATTGCATAAACTGAACTGCAGGGTACAAACCTTTTTCAGCATGTAAAACATAAATGTGTGTATGCTTGTCCAAGTATCAAAAATCAAGAACTGGCAGCCTAGCACTTCCTATCCTACAATGACAACACTCGCTCAAAATATCCATGAAGAAGCAGTGTTGCCACTCTAGGACAGGAACTAGAGTTACAGAACACCCTCCCCTTTCTCCCTTTATCTCCAAAACCTGGCAGTAATTTATAGGTTGATAAGAAGGATGCGTGCACTGCAGCAAAAACTTGGTGTGGGGAAAACGTTTAGTGCCGGTTCACACTAGGTCGCTCCAACTTCGGGGGCAACCTGTGAAGTCCCGTGCACCGCGACTTCGGCGCGACTTGCACGGACTTCATATAATGAATGTCTATGCAAGTTGCTCCGAGGTCGCCCCGAAGTAGTACAGGACCCTTTTTCTAAGTCGGAGCGATCTGGGGTCGCTCCCATTAGAACGGGTAATGTAGCACTGCATGGACCGCGACTTGTCAGGCTGACAAGTCGCGGTAGTGTGAATGGAGTCATAAAGAGCTACGGTATGTATGAATGCACACAGTAAAACATGAAATATTCAACATGTACAGAATTTGTGCAATGCAATTAGCAAATGGGTAGAGATGCCAAGAAATATTTATAGGATGCATTAAAATGGGATACCATGGACATGCTAAAAATTACACCCAGCATACAGAATAAGAGAAGTGGTACTGTGCAGTGTCTATACCAAATGTTCCGGTTAGAAATCAAGAGGCCCCCATACAGCCTAGCTGACAGGAACAGTAAACCATGCCTAACAGACCGCTCTAGAGGCATGAACAAACCACTTATCCATGCAACCAGAATACCTGTGAGAATGAGCCCTTAAATTATGTGTTTTTATTATTTTTTTTATAATTTTAGTTGTTTGAATTTTTACATTTTTTTGAACAGCACTGTGGGGGTTGGTGAAATATCAGGGGTCTAAACAGACACCCAACAGAAAAATTCCTTTCTCTGAAGCTTCAGCTGCAGAGTGAATAAACAGGAAGCTCTCTGCACAGAGGCTTTCTTTTCATTCACAAACTGAAGCATTGTAAACACAGGAAGATTGGTTCCAGTAATTGCACCCACTCCTGCTGCCTTGGGCCCCCCTGTTGAACTTATGGGGTCTTAGCCCCGTACAGGAGGGCAGGTGCTACTCCCTTATCAGCGACCCGATCAATACCAGTCTCTCAACCAGGGTTCCATGGCACCCTACGGTCACGCCAGAGGTGTTCAGGGGTTCCTTGATGTTTGGCTGATTGACCTCCCTTTTGGTGGGGACTACATAACTGTAGGGCTGACCAATGCCACTTACAAGAGACAGAGGCATGACATCAATAATCTTTTTATCTACAGTGTATCTGGAAAGTTTTCACAGCGCTTCACTTTTTCCACATTTTTTTATGCTACAGCCTTATTCCAAAATAGATTAAATTCATTATTTTCCTCAAAATGCTACAAAAAATACCCAATAATAATAATAACGTGAAAAAATTGTGAAACCTTTGCAAATTTTTTAAAAATAAAAAACAAAAAAAACTTACATGTACACAAGTATCCACAGCCTTTGCTCAATACTTTGTTAAAGTATCTCTGACACCAATTACAGCCTCAAGTCTTTTTGAGTATGATGCTACAAGCTTTGCACACCTATTTTTGGGCAGTTTATTGCATTCTTCTTTGCAGAACCTCTCAAAGTCCATCAGGTTGGATGGGGAGCGTCGATGCACAGCCCTTTTCAGATCTCTCCAGAGATGTTCAATCAGGTTCAAGTCTGGGCTCTGGCTGGACCACTCAAGGACATTCACAGCATTCTCCAACAAACACAAACCACTCTCCTGCGCTTACCGCGGGTCTCATGAAGGTATCACTTTAGGCCAGTGATGGCAATCCTTGGCACCCCAGATGTTTTGGAACTACATTTCCTATGATATTCATGCACTCTGCAGTGTAGTGGAGCATTATGGGAAATTTAGTTTCCAAAACATCTGGGGTGCCAAGGTTTTCCATCACTGCTCTAGGCTCTAAAACTTGTCCACCTGGGATAACAGCCACCTTGCTGCCCTATCAAGACTGGGAATGTCTTGTTTCCAGTACATTCTCAGCATTGTACCGTAGCCACTCCTTTGTTATCTTGGTTGTGTGCTTAAGGTCGTTGTCTTGTTGGGAAGATGAATCTTTGCCCCAGCCTAAGGGTCCAGAGCGTTCTGGAGCATGTTTTCATCAAGGATGTCTCTGTACATTGCTGCATTTATCTTTACCTCATTCTTGACTAGTCTCCCAGTTCCTGCCGCTGAAAAACATCCCTCAGCATCATGCGGTCACCACCATGCTTCACTGTAGGGATGGTATTTGCCAGGTAATGAGCCGTGCCTGGTTTCCTTTAGACATGACGCTTACCATTCAGGCCAAAGAGTTTAATCTGTGTTTCATCAGAACAGAGAACTTTGTTTTTCATAATCTGAGAGTCCTTCAGGTGCCTTATGGCAAACTCCAGGTGGGCTGCCATGTGCCTTTTACTGAGGAGTGGCTTCCGTCTGGCCACTTTACCATACAGACCCGATTGGTGGAGTGCTGCAGAGATGGTTGTTCTTTTTCAAGGTTCTCCTCCCTCCACAGAGAGACGCTGGAGCTCTGTCAGAGTGAACATTGGGTTCTTGGTCACCTTGCTGACTAAGCCCTTTCTCCCCTGATTGCTCAGTTTGGCCAGGCTGCCCGCTCTAAGAAGAGTCCTGGTGGTTCCAAACCTCTCCCATTTACGGATGATGGAGGCCAATATGCTCATTGGGACCTTCAATGCTGCAGACATTTATCTGTACCCTTCCCAAGATCTGTGCCTCAATACAATTCTGTCTTGGAGGTCTACAGATAATTCCTTGGATTTCATGGCTAATGGGCCATACACACTATAAGATTTTCTGAAGACTTTTTCCTTTAGACTTACCAAAACCATATAATATGAGGTCAAACCTAAACACTTTCAATTTGTATGCAATCTGGCAGGCCCTTTCACTACATAGAAAAGGTAAATCTGAAGGAAAAAGTCTTCAGAAAAACTTATAGTGTGTATGGCCCTTTAGTTTGTGCTTGGACATGCAATGCTAATTGTGGGACCTTATATAGACAGGTGTGTGCCTTTTTAAATCATGTCCAATCAACTGAATTCACCACAGGTGGACTCCGATCAAGTTGTAGAAACATCTTAAGGATGATCAGTGGAAACGGGATGCACTTGAGATCAATTCTGAGTGTGATGGCAAAGGTTGTAAATACTTATGTACATGTAAATTTTTTTAGTCTTCTATTTTTAATACATTTGCAAACATTTCAAACAAACTTCTTTCACATTGACAAAATAGGGTATCGTTTGTGGAATTTTAAGGAAAATAGATTTAATCCATTTTGGAATAAGGCTGTAACATAACAAAATGTAGAAAAAGTGAAGCACTGTGAATACTTTCCGAATGCACTGTATCTGTAAGAGTGGTATTCTGTCCAACATTGTAAGGTTTGTATTCTTCCCACCAACATGGAGGCATTTATATCAATGGTCTCTGATTAATTAGTTATAGCAGGGGTTCCCTGAGACCTGAAAACTATTTGAAGAAGGGTTTATCTGGGGATAAACAGGTTGAGAAAGGCTGGTCTATACACAAAACAAACAAACACACACACACGATATTAACAGATGCTGAAAAATACCAACCGCATATAGAAGATGTGAAGTAGTGCTGTGTCATGTTTATATGCAGAAAAAAAATCTGAATTCCTGTATATTCAATATGTATAATAAAAGAAGTAGTGCTATACAATGTCCATAGATAACTATTTTCCAGCTGTAGCCAGGACAGGACTACCATGGTATAAATTGCGGCTTTTGACAGGAAGTGGAGAAGAATTGGATTGTGGGAGATATAGTCCTAGACTGGATGCAGACTTATTTGGATGGCCGAAGGAACTATACTCCCAGGATACATTGGGGAAGTGAAGGACGATGGGAACGCCTATAAACCTATCTGCTTCACAGTGGCCCTCTCTCTTGCTTATGGGACTCTGAGTGCAGACCAGCCTGAGCAGCATATCCAGCCACTGTCTGTGATTTGGGCTTAGTGCACGTGGCCTAGTGATAGCGGAGCTTGTCTACACAGAGGTGGCTGATCCAGTGGAGCTGAGCGGAGAGCGAGCGGAGGCCAAGCTGACTGACTGGGGCAGCCAAACATCGATCACTTCCAGATGCATGAGCGTGGGAGGGTGAATTGCCTGTGTGGCAGGATCATCAAATACGGACACCAAAGAACAGAAAGGTGCCTGGTGAAATCCTAATCACAAGTATAATCCTCATTTATCAACACACTGATCGCAGACAGTATTGCACATATCACTACTTTGGGATTACAAATATCACATTGAACAGTGATAAGAGCTTCAACTGCCAGTGAAGACTTAGCAAGGCCTTGCTAGGAAAAGCGATCCAATACTTGGTTTTGCCTTAAAGGGGACAGGTTACAGTACTTTGAATTACTATTAGTTAGAACCAATTATAGCTTTGGTAAATTTCTGAGACCGTTCTTTGAGGCCATAGACATTTACACTGCCATAAGTATTGACAGCCATTGCTTAACATCCTGTTTAAATGCATTATCAATAACCTTTTGATATTTCTCATTGACTACTCGCATTATTATTGGTGTCATTCTGTTGAATCCTAATGAGTTTGGTGGGGTTTAGCTGACTGATACTGGTACATTCTTTAATCACAAAGTTATACCTATTCACCATCTAGTTGCACCAGTTTATCTTTTCAGTAAAATAACAAAACATTATTCCAATTGTGTCAGTGTGTCTTCAGGGAATATACTTGCCATGTCAGAACCTAGAGTGTCAGGTGGGTTGGATGGTTCACAGGGTCAGGTGAGTGCTGAGGAACACCTGTTATCTAGCAGTCCTCTAGGGGGCACTGCTACACAGCTTATAGAAACTGAAACAGCAGGATACACATAGGGGTCATATTTCAGCTATGCTTTAAGGGGTCTCTGGTAACTGGGAGAAAACTGAGAAAGATTTGTACATCATACAAGAGACAGGGTGGGAGCGGAAAATTCCTGGTCTGAAACTACAGTATTTATGATGGATGGTGTAGGAAGGCGACCCCGGGTCACTGTGTGTTAGCAATCTACGCCTGGTTTTGATTAAGACAGGCCTGCTGATTGCACACCTGTGGGCTGGGTTCATATTATTCCCAGGGTTAGCTCCCAGGGGGGAGACAGCTGCACCCAGGCAGACAGGAGGTCTGGCCCCAGGAGTAAGGACGACTCCAGCCGACAGACACAAGGTATGTGTGTGTGAGAGTCGGGAGGGCTCCCACCATCTCTGAGAGAAAGAGGCTGCAGGTGGCAGACAGAGCACACGTTTGTCTGCAAGAGACAAAAAATGACAGCCTGAGGTCTAAGGCCAGAGTGAAGCTGCCAGCTTCGGGAGTTCATGGTCTGGGGACCAGTGAAAAGAGGTACTGCTATTGAGCAATGATGTGAGAGCTTGAGAGCCAGGTGGGCTAGCATTTTCGGTTTACTATACTTTGACGGGAGAAGAACTCCTGGGTGGAAAACCTATGTTATTTTTCTGCTTGATTAACTTTCCTTTAATAAACATGGGCGAGGAAAGCCCTTAAAATAAAGAAAAAGCGAGTGGCGGTGTCCTTTAAACGCTCTACACTTGATGTGAATCTCACAATGGGCAAAACTATTTGGGCTCCTCCTGTCTTTTAAATTCCCACATTAGAGGCACTAACTTCTCACCTCTAGAGATTTGGAAATGTAATTTATTTCATAGAAATCATATTAAAGTTCTCAAACTCTATGCACATTATTTCAATCACAATTCCCAAATACAATTGCTGCATAAATCACTGAATATTCCAGCATTTCTCAACTTTTTTTTTTTTTTTTTTTTTAACATGGCATCCTTTAACCACTTGCCTTCTGTGCACTTAAACACCCTTCCCATCCAGGCCAATTTTCAGCTTTCAGCGCTCTCACACTTTGACTGACAATTGCGCGGTCATGCTAAACTGTACCCATATGAAATTTTTATCATTTTTTTCACACAAATAGAGCTTTCTTTTGGTGGTATGTAATCATCTCTGGGTTTTTTATTTTTTACAAAAAAAAAAAAAAAGAATAAAGGACAGAAAATTTTGAAAAAAAAAAAAGTTTTTCTTATTTTCTGCGAGTAAATTTTGAAAATAAATTTTTCTCCTTCACTGATGTGCGCTGATGAGGCGGCACTGATAGGCTGCACTGATGGGCACTGATGAGGTGGCACTTATGGGCACTGATGAGGTGGCACTTATGGGCACTGATGAGGTGGCACTTATGGGCACTGATGAGGTGGCACTTATGGGCACTGATGAGGTGGCACTTATGGGCACTGATGAGGAGGTACTAATATGCCGCACTGATGAGCACTGAGAGGCGGCACTGATGAGCACTGAGAGGCGGCACTGATGAGCACTGAGAGGCGGCACTGATGAGCACTGAGAGGCGGCACTGCTGGGCACTGAGAGGTGGCACTGCTGGGCACAGAGGCGGCACTGATGGGCACTGATAGGGACTGGCGGATGGCACTGGACACTGACGGGTGGCACTGATGAGCGGCACTGATGGGCAGCACCATCAGTGCCCACACTCAGTGCCCATAGTGCTGCCAGTCAGTGCTCATCAGTGCCTAGATGAGCAGGCACCGATGGGCACTGACTAGCAGCACTATGGGCACTGATTGTGGGCATTGATGGGGGGCACTGATGGCGGGCACTGATGGGGGGGCACTGTGTGTGCGTTTTTACCTTTAGTAATCAAAGCACTGGTGATCAGTGCCCTGATTACATTCTCCTGTGTCCCCGGCGCTGTGAGGCTCCCCCTCCTTCCTCACACTGCAGGCTCCGTGTGAGGAAGGAGCGCCGGCGATGAGAGATGATGTCATATGTTTACATATGAGATCATCGCTCATTGGACGGCCCGATCACGTGGTGAATGGCCGCTGTAATTGGCCATTCACCACGATCTGTGATCGGCCGTGTCCAAGGGACACGGCCGACACAGATTTCCCCCGCAGCGCGCTCGCGGGAGCGTGTCACTGGGAGGCCGTTTAAAAACGGCCTCCCGAAAATTCAAGTCCGCGCTGCAGCCGTATATAGGCTGTAGCGCGGATGGGGGGAAGGTTAAATAATTCAAAATCTCAGAGCACCCCAGTCTAAAATGTAAATGTGACTTATTTATGGGAAATTCAAGTCAGGGACAATGCACACAACTACCTTAATAAAATTGTCTTCACATAAGAAGTTCCCCTATCACATTACAGCTGCCCTTTGCAACAGAGGCTCACCATCATGTCAGAGGCCCCCACATTAAACAGAGTTACCCCTTTTCTTCAGAGACCCCTCAAAACCAAAGAACAAGTAGAAAAAAATCTCAGCCACTGCATACTATACATTCCCAGTGTATAATAGGCGACAGCAGCCTCAGGTTACTCCATGTAATCCAAAGAACAAGTAGAGTAAATCTCAGCAACCACACACCATATAAGCCCAGCTTGTAATGGGTTATAGCAGCCTCAGCCTAACTCTATCCTGGCCACGCCCCCATGTTTCACCCCACCTTTGGGCTTAATCATGGAGGACCTCCATGACTAAGCCCCATGGGTTGGGCAAACCATGTCAGGGGCGTGGCCTGGATAGAGTTAGGCTGAGGCTGCTATAACCCATTACAAGCCGGGCTTATATGGTGTGCGGTTGCTGAGATTTACTCTACTTATTCTATGGATTACATGGAGTCAGGGTGGACTAGTCTGACCTACACCATCAGTGAAACACAGGGACATAGATGGCGGCGCAGAGATCCTAAAGTCGGTTTAGGTTCTCCCTCATTACCAAAACCGAACATCAGAGGCTCCCCAATATATTAAAGCCCCCTTCCCATCACATTCGAGTCACCCCATCACATCAAAGTCACCCTTGTCACACAGGACCCCCGTCACAGAGCCCCCCCCCCCAATCACTTAGTTCCCTCTTCACATCAGAGACCCACCTTTGGCTCCAGCAGAGAGACAAAAGGTGGAAGGTGAAGGAGGTCTGAAGGAAGTGGACTTCTATCCTCTCCAAAAAGCTGGGGGTGGCCCTGCATGCAGACTGTCTGGGATCAAAGTTATGGGATGCCATGGTGCAGGCGAGCAGGCCACCATCCCCATAGTCATGAATGCCTTTGTGCATCCTGGACCCAGATTGTCAATGGTGGTCATGGTGCTGCAGGCTGACCCACCCACCCACACAATAGCAACTCATTCTAATGATCCTGAGCAAACTGGGTCCCCTGCTCATGGTACTCCAGGGGAACCCTGCCAGCACCCTGGTTGGGAAAGACTGGCATGGTCAATGATTGCTGGGCCTCTGGAGCGAACAGGCTCCAAAAGACTTTTATAGTTTGCTATGCCTAGATTTACACCCATGGATATATGGGAGTTGTTTGGCCAGTCAAAATATGTGCTTTGTTATGTAATCAGTGCATTTGCCTTACACAGAAACCTCTCTCCCTTAAGCATTATAGAATCAGCAAAGTGGTCCCAGAAGGAAAATTCCCCAGCAAATGGATAGCTATTTTTACTATTTTGCATCAAAGCAGACAAGCTTTGAATTTAGGTCTCCTTAATATGCAGTGGTTATATGTGGTGGTGTCTACACTGGTATCAAATGACACCGCAAGGGCTACATCAGGCACAGATGCACATTTGCACCACAGACAGACCCATATGTGTTTCAGATTAAAAACAGACTTGAACCGTATAAAGCCACCGGATGCAGACAGTTTGCGCCCAGAGCCGTCCATCCATACCTGTATGCATATTAACACTCAGATTTATACGATTACCAGTGTACAGCCAGAGCCTGTCATTGATTTGAACAGGCAGCTATGTGCAACGCCTGTAATTCCCGGGCAAAGAAATCTGCATTCACTTTAGTGTATAGGGCTTCTGCACCCCGTGAATAAGCCCAAGCTATGGTATTTTCTGGCATATAAAATTACTTTTTAACCTTAAAAACATCCCCCAAAAAATAGGGGGAGTCGTCTTATACGCGGAGTATAAAATGTGGGGACTAATTTACGTGGCCCAAAACAAACTTCCCTATTAATCTCCAAGCAGGCTAAGTACACAAACCTCCCTATTAATCTCAAAAGTATGTACACAGGGTGTAATCTCTCAAAGCGCTGGCTGGATGTGCGGGAATAATGTACCGGAATGTACCGTAGCGTCGGCTACATACAGTATATCGCGCTGAGCCAATCAGGGTGAGCAATGTATTAATTATTAAATACAAAGCCAGCTCCGATTGGCTGAGTCAGAGAGAGTAACATCAGAATGCCTCTGAGCAGGCTTTGTATTCAATAATACAATACATCGCCCACCGTGATTGGCTCAGAGCAGTATACTGTATGTAGCCGAAGCTATGGTACATACCGGTACAGTATTCCCGCACATCCAGCCAGCGCTTTGAGAGATTACACCCTGTGTACTCACCTTGGAGATTAATAGGTACGTTTGTGTACTTACCCTCCTTGGAGAAAAAATAGGGACATTTGTGTACTTACCCTGCTTGGAGATTAATAGGGATGTTTGTGTACTTACCCTGCTTGGAGATTAATAGAGACAAGCTTACCCTGCTTGGAGATTAATAGGGACATTTGTGTACTTACCCTGCTTGGAGACTAATAGAGACTTGTGTTTTGGGCCATGTACAGTAGTCCTCACATTTTATACTCCGCTACAGTACAGAAGGGGGTAGTCTTATACGGCGAGTATAGCCCAAAACCTATG
The DNA here is from genome assembly GCF_965119305.1 of Pelophylax lessonae. NCBI lineage: Eukaryota > Metazoa > Chordata > Amphibia > Anura > Ranidae > Pelophylax > Pelophylax lessonae. The sequence goes on along the minus strand of NC_138774.1, from coordinate 101,021,779 downwards.
TTTTAAACGCGAAAATTAGGGGGTCGTCTTATACGCCGGCAAATACGGTATTTAATGCAATTTCTGTACAGGAAAAATGGTAGACATTCCTACACTTTAAAAGATTATCGCTGGATAAAAATTGAAATCACTCCAATTCACCATAACACCTTAAAATTACATCTGAGGGAATTACCCTGTATTTCACATTTAGGGCCCATTCACATGCAATGCACTACCTGGCTCATGTGAATTATCCCTTAGTTAACTAAAGCACAGTGCATCAAACTATTGTCATGGATTTCATTTATTAAAATACATTAAGTAACTCGGACTGTCTGTCCTTGGCCTCCTTCCCATTCCCCTCTTCACCTTTATCTTCCATTTCTCATGCTGACATCCTCTCAATTCCTTGTCCTATTCTGAACCTGGCTGTTCCCTTCGTCACCTTTGTCTTTCATCTCACAAACTGACACTCTTGACCTTTTCTCATGCTTCCCATTCACTTATTCACCTTGGTCTTCCACCTTTATCTTCCATCTTTCGTACCGACACTCACTCTGTCTCTTGCCCTTTTTTCATCTTTCCTGTTATCTTCTGAACCTTTGCCTTCCATTCTGCACAATGCTGCTCTCTGTCTCTTGCCCTTTTCTCATCCTTGCAATTGCCTGCTTTAGCTTTGTACGCAATCTCTCACACTGACACCCTCATTCCCTACTTCACCTTTGTCTTCCAACTTACGTACGGACACTCTTTCGGTTTCTTTCCCTTCTTCACCTTTGTCTTCCATCTCTCACACTAACACTCTTGCTCGGTTGCCCTTGCTTCCCTCCCTCTCCTCTCTGCCCCCTTTTCTGGATAGCGTTATGGCTGTCCTATACATTACAAAGTGCAAACTGGCGTTTAATGCAAATTCGGTCCTGGAGCCTGGAGAACATTGAGCAGATGATTAGATATGCAAAATGAATTAAGAGCGAAGCGGTCATTTATACACGCTGATTTATATTCTGTGCAGGGCGCCTTATCTTTCCTCGAGAAGAGGTCCCAGGCTTAACTGTGTCATCCCTCATCACTCCCTGAATACTAACAAGAAATATCTAAAAGTTACAAATTACAAGGCCATTCTAGATTGCGATCAAAATAAATTAGCTTGACAGAAAAAAAAAAAAAAAACACAAACACAATTTGGTCTGTAACCTTTTCCATGTGAACAAGAAGAAAGAAACATCTGTTAACTTATTATTGACAGTATTTTACTTTATCTTTACGTACAATGCCAGTAAATAGAATAAATCTGTGTGCAAAGCTGTTTCTGTTCTACCACTTAGAATAGTATTTGCCAAATGATTTGGACCATGCATTAGCACAAAGGGGTTCTTCCTTCTGAGATCTCCTTTGTAAGCAACCTTACTAAACCAAATTTAATGGGAGAGAAAAGGACTGGAGAACTAAGTCTTAAAGTAAAACTAAAAAGGCAAAACATTTTTTTTTTTAGTTTTGGATAGAGTGGAGCTGGATTAAAACACCTGTCAAATATTTTATTGCAGTCTGTACCCCCCATTAAGCAGATTCAACCTCTCTATTTGTCATGTTTACCATTCTCAATGAAGGTGAAAGTAAAAGAAAATCCCAAATTTTGGGTTGTCCCCAGAAAAGTAATAATGGGGGGGAAATCTTCCAATAGGGACACTAGTTCTGGTGACCTGGGGCTTCCTAAGGAATTCCCTTATTTTCAGGGATTTCCTATAACTTCCTGTTTACTATGGGACAGGAAGTGAAGGAAAATCTCCACAACGGGACACAGATGGCGAAAAAAAAAAAAAACCTGACGGGTCAGAAAGCTCCCTTGCTCTATCCAAAATGAGGGGGAAAAAGAGTTTTCCTTATATTTCTACTTTAAAACCAAAATCTGGACATCTTTTTTTGAAACAAATATTTTCAGGTTTGCCATATAGCACAGCTACTACTGTATTTGTGCCCCAAGTATTATAATCACCAATCCAGTTGTGTCTCAGATTTAGTCCTTCCTTGGATCCTTGGAATAAAGCTGCAGCTTTACATTATGTGACTAGTCAAGTGTAGACAGCTAGTGACAACATGACACTATCAATTGAGTCCATCATACTTGCAGCGCTGAAGTCAGTCAGGGGGTTTAGAGTCTGAACAACGTACTGCTATCAAAAAAAGATAGTGCAGGGCAGCTGATCTCCCAGAGTTTTTTTCATCTTTTAAAGAATATCAAGGGTTGGGGGTAGGTGATGCTAACATAAGGAAATACACTGAACAGCCATAACATTATGACCACTGACAAGTAAAAGTGAGCATCACTAATTATTTCTTTACAATGACATCTGAACGCAGGTGGGCTATATTCGGCAGCAAGTGAACATGTTGTCTCTGAGGTTGAGGTTTTAAAGTCAGAATAAAAATTGGCAAGCGCAAGGATTTGAGCGACTTTGACAAGAGCCAAATTGTGATGGCAAGACAACTGGGTCTAAGCAACTCCAAAACTGCAGTTCTTGTGGGATGTATCTGGTCTGCAGTGGTCAGGAGCTACCAAAAGTGGTCAGAAGAAGGAATTTGCTGAATCGGCGACAGGGCCAAAGGACAGCAATAGCTCATTAATGCACGCGGGAAGTTAAGGCTGGCCCACATAGTCCAACCCAATAAAAGAGCTACTATAACTCAAACTGCAAAAAACGTTACTGATGTTCCCCATAAAGTACAGAGGTAGGAAAAAAATAAAAATAAATATTAGAACAGGGACAGGTTAGATCAGGGGTAGGGAACATATAGCTCGCGGGCCAGACGTGGCTGCTTTGATGGCTGCATCTGGCTCGCAGACAAATCTTTAAAAAGGGGGGGGGCGTGTCCGGACGTGAGCCGTGCTGGACGTGTAGTTCCAGAGCTCCGGCGCATCTACCACTCAATCCAGCGCCATCCGCGTAGCTGTACCCGGTGCCAAAAAGATTTCTGCACCCATCGATGGTACACTTTGTGGGCTACCCACCACTACCCTCAGTTCATCTCTGGGTGACCGGATTGCCGCGATATGGACCCTGCGGCCTACTCGCGGTACCGCCGCCTACTCATGGGCTGTGCATCTGAGGGCCTTGGCAATCATCACCCGGTAAGGAGACCTGCCATCCACTCCCTGTGCCCCGACAGAAACAATCTCCTTCCCCTCTGACACTCGGGGACCCGTGGGAGCTGCCTCTCACATCAACTTCTGAGGCCTTCAGCGGCCGGCCACCATTTTCTCAGGGCCTATACTCACATCCATCACTCGCAGGCCTGCAGGAGCTTCACCACTCCGGCCTCAATGCATACCTGCCTGTTCTGCTCTCTTCCCGACCTGGACTCCAGGCACTTTCACACGGCTCCATCTACTCACTTTAAAGCTGCGGCCCATGAATATGAAAATTAAATAAAGGTTCCTGACCCCTGAAATATAGTGTATGCCTCTAACCGAATTACATTTGAATATATGTGGTGTTCATGGCTTTCTCAGCCAAAAAGGTTTCCGACCCCTGGGTTAGATGAAAAGAAACAGTGAGATAAAAATGTAACTTAGCGACTTTGTGAACATATTTTCAGCATCTCCACAGAGTTCAGTCCCCATACTACTCACACGCAGAAAGAGCATTGATAGGAAATGTCACACTTCTTACAGCCAAGCATCACCAGCTTAGAAAGTACTAAAGCCTGTGACTTTGAATTATTAAATTTAGGTTCATAACCAATGCTTAAAAAAAAAAAAAAAAAAAAGCATTTAAAAGCTATAATCATTAAGACTAAAAATGTTGAGATAAAGGGGTTAAGTTAGGTAGTAAATCAATCTCAATATATGTTCAGTTTGTCACAGTCCACTCCATCGAAGAACGGCCTGAACTCTGCAAGCGTGATCCCTCTGTTAAAGGCTTAGTTCATGACAAATTAGGTGAATACAAATCCACCTATTTAAACGCTTTGCTTTGTCTACACGCCAAGCGATAACACAATTACAAACATTCTCCTGCTTTAAACATCACTTGGTTGAGTAAATCTAAAAAGTGTTTCAGTCAATTTCTGAGCTGGCAGGATCCCCGTTAATGCTACAGACACCTAAAAAAACAAAAAAAAAAAATAAAAAATAATTCTCCATTTTTAAAACAAGGTTGCTCTTCTTACAAGTTCTGTGGCCAGAAAACTCTGCTCCTAGTGTCCAAAATGGGTCCCCTTGGTGCTTACTATAGCAAGCACTGACTTTTGAAAGGGCTCATATGGCACCGTCCGTAGGGTTGCCACCTCATCCCTTTAAACCAGGACACACATTAATTACACCGATTCTGTGGCTGATTAAGGTGGTAATTAAACTCACTTGGTGCCTTATGTGCATTATATCAGCCTCAGAACCTGTGTAATTACTACGTGTCCTGGATTAAAGGGATGAGGTGGCAACCCATAATGGCAGACAGCTTACAGTCTCACTGTATCCTGCAGTCTGACAGTTATAGGATTGAGACAAACCATTTAACACTGGCAGGATTGCTTACAATGGTTTATTGATTAAACTAGATGGACTTGTGTCTTTTTTTCAGCTGAGCTAACTATGTAAACTAAGTAACCGCATGTATTAATTTCTGCAAAACCTTTCTCCCAAAAGAAAAAAAAAAAAAAAAAAAAATTTAGCTGCAACTGCTTATAAGTGTTAGCAGGAGTTCAGCTTTAATTTGTTAGTCATGTCCATCTAAATCTGCTAGTACATCTAATACTATGCTCTCCTCAGATCATCCTCCTGCTGAGTGCCAGTGTTCTGCCTAAAACTCCAACTCACCAAAATCTCCAACGTCACTTCCGGTGACTCTACAGCAGCAATAATTGGAGATTGACGAGTTGCTGTTTTTACAGAACACCAGCAGAATATACGCTACGATACACGACCAGTTGCCCGTTTTGACAGATCATCGGGTAAGGAGGTAAAAAGTTGTCGCCGCCTTGGCGGTGGCCATGTTGTTGGTTAACAGGGGGCGGACTAACAATGTCCACTCATAATTCGTATCATAATGTATACACTGCCGGTGTTCTGTAAAAATAGCAACTCATTGAAATCTCCAATTATTGCTGCTGTAGAGTCCCAGAAGTGACATGGTTTGAGATTTTGGCGAGTTGGAGTTTTTGGCAGAACACCTGCGGTCCCTGTCCTAATGTCTTGCAACAGCAATCTTGAGGCCACTATTGCTTGTAAGAAGCCTATGTAGCCAGGTGCTGGGCTACAACAACATGGGGAAGGAGACATTCTTCTTTATTGCCCCACTTCCTCTACTGTGATATTAACCGCTTTGTGCTGAGCGTATGCAAATATGTGGCCTCTAAGTGGCCGGGCCTTGGTGCAGGGCAGGTGAATATTTGCATGCAATAGCACCGATAGAGCTGTGCCTGGAGTGCACACCCTGCATGCTCCTGGCACAGTTACTGCCGCCTAACGAAAAGCTCCTATTCACTTTCCGATCATGTGACCGTCGTGACAGCCAATTACGGCGGTCACATGACCATAAGCCCAGCTCTGCCTTGTGGCACTCTAAATCCTTTAAAGGGCCTGGGAGGCACCAGTTTAAAGTGGTTAATGTTATGCTGCATCCTCCTCCTCTGGACAGCAGGTGTAGAGCTAAAGCCAAGCAAGCCTATAGACTTATATGAAGAGTACTGAGAATGCTGGGAGTTGTAGTTTGAGATGACAGCCATAAAATGGCTGCACTATAGTTGTTACACTACAGATCCCAATAGGCACAGTGCAGTAGGAGGAGTGGAGAGGGGATTTTTATTAAATTGCCCAGGAAAGTTCTTCCTCCTAGCACTGAGGAAGTCAGAGGGAGGGCACCTCTGTCTGGATGTTCACCTGCCAGCTAGAGATCATACCAGCAGAGATCCAAGCGCGAGACTGGGAGTGAGGACACCCAGGGCAGCGCAGCACCACCCACATCACAGTACCTGCACCGATGCAGCAGGTAGACTGGAGCGTCCACTCACCATCTGTGCACCTAAACCAACCCTATACTGCATTATACCAAACCTTTACCACATCTGAAACACATCTACCTTGCACCTGTGCTAAAAAATACATACCATACCTATACTGAATGCAGGTTAACTGCGACAGCAAAGACACACTTAAAAAGGGCTCCAACAAAAGCTGGCAGAAGAACATCCCAAAAAGACTTCCTCTCCAATAATAATTATTCTGCAAGCCCCTTTTGTTCCCTTGCCCCATCCGCAACCATCATTTTTTACATTTGGACAGTGCATACCCAGTCATTCTAGGACTATCATTGCAGTCATAAATGCGTTCTGGCTGTACAGTTCCTGCAATCGGTAGTATAAACTTTACTACTGCTCAGTGCTGCACTTGAGGTGGCCTTGCTACTGTTTTTGTCGATCTGGATGTCAAATGTCCTCTTATGCCTAGTACTTACTGTAATTTGCTTTGTATGCTAAATGTTGTTATTACCATTGTGAATCCATTTTAGGTTTGCCTGGTTACCAACCAGATTGGGTGACAATAATGGGATTTATGACTTACCGTAAAATCCATTTCTCTGATGTTCATTGACGGACACAGCTCCTTATATTCTTAACCATTGGGTTATACTGCTCCCTACAGGAGTAGGACACTAGGCAGAAAAATGTCTGGCTACGCCTATGGGCAGTCCCAGGGGATATACTCCCCCTCTCTGCTATAGGTACTCCGTTTTGTTACAAGCAGTTTTAAAAGAATACAACTCCACAGAGGGGTGGGTGCTGTGTCAGTCAATGAACATCAAAGAAATGGATTTTACGGTAAGTCAAATATCCCATTTTTTCTTTTGTTCATTGACGGACACCGCTCCTGATATTCTTAACCATTGGGACGTCCAAAAGCAGTGTTAAACAAGAGGGGTGAGAACAGCAAAACATTTCCAAGGCTAGCCAGGCAACAGGAGCTCAATCAAAACAACTGGAGCCCATCTGAAAAAAAATAATATACCCTCAAAGAGGATCAGGTCCTCTCAACAGCAACCTGAAAAACCTTGCGGCCAAAAAAAAGCATCTGCAGGTGCCAACACATCCACTTTGTGACATGTGCACCGACAACCAGGTGGCCGCCTTGCAAACCTGCGTCACTGACGCCTCATGACTGAAGGTCCAGGAGGCAATAGACGCCCTAGTAGAGTGCACCCTAACAGGAAAAGGAGGAACCTGACCCTTGATGGAATAGGCCTGAATCACTGTCTGTCTGACCAATCTGGAAATGGTCTCAGAGGAAGCGGATAACCCTTTACGAGGCCCTTCCACCAGCACAAATAGAGAGTCAGACTTCCTGAAAGACTCCGTAGCTGCCAGGTATACCCCAATTGCCTGGACCACATCCAAGGCATGCAAGGCAATTTTCTTCGGATGCTTAGGCCTGGGACACAGGGAATGCAACACAAGGTCTTTATTGAAATGAAAAATCAGAGACAACCTTTGGAAGGAACGACGGACAGGGGCGAAGAACCACCTTATCTCAGTGAATAACCAGGTAAGGTGGACAGGATAACGCCACCAGTTCTGACACCCTTACTTGCAGAGGTGATAGCCACCATAAAAGGCCACCTTCTGGGACAGCGTAAGCAAGGGAATCTCCCGAAGATCCTTAAAGGGAGGCTTCTGGAGGGCCAAAAGCACCAAATGGAGGCCCCAAGGCAGCAACGGAGACCGCACTGGAGGAACCAAATGTCAAAAACCCGGAAGAAAAGGTATGTACCAGGGAGTGTCTGGCCAAAGGTTGTTTGAAGAAGACCGCCAAAGCCGACTCCTGGCCCTTGATACCCCCCCCCCTTGAAGAAAGGTCAAGATCTGAGCCACCGAGAAGGAGTGAGGGTGAACCCCAAGAGACTCACACCACGTAATGTATGTCTTCCATGTACAATGGTAACAGTGTAGGACGACTCAGATAAACCTCTATCCTTCAGCACCTAGCGTTCAACAGCCAAGCCGTCAAAGCCAGTGACTATAAAGTAAGGTGGAAGATCGGTCATTTGGACAGCAGATCCTCTCTGAGCAGAAGCTTCCAAAAAATGTCCACCGAACCAGATCGGTGTACCAAGCCGGGAGAGGCCAATCTGGAGCCAATAAGATGACTGGAATCCCTACTGCCTCATTCCTGCGTAGAAGTCTTGGCAGAAGCTTAAAAGAAAGGAATGCGTAAATCAGATGATACTGACCCCACAGGGCCACCAGCGTGACTGTGGCGTCCGCCAGTGGATCCCGTGACTGAGCCACAAACCTCTGCACCTTTCTGTTGAGCCGAGATGCCAACAGATCCACCTTGAGGATGCCCCACTGGAGACACAACTGTTGTAACACCTCTGGATGAAGGGACCCCTCCCCTTGGTCCAATGCCTGCCAACTGAGGTAATCTGCCTGCCAGTTTTCCCGCCCGGGAAGGTGTACGGCGGAGAGGTCTGGAACGAACCATTCTGCCCACCTTAGAATGCCAGCTACTTCCAGAGCTGCCAGGATTGATTGACCATGGCATTGTCCAATTGAATGTGCACTGGACATCCCTGAAGATGATCCGTTCAATGGTCCAGGCACAGTCTGATCGCTCTGAGTTCCAAGACATTGATCGGTAGTCTGGACTCTTCCAGTGTACAGATCCCCTGAGCAGAATGCTTGCTGGGGACGCCTCCCCAGCCCGACAGGCTGGCATCCGTGGGGACCACTGTCAAATACAACCGAAGTGCCGGAGAACAAAGCCACCATATCAGGGACTCCTTTGTTCCCCGACTCAGCTGGATCTGGTTGTCCAGAGACTGCAAAGTCTTTTCCCATTTGGCCAGAATCTCCCTTTGCAGGGACCTCGTATGGAACTGTGCAAACGGAACCGCCTCAAAGGTAGACACCATCAGGCCCAGCATACGCATTTAAGTCCGGAAGGATGACCATCTGCTGGACAGCAGGAGACGAATTGCAGCCTGCAGTTTCTGGAGTTTGTCCAGGGGAAGGAGCACTCTGGCTAAGGCAGAGTCCAGAGTCAGGCCCAGATAGTCCAGCTTTGTGGATGGAACCAGCGCAGACTTCTGAAAACTCAGAATCCAGCCGAACTCCCCCAGAGTTCGTATTGTGATCTCCAGATTCTCCACCAGAGCAGTAGGAGACTCCACACGCAGAAGGTAATTGCCCAAGTAGCCCAGCACTGCGATCCCCCATTGGCGTAACAAAACTAGCAATGGGGCCAACACATTTGTGAGACCAAAGGGTAACGCCACAAACTGATAATGCTCCTTTCCCACGGCAAAGCGGAAAAAGCGCTGGTGATGTCCTTGATGCCGAAAAAGCAAGGACATTTCCCTGAAACAGGGATGCCACCACTGTGTGAATGGACTCCATTCTTAACTTCTGCACCCGCACAAAGCAGTTCAGCGCCTTGAGGTCCAGGATTGGACGCACTTTGCCTTCCTTCCTGGGAACTGTAAACAGGTTTGAGGAAAAACCCTGAAAGCGTTCCAAAGTCTGAACTGGGACAATCACCCCTTAAAGCAACAGGTCTTGTACCACCCAAAACAGACCCTGCAAGCGGTCCAGGGGCAGGCGCAAGTTGGAAGAAAAGAACCCATGCCGGGGGACAAGAGCGAAACTCGATCTTGTAGCCGGACCAAATACTTTGTGGACCCACTTGTCTTGCTTGTACCAGGGAAGTCCACAGGTCCAGAAGCCAGCGAAAACGCCCCCCCCCCCACACCAGATATGGGCACACCTTCATGCTGAAGGAGCCATGTCCGTGGGTAAGGAGAAGCCCGCTCTTGGTTTGCCAGATCAGGTTCGTTTGGTTCTCCAGAGAAGGCACTGAAAGGCTTTGAGCCCTTGTCAGTTGACCCTGAGGGACCAAAAAACTTCTGAGCAGACCAGCATTTGAGCCAAAAGACACGTCAAAGGACCACTGCCAAAACAAAAAGCCTCGCCACTAGGGGAGCCGCATTCAAAGAGGCATCACAGATAAAACTGCAGTCCCTGGACTAGCTGGTCTGCCAGCTCAGCAAAGGCAGGGGGGAGCTGTTCTCCCTCCAGGACATGGCGTTAAAGCTTAGCCCACTCAGGCAACACCAGGGCAATGGTGAATACCGGCCTCAGTGCCGAACCATTTAGAGTGTACATATTGCAAGCCACAGCCTCCACCTTCCTGTCAGTCAGGACCTTAAAGGCCGGGGACCCTTCAACCGGAATCATGGTTGCCTTTTTCAATCTGGAAATCGGAGGGTCCATCACCGGTGAAACAGCTCACTTCTTAATAAGGGGCTCCACATAGGGGTAATGCCTAGTAAGGCGTTTAGGGATCCCAAGGGGACGCTTTAGTCTTCCCCCACTCTTTAGCGACAATTCTGTCAAAATAGGTGGGGAAGGGAAACACCTTTCCTGCTCTGGATGGCTTGTGAGTACCAAAGGGAACCTGCGCCTCTGTTGCAGCTGCGTCCTCCATTTTTAAGGTCTCATACACAGATACAATCAGTGCTTCCACCAGCGCCTTTTCGTATGCAGTTGCAGATGTGGAGAAATCATCCTTACTATCAGAGGATTCCAGGAACTTGGTTGCAGACCCAACAGGCTGACCCACGTCCGTGGCGGCCGAATTCAGATTCAGGATCTGATGAGACAGACAAGGCAGGGGAAGGTGGGGGGGGTGCTTTTTGCTAGACCTTCGCCCGAAAGCCACCTCCACCCGGGACACCAAGGACTCCAGGACCGCCGACAGTGCATCGATGGGCCCCGCAGCCTCAGAGAGGGGAGCAGGTGGGGAGATGTGCACCAAAGACTCCATAAGCCACCAAGGGAACCCCACAAAACAGGTGTAAAACACTGCAAGGGACATCCCCACCCCACTGGCAGCACCACACAGTCGCCAGGCACAGAGCACCAGGTGATCCACAGCAGAGAGTGAAAGAACCCTACCAGACTCGCCACCCAACAGAAACAGGCACTTGCAGCCACCAGTATAATCTGCACTGCAGGCACGGCGATCAGGAAGTAAAAGGATCCAGGAGTCAGCACCGGAGGGGGGGGAGGGGGGCTCCCATCACCAAAATCGCCACTTACAGGGCTCCACTGTCATGAACACTGCTATTTTCAATGGGAAACCAATGCGAAATGGCATCTGGACTACACAAACAGGGCCGCCCTGCATGGAAACACAAAGGCTACAACAAAATGGGGGCACCACAAGGCTTCCAGGGACCCAGGAGGGATCCCTAGGCCTCAGGAACAGACCCAGGCAACCCACCCCCCCCCGCACAGCCAATCCTCTAGTTTCTGGCTACACAACCCCCCCCAGCCTATATAGCGCCCTGCCCCCACCCCAGGAAATGGACCAGACAACCCAAACAGCCCCAGAAAACCTGGAGGGGGGGTAGGATAGCAGACAGACAAAAGGGGGGGGGGTGCCTGATGGGAAGGAGGGAAACCCATGGTCTGACCATCCCAAGGAGGTGCCCAAGTCCACCCCAAAACCATCCAGGGGGAGAGTGGGGACAGCTACTCACCATACCAGGAACCAGATAGGCACTGCTCCAGACAGAACCCCTCTCCATCCAAATGCGGGGCTGTCGGCTAGGAGGATTGCTGCGACTCGGGCCAAGACCCGGTCGTATGCGACCTCACAAGGCGTTAACTCACAGGCCAGCCCCCGTTCAGTGGAACTATGTCGCGGCCAACCTAGCCTAGAGCTGAGGTCTGCAGGCACTCGCTCGTTGGCCAGACTTGGGTGACCACTGGATCTAGATTATCCAGCCCGTCGCCCAGTCCAGCAGTTGACTGTAGATCTCACAGGAAAAATCCAGGAGAAAAAAAATTTCTATCTAAAAAAAGAAAAAAATTGCAAGGACCTCAGCAAGGAACTAGGTCCTTACTCCTGACTAGGCAGAAAAAAAACGGTGTACTTATAGCAGAGAGAGAGCATATCCCCTGGGACTGTCGGTAAAGTGTAGCCAGACTTTTTTCTGCCTAGTGTCCTACTCCTGTAGGGTGGGGCAGTATAACCCAATGGTTAAGAATATCAGGAGCTGTGTCCGTCAAAGAACGAAAGAGAAATATTAAAAGAGGTTGTAAACCCTCTCTTATAAACTTGTACCTATAGGTAAGCCTTTAATAAGGCTTACCTATAGGTACTGTAAATATCTCCTAAACTTGCACCGTTTAGAAGATATTTACTTTTAATGCAGCCGATGACATCATCTGCACATGCGCTCTGAAGGAATGGCCACCCGTGCCGTTCCCTCAAAGCCCTGTGTCATCAAGGACTGGGGGCGCAAACCAGGAAGCACAATGGCCAAACATGTCAACCATGTCTCTGCTGAGCGGGCAATGCATACTACCTCAGTATGCCTTGGTCTTACAGGGTTTTCTTTTTTTTTCTTTTTTTTGGGGATGTTTACAACCTCTTTAAGTTTACTTTCCTTCCTTGTTTGGTGCCTGTTTTCTTTAATATTGCACTACTATTGGGTACTAAGTATTACTTTCCCTGATTTCCTGTGATCAGTGTATGTTTGTACACTCAACCTGGTGTGTCAGAGGTGGCAGTTCTTGAGAAGGTCAAGACAAAGAACAGAGAACCCATCCTATCCAGCGACTGCTGCGGAAATAGCGCCACAACCTACACTCTGACAGTTTTCTGAAACATTACATACACTAAACATTATGTAAGGCTCTTTAGTTAAGTCAAGGCTGCACTTGAAGACCCTTATATTAAGTAAGTTAATTATGACTTCTCTGGACTAAGGTTATTCATCCTGTATGCCTATTTAATATTGCTATACTTAATAAATGAGGTATACAAGATACTCCCAATGTACATTTTTTTTTTTAGAAGTGTTGTTCCATTCCTTGCTAATGAGATCTGAATTGCTAGCAGTCCTAAACAGCCAACCACAGCCCACTGGGTTATGAAAGCCGTATTGCTGGGATCTTTAAGTCTGGCCAATGACAGATCCTTTTAAAAAGCTGGAAAATGTATCTAATACAAGTTCCCAAGACAGTTCAAATCGCCTGTGAAACCACAAGAGGAACAAACAAGGAAGGCGCAAACACCTAATGCAATACCAAAAAATGTGTTTGGAGAAAATAAAACGAATAGAATGCAAACTCACAAACGTACAGTGTAAAAGAACATGTAAGCCAGAAGATGCCTAATGGTGCAATGTACAAGTGCTCCAACAACTTCCCGTGTACTAGCAAGTTGATGCGTTTCGGGGGGGGGGGGGGGTGCACCCCTTCCTTAGAGCTGTGCTAAATGTGTAATGCACTAGGTGTTTGCGCCTTCCCAGTTTGTTCTTCTTAACCACTTAAGCCCCGGAGGATTTGGCTGCTAAAGGACCAGGGGTTTTTTTGCGATTTTTTACTGCGTGACTTTAACGGACAATTGCGCGGTCGTGCGACGCTGTACCTAAACGAATTTGACGTCCTTTTTTTCCCACAAACAGAGCTTTCTTTTGGTGGTATTTGATCACCTGTGCGATTTTTTGATCACGCGCTATAAACAAAAAAAGAGCGTAAATTTTGCAAAAATAATATTTTTCACATTTTTTTATATGAAATTCCCCCCAAAAAAAAGTAAAAATCAAAATTTTTTAACATTTTTCGGCCAATTTGTTTTATGCTACCTATGTTTGGTAAAAAAAAAATCGCAAAAAGCGTATTTTGATTGGTTTGCGCAAAAGTTATCGCGTTTACTAACAAAGAGAAAGATTTTTGTCATTTTTGGTGTTTTTTTTTTTAACGCGTAATGGCGGCGATCTGCGATTTTTTTTTCGGTACTGCGACATTGCGGCAGACAGATCGGACCCTTGACTGACATTTTTGACACTTTTGGGGTTACCAGTGACATTACTGCAGTAATCAGTGCTATACATATGCACTGTTACTGCAAAAATGACACTGGCAGGGAAGGGGTTAACTTTATTGGACAGGGAGGGGTTAAGTGTGTCCTAGGGGCGTGCTTTCTACTGTGTAGGGACATTCCTATTGGTGTAAAAGCAAAGATCAACCGTTCTACATAGTAGAACGGACAGATCTTCACTTTTACACAGGGAGAACTGACAGGCAGCTTGTTTACACAAGCTGCTCTGTCTTTCTCCCTTCACAGGAGCGATCGCAGTGTGACTGGCGGACATCGAGTCCGCCGGTCACACGCACTGACTTGCCTGTGAACGAGCCGCCCGCGATAGGCTCGCAAGTCAGTGACAGGCGAGTGACGTACCGATACGTCACTCTGCCTGGCCGGGGCTGACCGCCGCAGTATATAGTCGTGCGGCGGTCGGCAACCGGTTAACATTGGATTCCCCTGTCTGAGATGGGCTGCATTCACCAAGCACTGGGCCTGTTTAGCTATATCTCTCTCTAAGGAGGACCTCTGAACGCTGGGAGTAACAATCTTTTTTCTTGAGTTCAAATCACCTAAAGAAGCCAGGAACAGCCAAACTAATAACAGACCAAATTTTAGAACACATTTGCCTCCCTAGCTAGTGATAGCAATTAATGAACATAAAGATGTATGTTACAGTATGCCTAAACTGTTACCAAACTCAGGACTCTGCATGGAAATTCAATTATTTTATTGTTAAATACCTTCCTTTTCTTATTAACAGTATATAGCAGTCTAATGACTTCTATCAGTGTCTGGTTAAAGCTTGTAGGAGTTTTCATTCTACTCTGACTGTCCTATGAGACTGCAGGACCCCTGAAACTCTGTCTGGACAATGCTGATTGGCCCTGTGCTCATCACATGCACCCTTCCCAAGAAAAAATAAAAAAATACTCTAGCAATACACACCAAACTGAGCATGTGCCTGCAAGGACTCCGTCTTATCAGGAGATGGATTGGGGACAGTGGAAGAAGAAAATACATTTTCACCTAGCAGCAAGAGGGTCGCTGGTTCGAATCCCAACCATGACACTACCTGCCTGGAGTTTGCATGTTCTCCCTGTGCCTGCGTGGGTTTCCTCCGGGTACTCCGGTTTCCTCCCACACTCCAAAGACCTGCTGGTAGGTTAATAGGATCCTGTATAAAATTGGGGCCCTACTGCGTGTGTATGTGAGTTAGGGACCTTAGATTGTAAGCTCCTTGAGGGCAGGGACTGATGTGAATGTGCAATGTATATGTAAAGTGCTGCGTAAATTGACAGCGCTATATAAGTACCTGAAATAAATAATAATAAAAAAGACATGATCAAATAGGCTTTTTACACAATTTGGCTTAACCCCTTAGGTTCCAGAGTGAGTGCGTATAACAAGCATGCTTTACTGCATATACAGACTGTTTTTATTTGTGTGGGTTTAGTAACACTTTAAATATATAGCCTGCTGTGGATTTGGATCATGAACCATGCTTTAGTGCTATAGAAGGCTACATATGCCTATAATACACAGGCACAACAGCAAATTATCAGTGTTAGTAACTATTGTAACCACTGGTATATTTTGCAAAAAAATTAAAAATTGATACAAAGTGCATTGACCTTACCAGATATCTGTCTAGCTTTGTTCACTTGGTCCTTTAAAGCGGAGTTCCACCCTGGAATTTTTTTTTTTTTTTTTTTAAATACCCCCGGGACAGTCAGGGCTAGTGCATTCCACAATGGCTAGCCTCTGATCTTTCCCGGGTTGCACTTACCTGTTAGGACAAATACTTACCTTGAAAACGTCTTGTCCAGCGCTGCCATCTCAGATGTGGGCAGCTTGAAGCCAGCGAGATCCTCTTCAGCGTCCTCTTCCGCCTTCTTCGGTCCCACGATGCCCTGCGCCGGCCCCGCTGTCACTTCCGGGTCGCGCGTGTCATCCCTCTACAGCTTCTGGGCATGCCCAGAAGCTGTTTAGAAGGGGATGACGCGCGCGGCCCGGAACTGACGTCGGGGCCGGTGCAGGCGCAATGATTCCTGGGAGCTATGACGTTCAGCTCCCAGGAATCATTGCAGAGCCAGGAAGTGACGACGGGCCGCGGCCGAGGAAGGAGGAAGAAGGAAGTAAGGTAAGTATATTTTCTTCTCTACGAGGTAAGTAAAAAAAAAAAAAATGCGATTAGCCATTTCTTTTTCAGGTGACCCGTAGCGAGAAGATGGAGGTAAGTATAAAATGAGGGTGGAACTCCACTTTAAACAAAATATACATGCACATTTTTATATTTAAAATAAAAGAAACTGACCGATACCCTGCTTTAATTTCATTTTTTAGGTTTCCAGCAGAAAATAAGCTGCAAATATACTCTCTCAATTACTGGCATCGTTGCCAACAAAAATAAAAAATACAAAGTGCAATGTCCTTAGCAGGTTTCCTTGTATGTAAGTTTGCATATAATTATATACACAACAAAATAACCATTCACACGCTTTGATTCCATTTTTACAGTTGCCGTCAGAATAAAAACAAAAAAAAAAAAAAATGCAGACATAATCTTTCAGTGGATTTAAACCGTTCACGCCATTCAATGCATTTGTCTTTTACATTCCATTTAGGTCTAAAGGGAAGCATTTTCGATGCGGTTATTAGTATTTTATAAGCGTGATAAATGCCTCTAAAAATACTGGAGCAGACAAGCCCTCAGGAGAGCACCTGCAGCGTGCCACGGTCACATGACTCCAGTATTCTAAGAACACAGCTGGCTAGGAGAATGGAGTCACTTGGGACAATGCATACATGGTAGGCAATATTGTGGGGCCGAGCTACGGCTGATAAAATGCAGGCTTCTGAGAAAACTGCAGCATTTTTATTGTGTTTTGCATTACAGGAGACGTTGCTGATTTATGAAACGACGCTATGATCTGTACAGCTCCAGGTTTGATGATTACACCTCCAGCTCCTCAGGAGTACAATGAGTGTGCCTGATGGGAAAGAAAACTCATTGAGGAGAAACACACTCTCATGTATACTTATAAATAATTTAAACTACCCAGCAATGGCTTATGTCACTGAAATCTCCATGGTGTCACATAAAAAAGGGAAATATAAATATACAGCGCTATAAAGGCATTTGCTGCATATTGTATTGTGTGTGCAGCTCGAGTTTAGACCTCGAAATCTGATTCTTCACTGAAAACACAAGATTATATCACCTCTGCTGTCTTTGTCTTAGTAATAAGAGATCTTCAAAAGTAGCAGCTAAATATTGCCCAAGCTAGATTTGTTAACATGTATATAAAAAAAACAAACACAAAAAAAAAAAAAATAAATAAAATAAGTTACACTGTAGCCTCGAGCTCCAAGGGGTGAAACTGCATGTACATTCATTCTGTGCTGAAAACCCAAAATTGCATGTTAAGCAACCAAACACAAGAGGGTGCAATTTAAGCTCAGCAAATTAGATAATTTATTAAAAAAAAAAAAAAGAACAAAAATTGGCCACACATGTAATAGGATAGAAAAATGCGTATTATAAGCTCTGTAGTTGTCGCTGGTAGAATCCTGGGTAGACAGTCCATGGAAGATAGAGCAACAGTCACCAACAGGGCATTCAGAAGCCTAGAAGCCGATCTGACAGCACAAGAACAGAGCTGTAGACAGAAGGCGAATGGCGATTGTCACGCTTTCTACCTTGGACTAGCACAGTACCGCGGCCTGACTATGTAAACAAGGCAGATCGCCATTATGTTAGTAGGGAAGATAGAGATTCCATGGTTCTGCTAAGCAGGAACACAGATCTCTGTCTTCCCAGAGTTAAAGCACCCCCACACAGTTAGCAAACACGCCCAGGGAACACATTTAAAACCTTTGATCGCCCGTTAACCCTTTCCCTGCCATTGTTAGTACAGTGACAGTGCATATTTTAGCACTGATCATTGTATTAGTGCCGGTTCACGCTTGTGCGGCTGCGGAGATCGCATGTAATTCGGAGCGCACTGCTCCTTCATTACATGCGATCTCATGTGCGGTGCGAATTTCAGCCATACACTTTGTATGGCTGAATTCGCACTGCATCCGCACCAAAGACGCACAGGAGGCATTTTTGAGCCGCATCAAAATCGGATCGCACAGTGGTTCACACTTTTGCGATCCGATTCTGTGCGTACTTGCAGATCGCACTGCGATATGCAATCAACTGGGGGTGTCGTTAACTTTTAATTGACACCCCCTGCGTATCGCATATGGCAGTGTGAACTACCAGATGTGCGGATGCGATGCGGGAACACACTGCATATTCGCAGCGTACCCGCGTCGCACAAGTGTGAACCGAGCCTTAGTGTCACTGGTCCCCAAAAAAGTGTCACTTGGTGTCCGAATTTGTCTGCCGCAATGTTGCAGTCTCACTATAAGTTGCTGATCGCCGCCATTACAAGTAAAAAATAAATAAATAAAAATCTCTTAAGACCCTGTTCACACTGGGGCGACGCTATTTGCCGGGGCGACCTCACAGGTCACGGTGCGCAGCTCGCAACGTGACCTCGGAGCGACCGGCATGGACTTCATATCATTGAAGTCAATGCAGGTCGCTCCGGGTCGCCCCAAAGAAGCTCTGGACCCTTTTTCTAAGTCGGAGCGACTTGTGTCGCTCCTATTAGAACGGGTCCACAGCTTCTCTATGGCAGGCGACCTGTCAGGTGACCAGGTCGCCTGACAGGTCGCCCCAGTGTGAACGGGGTCTAAAAATATCCCATAGTTTTTAGAAGCAATAACTTTTGCGGAAACAAATCCAATATATGCTTGTTGGGATTTTTTTTTTTTTACCAAAAACATGTAGCAGAATACATACTGGCTTAAATTGATGAAGAAATTCAAAAAGTTTAAATTATTTTTATTTTTTTTATTTGATGTGTTTTATAGTAGAAAAAAAAAAAAACAATTGTCAGTCTTTTTTTTGTTTATAGCGCAAAAAATAAAAAAACTGCAGGGGTGATCAAATACCACTGAAGGAAACTCTATTTGTGGAAATAATAAAAAAAAAAAAAGTGAATGACAAGAATGGAAAATATTATATAGAATATTTTTTTTTAGCAAATTATTGCACACAAATGGAGCACTGTACATGAATAATCCCTACAAATGATTAATCCCTACAATCAAGCCAACAACAGTTATGTAGTGCAAGGGTCAGCCTGAATGGATATTACTTAAAGTAGGTAAATCCTCATATTGAATATTAGCTTGGGTAGGCCTTCATATTACATTGTTTTGGTAAATCTAAAAGATATAAGAATTGCAGTCAGATTGCAGCATGTATGGGAAGCGTAGTCATAGGAATTTTAATAAAAGTGGAACTTCACCCGAAAGGTGATTTCCTATTTGTCTGACTGCCCCCCCCCCCCCTTATTATTTGGAACGTTTTTTTTTTTTTTTTGGGGGGGGGGGGGGGAGCAGCGATCCCTGCAGAGGTTCTGCCCCCCTCCCTGCAGCCTTCTGAGACACATCAAAGGTCCCAGAAAGCTGTGGGACCATTCATAAACACACCACGGCAAAAGTATGGGCGGTGGAAGGCTGGCAGTGAAGCCGCAAGCAGCCACAGTAATTATGCTGGTGCCTTGACCCCAAGGTGGCTGAAGAGCTGGCTCAAGTGAATATCGCGCGGGATTCCTGGACAGGTAAGGGTTTTATTATTAATAGTCAGCAGCTACAATATTTTTAGCTGCCGACTAAATTTTTTTATTTTCAGGGTGAAGAACAGCTTTAAGCTACTAAAAATTGAATAGAAACCATACTTCGTATTTTTATTGACTCAAAGCATAAAACAGACATTTGCAGAAAAAGAAGCAGAATTACCGAGAATTAGAACCCGGACACACACAGAGGCTTAGTGTACGTTTCTGAAGCCCGCTGAGCACTCCCTGATGCCCCAGGCAGAGAGAGTTCAAACCAAATGGTTCAACACATATTACTGTTTAGTGAAATATTCAGTCTGCAATGCATCAGGAAAAAAAAATCAATGGCTGTTGCAGGGTCTGTCTGTGCTGACAGTGGCTTTGGCGGAGGGGGTGTGAGGAGATCGTTGAGTAATGTTAGGGCCGAAAAAAAAAAAAAAAAAGCACAGGATTAGCTGCAGCACCCATTATTTATGAACACGCAGCTTGGAGGCACAAGGGTAATTATGTCAGAGCAATAGCGCTACCAAAAACGCCAGCAATAGCCACAAATTCATTGGCTGTGATTGCTGCACATATACTGTAGTTTCATGTAGTGGTGATTGATCACACACATACATCAATCAGCCATAATGGCCACTGGCAGGTAACGTGAATAACATTGATTGTCTCCTTATAATGGCACCTAAATGTGGGTTGGGCATATTGGGCATTAAGTGAACATGTTGTCCCTGGAGTTGAAAAAATAGGCAACTGTGTGGATTTGATTTGATTGACTTTAAACAAGGGCAAATTATAATGGCTGGATGACTGGGTTATGACAACTACAAAAACGGCAACACTGGTGGGATGTTCCTGGTCTGCAGTGGTCAGGACCAGCCAAAAATGGTCTAAGGAAGGAAAATAGATGAGCTGGCAGCAAACAGGGTCATGGGTGACCCAGACTCATTGATGCACGTTGGGAGGGAAGGGTGGCCTATGCAGTCCGATCCAATAGGAGAGCTACTGTAGCTCTAATTGCTGAAGAAGTCAATGCTGGTTCTGATAGAAAGGTGTCAGAACACCCAGTGTATCGCAATTGGTGTTGTGTTGAGCTGCATAGCCGCAGACCGGTCAGGGTGCCCATGCTGACCCGTCCACAGCCAAAAGCGCCTACAATGGGCATGTGCACAACAGAACTGAACCATGGAGCAATGGGAGAAGGGGGCCTGGTCTGCTGAATCATGTTTTCTTTTAAATCATGTGGATGGTCAGGTGCATGTCCATCGCTTACCTAGGGAAGAGATGGCACCAGGATGCAGAATGGTAACAAGGCAAGCTGGTAGAAGCTGCACAGGGTCTGCTACTGATGGCTTGGTGCCAGATACCACAGCATACCCTCGAAGGTCTAGTGAAGTCCATGCCTAAAGAAGGGCGTCCTACTCAATATTAGGTGGGTGGTCATAATGTTATGGCTGATCAGTGTATAGAGGAGCACTGTGCAATCATTCATTCACCTTATTTTTGACTGGCTGGTGAAAACTCAGCTCTTCTCCCAACTAAAACGAAAATGGATTCAGAGGCCCTAGCTAGCTGCCCCCCCCCCCCACACACACAAAATTTTAAGATAAGTGGGGATCACACCGAGCCAGCAAAAATCGCTCTGCTCCCATCATTTTAAAGCAGGGGCACCAGAGGAGCCACCATAGCCGACTGCAGATTTTACTATGTTTTTTTTTTTCATAAATAACAGATTTGTTTTAAAAAACAAGTGGGCCTGTGGCAATGGGAAAATTAGGTTTGTATGTGTGAAGTATCTCAAGAGACTAGTATCCAATTCTGCGCTCAAACTATGCTCTTTGATGGTTTATTTGATTTACCTTTTTTTTTTTTTTAAAAAGGAAAAAAAAAGGGAATGAGTACTGCTAAATGAACCATCACAAAATGTTTGCAGCTCTTTCTAAGATTTTCACAGCAATGTTTATTTTTTTTTCAAGTTAACAGGCATAGAGACAGAATTTATCAATAGACTGAGTTCACACAGGCGGACAAAGGGTTTATGTTTTTACTGGCCCAGACTGCCTACCTATAGATGAAAATGGCGGACGCTCAGGTCCATATACATTTCTGCAGGTGCAATCCTTCGCAATGGGGCAAATACATTTAGCACATCATGTTTGACAGGCGGGGCCGCTTGCCAAACACCCAATGCAGTAATAACCTCTCCCCACCCCCTGGGATCTGAAAAAAAAAAAAAAAAAAAAAAAAAAAGCACATTCGGTAGGTGTCAAAATGACCTTGCTGACACTAGGTTCACACTGTTACCAGCCTGTTCAATGGGTCACCCTACCCACAAAAACACCGGGAAATAACTTGCTAACTTTTTTTTTTATGTCACACCACACCATATGGTTTGGCATATGCAAAAAAAATGGCGTGGGTGGTGAAGTGTGTCAGTGCCATTAAAGCCAAATACTTTTTAGAAACTTCAGGCATACTATAAGTTAGGTCTAACGAGGTCTACCGCCTTGTAGACTTCTCTCTATTATTCACATCTGACAGGTTTATTGCGCTCTGGGAAGATTACTTTTCTGGTGCTCTGACACTGCTCACTGTGGTCTCCGTTCCTTCAAGAGCAGAGTTGCTGGAACTGCTATGTCTGCCCCTCGTCTCCTTCTGCCCATTCACAGAAGCCTACGTATTATGTGAACTCATTCACAAAATACAAAGGCTCCTGTGAATAGGCAGCAGAGGGGAGGGGCGGGCATTGCTGCTGTGTGTCCTTTTCCCCACAGCCAGAGTCTAATAAACCTGGCGCATATAGGTAATGCAAAAAAATATTGGTGCTGTGCTGTCAGACACCTCAGATACACACCTGTATATGAACCTCAGATACACATGTGGCAGACTAAAGAGTGCATATAATATGATGATGCTCAGTGGTGAACTCAATACCTGGCTAAAGCTACAGTATTTTGATCATTCCTGACAACACCTGGCACTGTGCGTTTGTAACTTAAAGACGAGTGAAGCCAACAGATCGCTCCTCTCTCTCTCTACCTCTCATCTAGTAATCCTGCAAATAACATTTCCTGTACCTGGGTGGCCACAATTACTCATTTTATCAATGGAGGGAACCATGGATGCCACCCAGGATGGACTTCAAAACATGTCTGCTCTTGTTTATTGCATTGGGTATGAAAAGATTAGATAAAAGATAGATAACATTGATTTTGCTTTTGTGCAGCTCCCAGAAAGGAAGAACGAAAAAAAAAAAAAAAAAAGTTCATTCTGAGATCATGTTCTAGCCTATTTGACCTCCGGAAGATTTACCCCCCTTCATGACTAGGCCATTTTTGTGATAAGGCTCTGCAATACTTTAACAATTGCGCGGTCATGTACTCAAATACAATTTATGTCCTTTTTTTCCACATAGAGCTTTCTTTTGCACTGGAAATACCCAACATTAAAAAAAAAAAAAAAAAAAAAAAATGATATAGATAGATAGATATATATATATATATATATATATATATATATATATATATATATATATATATATATATATATATATTACACACACACACACACACATTGCCTTGCAAAAGTATTCACCCACCTTGACTTTTTACCTATTTTATTGCATTACAGCCTTAAGTTCAATATCTGAATTTTATGTAATTGATCAGCACACAATAGTCTAAGTTGCATACCCGTGCCATTCCTTCAGAACCCTGTGCCATAAACAGTGACTTTCGCTTGATGGGCTTGAGTAACCTCATCCTGGCTCGGTTATTCAAGCTGTCGCCGTCCGCAGACCCGGAGGGTAGACCAGGTGAAGAAAGAAGCCCGGTCAGTGGTGACATCGCGCAGCTGGAGGGCTTTCTTTAAGTCTCGGTTCACACTAGGTCGCTCCGACTTCAGGGGCGACCTGTGAAGTCGCGTGCACCGCGACTTGCATGGACTTCATATAATGAATGTCTATGCAAGTCGCTCCGAGGTCGCCCCGAAGTAGTACAGGACCCTTTTTCTAAGTCGGAGCGACTTGTGTCGCTCCTATTAGAACGGGTCCTGTAGCACTGCATGGACCGCAACTTGTCAGGCTGACAAGTCGCCTGACAAGTCGCAGTAGTGTGAATGGACACTAAGGCTACGTTTTTCAGACATCCCAACCTGCAAAAACTCATTTCAGGGAGTTGGCACTCCACGCCCCCACCCTCCCCCCACCAATTTAAGACAACTAGAGGATGATCAAATGAAATGCAATAAGTATACAGAGGTTTACTTCTTCTGAAAGAGCTTAAAGGAACACTCTAACCACCATGACCACTTCAGTGATTTGAAGTGGTCCACTTACTTAGTAAACACTGCACATGCTGGGATATTTACAATTATGTGCTGGGGCTAGTTGCACCCTTAGCACATGTGACTTACTGCTGGCTCCTCAGAGACATCAACGGAGTGTGGAGGAGCAGCGCTGGAGAAAGCATGCAGAGCCGATGCTTCCTGTATCTCTCCTCTCACAGGCAGAGTGCATTTGATATCACTCCGCCTGTGATAGGACGGAGCCAGAACTATACAGAAAGCATTGGCTCCATTCTGACACCTGACAGCCCAGAGCTGGGATATCGCATGGCACTTGCGGGTGTCAGGGAGCCCTAGCCCGCATGCAGGAGACTCTCGCACCTAGCGGGAGACTTGGAATGTTTGGTTTTTCATAAAGGGCTAGTATGCGATGCATAGTAGCACATTATGCCTTTGCCTTGCAGGGTTTTTTTTTTTTTTTTTGGAAACTTTACTACCGCTTTAAGGAGTCATTGACCTGGAACAAGCATGTAGGCAATAAAGTAAAGAATACCTTGTATCAGGTCAGTGACTCACCAAGCAGTGAAAAAGAGATGAGGGCCCTGGAGCAAGCATGAAAGCAGCCAAGTTTTAGGCTTAATTTACACCTATGCAGTTTGCTTTTGAGTGTTTCTGTGGTAATTTTTTTATTTTTTGTGTTTTTTTTAACCACAATTTTACAGCGATTTTGCATTTTTTTGGCTAAAATTGTTGTTTGGCAGGACTTTTTTAAATGCAAAACTCTGCTTTTTTGGTTTAATAGACTTCAAATGGAGAAGCTTCAGAAAAGCATGTAGTGCGTTTTTACTGTGATTTAGCATTTTGCGTATTTTTAGGCTTTTTTTTAAATTTGTTGTTGGGCAGATAAAAAAATGCAAATTGCGGTAAAACTTTGTAAAAACCCACTACATGCTTTTCTGCAGCTTCTCCATTGAGGTCTATTAAACCAAAAAAGCACCGTTTTGTGTTTAAAAGTCACTGCTCATTTCCAAAAACACAGAGGCACAAAAATGCATTGATGTTAACGTATTCCATATTAACCTATGTTAAAAATAAAGTCCTGCATTTCTGCAAAAAGCATGAAAAAAATGCACTGGTGTGCACGGAGCCTTAAGAACCCTTGATCTGTATATTTACCCAAAGTCAGTGACCCACCAAGTGAAGGACAAGAAATACGGTCATGGATATTGCACCTTTAAAAACACAAAAGCAATGGTAACCTCAAATATCTTGATATAAGCTCAATTACTGTATTTTCTGGCGTATAAGACTACTTTTGAACCTCAAAAAATCCTCCAAAAATGGGGAGTCGTCTTATACGGCAAGTATAAAATCTCCAAGGTACCCCAAGTATAAGTATTACCGGTAGATGTAATCTCTCAAGACGCTGGCTGTGTGGGAATCCTGTACCGGAATACCGTATGTACCGTAGCTTCGGGTACATACAGTATACCGCGCTGAGCCAATCACGGAGAGCAATGTATTCTATTATTGAATGCAAAGCCTGCTCAGATTGGATTTATTTTTTCTCTTTTTTCAATATATTACAATTAAACCCCATCTCATTTATATTTTGTTATAATTTAGATTACCAGTTTCAGATATACAACCTGTATTTAAGCTCCTGATGAATGGACGGAGGTCCAAGAAACGCGTCAAGCCCAAAATAACTCATATGTAATTTCAAGTCTGATAATAAGTAAAGACTGCAAGCCTACAGGGAGCATGATATCATATTAAATCGGTTATACCTTTTAGAGATCCTAGTGCGATCCATGTGAAATTGTATTTACTTTTAATTAATGTGAATGTTACAATCTTTTGTATGCCAATTCTCTGTATGTGCCCTCATCGGTTGTATATGTGACTCTTTTTAATAAATGTATTTGTTTATTTATCATACAGTCCAGCTGTCCTCACTCAAAGTCCCATTTTTTCCTTGGTTCCTCCTTGGTTTTTTTGCATATTACCGGTAGATGTAATCTCTCAAGACGCTGGCTGTGTGGGAATCCTGTACCGGAATACCGTATGTACTGTAGCTTCGGCTACATACAGTGTACCGCGCTGAGCCAATCACGGAGAGCGATGTATTCTATTATTGAATGCAAAGCCTGCTCGGATTGGCAGAGTAACATCAGCCTGCCTCTCTGACTCTGCCAATCCGAGCAGGCTTTGCATTCAATAATAGAATACATCGCTCTCCGTGATTGGCTCAGCGCGGTATACTGTATATAGCTGAAGCTACGGTACATACGGTATACCGGTACAGGATTCCCACACAGCCAGCAACTTGAGATTACATCTACCGTTAATATTTATACTTAGGGTACCTTGGAGATATTATGAGAAATTACATGTATTACAGTACTTGGGGTACCTTGGAGATCTATGAGAAATCTGATGTTTTTCAATGGTGTTGCCTTGCTTCGGAAGGGAGGTAGTCTTATGCGGCAAGTATAGCCCAAAACCTATGTTTTAACTTGAAAATTAGGGGGGTCGTCTTATACGCTGGAAAATACAGTAGATTATGAGTCTTCCTTCTTCTCAGTCAGGTCAGATCTGACTCACATACTTGACTTTAACTGGGCAGAACAGTAAAGTTGAGCCACTGTGCAATGCAGCTCTTCCAAGAAGGAAGCAGAACCATTATGTGCAATATGGAAATGTAGTTTAAAATATGGCTACCTACCCCCATATACTTACTGCTGAAACAAGATTAACACATTACCATGGTCTAATAAGATTTTTTACAGTGGGTAGATTCTAATCACATATATAGCTATAAAATACTGCTCTCTGTAATAAACAGGTCCTTTTACTTCCTAGGCCAACAGGAATCATACCCATAAACCATTTTATGATAGCCAGATATCATGCTTTATTGCCAACTTGTCAGATTCTTATTTACTGTATTTACTTATTGAAGGTTACCTCGAATAAGTAATATACACCACATTTCTAGATTCCTAATACTGTAGTGGAATTTTATGGGTCCTTGAGCAGCAAGGTCCTGAGAACATTTTTTTTTTTTTTTTGAAGGTCAATGGGTGAAATATAGTGATACATTTCCAGTTATTTACTGTATATAGTGTGTTGTAATTACAGTTTTTTTATGTAACTTTTTGTATATGTGATAATGCAGATTTAATAAAACAAAAAAACATCATTGGTTGGCACACCTGCAGCAAATGCTCCTTTAGCCCCTTTCAAGAGCAGCCCCTTTGTACTCTAGTTATGCGGTGCGGAGTCTGAATCTGCCAAGGCAATGCACGAGGCACTGCCAATGTTCCATAGATGTATATTTACAATAACAGTGTCTCAGCTGGGAACCTTGCCTCTGAATAAACACTCTTTCTACAAACTGTCTCACGAGTCTTACCAAGTACCGAGCGCTTTTATGCCTCCGAATTCTGCATTCCCGCAGCATGGCCACAGTGGAATAAATATATATGTATTTGTCAATAGATATATATCTAAGTGGAAGCGTTTATGGGGCGGTATCACAATCCATCGTGAAAATCCCCGCTCCCATCACCTGCTTGGAGTGACGAATGTCCTTTCATAGCATTAGAATGGCGAGGTCCATATTTTTAATACCCATTGCGCAGCAACAAGGCTAAATTTGAGCTTAATGTTGTCATCCTGGCAGAAGATATTTATAGCAGAGCCACTAAGGAGATTCATGTATAGTGTAATGCCACCACATTTATGTATGCTGTTAAGTATATATGTGACTATGTAGTGCTAGTGCTGCTGCATTCTCCATAAGAAAATATATAAAATATTCCAACAGGGAGAGTGGACTTCCATGTACCAGTTAGGGTAGTAGTGCAGGTCTGAGAGTTCAAGCCCAATGGCCTTGTCACTGGACTCCTTAGGCCCATGTCATGCTTGCAATTGTGTCGCTGGATCACTAAAATCTGCATAGACAACAGCTATCTGCTTTGTGTAGGTCTCTTCAGTGCCATCTTAAGAGCATTAAAGGGCCCCGGGCAATGCAGTGCACTGTGGCCCTGCCTACACAATCACCCACGAGAATAAAAATGCAAATAATCGATAAGGCGATATTTATTGGTACAGCAGTGCCAGGCTAATGACAGCTTCCAAGTTCGGCGGCTGGATCCTGTGAACACACACACGGATGGGAGTCAGACTCCACTGTCCTGTGTGTGCCTGTTCCCATGGAGGCGGACAGGCATTCCTGCAGTTGTGGGCTCCCCCTCCACGGCCCAAGTGGCCTGACAAGCAGCGCAGGGCCGACAGGCGCTTGCCACCTGCTAAGTTCGGTGGCCGGATGCATACGGGAATCTGGACTAATGCCTGGCTGTGGCTGGGTCACTGGGCAGGTGGGCCCCCCCCAGGCAAGTGGGGCCTCCGGCTAACTACCCAGCTTGCCCATTTGGTAAGATGGCCCTGCGTCTCTTGCTGATTGGATTAGCGAGATGTCACTCCCTTGCTGCTGAAAATGGTGGTGCAGAATGTAAGTAACCAGCACAAGGGCCAGGTGTCACTCAGCCTTGGTTCACACTTGTGCACTGCAAATTTGCAGAGAGTTCTGTGTGGATTCCGCACCGCGTCTAAATTGCACCTCATTCATGCGAATCAATGTGGGTGTGCAAGTTAATGATCCAATTCTGGTGCAAACAAAAAAAGAAAAGAAAAAGTCCTGCGTGTTTTTGGTGCGAATTTAGTGCGATCTGAGCCAACCAAAATATTGTCTCAAATCGCGCTGAAAACTTGCATGTGATTTGAACAGGAATGCGGTACGGTTCCTGTTCAAAAATTACATTCGGTATGCAAAGTGTGAACCTGGGCTCACCCAGCCAGAGACAGTGGACAGGTGAGGTTTCATTTTCCGGGCTTGTCTTCAAAAGTCATTTAGACGCTGGCAAGCGGCAGGATTGCAAGTGTAACATTGACCTTAGTTTACCAAAGAACTGCCTATGCAGGTAAGAGGAGCCTGAAGATAAAAAACAAACTGTGCCTAAAGTTGGATAATGCCCCTACTATAGGTGTAGGCCTGAAGCCAGGCTGGAAAACTCCCAGAGATGGCATGATCCCATCGTGCCTTGTTGCTAGGATGTTGCTAAGACACTCCCAGCCATTATCGTACCTCCCAACTTTTGAACTTCAGAACGAGGGACACTTGAGGGAGGAAGTGACCTGCGGCCTGCATAGCATGGCAAAATGGGTGTGGCCAAATGCTTATGAGGGGCAGGGGCGTGGTCAAAAAAATAGCTTTCTTGTACTTATATATTATGCCTAGATTGCTGTGCCACAAGCTGAAGTCTCACGGACACAAACCCCAGCAAAATCATTTAAAAAAAAAAATAAAAGTTTCCATTACAAACGGTTTTGCAAACACTGTGGAAGAGTGTGTTACACTAAGTGTGGAAGGATTCAGGAGTGCATTATGTACATAGTGCAAGGTTCAGGAGTGCATTATGTACAGAGAGGAAGGTTCAGGAGGTAAACTGCAAAGATACCAATTAATTAAACATAGCACACTTATGTTCTAAAAATCTCGATTAACAGCATACAGGAGCCGAGGCAAGCATGCAGGCATCGAATGGATAACAAATGAGTGCAGCTGAGCAAGACAAGCAGCAGTTTGAACATCCATTCAGCACAGCCAGGGATTTGTGGGCAAACCGGCAGGGGTACAGCCGCAATGAGATTGAGTGCAGCTGTCAAATCCTACCAGTGATGTCGGAGATGGGCGCCTCTTAGGGGCTCCGCCCCCTTTTTTCAGGCAACCCGTGCATAGATAAACAGCCGGAATAGATAAATAGGCATCAATATGTAATACATAGAAAAAATACAGGGAAAGCAAATGGAGATCACTGAAAAAGCAGAGTTTTTCGGTGATTTGGGGGGGGGGGGGGGATTGGCCATGTATGGTTTATACCTGGCCAATCCCCCCCAAATCACCAACAAAAACTCTGCTTTTTCAGTGATCTCCACTTGCTTTCCCTGTACCATGCTGAGCAGCTCCTCTCCTGCATTGTGAACACAGGAGGTCAGTAGCTCAGCACGGGCGCCATTCATAGAATGCTTTGCATTCCCTGAATGAATGCAAAGCATTCTCTCTGACATGAAGGAGAGGTGTGGCAGTGACATCACACCACCCTATTTACCTACGGTACTAGAATACCCAGAATTCCAAGGCAATCTGGTCAGCGCCTACACAGATCTATAGACCTTCCTCAAAGTGATAGCATTCAGAATCCACATAGTGCTGCATAGTGGGAAGAAGAGGAGGCACTTTGCAATTAAAATACTGAACTCAAAAAGAAAAAAAGATTTGCATTACATTTGAACATGAACATTTAGAAATATTAATTGTGCCTAGGCACGACCCTGAATTTTCTACCTTTTGTCTTGAATTTCTCCTGAAGAAATGCCTAGCCACTCCTGTGTATAAATCCTGATAGCTGTATATCTGCAGTGTGAGATCTAAGGCACTGCTTCTTGTACAAGCTAGGCATAGGAGCAGGGCCGCGGATAGGGGGGACCACCAGTCCTCCTGTAGGGGGCCCAGGCACACAGGAGGGCCCATTAGCACAGGGAATTGGTGTGGTCGGGCGAAGGGACGATTACAGATGGAAGCCCTGTGCGGCTCTCTGCAGCAGCTGAAAGCCAGTTTCTCCTGCCAGCTTTCAGCTGCTGCAGGGAGAGACACAGAGCATCATTCCTGTAAGTGCTTCTCCGACACCGGTCCCCTCCCTGTTCTGCCTGCTTCTTATACACCTTTCACTGTACCATCCCTCCCTCACTCACTCCCGCAGAAGGCTTCCCTGTCCTGTAAAAAAAATAACAAATTGTTAAAAAAAAAAAAAAAAAAAACACAATTGAACATTGTAATAAATAATTAAAGCAATTGTAAAATAAAATAATTGCAAACATTTTTAATACTATAAAAAAAAAAAAAATGTAAAAAACAATTAAAAAGGGTTAATTCCCACATGTTCTCTGTTATGTTTGTGTCAGCGTGTATTTTTTGTGAAAATATTGTCTTGACATATTCAGGGGGCCCTGCCAAGTAGGCTGTACGGGGCCCCGTGATTTCTAAGGCTCCATTCACACCTGGGTGTTTTTGAGCGTTTTTCAGCTCCAAAAACGCTCAAAAAAAACGTTCCAAAACGCCCAACAAGTAAAACCCCATTCATTTAAATGGCCCCTATTCACATCTGAGCGTTTTGCAAAATGCCTGTAGCTGAAAAAAGTACATGAGCTTCTTTTTGGGCTGATTACCAGCGTTTTTGATAGATGTCAATGCCTGCCTCCAAAAACGCCTGGAAAAAACGCCTGAAAATCGCGGTAAAAAAACCGCGCAAAAACGCTACGCTCAAGTGTGAATGCAGCCTAACAGTAGCCCTGCATTGGAGGTTTGGAGAGAAATTTAAGGATGTCACTACTGTGTTGTGCTCTTATTCCCCTTGCTGGAGGCTCTGACATGAACAAGCAAACCCCTGCCTCTACCATGATGGCCACATACACGTTGCAGAGCAAGGCATGATAAGTCAGTGATGAAGACAATTCTAAAATATTTAAAATGCTCAAGACTGGCATGCTTGGTGCAATAAAAATAATTTATTCTGAAATTAGACTCCATTGACCTTTTAAAAATAAAAGTTACCTATAGATTAACTAGCAATTTTCTCCAAAATGTGAGTGCTGTAAACCCAATAATACAGGGCTGAGCTAAAACCCTCAGGGCCTTTTAAGACCAGCCCCGGGCCGGGAAGCTTTGAAATTATCCCTTGCAGTGGGTGCACCCACACAGCAGAGGTTAATTATTGCTGGTTTAGGTCAAGGGAACATCTAGAAAATCTACTTACCTAATTCTCCGCTCTACTGGAACAGTCCTCACAGCATCTCCTCTACCACGTTTTACCAGTCTAAGGTCCCGACTTCATCAAGATCAATGCAGGCTCCATAGTCCTGCACTGGATGGGATGAGGTTGAGGGATAGTCCACCGCTGGTGCAGGAAGCACTATCTGGGTAGCGGAAGATCTAGTAAGTAACTGTTGCTTCTCTCCCCCTAGATTAAACAAATAACCCCTTTTTATTTAAATTGTTTAGCATAGTGCTGGTCAGTCAGTATCAAATAAATATACACCAAAAAAAAAAGTATATATTTATATATCCTGCATGCTGAAAAATT
The DNA here is from genome assembly GCF_965119305.1 of Pelophylax lessonae. Lineage (NCBI taxonomy): Eukaryota > Metazoa > Chordata > Amphibia > Anura > Ranidae > Pelophylax > Pelophylax lessonae. Next base: position 100,989,758 of record NC_138774.1, on the reverse strand, counting down.
TCTACCAATCAACATATGCAATACTTTTAACAATAAAGTACAACTTTAAGGCTCCGTTCACATGTGAGCGTATGCTTCTTTGGAGCGTATTGCGTCCCGCGATTTTGTTTGCGCGATGCTGCCGCAATTCGGCAGGCGGAAATCGCGGCAACATCGCTCGGCGTTTGGGGGGCTATTGCAAATCAACGGGCAACGCTAGGCGTCCCGCGATTTGCAATAATCTCCGGATCGCGGGCGGAACCGCGGCGGTTCTGCCCGCGATCCAAACGCTGACATGTGAACGGAGCCTTAAAGTGAAAAATATGCCTATAAAACACCAACACAATCTGTTATGTGATTATTAGGTGTCCATTTCCATTTTTCGCAGTAAACAAGACACATAAAATATTGGTTTAGTGTTTATAGGCATATTTTTCACTTGTTTAAATTTGTACTTTATTGGTAAAAATATTGCATAGGTTTAGTGATGTGGTAGAAATTTTCCAGCACGCAGGATATTTTTTATGTTTGTTTTTTTTGTGTGTGTGTGTGTGTGTATTTAAATGGTAATGATAATTGAACAGCATTACACTAAACATTTTACATAATAGCTGAGAGAGTGTATGGAACATTTGAGTGGTGGCAGCAGTTCAATGAGTAAATATGCGTAGTCTTACTCTTCCGATTATTTTGGATGCATACTGTGCTGATTAAATGAAAATCATAAATTCTAGTACCGTACAAGAAAAATTTTCGTGTTTGTCCCGCATGTACTGTCGCAATGGGCTCTCGAAAGCTGTGCACTAACGATCAGATTATCGTACGAGCGCTGAAAAAGCGGTATTTTCCGTCCGATTTTCTGATCATGTGTACTAGGCTTTAAGTTTTAGGCTTTGGTAAGGATGGAAACGGACAAGCATTCCTGCACCAGACCAGAGCTGCACCACCCTTGGGGATTTTTTTTGTCCCTGGCGATGCACATGCTTTACAATTTTGACTAAAGATTAGAAAGCTGAACTCCAGGCAGATTAAACACCAAAGAATGCAACTCTATTCATTAAAACATTTCTAATTGATTTTAAATGCAACTAGAGAAAGTGCCCAAACGTAGATATTAGATTCGGTATCAGCTTCTTGCAAATCCTAATACAGCAAAGTTTAGAGTAAAAGAGAGATGCAGCACAAGGTACCAGTCAGTCCTGCTGCAGCGTGTATCTGCTAACAAGGGGCATACTGACGGGGGGGTAGCAGAGTCATAGCGGGAAGAGCTCAGCAGTCTGCTGCTTCTCCTTAAATAACAATAACTAATTATTAATAACACCTGTGATTTGATGTAAATCAAATAACAAAGGTTGTAAATTCTTAAAAAAAACGTGTCAAAATGATCAATTTAGGATATCAGCGATACCTCTTGCCTCCATACAAATTGTGAATATACATGTATAAGTAGGGCTTTTTTTCTCAGAAAATAGGTACAGGAACTCAAGCAAGACCCCTAAAACTTGATCAACTCCGAACAGCATCAAATAGTGGGTGTTGTCAGATTTCATGAACAGTGGGAGGGACTTAAAGGGGCAATAAATACCAGGAGTGCAGAGTTTGGGAAGGGGGGGGGGGTTACACACAGAGCACAGAGTTCAGGGGTGCGCAACATACATAGTGCAGAGTTCAGGAGTGCGCTACACACACACACGCGCACACACACACACACACAGAGTGCAGAGTCCAGACATTTTCCACAGCTGCTTTTCTCTGCACCCCCCATCCGCATCTCATTTTCAAACCTCTTCAGCTCTGACCTCTGCAGGCAACCCCCCCCCCCCCCCACTGACTATCTTCTCCCCACCTCCTTAAAAGCTCCATCATCTTCCACATGTCTTAGTTTTGTTGCTGTATTAAGCTTAACCCTCCTCTTGTGTTAGGGTCAAAACTGACCCGTTTTCAGGTTTTGAATGTCTATAAGTATCACATAAATTTGTTTATTGCATCAAGATTTTTTTACTTTGTCAGGAACCTCTATTTAAACAATGTAATAGAAAAATAATCCTTTTCACTAAATTATAAAATATTGTGGTGAAAATTAAGACGTTCATGGTGTTAGGGTCAATTCTGACCCAGTTATAATATAGGATTTTAGGACACTAATAAGTTCCAAAACTGAAATCATAAACACTCTCTCTGCTTAGTAACACTGACAGCCAATCCCCTCTCAACCCTGTGAGCTGTAGTTAGGGAGGGGCTGTAGTTAGGGAGGGGCCTATCTCTTTTCCTGCTTGTCTGCTTCTCTAAATAAAGTGAAGAAACATAGGACAAATTCATTTCAGAGTTGCTGACTTTATTTTACCATTTTTTAAATTTGACAATGAGAGGTATGCTATCAAAAGAAAGGTCTAGGGGTCACACCAAAAATATTAAAACCAATTTTTTCAAGGATAAAGAAGCCTAACAAGGTAACCAAGAGGTAAGAAACCAATTTGATAATAAATAATTATTCAGAGGGTATTTTATGGCTGATTTAAAACACGGGTCAAAACTGACCCTAACATCATGGATAGTAACGGAATTCTAACATAAGAGGAGGGTTAAGCACCCAGCCAGCTCTAGTACCTCCCCACATACTGTAGTTAGTTCTTCCTCTCTCACCAGTGGGGGTGTCGGCATCTGCACTGCACCCCAGGCATCTGCATCTCCATTGTCCCAATCATGAACTCAGTGGGTGCCACTCAGGATATCATATCTGTGGGAGCCAAACTGTCACTTGTAAACACAGAAGCCGGACTTGAGCAAGGAGCAAAGGGCCTGAGCCAGAGGTGGTGGAACTGATTTCCACCGAGTTCCAGCTGAAAAAAAGCCCTGTGTATAAGTGTTCATAATGAGACAAATGAATAACCTCAAAAAAATTGAGAAAAATTAATTAAATAATACCACAAAACAAAATAAATGTGCTATATCATCACAAAAAAATAGAAAATTGTGCAGTCCATGAAACGTTCAACTAAATGTGTGAAACACAATTTTCAAATCTTGATCCAAATGGATACCGGATTATTCAAAAACCCACGGTAAAAAAAAAAAAAAAAAAAACACACCACATTGATAGATTTCACCACCACCAACAAAAAGAGGGACTTTCCGAAACAAGTGGACCCAATTGGCATATGCCTAATGGATCAATGAGAGCAGTGGTGTATAAACACCTATAAAGGGGAAGGGTTGTTGTCTCTCCCACACAATTCTCCTTAGTCGATCAAAAGGGAAGCTCAACCTCCACCTTCAATTGTACAATTTAGTAGGGGGTAACCAGCATCACAATAAAGCCTGGATCCCTTATTCTCTTGTAACGCTCAATAGATACAGCATCCAAAGAGGGAAAACAAGAAACCTGTATTTAATGAAATCGCTTGCTCTGGTGGGGCTGCTCATGTAAAACAAGGCTGCCCAAGTACCCAGAAAGTGCCCCAAAACCAAGACCTGTCTTTATATCAGCTTTGTGGAACACCCCTATTATGTTGGCTGCGTCCTTGCTGCAGTGTTCTACTGGAGCTGTGACTCCATTTCACATATGTTGCTGGTTTTCTCTGTGCACCCACTTATTTGGACTTTCAAATTTATGGACTGCACAATTTTCGATTTTTTGTGATGATATAGCACATTTATTTTGTTTTGTTGTGTTCTTTAGTTCACTTTTCACAATTTAAGGTTATTCATTTGTCTCATTAATATTACTTATACATGTATATTCACAATATATATGGAGGTAAGAGATATCACTGATATCCTAATTTGATCATTTTGACACTGTTTTTTTCTTCAAGAATTTCCAACCTTTGTGATTTGAATCCCATCAAATCACGGGCGTTCTTGATAATTAGCACTCTACTTATTGTTATTTATTTATATACACATTGTGTCCTTTGTGGTACTGGCTGCTTTCTAACAATGTTTTATTGGGACAATAGCACAGTATTCCTCTTCTATTATGCTGCTTCTCCTTTACTACCAAAATCAGAGGCTAGGAGAGGGACAAAATTTACTTGTAGTACCTAAAGTATAATTAAATTATCACATCCAGACAACAAAGACTAATGATCATTCTGAACTCCCAAAATAAAGACTTCTACCTGGTACACATGATGAACATATTGGATGAATTATCGTCCAGTTTTATTGATATGCTAATCTCACATAAAAAATAAAGAGGTTACTTAAATTACGAAAATTCTTGTACGACAGAACAAAAATTCGGAAGTGATGTATTGTATCTGTATTGTATATTTGGATGCAAACTGTACTGATTAAGCAAAAATCTTATGATCTGGTATCATATGAGAAACATTTTTGTGCTTGTCCAATTGGATAAAAATTGCATGAACTGTGCTGAACGGCACTCAGAAGCTGTGTACTACCAATCAGATTATCGTACGATCACTTTGAAAGTGTTATTTTTCATACGATTTTCTGTTCATGTGTACGGCCGCATAAGAGGACCAATTGCTATAGCACAGGAAGTGAGCATTGGACACCTTTGAATTTCTGATAAAGTTAGAGGGGTATGCATGTGCAATTATCAAACACATATAACAAAATGCAGTCAATAGCAAACTGTCCCTGATTTTGAGGGACTGTCCCTGATTTGGAACAATGCCCCTCATTGCTCCTCATTTGTCCCTCATTTAGGTCTGATCTATAGCATTTTACATAAAATGCACTATTTAACTTTCAAAAAAGTGTTTCCCAGTGCTAAATCTCACTCAGGACAGGGGCTTTTGGAGGGGGACTGCAGGCTAGCCTCTTGCCCCCTGACTATGGGCCCTGACTTGTGAGGGAACACTGCTCTTTGTGGGGTGCATGCTGAGGGGATCCTTTGAGTAATATTACTTTGGATTCAAGTTCACATCTCTCCAAGACACACAGACTCTAGAGGACTCTAGGATCCATGTTAACTGCCTATTGCCAATAGGGGACTGCGCCGCACAGTCAGACTCATGGCAGATGCTAATGTCATCATCTCAACCACCTGTCTTGCACACATTGTTTATTGTTGTGATTAACTCACCTATTGTCTACTGTGGGTGGGGTGTTTACACTTCTAATAATGTGTATTGTACTTCATGAGCTTGATGACGGCAGGTCTGCTAGTTAATTAGCTCAAGTTAATTAAATCACTGTCATCTATTAGTTGCTAGTTTGAAAGTAGAATACTGCTTGTGTTGGTTGTTCCTTAGATATGTTAATTATATTTCTGTACACAATTTCATCTGCATATGATAATGTAATCAGGCACCTGACATGGTGGGGTATATATTCGGTGTGAGTTTGTCCATTAAATGTTCCAGATCTTATACAAGCTATTATCAGCTAGTTTTGTATGGGGGTGGCTAGAATTTCTGATATTGATGTTCAAGACTGAAGGAAGCACACAAGCACATTGTGGGGTCGCAGTTCCGTTACAAAAACCTTTCATCAAACTATAAAAAATTGTTGCATTTGTAAATTTCAAAAGCCAATATAAAGTAATAGTAGTGGCAAAAAAAGCACTCATGTGTTTAACTAATCACAGGTGGAGTGCCCTATGCCTATATACTTTTGTTAACCACTTAGCCCCGGTTCACACTAGGGCGACCTGTGAGGCGACCTGGTCGCCTCACAGGTCGCCGTAGGTCGCCTCCCATAGGGAAGCTGCGGACCCGTTCTAATAGGAGCGACACAAGTCGCTCCGACTTAGAAAAAGGGTCCGGAGCTTCTTTGGGGCGACCAGGAGGCGACCGCCATAGACTTCAATGCTATGAAGTCCGTGGCGGCCGCTCCGAGGTCGCGGCGCGCTGCTCGCACCGCGACCTCGGAGGTCGCGGTGAGAGGTAGCGTCGCCTGCATGTGAACGGGGGCTTAAGGACCAGGCCTATTTCTGACACTTGTTGTTTACAAGTTAAAAATCAGTATTTTTTGCTAGAAAATTACTTAGAACCACCAAATATTTTTTTTTTTAGCAGAGACCCTAGGGAATAAAATGGAGATTGTTGCAATACTTTGTCACACGGTATTTCCGCAGCAGTCTTTTTTGAATTAAAAAAGAAAACAGTAAACACAATTTTTTTCTATAATGTGAAAGATAATGTTACGCCAAGTAAATAGATACCAAACAGGTCATGCTTCAAAATTGCGCACGCTTGTGGACTGGCGACAAACTTTGGTACTTAAAAATCTCCTTAATCGACATTTTAAAAATCTCTACTGGTCACCCGTTTAGAGTTACAGAGAAGGTCTAGGGGTAGAATTAATGCTCTCTCTCTAACGATCGCGGTGATACCTCACGTATGGTTTGAACACCATTTACATATGTGGGTTTGGTTTGCGTATGTTTTCGCTTCTGAGTGCAAGCTCGGAGGGACGGGGTGCTTTAAATTTTTTTTCCCCTTCTTTATTTTAGCTTTTATTTTTTATTTTTGCAAAAAAAAAAAAAAAAAAAAATCGCTATTTTATTCTGCCAGCGGAGGGCGCAGGTGAGCATTCTTGGACAGCAGAACACAATGGTTAACCATATATAGAAAAATCAGACCTTCTGGTTGTACCCAAGTTAAATACATGCATGGTTTCAATCTCGGCTGGTCCCTGCCAAGATTCGAACAGTCTATGGCCGGCTCGAGCCACAGGAATAAACAGACAAACACAAAACCAGTAAAACTGCTCCATAAGCAATATTTACAGACATACTATAATGGCAAAGGTAAAATCTAGTGGGGAGCTGTAAGGAACCTGGAATGTTAGAGCCTCTGTCACCTTTTTATTGTTGTGTTCCCTTTGGGGAGATTATGTCTATTTGATAGAGGTCAGACAAAACCGGAAGTGGAGGAAAACCTACAAAGTCCCGTGTACACTAGTGTCGCACTGCAATGCATGACATTTGAAATCGCATTATTCTCTATGGTGCCCACTCACATCAATGCAACATAACACAATGCATTTCTGGCACAATCGATTTTAATGGCAACACATGAAAAAAGCATGTACCGTACATGCATTTTTTGGGGAGTTTTGTCTCCTCCTACAAAAAAAAAAAAAAAAAAAAAAAACATGATAAAGCATAAAAAAAAGTGCTACAAAAAACATGATGATGCACCAGCACTAAACTCAGCCTTAGAGAAATACAGGCAAAAAAAAAAACATTTTGTAACTGATGAAAGTTTATCACCTCCATTAGTTTTAGGTTGCTGTTGGCATTGCAGCATTTTCAATTACAATTCTAAAATCAAGTGGTGACATCACACTCCCCAAAAGTATAAATTGTGTGTGTGTGTCAGAGATAGCACCAAGGTGGTGAGGGGTGATGTGAGGAGGTGGGATGTGTGGCATGACACAGCAATGAATGTGTAGGTAAGGGATGGAGGAGAGGAGAGGGAGTATGTGGGAGAATATGTGTCCATGGCGAGGCAGTGAGGGGGATGCATGTGTAATGTGTAGTATTACCTACTATGAAAATATCTGTTCACTGGCTTGGATTACTAAGGACAGTAATGCTAGACATACACAGGCCATTTTCTATGGGGGATTGGATTCTTTAAGACCTAAGGCTTTCCTATAGACACATAGATCATCTATGCTGCTCAAGCAAAGGTTAAACTGCTAACATGGCTTGTGACCAGCTGCTGAAAGCAGAATACAAGAGGGTCTCACTCTTCTTTCTGGTTTTACATTATACAATAGATAGTGTTATTTTTTCACCAAGAAAACAGCCAATATGACCAGGCTTTTTCATATGATGACCACAACAAATACTAAAATACATGAATGAACCAATCTACAGATGGGCGACATCATGTCTAGCAGAACATGCAGCTGCTACAGGGCTTGGGAGATAGAAAACGCAAATAACCATTTGCTGTTAAATTTTTTTTAGGCATTCCCGAAGACTAAATATGATTTTGGATCTACCTACACACAATGTTAGTACAGTTTTACCTTTACTGCTTTTGTAATATCTGTGTTGAATATGTTACGGCGCACTCATATGTACCCATCTTCATAAGAACAGAAAATGGACAAAGTCCTTTTTGAATGTTTGAATTATTGAAATTCTTATCTTTCTGAAAATCCTCAAAATATATGAACAAAAAAATGATTTTGGATAAATGTATATTTCAGACAGCCCTGAAATATATAATATTAGATTGGTATAAAAGTAATTAGATTGATACAGGGTTAATGTGTTTTACAATAGACCTCATAAGTAAGAAAGCATGCAAAAGCAGACCTCCAGTCAAATAAAAAAAGCAACCATAAAAAAAAAAAAAAATAAAAAAAATAATGCAGTTTTTGCTGCAATACTTATTTTCAATGAGTATTACAGACAATATTTCTTTTGTGCCACTAGATGTCCCCAGTCTTGCAGGTTGAATGATGGCTGACATAATTTAACTCACTGCCTCTGAACCTAGGACCTGTACCCAACCTGTGACTGAACAATAAATGAGAACCAGTACAGTGATAAGTTTATCTGTCTGTCACTCTGCTTTTACCACCTATGAATATGCCCCTTATCAGGGCATGAACTGATTGGCTGCTTGCACTGCTTCTTCCTCTCCTGCTTTAAGCTCTGCTACACAGGGACTGCAAGAGGCCAATACAGAGTAAAATTCAGGTACACGCACGGTTTGCATAAAATAAAATAAAAAAAAAAAAAAAAAAAAGAATAATGACCCCTCACATTTCTGTAAATATTTTATATCTTTTCATGTGACAACACTGAAGAAATGGCACTTGCTACAATGTAAAGTAGTGAGTGTACAGCTTGTATAACATTGTAAATTTGCTGTCCCCTCAAAATACCTCAACACACAGCCATTATTGTCTAAACCGGTGGCAGCAAAAGTGAGTACACCCCTAAGTGAAAATGTCAAAATTGGGTCCAATTAGCCATTTTCCCTCCCGAGTGTCATGTAACTCATTGGTGTTAAAGGTCTCAGGTGTGAATGGGGAGCAGGTGTGTTAAATTTGGTGATATCACTCTCTCATACCGGTCACTGGAATTTCAACATGGCACTTCATGGCAAAGAACTCTGAGGATCTGAAAAAAATAATTTTTGCTCTACATAAAGATGGCCTAGGCTATAAGAAGATTGCCAAGACCCTGAAACTGAGCTGCAGCACAGTGGCCAAGAACATACAGCGGTTTAACAGGGCAGGTTCCACTCAGAACAGGCCTCACCATGGTCAACCAAAGAAGTTGAGTGCACGTGCTCAGAGTCATATCCAGAGGGAAATAGACCTATGAGTGCTGCCAGCATTGCTGCAGAGGTTGAAGGGGCGGGGGTCAGCCTGTCAGTGCTCAGACCATACGCCGCACACTGCATCAAATTGGTCTGCATGGCTATCATCCCAGAAGGAAGCCTCCTCTAAAGATAATGCACAAGAAAGCCTGCAAATGCACAAGAAAGCCTGCAAACAGTTTTCTGAAGACAAGCAGACTAAAAACATGGACTACTGGAACCATGTCCTGTGGTCTGATGAGACCAAGATAAACTTATTTGGTTCAGATGGTGTCAAGCATGTTTATTCGGCAACCAGGTGAGGAGTACAAAGAAAAATGTGTCTTGCCTACAGTCAAGCATGGTGCTGGGAGTGTCATGGTCTGGGGCTGCATGAGTGCTATTGGCACTGGAGAGCTACAGTTCATTGAGGAACCATGAATGCCAACATGTACTGTGACATACTGAAGCAGAGCATGATCCCCTCCCTTCAGAAACTGGGCCACAGGGCAGTATTCCAACATGATAATGACCCCAAACACACCTCCAAGATGACCACTGCCTTGCTAAAGAATCTGAGGGTAAAAGGTGATGGACTGGCCAAGCATGTCTCCAGACCTAAACCCTATTGAGCATCTGTGGGGCATCCTCAAAATGGAAGATGGAGGAGCACAAGGTCTCTAACATCCACCAGCTCCATGATGTCCATGAGGACTCCAGTGGCAACCTGTGAAGCTCCGGTGAACTCCATGCCCAAGGGGGTTAAGGCAGTGCTGGAAAATAATGATGGCCACACAAAATATTGACACTTTGGGCCCAATTTGAACATTTTTACTTAGGGGTGTACTCACTTTTGTTGCCAGTGGTTTAGACATTAATAGTGTGTTGAGTTATTTTGAGGGGACAGCAAATTGACACTGTTATGCAAGCTGTACACTTGCTACTTTACATTGTAGAAAAGTGTCATATCTTCAGTGTTGTCACATGAAAAGCTATAATAAAATATTTGCAAAAATGTGAGGGGTGTACTCACTTTTGTGAGATACTGTGTGTGCATATATATTATTTTTTTTAATGATAATGGAATGTATACAGTACACTTTTTTTTTTTTTATGCCTGGAGTTCAGCTTTAAAGCGCAACTCCACTTTTGTTGAGGAAAAAAAAACATTCCCCTCTGGGTGACCTATGTACATTGCAGTTTTAAAACAACCTTTGTTGAAAATTACTAACTGTGCCGAGTGGGTCTAATGGGAGTGGTTTAATAATTTTCAACCAGCTGTGCACCTGCAGAGCAGCAATGAGGAAATCTGCTGGGCCAGCATCCCTTTAGACGTGTTCCTATTGGGAGTATCTCACCAAAAATTACATTTTGTTGCAGGGGATGCCAGAAATCTTACTTGTTTCTTAGACAGACTTCTGGGAAAATTGGTGAGCCAATCACACAAGCAGGAAATTATGTTTCTGGGGGGTGGTCAGTATACATTCTGTGTACAGAACACCTCCAGGTAGACCTATTGCATTTTCAAAAAATTACAGCAGTTGCAGATTGAAAAGGAAAGATAATTTTTAATAACATTTAATTAGATTAGGACGTGTTTTGCAATTGTATACACTATATTATTTTTACTTTATTTGCTGTTTTTTTCCCCCACGAAAGTGGAGTTACCCTTTAAATCTCAACTCCATCCAAATTGAATTCTGGATAGAGCAGGGGAGTGCTGGAGTCTTTGTAAAGGCCCGTACACACGTACCGATCGTCGTCATACAAACGTCGGCGGACGAAAGATCTGCCGATTGTACGCTTGTTAGTATGGTGCCTCCGACAGATGTCTGCGCACATTCTGCGGACAAGAGTCTTTCTTGCAAACATAAAAATTTTTGTATGCCGACACCAGAACGGACGATTGTTCCTCAGTCAGTACAGAATTCGGCCGACAGACCGCAGATTTGCAAGACTGGGCATGCTCAGAAAAGAAAAAACACAGGGAAAGTTAACCATTACATGACATCACTTCTGCAGTCAGCTGAAGTCGGTGGACAAAATTCTTGTGCTGTCTTTGCACTTTTCAACAGACATCGACATCCCGGGGAGAAAAGACGAACGTGTGTATGACGACGATCGGTACGTGTGTACCAGTGTTAATTTTGGCAGCAAATTTCAATTTAGTTTTAGTCTTAGGACTAAAATGGCATTTTAGTTTTAGTCCCATTTTAGTCTTCTGCAAGTGTTTTAGTTTTAGTCGTATTTAGTCGACTAAAACTCCAGTATATTTTAGTCGACTAAAACGCCCTACATTTTAGTCGACTAAAACTCATTTTAGTCATCTATAATCAAATGGGTGTAGTTCAATTGTAATTTGTAATGCATTATTTAAGCATTTCTCTACAATTTCCAAACTCATTATATACTACTGCTGGTCCTGGAGTGAAAAATCTAATATGTTATTATTTATGCTTTGAGCATGCACCAGTGTTAATTTTTGGCAGCAAATTTCGATTTAGTTTTAGTTATAGTCTTTTGACTAAAATGCCATTTTAGTTTTAGTCGTATTTTAGTCTTAAGACTAAAATGCCATTTTAGTTTTAGTCGTATTTTAGTCATCTGAATTGTGTTAGTCGACGAAAACGTTTTAGTCGGTTTTAGTCGACGAAATTAACAGTGGTGTGTACGGGGCTTTAGGCTTTTATTACCAGCGGTGTTCCTACTTAGAGTGAGAAAGGGGTACTGTAAATTTCCTGGTCATGTTTTATTGCTCGGTGTGTCCCCAGCACACAGGGACAGGAGGAAGAATCTCACCAATGAAGTTACAGAAAAATAAAAACTTGACATAAGTTTCCCTGCTCTATCTAAAGCTTATGGTCACAGTTAGGTCTATGACAAAGGTTAAAGAAAAAAAAAAGGTTAAAGGGGCATGAGGCCCTCTAGACTGGTGTACAATGGGTCTCCCTGTTTACACTGAGCTCTCCATCAACATATCAGTAGTTATGTTAGAACACAAACATGATGTTCCCCCTGTTAACTTCTGTTTACTGGTGTTAGTTCCAGGGCTTTCATTCTTGTCTTTCCTTCACTACTTGGTATAGTTACTGACCTGGAGAATTCATAGGCATATCAGATGTCCCAACATTCTACTGGTTGCATGCTTGTGATGAGTCAGTGTGAGAGATTAACTAAAAGCGGGGCACGCAGAATCTGGTGCATTGTGTAGTGTAACCAATCACCTTCCAGGTTTTATTGTCAAATCCTAATTGAAAAAGCTGAAGTTAGAAATGGATTGGTTACTAAGCACAGCTTCACACATTTCTGTAAATCTCCCCCACTCGTGCTATATTGTGAATGTAGGATACAGATGACTCCCCCAAAGCTTGCACCATCACACACAAGTTAACAATGGCAGCTTCCCTATTTTTACAGGTTTTCACTTCAATGTAGATCGTTGCAATTTTTATTATAAGGACCATTTATTCAGGTCATGAAGGTCCTTGCTGGCTTCTCTTATCTTTATACTGTAATACAATGATGCATTCAGTTATACATTAATGGATGTAATGGACAGACAATGGCACAGAATGAGAAAGAAAAAGTAAAAAAAATAAAAATAAAAATAATAGCTCCCCCCCCCCTCAAATTAAAAGATACATTTGAAAAAAAAAAAAACTTTTTGGCAGGTACATTTAAAATATTGCACATTAGAAATTTCTAGTCTCCTTCTGAGCTAACTGGTGGAGATTCGGGTTCCTTTTCATGTGTTTTTATGTTGCCCTTCTTATGTAAAAAGCCCATTTACAGAGCTCAAATACTGAAATCTACATATATGAATGCGTTGGACCAAACCCCTCCCACCCACAATTCCCTTCAAAGGTTTAATAAGAGAATGGCATGCCTAAAATCAGATAACTACTGCGGTTTTGTCTCTTTGTACTGTATATCCCCTATGGCTCTGAGAATCCTTTGTAATGAGTAAAATCAAAATTAAAAAAAAAAAAAAAAGGTTTATAAAAACTATTTAATACACAGATATATAGAAAAGCCAGCTCTGCAAACAAAGGAGTATATACTCCATACAAAGGAGTATACAAAAATTGGATCACGTATTGCTCAAATATTCATAATGGTGGACCAGCTTCTGAATCGCAAGGCATTCAGCGGGCCGGAAAATGATTCATCTCAACTGACATTGACTGCACAGATGATGTGCATGTTAGTCCAATTACAGGCGTGTGTAAGGATCTGAGGAACTGTTAATATTTAGATTCTTATTTAAAAGGCCAGTTTAAGGGCTGGGTTCACATTGGAGCTTAGCAGGAATCACTTTTTTTTTTTTTTTTGGAGCGTTTCTGCTTGTTGCGCTTAGGAAATCTCATTTACTTGGGTGGACTGCCCTATACGTGACAAATGGTGCATTTACTGGCAAACCTAAGCCTGTTACCTACGCTTGGGGTGTCATTAACAATTAATGTCACCGCAAGTGTGACGCCCATGCGTTTCCGAAATGCATAGCAAAACGCACATTTTCAGTGCACTTTGTCGCACATTTGGGAAACACCAAGGGTGAGTGAAGCCGTAGAGTTTACACATGGTACTGAAATAAGGCATAAAAACATGAAGTTGAGTCATGTAGGCTTGAAAGATATCAGGTAGAGTAATATTATAGATCTACAATGGTACCCCATTAAGTCCTACCCACTGTGTGCGCATTTATGAAACGCGTAGCAAAACGCACATTTTCTGTGTCCTTTGTCGAACATTCGGGAAACACCAAGTGTGAATGAAGCCTTAGAGTTTACATACGGTTACTCAAAAAAGGCATAAAGAACATGAAATGGAGTCATGTGCGTGCTCTAGAGCGAGCACGCACAAGTGCCCCCAGCTTCCAGTGGGGGCACTGGAGAGAGAGGGACCAGCAGCGTCGGCAGGGAACCCGGGAAGAGGAGGTTCATGGCCGATCTGTGAAATTCTATTGTACAGAGCAGGCAAATATATAGATGTTGGTTTTGTTTTTCCTTTATAATCACAAAACAAATAAAAAAAAAAAAAAAGGAAAAGCTTCTCACCTTAGTTACTAACAGACATGGGAGTAAGTCACACATGTGCAAGTCACAAGCAAGTCTCAAGTAAGTCCCAAGTTACTGTGGCGTAAAGCAAGCAAGTCAAGTCGAGTCCCTGCTAGAAGTCAAGCAAGTCAAGTCACAAATCAAGTCAAAATACTGATCTTCCCCAATTTTCACATTTAAATCAGTTAAAAGTCAGTGGTCAGGAAAGGTTTTGTTTTATTTTTCAACATTAACAAAAAACTGCTTAGTGCTTTTTTCTTGCCATATTAAAGAAACACTTTGAATGCCCAAACAGCTCAAAATCCTTCGTCCGGTCATGTTTCAACACCACAGTCACTAAAAACATGTTAAGTATTTCCATTGTTAAACAGCCAGTGTCCTAAAAATCAGAACACACTGAGGTGTTTTAAGTGACTGTGGTGTCAAACATAACAGGCACATTCATTTTACTTTAACACATCTTGAGAAAATGCAAATATTTAATAACGTAAAAAAGTAAAGTAATTTTCAGTCATATGTCTCAAGTCAAGGTCAAGTCTCAAGTCATGAATACCAAGTCAAAGTCAAGTTGAGTCTTTTATTCATTTTAGTCAAGCAAGTCTCAAGTCCTCAAACTGGTGACTTAAGTCAAGTCATGTGACTCAAGTCCCCCACCTCTGGTTACTAATACTTTTTTTTTTTTCTCCTTGTTGTGGCTCATTGGGGAGATTTCCCTTAGTTTCCTGTACCATTTCCAAAACAGAATGTGAGAAAAAAACCCTCCAAAGTAAGGGAATCCCTGGTAGTCACCAGAGTTCCCATAGGAAGATTTGCCTTGACTCCTTTTCTACTAACAGCTCAAGATTTGGAATAATCTTTAACATTCACCTTTGGTGACAATGGTCACCAGAACAAATGGAGGGGTGAATCTCATTAACGGGAACAAAGACAGCAATAAAAAAAAAAATTAACAGGTGTTCTAATCCCGCCCCACTCTATCCAAAACTAGAAAAATCAACTTTGCCTTTAGGCTCCATGTACACGGGGCGCTGGAAATGGCCGTTTAGGAGCAGTTGGGCGTTTTTTTCAGAAGCCCCTGAACCCATCTACATTTTATCTTATCTGTCCATGTACACCAGGTCGTTTACAGTCATTTGCAGGCAGTTGCGTTCAGGGACTGTTTTTAGAACGCAATTATTTGCGTTCGAACGTGTGTTTCCCGGCGTTTCAAACGCACAAACGCGTCCAAAACGCGATGACCCGCGTTTAGCGTTCGCGTTTTTCCATTTTATAGGGGAATCATTTTTTTGACCTCTAGGAACGCTTCTAAACACAAACGCCCGCAAACGCCGCTAAACGCGGGTACAAACGCGACCGAACGTCCTAAAAATTTCAGCATTCAAAGGGACTTTTACCAACGTCCCGTGTACATGGAGCCTTAGCCTCGGTTCACACTAGGGCGACCTGTGAGGCGACCTGGTCGCCTCACAGGTCGCCGCAGGTCGCCTCCCATAGGGAAGCTACGGACCCGTTCTAATAGGAGCGACACAAGTCGCGCCGACCTAGAAAAAGGGTCCGGAGCTTCTTTGGGGCGACCAGGAGGCGACCGCCATAGACTTCAATGTTATGAAGTCCGTGGCGGCCGCTCCGAGGTCGCGCCGCGCTGCTTGCACCGCAATCTCGGAGGTCGCCCCTGAAAGTAGCGTCGCGCTAGTGTGAACTGGCGCTGAGTTATATGTGAAAAAAAAAAAAAAAAACGGTTCTATTTACAGTTTAGTAGATTAAGCCCCGTAGGTTAACAAAACAGTATGATACAACATGAGAAACAATGTTACTAGCAATTCTAGTAAGCCAAAATAAAAATAAAACAACTGAGAGCAAATTAATTCCAAACTCAGAACTCAGTTATTTACAAGCAGACCCATAATATGGAGACAGAAATTCTATTGATGATTTACAAATGTTTCTAGCTCCAGTCTTCAGTGATGATCCTCTGGCTTCTACAATTAGTGAGTCAGTGACCGGAAACAAGTATGCAGCCAGTGAAGTCAAACCTCATGCTTGTTCAAGGTCACCGATTCACTTGCTAAGCCAGAGGAGCAGCATTACTGGACAACTGGTTACCTTATGCTGTAAATTCTTCTTTTTGTTTTGTTACCAAATTTTAAAATGTATCCTCAAATCCATAGAGGATGAATACATTTGAGGAGTCAGATAGCCATTATGCTTAAAGTCACTATGTCTATTCAGGGCAGAGTGACAGAGCCTCTTTTTACAGGTTCAACTTTTGCACCTGTATACCCCTAATAGACCACAGCAATTTCTACATTTCGGCTGTTGGTCTAATGCCTGGACGATTACTTTGTCATTACATTCTCCCAAAATATAAAATGGGAGTAAACATTCTCCCAAAATGGAGTGTCCTGACTTCCAATCTTGCAATACATAAAAGCCTCCTGGGATACCTCAATCACATGTCCCAGGAGGCTGCAGGAGTAGGTGGACATAGAGGCTCAAGGGAGGATCTGGCGCAGCATCTTTGGGGGCTGGCTTTGTGATCCCAGAAGAGACAGCCGGCTCCTGATGATGTAGGAAGGAAAGATGGCAATGTGGGACTGGCCTGTTGCAGCAGATCACAGCAGGACAACGCTGGGTTCACTGGACAGGCAAACGTGTTCTGAAGAAATCGATAAGGGAGGGGATGAGAAAAAAAAAAAGGAAGAAGGAGCTATGGCAGGCAAAAGTATTATATATATTTCCTTTTTTAGTGTAAGCAAGACATTCTCTTAGCAATATTGTCTTTTTTGTGCATCCTATAGACAAAAGGTGTAACCATTTTTTTTTTTTTTTTTTTTTAAAGCGTTTGTTTTTTCTAGTTTTACCAGTGCTAATTTTAAAACAAATGCTCTGCTCTATAAAAAGTGCATACTTTTTATCTCGAATTTTTCCTGCTTATAATGAGCGGGGGAAAAAAAAAAAAAAAAAAAACTAAATAAAAAAACAAAAAAAACAAAATAAAAAAAACAAAATAAAAAAAACAAACAAAAAAAACAAAAATCTGCAGCAAGGGGACAAAGGGGTTAAAAGGGGCTGCTTAAAGTTAACTATGTTACTAAGGTTTTTTTTTTTTTATTATTATTTCATTTACAAATGTAGAACTAAAGGCAAAACTTTTTTTTAGTTTTGGATGGAGTAAGAGAAAATTAGAAAACTTTTGTTCTCTGGTTTTTATTGGTGTCTGTGTCTAGGGAGGTTCACCCTCTCCATTTGTCCAGTTCACCATTATCATTAAAAGTGAAAATAAAGTAAAATCCCAAGTTTTGGGTTGTCCCCAGAAAAGTAAGAGAGGAAATCTTCCAAATGTGGACACTAGTTCTGGTGACCTGGGAGTCCCTAAGGAATTCCCTTAATTTGTTTAATTTTCCTGTTTTGGGTGTGGGTCATGAAGTGAAGGGAGATCTTCCCAATGGGTCACAGATGGCAAGAAAAAAAAAAAAAAAATCTGACAGTGGTTATAACCTTTTCTTGCTCTATTCAAAGGTTTGCCCTATAGTTCTACTATAGGCAAGTGGTTGTTAAGTCAGAGTTTTTTTTTTTCTCCTAATGTATTCTATGCATTAGGATAAAAAGCCTTCTGTGTGCAGCAGCCTCCCTTATACTTACCTGAGCCCCATCTAGATCCAGGGAGGTTGTAGGAGTGTCTCAGCTGCTCATTGGCTGAGACTACAGCGTGAGGCTATTGGCTCCCGCTGCTGTCAATCAATTTCATTTAACCAATGAGGAGAGAAAGGGGGCAGGGCCTAGGCCATAGCTCCTTGTCTGAATGGACACAGGGAGCTGCAGCTCGGCTCGAATGCCCCCACAGCAAGCAGCTTGCTGTGGGGGCACCTAATAAGAGGGAGGAGAGAAGAGGAGGATCCGAACTGCTCTGTGCAAAACTAACTGCACAGAGCAGGTAAGTATACCATCTTTGTTCTTTTTACCTAAAAAAAACACGATACTTTAGTATCACTTTATCTTAAAGGTTTAATATCACTTTACCAAAGTTGCCTTACTTGACAACATATGCAGATCAAAGGGTACTGCTTCGATCTGCTATGAATGAACTAGAGAAGTTACAATGAAGATTTATTAATAGCAACTCTTCTTGACACTGCAGATGAGGTTCTAAATGAAACTGATGAGCAGAAAGATTTTCTGTGTAAATAAAACAAAATGCGGCTGTAAAACAGGCAGGAATTGCCAGCACATGTCTAAGTAGAGAAAGAGGGGCTGGGCATACTACACACATCCAAAGTATTAGGGTTTTATTTTAGGTGTGATATCCACATTGGATTAGTCAAAGTCCACACCCAACCAACCTATGGCGCTTTTCCACTGCATGGAACCGAACGGTTCGGCTCGCTTTTTGCGCTTTTCCACTGCATGGTACCGCATCGTACGGTTTGGTACGGTGGCGCTTTTCCACTACATGGAACCGAACTTAAAGAGTACCACCTCGGTTGTGGTTCCAAGAGGGCCGTACCGGTACCATATCCCACAATCCTTTGCATGCAGCCTTGACTGTTTGTCACTACTAGCCACTGATTGGTCAGAGAATCGTTGTTATCCCACCCACTTACTATTAGTGGAAAAGAAAACTGTACCAAACTGTTCCAACACCGTACCATGCGGTACCATGCAGTGGAAAAGCAAACCGAGCCAAGCAGGGCCGAGCCGGTACTTGCAGTGGAAAAGTGCCATTATACTTACAGTACTGAGCACTAAATCATGGGGGTGGGGAGGAGACTTGCCCCACATCGAGTATTTTGCAGCAACTGATAGAGGAACGACAGTGGAGTGCTGCAAAGGCGAGTATAAGTGGGCTGGGGAACGGGCTAGCAAAAGATAACTTTTGTGTAATGTTAAGTCTCCTTAAAGCGCCAGTCACAAGTATTCAAGGATCTTAATATTTAGTACTTCGGTGTAGCCAATGTGCTTCAAGACCACCATTCATGATGAGACTTACTTCAGTAATCTGAATATAGAGTAAAAAGGAATTACAGCTTTGCCTGTTCAGTTTACTTTGTCCTCAGCGTGAGAGTCGGGGGACAGAGGTCACCTGAACTTACAGGGGATGCCCTGTAACCATCAAAGCTCACTCACTACCTCACATTTTATGAATATGAATGACAATCTTCAATAACAGAGCCCTAGTACCCCCAACACCCAATGACCAGTCCTACCCCCCCCCCCACGTTATGGGCTAGAATTGCTGCGCCCTTTCACACTAAGTGGCCAATAAAGGAAGCATCAAGGGTGGAAAGTAGTGGTCTACCTACCTACCAACCACATAATGCAAAGTTACTGGTTCTGGGGGTAAATCAGGTAACAGTGTATACAGCCCTTTCATATACCTGCAGTGTAATGCACAGACAGCTTGCAAGGTCATAAGAGCCCAAAGGTACACTTTAATACTGATATTGAGATTTTAGGAAGAATAAGCACATTCTTTTAAAGGTATTGTAAAGGCAAAATGTTTTTTTTTATCCTGATGCATTCTGTGCCTTAAGATAAAAAAAACCTTCTGTGTGCAACGGCCCCCCTAATACTTACCTGAGCCCACCTTTATCCAGCGATTTTGCAGGAGTGTCTCAGCCAGCAGCGTTGGCACCATTGGCTCCCGCTGCTGTCAACCAATCAGGAGAGGGAGGGTGTGGGGCCAAGTCGCAGCTCTGCGTCTGAATGTACACAGGGAGTTGTGACTCGGCTCAGGTGCCCCGATAGCAAGCTGCTTGCCGTTGGGGCACTCAACAGGAGGGAGGGGCCAGGAGATTTTACAATCACTTTAAGGTTGCCTTCAAAACTGACTGCAATGTGGCAGTCATAGGCACAACGCGGTTAAGTGGCCTATTTAAAATAAATGGGCTGCAACGCACCTCAATACCGGCAAATTTAGGTCCTGCTGCCTTTTTTGCAGTGCAGTGTACAGCCATGCACATTGCAGATGGCACAGCGCTGCACTGCCTAGGGCAGATTTACACAATCACAGCGCTGGTAATATAAATGAACCCTAGACATGCTAGCTTTATCTATGGTAGGTGATGTTAGGGGTCTGGATAAATTCCTGCATAAACTCAGCCACGACTAGTTCCCTTTAGATTTCTGGAACCTTTTATGTTGTGATTGATGAAAACATGCAAAGCTCAATCATGATATACAGAGAGCAGTCCCCCATGTCAACTGGAAATGAATGAAAGCTTCTAAAAAGTCGAATTAATTGTTACGAATTAGAACACTTTGTCTAGGATTCCTCTTTGCATTGCTTTACTGATTAAGAGAATCCCTGGCTTCCCAAAGACGCCTACTGGCTCCCAGACTGAACTGAATGACTTCTGATTCCTGTATAAATTTGTGCACCCCCTGGCTATACATACCTGTATTTAGGCTCTGTGCCTACAACCTAGTTCCACAGCATCATGCAAGATTACCAACCTTGCATTGGCATTATATGGGATTCCAGATGAATCTCCATTATAGGACCCACACCCATTTATTCTTTATGGATATATGTGATCCTATAGTGCCAATTTTTCTATAAATGTATAATCCTATTTAAATGAAAGGATTATTATTGATCCATCTTTACCATACACTGATACAACTCCCCAACTATGCCCACTTCCCCTTTATAGTAACTAATGTTCCATAATAATCTGGAATTTAGCAGTAAACTCTTTTTGTTACATGTTATTTGCCTAACTGCCCCTTTCAGTTAGATCATTTTTTTTTTTTTTATAATCACACGTCTCATATAATTATATCATCTTCCAACTTCAATGTCACCTCCTATTATTTGTGATTACTAAATCCAGCTATCTTCGCTATGCCCAATCGGATTTCCAAAAAAGGTTAGCCAAAAACTGTCCCAGATGTCTTCAGACCTATCAATGACATAACCCACCCTTGCCAAACCCTAGGTTCTCCTTTGATTTAGCCCTCCCTTCTTTGTTAAATATTGGCCTTATGGAAACCCATGTTACCCCCCCCCCCCTTTACGTCATTTGCCCCAAGAGACTGCTCTCTGATCATATAACCTTTATCAGACACTCTCCGATCGATGAATGGATATGTAACCAAACCCAATCACTGTCAAGGCAGTGTGTGTTCATAGTCTGCAAGATGTAACATGCTAATTGGACTGTGTTATCATGAAATATTATTCTGGTCAGTATAGTGCAAATGCCTGTATATCCATCAATGGCTGTACAGATGGTAAAAAAAGAAAAAAAAAAATTTTTTTTTATTTTATAGAGTTCTGATATCATTTACACAATATTTCATTTCAACTGCATTTTAGAAGACTATGGAGAGCTGGAAAAAATCTACCCGTACCCCATTAATCTGCACCCCATGGCAGAACCCCTCTTGCCTCTCTGGAATCACAACATGCATTAATCAGGAATCTCCTCATGTGGCAAATGCAATCCGCTGCCCAGCTGGAAAATATCGCTTTTTAAAGGTGGAAGTGCTAATTTGCCCATTCAAAGCAGCTCTTTTCCATGCATAGGTGGGCATCTCTTGCTCTGTGTAGGTCTCTCATTGTGACATATTCTCTCTGTCTCCTATTAAGCAGCCTTCTCTATTGCTAGAGATAGATTCCCCACAGACTACAATGGAAATGTTGGGAGATAAATGGATGGAGCTCCTTCTATAGAAGCCAGTCTGAGACTGGGAAGGTGGGGGGTGTCTCAGGGGTTTGCTTTTACATAACCTGTCATAGTTGGCGGAGTTGGGTGTAAGGAGGCTAGAATTGCAGCAGTTGTGCTATGTATGTATATACCTCCTATATGGACTCTCAGGATGCAGTTTATAGATGGCAGGGCACATTCCCTGGTATAGGATATTCTGCTGTGATTACATTAGGATCCCTAAGCTGAGTTCTATAAGGCCTCTCTGAGGATCACACTGACATGGATCCTATGACAACTAATGAAGAGCTCATTAAAATTACATTAGAGAGGTAACCCCCAGCAACCACGCTGGGAGGGGGCAGGGGACGGACAGCGAAGGTCTGATTGCATTAGAAGTGTGATAACCCCCAGCAACCAATCAGAAATCAGCATTTTGATGATCGGACGCCGACCGCTGGCTTTGGTTGCTACGGGTTACGACACTTTGCAAATTAGAGGATCTGACCTGTTCGATAGAGACCACCCCAGTCTTCCCAGTCCATCCTACACTGGTGATGATTGGAGTTCAGGTGTTCCCCATCAGGGATCAGTCATGGGGAGGATTTCCATCAGCTGTGTCCTAGGATACTTTTCTCAGCAGGGGATGGCTGTCATTGGGGAGCCAGTGCATGACCTCCAATGACTGCACCCTGACTCCTTACCTGGAGATCAGTCCGGACTTCTCCGAGAGATGGTAACCCCTTTAATCCCGCAGCCGGCACAGGAGCCCTCCGGAGATCCAGGGGGGGCTCCGCATCTGGGGTGACATGTCAGAGCAATGTGGGGGTTCTTCTCCCGGCTCACCCCACCAGTGCTGCTTGTAATCCAAGGGGTAGGAGGAGGAGGAGGAGGAAGGTTCCAGGCGGAGGTGTCCCGATGGATAGCGGTGTGCCCGGATCCCTGTCTTCTTCTCTCCCTACATACTGCATCCAGATCCTCCCAGACACAGCGCTGTGCACCCGCCGCCACCGGATCCCTTCCCTGCTCAGCAACACAACGCCCCGCCCCGCACACTGACGTCACATGTCAATCACACAGCTCTATACAATCTCAGCGATCGCTGCTGTGTGTGCGATGTGTGTGCTGCTGGATCTCCTATGTTATCTGTCTCTGCTGGAAAGGCCCCCTGTGTACACATGGCACATCTAAACTTAAAGTGACATTAAACTCAAAATAAAACAAAAATCTATGACAATATTTAGTATTAAAGTGATAATAACCAGTTGAAGAGCAGCATTTCCTGGCACCTTTTTGTTTCCAGGTGAAAATCTGTTTTTGTTTTGCTAGAAAATTAGAATCCCCAAACATTATATATATATATTTTTAAAACAGGGGAAAGCGCGAACGCAGTCCCCCACTACCACAAATTATGCAGTCGAGTTTCCCGCATTTGGGGAAATCGCAGGGGTCAGCACAGCCGAAGTGCAATGGCTGAGCCTCGCCCTGGGAGAACCACCTTCGTGATCATGGTATCTCCCCTGCCAGGTAAGTATATTATATACTTTTTTAAAGCGTTTTTTTTTTTTCTAATAAAAAGGGAATAAAATGGCGGTCATTGCAATTTTTTTATGTCACACGGTAGTTGCTCAGCAGTTTTTTAAACGCAGTTTTTGGAGAAAAAAAAATACACTTTTTAACCGCTTCTATACCAGGCCAGTTCTGGCATTCTTCTCCTACATGTAAAAATCATCATTTTTTTTTGCTAAAAAATTACTCAGAATCTCTGAAGATTATATATATATATATATATATATATATATATATATACACCTTAGATTGTAAGCTCCTTGAGGGCAGGGACTGATGTGAATGTACAATGCATATGTTGTAAATTGACAGCGCTATATAAGTACCTGAAATAAAATTATATATATATATATATTTTTTTTTTTAGCAGAGACCCTAGGAAATAAAATGGCGGTCGTTGCAATTTTTTTATGTCACACGGTAGTTGCTCAGCAGTTTTTGGAGAAAAAAAAATACACTTTTTAACCGCTTCTATACCAGGCCAGTTCTGGCATTCTTCTCCTACATGTAAAAATCATCATTTTTTTTTTGCTAAAAAATTACTCAGAATCTCTGAAGATTATATATATATATATATATATATATATATATATATATATATATACACCTTAGATTGTAAGCTCCTTGAGGGCAGGGACTGATGTGAATGTACAATGCATATGTTGTAAATTGACAGCGCTATATAAGTACCTGAAATAAAATTATATATATATATATATATATATATATATATATGTATATATATATATATATATATATATATATATATATATATATTTTTAGCAGAGACCCTAGGAAATAAAATGGCGGTCGTTGCAATTTTTTTATTTCATACGGTATTTACGCAACCACTTTTCAAACACAGTTTTCTTCTGTTGTTTTAAAAGTGTGTTTAAAGACCTTAAAATGCTTTTAAAAGTACAGTGAAAGTTATAAAACATGCCTACAGTGTATTTAAATAGGGTATTTCTATTTTGCAGATTTTCACTTTTTGCGGGTGGGTCCGGATCGTAACCCCCGCAATGGAGCGGGGTTTACTGTATATATATATATTTTTAGAAGCGACCCCAGGGAATACATTGGAGGTCATTGCAATTTTTCTATGTTACACAGTATTTGCGCAGCAATTTTTCAAACACAATTGTTTTGGAAAAAAAAAAACATAAAAACTTTTAGGGATAAAAAAACAAACAAAACACTGAAGTTAAAGCGGAGTTCCACCCTGGGAAAGTTTTTTTTTAATAAAAAATACCCCCGGGACAGTCAGGGCTAGTGCATTCCACAATGGCTAGCCTCTGATCTGTCCCGGGTTGCACTTACCTTTTAGAAGAAATACTTACCTTAAAAATGTATTGTCCAGCGCTGCCATCTCAGGTGTGGGCAGCTTGAAGCCAGCGCGATCCTCTTCTGTGTCCTCTTCCGTCCTCTTCGGTCCCACTATGCACTGCACCGGCCCCGCCGTCACTTCTGGGGCTGCAGCGTCATCCCTGCACAGCTTCTGGGCATGCCCAGAAGCTGTTTAGCAAGGTATGACGGCGCCTGAACCGGAAGTGACGTCGGGGCCGGTGCAGGCGCATTGATTCCTGGGAGCGATGACGTTCAGCTCCCAGGAATCATTGCAAGCCAGAAAGTGATGAATCGCCATGGCCGCCGAGGGGAGAAAGAGGAAGTAAGGTAAGTATATTTTCTTCTAAACCAGGTAAGTAAAAAAAAAAAAAATTGTGATTATCCATTTGTTTTTCAGGTGACCCGTAGCAAGAAGATGGAGGTAAGTATAATTTTAGGGTGGAACTCCGCTTTAACCCAATTTTGTGAAAGATGCTTCTTACGCAGAGTAAATAGATACCTAACATGTCACGCTTTAAAACTGCGTACATTCGTGGAATGGTGCCAAACTTCGGTAACCTTAAAATCTCCATACGCTTTAAAATTTTTTACAGGTTACCAGTTTAGAGTTGCAGAGGAGGTTTTGCACTAGAATTATTGCTCTGTGCAATGTCTCTGATCGCAATAGTGTGAACCGCTTAAATGCCTGAGATAAAAAAAAACAAAAAACAATCTCAGCTTGTCAGCATCCGCTATGATTGCTAGAATTGCTGCCCAGGATCTGACGTTCGTGGTGATACCTTCACATGTGTGGGATGTTGCTTCCAGGTTACCATATCCGAGACCCAATCAAAACCTGTTCCGGTGGGATGGGAGGGCCAACACGAGGGGTAGAGGGGATGGCCCCTCCTGCTGCTTGTGTAGCACTACTCCCATGGGAGCTGCTGGTTACGGATTCCCCTGGGTAACCCATAGCAACAACTTGACAATATAGCATAATCTAAGTGCTTGGCTCAGTCAGAAAACAGTCCAGGGGTTTTGGTTTTTGTTGTTTTATTGGAGAACTAGGATGGGAGAAGGGATGAGTGGGATACTCCAACTGAATAAACTATGCACGATTGCTGGGACATCTGAATAAAGCTGAGTGCGGCAAGGCCGCTGCTTCACCTTGCCACTAAGTGAAGAAGAATTAGATGAACTGTACTGTACTGTAAATCGCTCTTCAGGGTCCTACTTGGCACCCCCTTTGTCCCTACTCTTCAGGGTTCTATAGGACACCCCCTTTAATCTGACCCTCTGTGTGAGCTGACCCCTTGATCCTCTGACTTCACTGGAGTGGTCCCCCTTCCTGGGCAGACCCTTTGGCAAGTCCCCTGGTACTCACGGACACTGTTTTTCCCGGAAGACTCTGCCAGCAGCTCCACTGGATCCTCTGCAACTCAGCTCCACACCTGGTTCACTAGGCCTAAGACTACTTTCCTCATGCAAAAGGAGGAGAGACCAGTGCCTCCTCCTGGGACTCTGCTTCCTGCCACATGTCCCCCTGGCTTTTATGAGCAATCCCAGGATGCACTGCAAGAGTGCCCACCCACTGAGACTCCCACAAAAGCCAATGTGTCACTGGCTGAGTTTCCTCCACTGTCCAACAAGCTCCCCTATTGGATACAGTGAGGACACTCCCTCAGACCCAGGGAATCACACCTGGAAAGATGCAACAGGCAACCTAATAGATCAGGCTTACCTGGTAAGCAGAAGGAGCATAATATGTTTTTACCTAGCACCTACCTAGGAGTGTGCTACCAGTGGTGTATTTTGGTTTTGTGCTGCCCTAGGCAAGACTAAAATTGGGTGCCCCCCCCCCCATGTAAATTTGCCCCACTTCTTTTTTAACGGATGTGACTCCCTCCAAAATGGAAGGATTACAAGTCCCAGCATGAACCTGAGATCTTACGAGGGGGGTGAGAGGGGGTGGGTGAGAGTGAGAGGGGGTTGGAGAGAGTGAGGGGGGTGGGTGAGGGAAAGAGGGAGGATGAGAGAGGGGGGGTGAAGGAGAGAGGGGGGAGGAGAGAGAGAGAGAGAGAGAGAGGGGGATGAGAGAGAAAGAGAGAGAGGGGGATGGAGAGAGGGGGGATGAGAATGGGTGGGGGTGAGAGAGGGGGGATGGAGAGAGAGAGGGGGGATGAGAGGGAAAGAGAGAGGTGTGAGAGAGAGAGGGGGAGAGAGAGAGAGAGGGGGGTGAGAGAGAGAGAGAGAGGGATGAGAGAGAGGGGGGATGAGAGAGAAAGAGAGAGGTAGAGAGGGGGACAGAGAGGGAAGGGGTGGGTGAGAGAGGGGTGAGTGAGGCGGCTCTAACAACCAGTGGCCAATAGAGTCTCAGGTGGAGGGGGGTGGCTTTTTTGCTGCCCCCCTGCAAAGTGCCACCCTAGGCCTGGGCCTTGTTGGCCTAGGCCAAAATACAGCACTGGGTGCTACATCTGTAATACCAGCCAAGTGGCTGCTTAGCCCCTTTGGTTGTTATTACAAGAGAGCCGACTGTCGACTCTAAAAAAAACGATACCGTGGTGATGCCTGCTGCTGCCCCAGTACAACCACTTGAAGTCAAATGACGTACAGATTTGTGTATGGGCGGCAAGTGGTTCAACCCTCAGTTTATAGTGCGTACCCAAAAGTAAATATTTATTATATTGCAGATTACCAACTCTTAGATGTGGTGGCTGCATTCCTTTTCTTTTTTAGTCTTTGTTTCCCCTATTTTCATCTGGTGATCCTGCTATTAAGTCTGTTGTTTTCAACAGAACAAGCTGTCCTGCATATGTCGCAGTTAGATCGTTGAGAAAAACATTTATCTCTGACAGGGGTGCTTACAATGATCAGCTTTTATTTGTTTATCAAAAGACAGTCAAGCCTCAGTGCTCACTCTATTGGGAATGGTATTTCTAGCGATGCTGCTCTCCTTGAGTAGGGAAACTCCAAATCACTAAAAACAGAAAGAAAGAGGGCGCAAACGCCAATGACATTTTTTTTAAAAAACACCCAAAAAAAACTCGAAACATGTCAGCTTTCCAACTGCAGAGATGTGTCATCCCTGATACTGGAGTTGTATATGACGTGTTTTATCCTTTCATGTTTGTAAATATGTTTTTGGCGTTTCTTAATAACATTTTATTGATGTCTAAGGTAATGCATTAGGCGTTTGCCCCTCCTTATTTCTGTTTTTATGTATTTATGTACAACCTTTATACCAAATGAATACCAAAAAAAAAAAGAAAAAATACATTTGCTGTAACTGCTTAAAAGGGAAGTTAGGAATTTTTTTTTTTTTTTTTTTACTTCAGAATCATACTTACATCGATCCAATGCTGCATCTGTCCCCCGCCAGCTCTGAGGCTCGATTCACATTCTTTTGTTCATGCTTTTTGCAGAAATGCATTTCATTTTTTAACAGGAGTTCCTATGGAACATGTTCACATCAATGCATTTTTGTGCCTTTGCGTTTTTGGAAAAGGTCGGGGACAAATTTTCCTGCAAAATGCATGTAATAATTGACTTCAATGGACCTGCATCCAAAAAGCAAGTATTGCGTTTTTTACCACGATTTTGCCACAATTTGGCCAACAACAAATTTTCCAAAAAAAAAAACCATAAAAAAAAGCAAATCGCAGTAAAATCACAATGAAATTTCATGAAAAAAACCCTGGAAAGCACAGCAAAAAGCACTACAGAAATGCTCAAAAACAACAGGCATAGGTGTGAATGGAGCCATAGGCTGAGAACCGATCGCTGGGTTCTCAGAGCTTTCTGAGCAGAGAGCTGGTAACTGTCAGTCACCGCTGTCTTCTCTGTTCTGCCCCTCTGCTTTTTTTGGTGCAGTTGTCATGGAACAACAAAGGGCAGTCCATTCACTTGAATTGGCTGCCCTAAGCATAACAAACACGCCAAAATAGATCAGGTACTTTTTTTGGCACTGAGCCAAGCAGTGGCGGCCAGTCTATAGGGGGCGCAGGGGCGCCGCCCCCCCAATCTGTGGCAAGAAAAAAAAATTACCATTTTCAGCCCACTAGGGGCGCTGGACCTACTGGTGGCTATGGGGGGGGGGGGGTTTGCACCCCACGTGCGCCACACAGAGGCGCCGATTGGCGGCCTTCTGGGGGTCATCAGGGCACAGAGCAATGCGCCCCGACACTCCCCACTCAAGTGCTGTCCTGGCTGTGATTGGTCCAAACTCCAGCCTGGACCAATCATACAGGACATCCCGGGTGACTGATGCTGCGTGGGGACGGTGCGTCACGCACCGTCCCGGGATCACGTCACCTTCCCGCCCGCCGTCAGACGGTCAGAGAGGAGAAGCAGCGGGCCGGCGCGCGTGGTGATCAAGGAGGGAGAAGAGAGAAAAGGACGTCTCGTCTCCACTCAGTCTTCAGAGTCCAGACTACAGTCCCGACTGGCCGACTCCCGAGTCCCGTCGCAGCGCCGCAGAGAGCAGCAGCACGCCAGGCAGCAGTGACAGTCAGGTAAGTGGGAGACCCTGTGTTCCTTCCTATTTAACTCCATACAGACACCAAGCTCTCCCACCCCTTACCTACGTCAGGGGCCACATATAACTTGATTACCGCAAGAAGATTGATGATGGGACATTTACCTAGGACAGAAAGCTAAAGGACTCATGCCGACAGCTATTATTTTTCTATAATTAACATATGTCATACTCAGGTCAGCAAAAACTCCACTGACTTTAATTGAACAGTACACATAGATGTTCAGGGGCTGCGTTTGACCTGTTTGCATTGCATTTCTGGTCCAGGAACTTTATTTACACACAGCACAGTGCATTTTTCGCTTTATAGACTGCAATAGAATTGCACCAAAAATGCAGATACATGCGTTTTTTGCTGAATATTAATAATTAATAATAACAGGCACCTTCTCCTAGCAACATTACCACGTAGCTTGCCATTGGCAAGATAAAACACATTAAAAAACTCATCAAAAATGCAAGATGTGCCGCAAAAAATGAATCAACACACGCATAGATGTGAATTTAGCTTTCAATTATTCAGTTCAATTATTTGTTGAAACATGCATGAGAAAGATGAAACAATACTTTGTAACAATATACACAAACATAGTTACTCTCAGATGTTCTGCCCAATAGCTGATGTCCAAGTAGCTGACACTACAGTAAAAACTGCGGTGCTGCCACCTCCAATCATTCATGGACGGAAATTCCAAGTCAATCTAGAACAGTGATGGCGAACCTATGGCACGCAGAGCCCTCTCTGTGGCCACGCGAGCTTAGTCACTATCCCCCCGGCAGGCAAACCTTGGAAAGGAGTGCACACTGACCGGCCATTACCAGTGCGCATGCTTGGAAATGATTTGTGGCTCATCCAGACCTACAGTCTGTGTAATCCGCTCCACCAGAAGCCAAAAAAGGCAAATCTTTGTGTGCGGGGAGAGGGATGAGGAAGAGGAGCACAGGTGAGAGGGGGCACCGCACCTGTGGGGTGAGGGCAGGGACTCCTAGAGGGGCCATTTACTGTAGAGGACCGTGTATGATCTCCTCCCGGGGATCGGACATATGGTGGGGTGAGCAAAGTTCTGTCCTCCGGGCTTCATTATAGTTTTATGCGCAAAGAATGATTTATTCTAGATTGTAAGCTCTAATGAGCAGGGCCCTCTGATTCCTTTTGTATCGAATCGTATTGGAATTGTACTGCGTCTGCCCCCACGTTGTAATTAGTTGTGCAAACTGTTGGAAAAGGAGGTTTGAATGGCCACACACTCCTTGAATCACCTTTAATGGTTCCAAATATGTAAAAGCGACAATCCATACAGCAGATGGAAATAAAAAGCAAAAAAAAAAGATCGGCTAACGCGTTTCACACCTATCTTGGTGCTTGGTCAAGTTATGACCAAGCACCAAGAAAGGTGTGAAACGTGTTAGAAATCTGTTTTTTATTTCCATGTGCTGTATGGGTTGTCACTTTTACATATTTGGAACCATTAAAGGTGATTCAAGCAGTGTGCGGCCGTCCAGACTTCTTTTTTCTACGCATTTCTGATGAATGCAGGGCCAGCACCTGTTATATGTGCAGACACAGCTGAGCAATAGGAGAGTAGTCTTTGAGCGGTACACCTCTTATCATTGTTGCGCAAACTGTTGGTGCGATATAAATCCTATGTAATAATAATAATAGTAATTTTCCCCAATGATTGCATTGACTTTGGGACTCCAATCAGTGTATATTATGGGATGTCTGTAGTGATTCCTGGAGGTCAAGGTGCTTTCTTCCATTGTAGAAGTGATCTTTAGTGACTTTCATTATCCCCCCCCCCCCCCCCGCCTCCATGTATCAGGAGGATTGATGACTGTTCTACACACACCTGTCCTCTGTACACAGTCATATGACCTCTGACACACCGCTCTGTACACCTGAACCCCCCCCCCAGTCACACCTGAGAAGTTTGTCACGTGATTCATGAAACGCAGCAACGCTCATGATGAAGGACCCCATTAATGTCAATGGCTCCGCCCACACCTGAGCGTTCCGTTTTTTGAAAAAGCACAAAAGTTTTTTTGGGCAGAATTGTATATTTTTGGTCCCTTAGGGCTCATTCAGAGGGGTAATCAGTCCTGTCCTCTGTACAGAGCCACTGGTAGGTTTAATTCAGTGTTGCCACTTTGAAATAAATAAGTTGGTTTTGTGGTGCAGTTTGGGCACTCAGGCTCAAAAAGGTTCACCATCACTGATCTAGAACTACATAAAAAAGAGAGGGGGGAGGGGGGCAGAGGAGTCCTAATAGTGCTAATAGCTAATGAACTTACTTCACTAATAGGACCCTTTTGTGCCCCTCTTTCTTTTTTAAGCAGGATAGGAGTTGGCGCATCACACATACCTATAAAGCATCAAGGGGTATGCAGTTCATGTATAGTCATTAGTCTGGTGTAGTTGATGGCTGAAATAGATGACACTCAGTGCCAGCTGAGCTGCAGAGAGAAGTCAGCTCTGAAAGTGAAAATAAAAACAAAAAGCAGAGCGCCTCTAAGTGTTATCATAAATTGTTAAAAGGGTAAGGCAGGTACAGAAAAACTGCTCACATTTAAAACAGTATAAAATACAGTATAAAATATCTTATCTGTAGCTCATCAGTGCTCATTAGAGCACTGCACTTGAGAAAGGAGCGCGCACGCCCTGTGAGGCTACTGCGCATGCTCGGAAACGCGTTGTGCGATTGGCTGCTGGATCTCTCACACTGGGCTCCCCTGTCTGTTGGCGCGGAATGTACTGAGGAGCAGGGCGCCCTTCTGAAGCCACCGGCCATCCTACCAAATGGTCCCTCTGCTCACCAGGTGTCTCCCTAAGGAACAGAACACCCTCCTGAAGCTGCCGCCATCCTACTATCTGGTTTCTTCCAGCCGTGGACCCCTGTGTTCCTGCAGACCACCTAATAGATAAGCTATTTTATACTGCTTTAAATGTGAGCAGTTTTGCTGTACCTGCCTTATCCTTTTAATTAAACTGATAACACTTAGAGGCGCTCTGCTTTTTGTTTTTATTTTCTCTTTCTTTTTTATGTTGTTCTGAGAACTTAGCTTCTGTATTTTTTAAGCCTTGCCTATATTCAAGTTTAGGCTGGTGCCATAACTGCTGCCTCAGTGGCTCCGTTCTCTTGCAGCATTCTAAGGAGCCACCCTTGTTTGCAGAGACTAGATTTGTGCCTCCCTATGCTGTGTGCATCAATAGAAACACAAAGCCCCATATCCTAAGATGGCAAGGTCCTTCTCTGCTCCTCCCCCCTCCCTTTTCCAAGCTAACAGACCGACTTCAGACTGCGCCATCCACTGTTAAACCTTTCGCTGCCAGGTCTGTACTTCCTGGGGGGTATCACACACAATCCGGTGGCTGCAGCACCTGGATTGTGTGCGAAACTGTCAGGTTAAAGCGTTCAGGCGGCAGCGCTGCCGCCCAATTGCTCTCACACACCCCCGGTACCCTTCCAGAGAGCCCCCCACAATGCTTACCAGGCTCCACTTGCCCATCTTCGGGCTGGGGACCAACATGGCAGGTGGCGGCGGCTGCAGGGGAAGGAGAAGAACTGACACACGTCCACTCCCCTCCCCATCTTGCTGTGAACCAGAAAGCGACGTCCGTGACGTCACTTACGGGTCAGCATCTAGGTGTCCCCATCTAGCTCAGCCAGGAAAGAATGTTTTGCAATGCGATCTGCATTGCAAAACATTCAGTGAAGTCCAAAGGAGACATGCGGGATCTTTTAGACCCTGTATCTCTATAAAAAAAACCTGTCACCTAAAAATCTTTTTTGTCCCCTATCCAATGAAAAAAAAGAGTGTTTTTTTTACCACTACTATTCCTTTATACTGGTTTTTGAAATGTACAAATGCAGCAATTTAGAAACTGGATGAAAGGTTTAGCATTTTATATACAACTATATAGATTAGACCCTGCTCCCTCAGTCCAGACCCCCCTCCACTAAGTACAAAACCCCTCCCTTAGTACAGACCCCCCTCTCCACTAAGTATAGACCCCCCTTCCTCAGTAAAGATCCCCCAGTCCAGACACCCTAACAGTAAGTACAGACCCCTCTCACTCAGTCCAGACCCCCTCCCTCCACTAAGTACAGACACCCATCCATCAGTCCAGACCCCCTCCCTCCACTAAGTACAGACACCCCTCCATCAGTCCAGACCCCCTTCACTCAGTACAGACCCCCTCTCTCAGTACACACACCCCTCTCCACTTGTGCTGGTAGGGAGGTGGGGTGGGGGGGGGGTCTGTTATGTGCTGGGGGGCACTTTGGGAGAGGAGAGGATTTGTGCTAGTAGGTGGAGGGGAGGTGGGGGGTCAGATAAGTACCGGGGGCACTTTGGGAGGCAAGAGGGCTTATGCTCTTGTGGGGGGTGGGATTTCAAATCCAACCCCTACTTCTAGTATAGGCCCCCCCCCCCACAGCACATATCCTTTTAACCCTTCTCTGTCCATCTACAATAAAATACAATACAGTACAGACCATAGTTCGGCATGCACAGCGGTGTCCCTCCTCTGGTCTGTGTGCGTGTAAACAGCCGAGGAGGGGGAGGCAGCCTTGGTTTTGGTCCGCTCTGCTGTGTAAGACAGCGGGGACAGTGGGCCAGGGGCAGCCCAGACAGGTGGTGAGAGATACGAATGCTGGTGCGGTGCCCCTGCTGACGGGTGTCATCCCTCTGGCGGCTGTCACCCGGGTGTGGTCCGCACTCCCAATAGCGATGCCACTGACCAGGACGCCAGGGGCAGCCCAGACAGGTGGTGAGAGATGCGAATGCTGGTGCAGTGCCCCTGCCGACGGGTGTCACCCCTCTGGCGGCTGTCACCCGGGTGTGGTCCGCACCCCCAATAGCGATGCCGCTGACCACGAGTAGTCTCCTAACAAATAACTGGCCACTGCCCCCACCTGTAACTTGCCTGCACAGCAAGGAGCACATAGAGGGGCAACGCATGCAAAATAAAACCAAAGAAAATTCCCAGCTCAACTCGCCAGCCACTCTGCAACCAACAAAATTATCCTGTCTAACAATTTGCGTTAAGAACAGGGGTTTAGTCTGCACACATTTGCAAATACATGTGAAAGCTGCAGAGCCACTGAAAGGCACCCCATTATTAACTGCAGTCCTAACTCTTGTAAATTTATGAGGGCCTACATACTAGAAGCACATGCATCCTAATGGATTGAGGGCAGGTGAGCCTGGAGGCCCACTCCCCCCCCCTTAAAGTCACTGGGGCACATTGGACATCCAGCACATAGCACAATGGCAGCAAAGTTGTCCAGTGCATCCCCTCACCTATATTACATCAGCAACAAACAACTGGACACTGCCCCCACCATTAACTGGCCTTCACAGCAAGTAGCACATGGAAGGGCAATGCATGTGTAGCACCCTCTAGTGTATGCTACTAGAATCAGGGTAGGCAAACTATAGTATGGCCCAGGGATAAACCTAAGTCACTGAATCTGGGTCAGGGTTATTGGAGGCCAGGGTTGGATGAATCATCCGGGCAGCTCTCTGGTGCCTTCCCCTGTATCTAGAATGTTGGAGAGCATTCTGGAAGATAGTGGGTGGAGGCTAGGAGGGGTTGCCTTGAGTATTTAGAGACCCTTACCCACCCCCCAGGTTGGGGGCCTTGCAGGAAACTAAGGAGCCCATAAATAGACATGAGCCATGCCAGCAGGAGAGTCGGAAGGAATATGGAGAAGCAGTGCTGAGTGAGGATAGTCTCTTGGTGGCCCTTGAGTGACCTCCACCGGGGAGGGGTTTTACCTTGGGCTTGAGCTCGGGAGGATGGCCTGGAAGGATCCCACCACAGGAGGCAGTTCGAAGGGACTTTATCCAGAGAGGTAGCCGAGAGAGCAAGGAGAGATAGTGAGTAGATCAGCACGGTGCAGGGACAGACAAGGGAGAGATTGCTAGTGCCAGCTGTAGCAAGTCTCTCTTGAAGACAGGGATGTGCCAAGTCTGCATCCAACCTTGCCCTGGGGAGACTCCATGTATTAGTCGGGTAGGACTGGGAAGAGAAAGCAGCCAGTTGGGCTAATGGCAGCCAGGTGGGCTAACATTTTTGAAAGAAGTAGAACTTGGATCAGTGTCTACGAAGAAGCAGAAGGTGGTGAGAGATGCTCACTCCACATTTGCTACTTTACCAAGGGACTGCAGGTTCCTAGCCTGTAATGGGCTGTTGCTGAACTAACTAGAGACTGTTAGTTCCTCCAGGAGTGATCCAGCAGAAGCTGTACAAGGGAACCAGGTTTGTGCAGGTGGATGGAAGAAGAGGAATCTGTAAATAGGTAGAGAGTTGTCCTTGGTTTTGATTGTTGGACATTTTCAAGTTGGCCA
Source organism: Pelophylax lessonae (assembly GCF_965119305.1). Taxonomy (NCBI): domain Eukaryota; kingdom Metazoa; phylum Chordata; class Amphibia; order Anura; family Ranidae; genus Pelophylax; species Pelophylax lessonae. Next base: position 100,954,048 of record NC_138774.1, on the reverse strand, counting down.
TCCCATAATCCTTTACCCCATCCAAGTTATCATTCCCTAATAAAATAACAAAAATAAGCCAAAGGGCTGATTCCTGTGTCTGGATGCAAGAAGGAAATGCTGTGTGACTGGCTGTACAGCAGCCAGGAACCCTGACATCAGGAACTCTTACAGGGGTAGTGCTACACATGCAAAACAAAACAAAAGAAAATTCCCAGCTCAGCTCGCCAGCCAGTCCTCAACCATCTGAATTATCCTGTCTGACAGTTTGCGTTAAAAACAGGGCTTTAGTCTGCACACCCTTGCAAATACATGTGTAAGCTGCAGAGCCGCTCCATGGAACCCCATTTTTATCTGCAGTCCTAACTCTTGTAAGCTTATGAGGGCCTCCATAGTAGAAGCACATGCATTCCAATGGATAGATAGAGGGCGGGTGTCTTTAAGGAGGGGTGGGCTCTGCCACCAATGTAATGGAACCGCGACCCACAATCCGCTTGTGTGCTTCTGTCAGAATTCGGAAGGAGATTAACACAGGAGGAGACCCCAGACGGGTTAACTTCGAAGTTAGTCTGTAGTTCCAGCCCCCTAATGCCGTACCCACAGAGTGCCCAAAAACAAAATTTCCCGAACAGAGCTTTACTCACCCAGTCAACCTCTGCCTCTCTCGTAGAACATAAGTGCCACTTCAGAGAATCGTGGACTTGCCCTTCTCCCTGGAGAGATGACAGAGTGGCTGGGCTCACTTCGTCATGCTGTTGGGGATCTGGGCCGACTGCCCAGCATCCTTGGGGTATACAGATGGAGAATGTAGTCCCATCCACTTTCCCAGTAAAGCCATTCTTTGTTAGTTGAGGGAAGAGGCCAGCAGCACTCTGCTCTGTTGCCAGCTCTTCTGCTGGGTTGGTGTCATCATTCTGGGGTGCCGTCTACTACTGGGAAGGGGAGTCGGCTGCTCCAGCTTCCTTACCCTCATCTAGCTGTTGGGACAACCTTTCTCTGGTACCGTCTTTCAGGTGCACAGATCCTGGCTGGTTGGAAGACAGTTTCCTACGCTCTGACTGACTGCTGCATAGGGAGGACGACAACCTCCTCTCCCTTCTCCCCCTGGATCCTGATCTGCTTCTGTGGATTGAGCGCCACCTTCTCATCCTGGGCCTCCAGAACTGCCGCAGGTGTGGGGGCAAAGCACACTGTTACTGTGCCACATTGCTGACTCTTTAACCAGGATTTCCAGACTGTCAGCTGGTACTTCTGGATATTCCCAGGCAAAGGGAGCCCAGCCCTGGTGCTGAGCAGAGTCTAGCAGCCATCTGTAGGCGATCTCCAGCTCCCATTCCTGAATGGCCAGAACCTCCATATCTTCAAGTGCCCAGAACACTTCCAAGATGTTTAGGATCTCTGCTCTGTAATCCATAATTTCCTCTAATCGCCACTCCAGATCGTTCCCAAAGTTAGGGTCCCCTGACAGCTTCCCGTACAACAGTCCCAGGCCGCTGTAGCCAGAGCCTTCCGTTGGGCTGTCATCCGCTATCCAAGGGCATGCTTGGGATACATGCCACTGGAGGGCTCTAGATGTCCCAGACTGCAGCAAGCATCCCACTAATGTAATTGAACCGCGACCCACAATGCGCTTGTGTGCTTCCGCCAGAATACCGCTTCCTTTAGTCTTGAACATAGATATCAAATATCCTAGACGCCCCATACAAAACTAGCTAAGAATAGCTTGTATAAGATCTGGAACATTTATTGAACAAACACACACTGAATATATACCCCACCAGGTTAGGTGCCTGAATACATTATCAATTGCAGATGAAATTGTGTACAGAAATATAATTAACATATCTAAGGAACAACCAACACAAACAGCATCCTACTTTCCCACTAGCAACTAATAGATGACAGTGATTTAATTACCTTGAGCTAATTAACTAGCAGACTTGCTGTCATCAAGCTCATGAAGTACAATACACATTATTCTAAGTGTAAACCCATCTCCACAGTAGACAATAGGTGAGTTAATCAGCACAATCAACAATTTGTGGGAGACAGGTGGTTGAGCAGATGACCTTAGCATCTGCCATAAGTCTGGTTGTGCGGAGGTAGTCCCCTATTTGCAATAGGCAGCTAAGCCTTTAACATGGATCCTAGGCCTAGAGTCCCAGAGTCTGTGTGTCTTGGGGAGATGTGGACTTGAATCCAAAGTAACATTGCTCCAAGGGTCCCCCCAGTATACACCCCACAGAGAGCAGTGTTCCATCACAAGCCAGGGCCCATAGTTAGTAAGTAAAATGCTAGCCTGCAGTCCCCTCCAAAAGCCCCTGTCCTGATTGAGTTTGTCACAGGCTCCCTCCAGGCTCACCTCCCCTCTCAAACTAAAAAACAAAAAATACAGTTTTGTTTTGCAGGAGGAGTCTTCTAAATCCTCTTAAAGTGTTACTAAACCCAGGACCCTGCATGCACTATATCTGGTCTCCCACAGTACACAGAACATAGAAATGTAAATATTTTAGTAAATATAAACTGCTAAATACCTTTTCTCGTCAGAAGTATATAGCAGCCTTGTTACTTCTTTGAGTGTCTGGTTAAAACTTGTCGGAGGTGTTTTCATTGTCCTCTGACCAGTGGTGGCCTGCCCATAGGGGGCGCATGGGTGCCGCCCCCCCATCCCCCAAAGAAAAGAAGAAGAAAAAAAAAGATTTAAAAAAAAAAAATCAATTTTTAGCCCACTAGGGGCGCTGGACCACTAAGTGGGTATGGAGGGGGGGTGGGGTTTTCCACCTCACGTGCGGCGGACAGAGGCGCCGATTTGCGGCCTTCTGGGGGTCATTGGGGCGCAGAGCAATGCGCCCCGACACTCCCCACTTTTGTGATGTCCTGCCTGTGATTGGTCCAGACTCCAGCCTGGACCAATCACACAGGAGGACATCTCGGGACCTGTGACGTGGCGTGTGGGGGCGGCGCGTGTGCCAGACACTACGTCCCGGGCCGGCGTCACACATCACAGGATCACCGTCCGCTCGACACCTTCCCGCCAGAGAGCCGCTCAGTCATCAGGAGGAGTGCAGTGCAGGACTCAGGATGGAGAAGATGTTCCACCACCAGTATCTAGTCTGGCAGACAGTGAGTGACCAGAGTCAGACCACCCACCGCCTGGTTCAGTTCCCAGCCCGCAACTCCGCACTCCACCAGTCCGCAGTGACTCAGACTGTCAGACAGTGTCCGTCGGACTCAACTCCCGCGACTCCCGCCGCCGCCGCCCTGGGCCTACAGTCTCAGTCAGAGGCAGAGCAGCAGGCCAGCAGCATGCCACGCAGCCGGTCACCACTCACCGTCCGTGAGGTAAGTCCACTCCACGCTGGTCACTGCATTGATGGGGACATGCTGGTCACTGCATTGATGGGGACATGCTGGTCACTGCATTAATGGGGACATGCTGGTCACTGCATTGATGGGGACATGCTGGTCACTGCATTGATGGGGACATGCTGGTCACTGCATTGATGGGGACATGCTGGTCACTGCATTGATGGGGACATGCTGGTCACTGCATTGATGGGGGCATGCTGGTCCCTGCATTTATGGGGACATGCTGGTCACTGCATTGATGGGGGCATGCTGGTCACTGCATTGATGGGGACATGCTGGTCACTGCATTAATGGGGACACGCTGGTCACTGCATTGATGGGGGCAGCCCGGCGGTAACGGTAAGTGAAGTGAATGATAATTTGTATTATTTCAAGGGGTAACTATAAATACTTTTTCAAGGCACTGTTCCTTGATTACTGAAGGCCCCTTTAACACTTGTGTGGCGTCAAAGTCACGCAATTTTTTACAGCGTTTTTTGCCGCAAATTTTTATTTTTGCGCCCCCCCAAAAATGTTGAGCACCAGCCGCCACTGCCTCTGACTGTCCTATCAGGATGAAGTACCCCTGCCCCTCTATCTGTACAGTGCTGATTGACCCTGTGCTGATCACATGTACCCTCCCATGAAAAAAACAACTCTCTAGCAATACACATCAAACTGAGCATGCGCAGCATGTCCACTGGCTCTGAATCATCAGGAAATATATTGGGGCAGTGGAAGAAGGGGAGGATCAGAGAAGCCAGGATCAAACAGCCTTTTTTACACAATGAATGATTAACCCCTTAGGTTCCACAGTGAGTATAACAAGCATGCTTTACTGCATATAAAGACTGATTTTACTGTTGCAGGTTTAGTGACACTTTAACATCTGCTGCACCCCATTCCCCCTACAGTTTTCTTGCTGACTATAACCACAAATTTTAAGAAGTGGCCAAAGAAGGGAAACAAACTAAAAAACAAAAAATACAGTTTCTAAGTGTTGAGGTTGGATGCTTCCCCCTAAGCCTGCTGTCTTGGGCACTGGCCGATGGGTACCATTATAGTAAATACAGCCCTACCTGTTCACTTCACTTATCAAAATATTGCATAAGAGGGGAATCGCGTTAGTTTCACATGAAATGGTTAACGGCTAAAGGCGTTTTTTTTCTCATGAATCTACTATGAGAACATCCATGTATTAATCATTGCAAATTACATTTTACATTAAAAAGACTACTAGAAAATAGACAATATAACTTCAGAAATGTTAACCTGGGAACACAGTTCACAGAGTGTTAAGGAAAATGGCATGTGCTACAGAAGAACTGGATGTGGGGAAACTGCATAGGGGCGTGGCTTATAAAAGGCGATTTACTAATGTACATAATAAAAAGGAGATCTTGAGCAGACACTGAAAGTTCTGCAGTGCACTTAACAGAAAAGAACACATGGCAGAAATTGTTCCAGGATGCTGGTGTGTAATGGGGTGTTAGATCCCATTGTTTCCCTCTAATAGGATTTTGGTGTAGTTCTTATTTTTCACTACTAGATGACCCCACCTGTCTTTAGTTCCTTAAAGGCAAACTATACTCAATCTCCGGGGAGCTACCAGAAGAGAACGTTTTTTAACCCTTTAGGGTAGGGTGACCAGACGTTCCCGGTTTCTGGGGACAGTCCCTGAATTGAGGACACTGTCCCCGGGCCAAGGCTGTCCCCGGTCCAAGTCAGTCCCCGGTTTTGTCCCCAGATTAAGGTAGACAGGGCATCCCATGCTGGCTGAGAAACAGCCTGGTGACTCAGATGCAGACACCCCCTGCTGGATGATCCCACTGCCACTCTGCTGCTGTTCAGTGGAGTAGAGGCTGAGCAAAAAATTGACTGTGTGGTGGGCTGAGACCAGGAGATCAGCAGATGGGGGGGGGGGGGGGGTCTGTCTGTACACAGGTGAGGGCAGTGGGGGAGCAGGGGTCAGGGCTGACACAGCTGCATAGAGAGATGGAGAGTTAAGTTGTTGTGGGGGAAGGGCTAAGAGGTGGCTGCAAAGATAATCTGTGAGAAGGGTGCAGTGGTGAGCTATAAATGTGGGGACAGAAGTGTCCCCTGTGCGTAGCAAACCTCTGAACCCTGCAATCAATGCCTAACACCCTCCTGTATATTATGTAGTCCTGTGCCCAGTGCTCTGTGTATTATGTAGTCCTGTGCCCAGCTCTCTATGTATTATACAGTCCTGTGCCCATCACTCTGTGTATTATGTGGTCCTGTGCCCAGCGCACTTTGTATTATGCAGTCCTGTGCCCAGTGTTCTGTGTATTATGTAGTCATGTTCACAGCGTTAGGTGTATTATGCAGTCCTGTGCCCAGCGCTCTGTGTATTATGCAGTCCTGTGCCATTTGCCAATAAAAAAATATATGCCCCGGATTTCATTTTAAAAATCTGGTCACCTTACTTTAGGGACTTCCCACTTACCCTGGCATTTAATTACCTATGTACTCCGTCTTGTGTGCTTTTCACCTCCACTCCAATGCTGCAGCGACTCAGGGCTTATAAGGTGTAAAGGTTTGGTGTTTTGCAAGACTCTTGTAGTGTATGAGATAAATAACAAACTAAGTCCTATATTATATACCATTTAAATTGTACTGTATATACAACATCATAAACATATACAGTGCTTCACAAAGTGCTGTCCATTGCAGAAAAAAATTCTAAGAAAAAATAAATAATAGTTCATTCTCGAGCAGTGATGTGCCCAATATAATCACTATTTTCTAAATAAAGAGCTCCTATTGCATATATAACGGAATCAGTGTGCTTTCACCTCTTCGTGACGCCTTTATGCTCCCAGAACTCTCACCTTAGAAGGCAATCAAATAAGCCTCATGGTTGTAGTATTTGGGATGGTATTACATCAATCTTGGCTTTGTTATAGGTGTTCCAAAGGTATCCAGGTGATGCTTTAGTAGTGGTCCCTTTAGGACTCCATCTCCTACACTCACTCCACATGTTAGGGTAAAAGGAAGTATTTCCTCATGGTGTAGTATTTAAAAGCATTGATTTATATTAAAATAGTATCTCTTACATTTAAAAACGTTATGTCACGCCAGAAGACTTCATCAGTGTCTCAGAGCTCCCTCAACAGCCATTGACTTGGGTCAGGCACAAGTGCGTCCTCTGTTATGGACTCCTGGCGCCAGCTTGGGAGAGCATGTGTCTGATTGGACTTCGTGTTCTCTCAAGATTTGGGTGGCCTTGTTTGAGACAGGGGGGTTATACACTGTATATAGCTGTGTCCTTTTCTGGAGTCCGCTGTGTGGGAAGATACAGGTACAGACAGAGACCTGTTTGTGAAGGAAAGATGGGTTCAGCATTAGGTACAGGTTTGTGAAAAGGATGGAGATTTTAGGGACTCTCATGGACTCCCTTGGAGAACACCTGGGGTCCAGGGAAAGTACATTTACCAGAATTTGAGCTAATTTATGGCACTGCTATGCTAGGACATCATCTCTCTGCAAAGGTCACCTCCAAGAAGCTTAATGTGAACACATTTATGGAAGCATGCCTTGAGTAGCCTTCTGTATGTATAGCTGTGCCTTATTGTTCTACCTTAAAGCCTAATTTTAGTCAAGGTAAAAAAATAAAAGCAGCGCAAGGGACATTATTACAGTCAGTAGGATGTGTCCCTTGTGCTGATGTCCCCTCTGTTAGTTTAAATTTTCCTTCATCAATCCCCCCTTACTACCGCGGCTGTAATCTTACAGTGTTGCAGAGGTTAATAGAACTGAAGGAGCTGTAACAGGCACTCACCAATAGTGCCTGACTATGCCTGCTCTTTCTATCCACCTCCTCCACTCAAAAAAGTTGTATTACAGCTTCTATGAATAAAAATTATCTATGAAGGGAGGGGGAGAACCTTTCAATTATCTGCCCATCCTCCATTTATAGATCACATGTCATTCATAGAAGCCAATGTAAAGAGTTTTATGAATGGAGGGGGTGGGTGAAAAGGGTGGGCATAGTTGAGTATTATTGATGAGTACCTGTCATAGCTACCTCTGTTCTACTAACCCCTGCTGCACCAAAAAATTACAGCAGCAGGGGTAGGGGAGGGAAATCGATGGTAGAGAATTTCAACAAATAGAGGAGACCAGAGGCGTAACTAGAACCTTCAGGGTCCCGGTGCAAGAAACCATGAAGGGCCCCCCTGACCCCTGACCGGGGCCCTTCCCTTCAAGCCTGGGGCTCTTCCCACTGATCCTGGGGGGGCCCTTTACTCTCGTTGCCGGGACCTTTTATTACAGTCCCACAGCAGGACCCTTTCACAAGTTCTGAGGTAGGCCCCCTGCCATCCTGCACCCCCCCCCCCCCCCACGGTGGTGGAATGCCAGGGCCCGGTCACAAGTGTGATCTTTGTGATCCTGAAAGTTCACCCACTGATGTCAGTAGTTTTTATTTTTTGGTATTTTAATTGTATTATTTGTAGCACCCTCCTAGGTAGGTGCTAGGTAGGTAAAGCCTAGTAGTTCCTTCTGCTTATCAGGGGAACCTGATCATTAGTTAGGCCTGCTCATGTGTTCCATGTATGATTCATTTGGGCTGAGGGAGTGTCCCCACTGCATCCATTGGAGAGATACATTGGACAGTGGAGGAAACCCAGCCAATGACACACAGGCTTAGATACCGTCCCATGGATTTAGCACAGAGTCTGGTGCATCATGAGATAGGGTATAAAAGCCAGGAGCACGTGAGACAGGGGGTCTTTGGGTGGGAAGCCAAGTCCCAGAAGGAGGGTGACGACTGTCTCCTCTTCTGCAGCTGTGAGGGTGGTCGTAGGCAGTCGGCCTAATGAACCAGCGGTGTGGCTGAACCCAGAGGTCCAGTGAAGCTGACTGTGGAGGTGAAGGCAGAGCAACTCTAGAAAAACAGTGTCTGTGAGTACAGGGGAGCTTGCCAACGGGTCTGCCCAGGAAGGGGACCACTCCAGTGGCTAGAGTCAGCGGACGGGTTTCAGCACACAGGCAGTGAGAGTAAAGGGGTGCCAAGTTGTTAACCCTGAAGAGAATATTCAATACGGGAACAGTAATCTTATCTTCACTTCAGTGGCAGGGTGAAGCAGCGGCCTTGCCGCCTTCTACAGCTACTTGTCCTCAGATTTGTGCATAGTTACTAGTCGGAGTATCCCACTTATCCCTTCTCCCATTCCAGTTCTAAATAAAACACAAAAACCAAATTCCCTGCACTGATTATTGTCTGAACCAAGAACTTTTATTGCCGTGTGACTGCTGTCAGTTGCTAATGGTAACCCAGGGGAACCCAAGAAGTGTAATCCTCAGCAGCTCCTTAGGGGGCAGTGCTACATTTTTTATCAATTTATTTTATTTTTTTACAATGTCACTGACTATGACTCTGTCCATTGAGAAAATTACATATTTACCGACCCCTTCCTGGTTCTCTATAGTGACACATCCCTTGCAGCAGCCAGCAGGAGAGAGAAGGGAGGAAGCCTGCAGCACAGTGGGGGGGGGGGGAGGGGGGAGACCTGGGGAGCACACAGGGGCTCAGAGACAGCAGAACACAAGTGAACTAGATACAAGGAGCAGTGGGGGCAGCATACAGAGGAACCAATCTTCTCCATTTTCCTTCTGCAGCTACAGGAGGAAAAAGGAGGGCAGTGATTTCTCTACATACTTTCCCCACCGCCCCTCCTATCTAGGTGTACAGGAGAGTCACACAGGCCCCCTGGAGCATGAGGCCTGGTTGCAATTGCGTCCCCTGCAACCCCTGTAGTTACGCCCCTGGAGGAGACATCAGCACAAGGACACATCCTTCTTACTGTAAGTAATGTCCTTTGTGCTGATTTCCCTTTTTTTTTACCAATCTTAGAGCAGTTCCACCTAAACCAGAAATTACACACCATGAGTTACGCTTGACATGTTTGATCATCACCTGACGTCTTCAGCAGCTTCATGTGATGACGAAACGCCTCAAACATAAATTAGCGGTGCGTAACTTCTGGTTAGAGTGGAACACACACGGATGTCCAGTGGCTTCCTATATGACTGGAGAGCGTGGGTATACAAGTTTGGAGTTCCATACATTGTTTGTATAATGAATGCTTTTTAACAATAAACGGAAGATTTTTTACTCTATGAGAGGCTCTTCTCTCTCTTTTTAATCAATTGGTTGATTTGCCGTTGGAACCATTGAATTAAACCATCACGAGGAGAGGATACCGGGCAACATCTGGCAGATATCCTCTGGTCCCTGGGTGACCAACAAGCGAGATTGACCTTTTTTGTTATCTAACAAACACTATTCTAGTGAGTGCGGACCTTCACTTGAGCACATGGTGACATGGCAGCACCAGGGGGCATTATTTTGGTGACACGGCACAACACACTTTTCTACAGTCTATTGAATGGACTTTCACTTTGGATTCAATTATAGATACTATTGGGACTGAGCCAGGGGCGTACCTAGAGAATTTGGCACCAGGGGCGGATCCTATATCTGGCACCCACCCACAGGCAGGCAGGTGAAGCATGTTGTCAAGTAACATCGTGTGTAGCGCCCCCTGGCGGTCAAGCCTCTTCTCCTCTGCAAAAATGGCACAGACTGACCTGAGGCGCCAGACAGAAATACATGTAACTGGCAGTGGCACACTTACTATGTGTTACTGCCAGTGGCATCGCCAGGGTTTGTGTCACTTGGTGCAGTAAAACACGATGTCAATATTTTCCTGTTTTCTGAAAGTGTGTCAAAGATGCAGCATGCAGGCTTTTTGGTGCACTTTCAGAAAATGCAGAAAAAAACACGCAACCTAATAGAAATCTATAGGACTGCAGCTATAACTGCAGATAAAATGTAGGAAGACCCCCTTTACATTACACAGCCCCTGTACCTCTGGCCCCCTTTACATTACTCAGCCCCCATACCTCTGGCCCCTTTACATTACACAGCCCCTGTACTTCTGGACCCCTTCACATTACACAGCCCTCATACCTCTGGACCCCTTTACATTACACAGCACCCCTACCTCTGGACCCCTTTCTTCATTACAATGCCCCCCCCCACAACTATTGACCCCTTTACATTACACAGCTCCCCCACACCTCTGGACACCTTTACATTACACACCCTCACCACACCACCGGACCCCTTTACATTACACAGCTCCCCCCATGGGCCCCTTTACATTACACAGCTCCCCTTTAAGCCCCTATACATTACACAGCTCCCCTTATACCTCTGAACCCTTTTACAATACAAAGCCCCCCCATAGGCCTCTTTACATTACACATCCCCCCATGGACCTCTTTACATTATGCAGCCCCCATGAACCCCTTTACATTACACAGCCCCCCATGGGCCCCTTTACATTACACAGCTCCCCTTTAAGCCCCTATACATTACACAGCTCCCCTTATACCTCTGAACCCTTTTACAATACAAAGCCCCCCCATAGGCCTCTTTACATTACACAGCCCCCCATGGACCCCTTTACATTACACAGCCCTCCTGGACCCCTTTACATTACACAGCCCCCATGGGCCCCTTTACATTACATAGCCCCACCATAAACCCCTCTATATTACATAGCTCCCCTCACACTTCTGAACCCTTTTACATTACACAGCCCCCCATGGGCCCCTTTTCATTACACAGCCCCCAATGGGCTCCCTTACATTATACAGCCCCCTATGGGCCCCTTTAAATTACACAGCCCCCAATGGACCCCTTTACATTACACAGCCTCCCCCCCCATGGATTCCTTTACATTACACAACCCCCCATGAACCCCTTTACATTACACAGCCCCACATGGACCCATTTACATTACACAGCCCCCCATGGACCCCTTTACATTACACCACCCCCCATATGCCCCTTAATATTACACAAACTCCCCCCATGGGCCCCTTTACATTACACAGCCAACCCCCTCCCCCATGGGTCTCTTTATATTATACAGCCCCCCCATGGACCCCTTTGCATTATACAGCCCCCCATGGGACCCTTTACATTACACAGCCCCTCCCAGATCTCCCCTTCCTACCTTATTAGGGCATGCAGGGCGGGAGACACAGGAGAGTGGAGCAGGAGGCACTGAAGCAGAATGGGAGAGAGAGAGAGAGAGAGAGAGACAGCAGCCCTGAATAAACAGCGGAGTTAACAGCAGGTGATTGGTTGCTAGGGGGAAAAAATATATTTTCTTATCAGCAATCAACAGAAATAAAATTAAAATTCCTTAATATGTACGACTAAACAAGCAAAGGATTGCAGGAGAGTCCTACCACCTACCGGCCAGGTATAGGTGGCCATGTCAGTGACCCTTGTGTCTGCACCATCCCTAGATTAAAAGCCCTTTGGCAGCTTGGTAATTACCATGCAAGTTTCATCCAAATAGTGTAGCTTTCCTTCTAACCTGGGTATCCTATGCTATATAATCTAGACAGCTACTATATAAACATTTACACCTACCTCCTATATAGATTAGCAGTAGCTGATATCTATGGTAAGTCACTATGATATATAGCAACTCCTTTGCTAAAGGCAAATATATAAGAAGATTTCCTAATATTTAACTGCCATATGCATCATTGCAAGCTCGAAAGCCCTCAGGGGTGTCTAGTATATACAGTATATATTAGATTGTGATCACCCAAGGGTTTGCAGGAAAGTCTTACTACCTACCTCCCTAGTGTAACTGACCATCTTAGTCTCCCTTGCACCTGCACCATCCCTACTACCCAGATTAGAACCCCCGTGTCAGCTAGTCCTGCAATTTCCTCTCAACCAGGGTGGTTTTCCTTTCAACAAGCAAACACAAGGGCGCACCGGCCTAGTGCATTATCCTTTAGAAGTTTTATTAAAAATAAAAGTTAAAATACTCACAAACGAGTTCTTGATAAAAGCATATCACACAAGGAACGCAGTCCTCAGCATTGAGATCCAAGGGTGAGCCGTCCCCTGAAATCGTGAAGGCTTACGCGTTTCAAGGCTTAGCCTCTTCTTCAGAGGCTCTTCTTCAGGGCTCTGAAGAAGAGGCTAAGCCTCGAAACGCGTAAGCCTTCACGACTTCAGGGGATGGCTCACCCTTGGATCTCAATGCTGAGGACTGCGTTCCTTGTGTGATATGCTTTTATCAAGAACTCGTTTGTGCGTATTTTAACTTTTATTTTTAATAAACCTTCTAAAGGATAATGTACTAGGCCGGTGCGCCCTTGTGTTTGCTTGTTGTTTCCAGTGATTCCAGACTACCCTGGTCGTATAAGGGGCAGCAATGCCAAAGCTTTTTCCTGGGTTGCCATGTCGATAGCTCCAAAAACAGCTGCAAGATCTTAGCTGAGGTGGATAAAAGATTACACTACTCAGAGCGCAGGGAACTGGTGCTTCGCACCAAACATGTATGTGCTGGTTTTCCTTTCAGCCTGGGTACTTACTGCCTGCCTGACTCCCTTCACATGTCTCTACTGCACCTTTTGCTGACATGGGGTCTCCTCACACAGTGGAGAGCTCCGAGTCCTCACCCTTCACTCTACTGGTCCGTGCCTGTCAGCTGACTTTCTCCTCCAGACGGTTTCAGCCTCCCAACATGGCATCTGAATTCAGGACCGCCCCCCCAACAGTTGTGAAATGCCGGGCACCCGCACACCAGCAGCATTGCAGCCACTTTTTTGGGGCGCCAGATTGATTCACCTCCCGACCCAGTCCGCCCCATAAGACTGGTGCTACACTAGGGGGCTCTTTTTGTGCCCTTGCAAAGTGACGCTCTAGTAAAGTGACCAGATTTTAAAATTAAATCCGGGGACATATTTTTTTTTATTGTCAAATGGCACAAAACTGCATAATACAAAGAGCGCTGGGCACAGGACTACATAATACACAGAGCACTGGGCACAGTACTACATAATACACAGAGCGCTGGGTACAGGACTACATAATACACAGAGTGCTGGGCACAGTACTACATAATACACAGAGCACTGGGCACAGGACTACATAATACACAGAGCGCTGGGTATAGGACTACATAATACACAGAGCACTGGGCACAGGACTACATAATACACAGAGTGCTGGCTACAGGACTACATAATAAATAGAGCACTGGGCACAGGACTACATAATACACAGAGTGCTGGGTACAGGACTACATAATACACAGAGCACTGGGCACAGGACTACATAATACACAGAGCGCTGGGTATAGGACTACATAATACACAGAGCACTGGGCACAGGACTACATAATACACAGAGTGCTGGCTACAGGACTACATAATAAATAGAGCACTGGGCACAGGACTACATAATACACAGAGTGCTGGGTACAGGACTACATAATACACAGAGCACTGGGCACAGGACTACATAATACACAGAGCGCTGGGTATAGGACTACATAATACACAGAGCACTGGGCACAGGACTACATAATACACAGAGTGCTGGGTACAGGACTACATAATAAATAGAGCACTGGGCACAGGACTACATAATACACAATGTGCTGGGCACAGGACTACATAATACACAATGTACTGGGCACATGTCTACATTATACACAGAGTGCTGGGCACAGGACAGGGTTCAGAGGTTTGCTATGCAAAGAGAACAACCGCCCCCCCCCCCCCCCCACACACACACACACACATCCATAGCTCACATCTGCACCATTCTCTCCCAGATTATCTCTACAGCCACCTCTTAGCCCTTCCCCCACAACAGCTAAACTCTCCATCTCTCCATGCAGTTGAGCTCTGACTTCTGCTCCCCCACTGCCCTCACCCTGGTACAAACAGCCCCCCCTATCTGCTCACCCCACGTTCGTAGCCCTCCACACAGTAAATTTTTGGCTCTGACTCTTCTCCAGTGAACAGTAGCAGGGGCGGCAGTGAGATCGTCAAGCAGGGGGCGTATGCATCTGAGCCATCAGGCTGTTTCTCAGCCAGCATGGGATGCCCTGTCTATGGTAATCCGGCCCTGAATCCGGGGACAAAACCAGGGACAGACTTGGACCGGGGACAGGGTCCTCAATCTGGGGACTGTTCCCGGAAACCGGGGACGTCTGGTAACCCTACGCTCTAGGCCTAGGTCTTGTCAGTCCAGGCCAAGATACACTGTTGATCCAAAGTACAGTGCCTGCCCTACTGCAATAGATGTAAGTGGGGTGGTCCGCAAGCGGTTAGATGGTATCATCATTATCCAGGATGGGGAGGTCCAGAGCCCATTTTAACCTTCACTTTTTTTAGGCTCTGCGAAAAGGATTGCTGTAGTGCTTTATAAAGTGTTAAATGAGCCTTGGGTAGGGATTCATTTCTAAGGAGAGATTCCATATTCATTGTCACCAAAGAGAGAAGTATATGGGGACCATCAATTGGTATCGGCTAAGGGAAGGACTCTGGGGCTGATTTACTAAAGGCAAAAAGACTGTGCACTTTGCAAAGTGCAGTTGCACTCTGCAAGATTAGTTGCTCCAGAACTTACTAAATGAGTACTAAATGCTGTTTTTTTTTTTTTGTTTTTTTCTAGCATGTGATTGGGTATTCCTTGTAAAGTGAATCTTTACCACTTTTACTAAGCTCTGGAGCAACTGCTCTTGCAGAGCACAACTTCACTTTGCAAAGTACACAGTCCTTTAGTAAATCAACCCCTCTTGAGTCTCCATCACACTGTAAACGAGGAATGCATAGTTCCTGTAAGGGGGTAGGGGGCTTGGGAACCCCTACAAAAAAGGATTAATTGGAGTGCCTCATATGAGCCCAGGATCACTGCCTCCTTCACCACCCATGCATTATGCCCATTTGTCACAAACCAGTTATATGTGTGATAAACTTACCTGCCAGGAAATATTGAAAAAAATGAAAGCTAGACTAAGCCTAAGGGTAACTAAGCTAAGATGGAGAGCCCTATTCCACACTCATGACAGCTTAGTAAAGTTATGTGAAAAAAAATAGAACAGTGCGATGTTCAAGAATCGGTACACCAACACTGTGGGATTCATTTACTAAGGACAAATTGACTATGCACTTTGCAAATGCAGTTGCGTTCTGCAAGTGCAGTTGCTCCATATCTCAGTAAATGAGGTAATGTTTCACTTTGCAAAGAATAGCCATTCACATGCAAGAAAAAATGTAAAAAAACAGCATTTTTGCTTGCACATGTTTGGATGATGAAAGTCAGCAGAGCTCTCCCTCATTTACTAAGCTCTGGGACAATTGCACTTTGTAAAGTGCACAGTCTATTTGCCTTTAGTAAATCAACCCTTTTGTCTTAGCGCCCGTTCACATTAGGTCGCTCCGACTTCGGGGGCGACCTGTGAAGTCGCGTGCACCGCGACTTCGGCGCGACTTGCACGGACTTCATATAATGAATGTTTATGCAAGTCGCCTCCAGGTCGCCCCGAAGTAGTACAGGACCCTTTTTCTAAGTCGGAGCGACTTGTGTCGCTCCGACTTAGAACCGGTCCTGTACTACTCAATGGACCCGACAGTGCGCGACTTGCCAGGCTGATCAAGACGCCTGGCAAATCGTAATAGTGTGAACCGGCTCTTATAGTGCATACCAGTTGCTCGCTGCTGTGAACACGTACAGTATTTGAAAATATTAGGACTGTCCCATAAATATAGGTCACCTTGGGGGGGAGGCGCTAAGTCATATATTCGATGAATAGGGGGTAGCAAGAAAGATTTGTGCATGATGCAGGGTGATAGGGGTAAAATATAGGATAACTCTTTGGATTTTAGGGTGAACTGACATCCCTGTAACATGCATGTGGGGATCTGTGTGATAAAATCTTCAGAGAAAAGAAAACATGATTTTTGCAGTTTGAGAAAAATAAAGAAAAATATTGCATAGTAATTTGCATGCTGCATGAACTATGCTTTAGTGAATTGACCCTTTAATTAGAAATGCAGCATTTTCATTGTATCCGATGTTGCCACGCTTATTGTAAATTAATCCACAGGAATGCTGTTGAATGAGCGAGCTGGTGAATTACACGCCGTAAAGATAATACGCGCGCACCTTAGCAGAGCATTTCTCACGCTCATGCTTTTCCATGGTAAGCCCTCTGGCCCTGTCACTCGGTTGAAAAAGTGCCCATTCACCTTAAGTGGTAGGACCATGGAGCTAATCCTGACAACACGCTGATGAAGGCTTTCAGCGGTGTACCGTGGTAATTATCAGACGCAGCTCTGAGAATGAAAACTTGTTCTTTGCCAGAGCTAGACAAAGTAACAGATTTGTTTGATAGCAGGCACTGCAAGAATTGAATGCTTACCTGCCACGCACTTCTCTGCTGCGGCCCCCAAAAATTACCGGGCATATTTCAGCTTTCTCTACACACCAATGCTTAGGCCTGATGATTGATTGACAGCCTCACTTGGGTAAGCGTTGTCATATCCTCCCCCGTATTTAGAAGTATTGCGTGTTTGTTGAGCTGCAGTAGTAGATCAGCCTAACAGGAAGTGTGGAAAAGGTAAACAAAAATTATAACTATAGGATAAACTTTTTACGTTTTGGATAGAGTGGTGAGGGAATAGAACACCTGTCATGTTTTTATTGCTGTCTTTGTCCCTGCCGGGGAGATCCACCTTCTCTGTTTGTCCTTTTTACCATTGCTGTGAAAGTTAAAGAAAACCCAACATTTTGAGTGGTCACCAGAACATGAAGAGAGGGGAAATTTTCCAATGGGGATGCTGTTCATTACTTTTGAGGGATTGCCTCTCACTTCCTGCTGTGGCTACGGGACAGGAAGTGAAGGAAAATCAACCCAATGGGAAACAGATGGCAAAATAGAAAAAAAAAAACAAAAACCCTAACAGGGCTTATAACCCTTTCTAACTCTATTCTGAATTAAGTTTTGCGTTCAGTTCTCTTTTAACTCCTAATTGTTGGGCTTATTAGGTAGGTAGCCACAATGGGTGCTTCAGCACCAGTCGGGGAAGTAGGGGATGCAAATAAGACTGAACAGGCAACCTATGGTGCCAAGGTTTTTCACAGCTCATAGTCAGTAGCAGACTATCCTCCTTCTTCCAGTACAGAAAGACCCCTTTCACACTGCTGGTTTTATTGTGCAGCAAATCTGTCAGCTGATCCCCTGTTGAGCTAAGCAGAACAGCCGGATAACAGGTCCCTGTCTGCTCTGTTTATTATAGAGTGGACACGAACACAGTGCGCTCTGCTCTATGGGCATTTGGATGCATATGGACTGGCTGTCTATTTACACCCAACTACCCTCCCATCTGATCCAGCAAGAGGGGAACAGATCCCCTTCTGTTTGTTTTTGCCAGATCGGATCCAAGGTAGCTAGGTGTAAACTGACAAAAGTCCCTTTATATTCGATTGCCCATAGAGGAGAATAAAGGGTCCAATCTGGTCCTCCTGAAAAACAGACCTCTTGCTTGAAAGGGGCCAAAGGCTGGCAAATCACAAGCAATGCTTACATCAGTTACACCTCTTGGTTTTATCAGCTGTCTATGACCAGCAAAGGGCTTCTGCTAAGGCCAAATTGATAGCTGAGCCATCCCAGCATCAATGGCTGAGTTGGAGGACAACGGGAGAGGAATGCTTACCTGGTCTCTCTGCCTACTGTTTTATCTGCCAGCTTGACCCATGGACCCATATGCATCTACACAGTGGAGTTGTTTCAGAGTCCCCTGAAGGAATCAATGTGCTGTTCAGGGGTTTCTGTCCTGGTCCCTGGTCCAGAGATGATCAACCTAAAACTAATCCCAGGACTCATTGACTTTATTAAGAGATGCCAAAGGCCTGAAAAAAAAAAAATGATTAGCACAACAAAAGCAGTATAATACAGCACAGCTTTTGAAGAAGTGGTTTTGTTGGCACAAATTTACACTTTCTGCAGAATATAAATCTATTTTAGATCAATCTGAGACCAATACTCCTTCAGGAGATCAGTTGGGACGCTGAATGGAAGAGTTTAAGCTAATTTTCTACTTACCTTCCTTCCCCTCCCTTTTTTTTCTCTTCCCCCTTTATTACCCCCCCCCCACCCCATACCACCCCCCTCCTTTTATGTTTTTTCCTTTTTTGTCTATGAAGAGACATGGATTATCCTTGTATAGTTTTCTGTTTTCCCAGACTACTCACCTACAAAACCATTTAGGTTAAAAGATACAGAAGTTAAGGACCACTAATTGCATACATACTGTATACCGTAACTATGATATATTTCAGGTGGATTTTTATTTTTATGTAGAATTGTACAGTAAATTCAAACGCATTCTGGTAATTGTTCCATTGCTTTTTGATGTTACAATGTATGTCTTTCAAGATTGTATACACCCACTACATAAATAAAGAATATATTAAAAAAAATCCCTTTTTACCCTACTGACCAGTATCACTAAACCCTGTCCTGCCGGCATTGGGGCCTGCAGTCTTTTGTAATCACAAACAAACATAAGTGCTCCCAAAAAAAAATAAAAAAAATAAATGTAATTGAAGGTAATGCCAGAAGGGGTAACACTGTCTTATTAAACAGATGACAGGGAAAGGAAATACTAAAGCAGTTTGGATGGCTACCTTTTTAAGCCTACTTTCAGCTGCAGCCAGCCCCAAAATGGTAGCTGGTGGGCTTCACAAATAATGAGATTTTTGCTTGCACACTATTGGATGGTTGGAGTCAGCACAAACTTCATTCACCAAGTGAAGTGACTATTCTATTTGCAAAGGGAATTTTAACTTAGTAAACTAGTGGAAGTTGTGCTGATCTTAACCATACAATTATGTTTAAGCAAAAATTATGCAAAGTCTTGCGAGCTACCATAGATAGAAAGTTGCGGAACCAGCTGCAGACACTGATCACACTCCCATTATACGTGCTAGCTCAATCCAAAACATATAGGTGTCGTGCTTCGTTCCCATTATTGTGCAAACATGAATAATAATAATTGCAACAATATAAAATATGTACAACAACTTAGATTAGGTGTTTTAAACATGCAATATTAGACATCCCAAGTCTCCCACGACTTGCGGTACTCCAGCCTTTGGCCGGCAGCTCATGGACACCCGCAAGTGCCATACGATCTACCGGCTGAAGCGGGAGACTTAGGACGGCTGCAGTCAGTGACAGAGCCGCTGCTTCCTGTATAGTTCTGGCTCTGTCACAGGCGGGGTGATATGAAATGCACTCCGCCTGTGACAGGAGCCATACAAGATGCAGTGGCTCTGCTCTCTACTACAGCTGCTGCTTCCTCCATCTGTACCCGCATGACCAGCATTACCCGCCAGCCACCAAAAGTACCCGCAAGCAGTACCCGCCAGCAGTACCTACCAGCATTACCTGCCAGCAGTAATTGCCAGCAGTAACCGCCAGCACTACCCACCAGCAGTACCCACCAGCAGTATCCACCAGCATTACTTGCCAACAGTAACCACCAGCATTACCCACCAGCAGTAACTGCCAGCAGTACCCGCCAGCAGTGACTGCCAGCAGTAACCGCCAGCAGTCTGCAAAATAAGTAGAAAAGGTATGTGCATTAGCGTGTGTAAATTGTTTGTAATATGTTTTTTAATAACTAGTTGTGTTTTGTCATAATATGTCATGTCCTTGTTCATGCATGTATGAATAAGGACAATACATTTTCTGGCTGCCTAAGTCATATGTGCTAGGGGTGCAACTAAGCCCCAGCACATAACTGTAAATATCCCAGCTTGTGCAGTGTTTCTGACTCCTACCACCATCACCACTTCAAATTACTGAAGTGGTCATAGTGGTTAGAATGTTCCTTTAATATCTCTCAGAAGAAGTAAACCTCTGTATACTGATTCCATTTTGTTTGATCATCCTCTAGTTGCTGTGTTAAATCAGTGCACGGGAAGGGCGCGGTGTTGCTGGGGGGGGAGGGGGGGGGTCAGTGCGGAATGCCACCTCCCTGAAATGAGTTTGCCACCTCCCTGAAATTAGTTTTTTTTAGGAATATAGGTGTGGTATGGACTATACCACACCTATATGGTATGCTTAAGCAAAACCTATTTTTTTTTTTTTAACTGCATTGCACATGATTGGGTATGCTTTGCAAAGTGAATTTTCACTTTTTTTTTTCTATCTCATTTTGAGAATGTGAACTCTATTCTAGTAAATCAGGGTTAATCATTATTTATCCTGGTTTGGTGGAAAAAAAGGGATTGAATAGGGAAATACAAATGCTGGAAGGCGGACAAAATGCTTTGTGTGGAAGGTGCATTTTGGCTTGGCTGTCAAAGGACCTTGTCCCGCAAGGGATTCCTGCTTTTAAGCACACGTCTATTTTTCCTACTAAGTACAGGTTTGTATCACATTGTCCACATGACAGTTCTCCAGCTGTGCAAATTTTCTGTACTGATCTGTTCGTAATCACACCTGAAATCACTTGCATGAATATTTTAAAATGTAAAAAAATACACCTAGGTTACTTCCTTGATGTGAGGAAAAACATTACACTTTAATAGTGTGTATGGTATGCACCATCTGTGCAGGCTGAAAGCAGAGAAATGTCGGTGTCATACATAATGTGAGCAGGAAGGGCACCGGTCTGGCTTTTTGCCGCTTTGCTGTTTGCAAGGAAAGTAGATAAATGGGGTTTACTGCTTATGTTCACAGATTTTGATGGCTTCTCATTCTAAACAATAGGCTGCTTTTTTCGTTTCATTAGTTTTATTATTTTAACTTTCTTAGGATTGCAGGTGTATAACAATATAGATTAGAATTACCAACAACACTTGTTTCTATATTCTGTGTATCTTGTATTAATATCTTCTGAAATATCTATAAAGGTTTGGTCACACAATGTTAGCTTCTATACTTCTGTATTCTGTATGTTGTCCATCTTCTTGCAAGTTGACAGAGAGAGAAAGAGACTTACAATGGCTATTCGAGGAATAGTTGTAAATAAAGGAGAAGGATAAAGGAAGAAGAAATAAAATGGTGGTATAGAAAGGGGGTGATCATGGGTCCTTCCAAGGCCCTCCATTCCTATGGTCCCCCTCTCCTCAATCTATGTCTTCCCTACCCAATTCAGTGCTGTAAAAGGCTATTCTTATTTTCACAAACATGTTCCGCTTGTCTAATAGGATGCTCAGAAGTGATTTCTGAAGCAGTTGGCCTGTGTACAAGACCAGGCCCACTGGAAGAGGACCTATAATTGCATGTCAGGGTAGGGGGAACACAGCTATAAACCAGTGTAGCACCCTCATTGTTGCTATAGTAGGTACATTTAGTTTGGCTCCCTTGTAGGCATGGGTTAATTATGTTATAAGGCTGTGCAGTGCTTCAAAGGCTGTTGCTCTGTTACCTCCCCCTGTCTTCTAGAACTCTCTTTATAGTTCCAGAACCCAGTGGGTGGAGTGACAGAGGCTGCAGCATGAATATTTATGGAGTTCCCACCAATCTCTAGGGAGGCAAGCCCCAGAAGATGGGGAAATAACCCAAAAATAGTCAGAAGCTGTCTGGATTAAGCCCCTGCACCGGGGGCTCTGTCCCTGGAGCAGAAGAAAGAGCAAGAGAAAGAAAAATGAGAAGCTACAAGTCTTCACGAAGCCCAGTCTCAAATAGGCTTAGTTGCAGACCCCAAGCAAAGACAGTAAAGCCTGTTCAGCAGAAAGGCCAGGACAAAAACCACTCTGGGTTTTGGGAAGCATTCAAAAAGGGAACTGAGTGAGTACAAGCCAGATATACACCCAAAGACAAGAGAGGACAGTGAAGTAAAATACCTCACATGTCTGGGACCAGGGGAAGCTTAAGTGCATAGAATATCAGCAAGGAACACCCCATCATATCTCTATTTTGGGCCCAGTGCAGCCAGGTGCTGTGCAATAGCAAAACAAAATATTCCAGGCGCTCTCTTGCTAACACCTGTGCAGGAGGGTAAACACAATTGCATGCTGATTTGCCTAAATCAGTGTCTCCTTGCTGCCAGCCAAAAAGCATGGGATGAAATGCTAACAGGCTACACAACAATCATAGACAGCGCACGGGAAAACACTTGTAAAGGCCAGAAGAGGATCCAAAATCAACTAACAATGAATGGATGAATACGTTTATTGAAGTAAAAACAGGAACATAAATGCACATTACCACACCGGGTCCTGAAGAAGGCGGGAGCATTGTTGGAGGTGGAAGTGCCAGATGACAGGTGCCAGGAATGTAAATTGCAGCGGTAAACAGAGATGGTGGCTATGGGAGAGCCACGCCGAACTCATGCGATGTCCGGAAGGAAAGCCGCTCATCTAACAGGAACCAGTGTGGACCGCAAGCGTCCCCGTTGCTGTGACTATTCGTTTCTTTAATATGTCCACTTGCGAAACGCGTAGTCACGGCAATGGGGATGCTTGCGCTCTACACTGGTTTCTGTTAGACGATCGGCTTTTCTTCCAGACACCGCACGAGTGCCTTGTGTGCCGCAGTGACAGTCTATCCTTGCGCTAGAGGAGTCCGGCGTGCCTCTCCCACCGCCACCATCTCCTGGACCCGGTGTGGTAACATGCATTTATGTTCCTGTTTTTACTTCAATAAACAAATTCATCCATTCATTGTTGGTTGATTTTGGATCCTCTTCTGGCCTTTACAGGTGCTATACAATGCAGCCAGGTGCTCTCTCTTCAAAGTACATTTGTCTGGAACTTTGTTGCTTTGATATTAATGCACTACCACTCCCACTATTGCATCTCAGTTCTACAGTTTAGATTGGCGCAGCTAGAGACATTAGCAAGTCCTTACTGTTTACAGTTCTCAAGTTCTGGGTATCCCACGTACCCAAATCCCTATCAAGGTTCTCAAAATAAACAACCTAAATTAAAACTCCTATTTTTCTTAAGCCATTTGGAGAGTGTGGGAAATTCCTGCTTCCTGGCTGTGGGTGCTATGTGGGGGGAAAAGGTCTGAAATCCAGCGGCTTTTTTGGGGGTAGTTCTACACCAGTGTTGCATTACATACTCTATAGGATAGGGTATAACCCAGCATCAACACACCATAGGAGAACTGGCTGCTTGTGTCCCTAGTGGGTACCCAACACGTGTTCCTCTAGTTACCTGCTGCCATGGCCAAAATCACTGGACAGAAACATTTAAATGTCACTGTTGTGCTGTGTCTGTGTGCCTCCAGTGTGTTTCTCACAGCTTACGGGATGCGAGCCAGGCCATAAGCTCAACAGGCACTGGTTTAGTCACTACCCTTTAGCAAGAAATGGTGCATCACATGAGGCAGACCAATCTGATGGTTGTCAGCAGTGTATGTCTCTATCAATCAGAACAAAACCACCTGCCAGAGGAGCACTTCCTGATTTGAATGCTCATTGTGTGCAGTGAGTGCAAAGTGGGGCCCCTGTTTCTCTGCCCGTACTGCAAACATTATGAACAAGAACATTCCATATTACCCCTGGTGTGTACACTTTCCTTCTAGGCACCATGCACCTTACATGTTTCAAGGTTCTTTGTTGGTATTCAACACTGGTTCCATTACCTGTTTGTCTACTTTACATGTTATTGTTGCTTTTGACTTATTATAAATTCTGTAACATATGATTTTGTAATGTCCTTGGAGATTTTATTTTCTCTTCATACAACATGTCACAATTACTGCTGACTTTTATTTTATTGGTGTTGTAAATTTTCTTTGAAACTCAATAAAAATATAATTACAAAAAAAAAAAGCAGATGCTAGAGAGTTTTTCGTTCCCCAGGATCCAGATAAGTTTAAATTAAACCTTCTCCATGGGAAAGCTGTGCTTGTCTAAAGCCTCGTACACACGCAATGAATTTCCGACGACCGGTCGTCCGTCTTTTGTCCAGAGTGCGTGTCTGTTGGTTGGAATGTGCTCTAGACTGCACACAAATTTTCCCGTACGACAAAATTCTACTTCAGAAGTGATGTCATGTGTTGGATTGCTTTCTATGTGTTTTTTCATCTCTGAGCATGCCTAGTCTTGCTCATAAGATTTTTCCGCGTCTAAATCTGTACTAATGATACGAAAATCGGACGTGTGTTGACAGACAACAAAAATTATATAGCCTGCACACCAGGATTTTTTCGGCCAAAAAATAGGCAGATCGGTCGTCGGACAAAATTTCCCGGCCAAATTTCTTATCATGTGTAGCTTTAGAGCTAGATGGGTAATTTTCTCAGCTAAAGGTATGTAGGAGATTAAGGGCTTGCAGAACTTAAAGTGGAAACGTTTTTTTTTTTTTTTTTCTTAATGCATTCTCTGCATTAAGGTAAAGAACCTTCAGCGTTCAACTCCCCCTCAGCCCCCCTAAATACGTCCTATCTTAATCCAGCTTTATGTCCGGTTTCTGGTGCTGTCATTTACAGCCTGTGAGGAAAGAGTGGGGGGGGCAGGGCCGAGCCGAGCCGTCCTGCGTGTGTATCAATGGACACACAGACTCCAGCTTGGGATTGAGCCGGCACACACACCCCAATAGCAAGTGGCTTGTTATGGGGGCACTAGGAAAGGGACAGGAGCCAGGAGTTTTTACAAATCAAAATTTTTTAACATTTTAGGCCAATTTGTTTTCTGCTACATATTTTTGGTAAAAAAAATCACAATAAGCGTATTTTGATTGGTTTGCGCAAAAGTTATCACGTTTACCAACTACGGGAAAGATTTGTCATTTTTATTGTTTATTTTTTTTTAATAGTAATGGCTGCGATCTGCATTTTTTTTGCGGGACTGAGACATTGCGGCGGACAGATCGGACCCCTAACTGACATTTTTGACACTTTTGGGGTGACCAGTGACATTACTACAGTAATCAGTGCTAAAAATATGCACTGTTACTGCAATAATGACACTGGCAGGGAAGGGGTTAACACTGTTGGTGATCAAGGGGTTAAATGTGTTCCTCATGCTTACTGACGTGTGTGTGGAGGGAGGGGGTTATGTGACACAGACACAGATCGCAGGTTCAGCTATGCTGAATCCTGTGATCTGTCCCTGCCTGTCACAGAGGAGATCCGCCAGCTTTGTTTACACAAGCGAGCAGATTTCCTCACTCTTTCCCCGACGATCGGGGAAGAGCGGCGGTGATCACTGCCTCTCCTCCCCTGGCCCGACTCCCCTTGTGTCTGAATACAGCGGGAGCGAGCCTCCGGCAGCGCGCGCGCGCCGCCGAGAGTGGGAGGAATCCAGCGACGCAGTAGCAGCGATGTGATCGGTCGGCTAGTGGTTAAGGAAGGCATTTTTGTTGGTCCGCATATCAGATACGTCATCGATGACAATCAGTTTGACTATCTGTTAGTGGGGCCAGAGAAAATCCCCTGAAAAGCATTCAAGGATGTCTGAGAATCTTTTCTTGGCAACTACAAAACACCAAACTGCATTCAGCTGGTTGACAAACTTCTTACAGCATACAAAACCATGAACTGCAACATGTCATTGGAAATTAATTTTCTGTATTCACTCTTGGACATATTTCCCTAAAATCTTGGCGCAGTCATTGACAAACACAGTGAAAGGTTTTACCAGCACATTACCAAAATGGAAAAATCAGGGCAATTGGAATCCATCAGAGCGCGATGCACCAGACACAAACAAAAATCCACAGCAAAATACTTTTAGTTCTGTTGAACTCATGCAGCGTGTAAGAAGCATTATGTGATTAAATACATTAAAGTCATTAAAAGTTAATTTCATATTTCTCTGGATTCCAACGTGATACAGTCATTTTGAAATTATATTTGCGTTGAGTTCGAAGGGGTCTATCATAAACACCAAATGATTTTCAGGAGAATTTGTTGTCCAGTTTAATCATATCTAGTGGATGTCACAGATCAGCAGTAAAAGTTGCTGCTGATTTGTCACTTGTGGTACCACAGACCAGCAGACAAGCCAGTATGTTACTTGTAGTTCCGCAGCCTTAACATGCAAAGCTGTTCTGGTTCTTGTAGTACTTACATTGCTTGATAAATATATTTATAAATATATAAACTGTATATAGAGTTCCTGCCCAGACTAGCTAGCTGTCTCTCAGTCATGCTACAGCTGACCAGAACAGTACCCATCGTCAAACCAAAAAGCAAACATTTACTATATTGTAACTTACAAATTCTTAGATGTGATGGATGCATTTTTTTTTTTTTTTTAGGCTTGCTTTCTTATATTTTCATCTGGTTATCCAGCAGGTAAGTCTGTTGTTTTCAAAAGCACAAGCTCTCTTGCAGATGTTTCAGTTACAGGGGTGAGACAAACCATTCAACACTGGCAGGGGTGCTTATAATGATCAATTTTGTTTATTTATGTAAAAGCTTTATCCCAAAATAAACAAACCTGTTTGCTGTAACTGCTTATAAAGTATTACCTGGACTTTAACTTCAGTTTGGTAGCATATTTAAATCTGCTAGTACATTTACCACTCCCCCTAACCGCAGACTGACAATGCTGCCATCCAAAGGTGCCCCATATGCTCATGTGTGTCCTGCTCTCTCAGTGAAAACAGAGGGAAAAAAAAGCAAAAAAAAAGAAAAACGATTGCAACCACCACATCCAATGATCAGTAAGCTGCAATTATTCTTTTTGGGTTTAATTATGCTTCAAGCTTAGTGGTGCTCCCGGCTTGCTGCCTGTCATATGCTTTTGTAAACTAGCTGTTGAGCCCTGTATTTGCCTACTATCCAGTCTGCTTTCCTCCACTGATTCCCATGTACTGACCACAGGCTTTGTTTCCTGGCCATCCAAGTCCGTTATCGGCTCTGACTTTTGGCTTCATTCATTATATGAACCTGCTACTTGCCCTGACTCTAGGCTTTGGTCCTGGTTATTGTACTTCGCTGATGCACCTGACCTCTGATATGTACCTTCTCTTCTGTGTCTGCAACTAGGTTTGTCCTCTGGACTGTCACCGCTGCCGCAGACCTACTTCCTGCTACCTTCTTGTTTCCAAGTTCCTGATATTGAGTAGGGTGAACCCGGTAGTCGGGTCTTGGGGTCAGCAAGCATGCAGTGAATCCCATCTCCATTATCAGTAGTGAATATTGTCTTAGCCTTGAACCCTGCTTCATGGGGAATCCAGGGTTACCTGATCTCATGCTGATCTCATGAGAGATCATACTCTCTCCGAGTACTCCAGGAACTCCGAGTCATTCTAGGATCCAGCTCCATGGTCTCATCTGCACTATGATGTGCTGCTTTACTGTGATCCAGCTGTCGGACTACACTTCTTGGGTATGTCTGCCATGTCTCTTTGGTATCCTTGATAGTGTACCCAGAGAGTCCACAGCAGCATAGCTGCCACCTTCACAGTGGCCTGTTGGTCCAGAAATGTATACAATTGATTTTGGAGGTCAGGAGATACAGGTGCATCTCATAAAATTAGAATATTATCAAAAAGTTATTATATTCTGTAATTCAATTCAAAAAGTGAAACTCATATATTATATGTAGATGCGTTACACACAGAGTGATACATTTTCAAGCATTTCTTTCTTTTAATTTTGATAATTATGGCTTACAGTTAGTGAAAACCTAAAAATTTTGTATCTCAGAAAATTTGAATATTACATAAGACCAATAAAAAAAAGGATTTTTTGATACAGAAATGTTGACCCACTGAAAAGTATGTCCATGTACAGTATAGTATGCACTCAATACTTGGTCGGGGTGTTCTATCAGATTACCGCTACCCGTTAGATCGTATAACGGAAATGATGTTCCGACCAAAAATACTTACTGAGCATGCGCTATGCGTTCCAACAAGCATTCCATAGCATAAAATTGGGTGTATAAATAAAACCAAGGTCCCACATATACACTAGCAGCGCTTCAGGGCTACTCTCCTTGAGCCCTGTAATGCACCAAAAATCAAACCACAGGTTGATTTTGCACGTGAATGCACGAGTCAAACAAAGTAGTCCCTTCACATATACATAACTTGTGCATTCACGTGCAAAATCAACCTGTGGTTGAAATTTTGGTGCATTATAGGGTTCAAGGAGAGTAGCCCTGAAGCAGTGCTAGTGTATATGTGGGACCTTGTTTTTATTTATACACCCAATTTTATGCTTAAATACCTTATATAGCAGCAGCTGTTAACTTAATATTAGTAAGTATTGCTAACATACATAGTACTATTTCTTACCATAAGCGCTGAGTGGGTAGGTATTGACATTTGTCCTCTTACTTGCTCCTTTGTTTTAAGCGTTCCATAGCATTATGCGTTCCAAACACTTTATGATCTGATGGTTACTGGTAATCTGATAGAACACCCATGCGGACATCTTACTACACCCAGCTACGTCTTGAGTTTCAGAGTAATTTTAGGAATAAAGTGAGCGTATATAAATAAATATAGTATATTGACATCTGTGATGCTGTTTGGATGTTTAATTTTGAAAGAGTAAAAGTTGAGCACTGAGCAGTGCGGAGTGTACTGTCAGAATATTTATACTGCTCTGATATAACAGTGTCTATTTATGTAAATAAGCAAAGATCTGTAAGGTAGGAGAATCTCAACTAATTTCCACAAACCAAATGTAACGAATTATTTTTAATCGATTAATTTCTTTTTAACAGCATATACCAATCTTAGTGAAAACAGTCTACAGTAAGGAATATATAAGAATATTTATTCACAAGACATGTATTCACAATATATGATTAGATTTGAGGTAACACAAAGAGATAACTTAAAACGATAAATGCAATGTAAAATGCAACTCAATGATAACATTAAAATGAAAGCAAGATTAAGTTTTCCCCAGGTATAGTAGAAACCATAGATAAGTGTTCTATATAATCAGACCACAATTGTCTGCGAATTGCGCAGTCAATAGTCACTCCGCTGAAGTTGGAGTGAGAAAAAGCTATGCAAAACGGGACACTAATATCGCTAATATTGCGCAAAATCTGATATTAATAAAAAAAATGTATAAAAACAAAAATCAGTTTTTAGAGAAAAATCGAATATGGTTCATACGGCTGGGACTGTAATCTCGTTACCCTTAAATATGAAACATATAAGGAAGAAAATAAACAATAGTAAATAATAATCAAATAAACAGCAAGGTATATTTACCACACTAAAGATGGCTGCTAGCTTAAAATGGTCGTTACCAGAGTCCTTAAGATGGCTACCTTCCCAAAATGGTGGCCAGTTAGGGAGGAGTTTTGTCTGGCGTCCTTCAAAGTTTCAGATAAATGATGGAGCAAGATGGAGTATGTATAGATGAGTATATGTATGGATGTGAGTAGCGTGTGTGTTGTAAGTGTAATGAATGTTGTCGTAATGTGTGTGTGTATTTCATCTGGGGTTCCCTTTTTATATTGTATTGAACAAAAGGCCAGTAAAATTACCATAATCTGAACCCAGAAGGAGGAACTGTATGCCCATTGGTTAGGATTACACCTCTACTGGTTATCCAGTATATTGGATATTAAAATTATATGATAAGTTCTCCAATTAAGAATAATCATAAAAACAACATAAAAACTTGTCCATACTCTCATGTCACATATGTGTCCATCTAATATCTCCATCATGTATCTTGGCAGGGATTAAACCTGGTAACACCATTTAATAAGAATATATTATTAATACAATATATATATTTATTGGAATAACTGATTTACCCATAGACTACATTTTGTAGTAGTCTCCAAAGGGGGCAGTATTGTATTGCTTATTAGATTCAATATATAGCATACAATTGCATATAATAGCAGTATTATTATACTGATAACCTTCATAACCTCTGGCTAGTGAAAAGCCTTAAATTATCAAAATCCTGTCAAATACGTCAGACATTGTGTCTAGGATGGAGGAACTATGTGGCCATAAAAACTTAACAAACCTAAAAATGTTATATATATATATATATATATATATATATATATATATATATATATATATATATATATCTAACAATATATATCTTCCAAGTTCACACTTCTATATCAATAATAAAACAATATATTATTGTTAATATACATCTTACATATGATGATGCTTTCTAAAACGAATATTTAAATGAACCTTTAAAAGAAATATACTGAACTTATTGTTCTTTTTTTATTTTTTTTTCTCTTTAAATTCCCCTTTTTTCTATTTTCCCCCCTCCCCTTCCCCTCCCTTTCCCCCCTACCACCCAACCAAAGAGAAAATAAAAAAAACATTTTCTTTTCCTCCCTCCCCCCCCCCCTCCTCTCCATCTCTCATCCTATATCCTTTGTGGTCGTAAGAGATGGTAAACACTTCTCCTCCTCTATTTTCCTTTCCTCTTATTTTATTTCATTTTGCCATATATTGTCTCCCTTCTTCAGAGTTTATGAATTGATTCCACAATTCCCAGGTTTTCCTATGTCTATCTTGCCTATTCTGTGCCGTGGCAACTAATTCTTCAAGCCTCCTGTTGTCTTCCACCCTATGTATCCAGTCGGAGACCGAGGGTGGTTGTGCTTTTTTCCAGAATCCTGGAATGCATGTTTTTGCCACGTTTACCAAGTAAGGAATTATCGATCTCGCATATTTATTTACTGGTATATCAGATAAATTTAACAGAAAGAGGCCTGGGTTCTCTTCTATTTCATATTCCGTAAATTTCTGGACTATATATTTCACTCCTGTCCAGTATGTTTTTATCTTAGGACAGCTCCAGAAAATATGGTATAGTGTACCTACTTCTCTTCTGCACCTCCAACATAGATTAGTTTCGTTTGGAAACCAGTTATGGAGCTTCCTGGGCGTGACGTACCACCTCGTTATAAGCTTATAGTTAATCTCTTGTATTCTGGTACATCTAACTGGCCCGAAAGCAAACCTCAGTATCCTCTGGATCTGGTCATTTGACAGTTCACAGTTCAAGTCTATCTCCCACTTACTCACCCACGATAATTCTGGCTGTTTTTCTGGGTTTGTCAGTAGACCATAAGTGATTGACAGGGTACGTTGTAAATTTCCTGGTTTCACGCACGCTTGTTCGAATTTTGTTAATGCTCTATCAAAATCCTTTGGGTTTGGTATAGATACTAAAAAGTGATGCAGTTGAATTGCTTGCCAAAATGGCATATTAAATGGTCCGTCCCTGTCAATCAATCCGGTCACCGAAGGCCACTTTTTGTTTATTAAAAATGATGAGGCCTGTTCCTGTCCTTTTTCCCTTAATACTGTGAACTGTCTGTTATCCATTCCCGGTAGGAACTGAGGGTTACCTAATATTGGGAATAAGGGAGATCTATCCGTTGTCAGTTTAGAGTATATATTTGATCTTGTACAGATACATAATGTGTTTCCGATTATTAAGTGATGTTTTAATTTTTTAGGTATATCTTGGTAGCACCACATAGCTCTCTTCAAATTTACCTCTGTTTGGGCCTGTTCCAGTTCTACCCACAGTTTAGAGTCCAAGTGGTGCCACCAATCCAGGACTCTACTTACATGGGTAGCCTGGTAGTATGTCTTCATATCTGGGATAGCTAAGCCTCCTTTTTTTTTAGGTAGAGTCAGCGTTTTCCTGGCTATACGCGTTTTTTTGTTGGACCATATATATTTTACGAATAACGAGTGTATTACCTTAAAAAATCTGCTAGGTATCCTCACCGGTAACGCCCGAAATAAATATATAAATTTTGGTAATACGATCATTTTCAACAAATTGCATTTACCAAACCATGACTGCATTCCTCCATGCCATTGTTCTAGGAGTCTTTTAGTTGTTACTATCAAGGGCACGAAGTTGAGATCATACACCTGTGCTACTTTCGCCGGGATGTATGTTCCCAGGTATCTCACTGCCGTTTCGTTCCACTTGAAACTAAAGCTGTCCTTCAAAATTTGTATTTGGGTCGGGGGGATCCCCACTCCCATTGCCTCTGATTTCTCAAAATTAATTTTTAAATTTGATACTGCCCCATATCTTTTAAACTCTTGTATAAGATTTGGCAGTGAGATACCTGGGTTGGTTAGGGAAAACAACATATCGTCCGCATAGGCGGCTATCTTGTATTGCTTCCCTTTTATTCTTACTCCTTCTATATCTGGGTTTCGCTGCACTGTACAGAGGAATGGTTCCAGTGTCAATGCAAAAAGGAGGGGTGATAGCGGGCATCCCTGCCGTGTGCCATTTTTTATCGGGAATGCCTCTGATAGTATCCCATTAGCTTTCACCCGCGCTGTTGGGTTTGTATAGACTCTGGTTATCTTATCTACCATCGATTTTCCTAGTCCTATATATTTGAGCACAGTAAACAGAAAAGGCCACCCAACCCGGTCAAACGCCTTCTCTGCGTCTGCGCTCAGCACTACACATGGCGTCCTTTCCTCATTTACTATTTGTATCAAGTTGAGAATTCTTGTGGTGTTATCTTTTGCCTCTCTTGCTGTCATAAAGCCCACCTGATCTAAATGTGTCAATTTTGGTAATATTTTTGCCAGCCTATCTGCTAGGATCCTGAGGATGCAACGCATATTTTTTTTTTTTGTATTCTTTACTTGTTTTAAAGTTACCCTTTCATAGGAGGAAAATTATTGGTAATTTAACTTAAAAGCTTCCTGAACCAGTGACCAGAAAAAGTTAAAAATTTTACATTAATGAATAAAAGCTGATCATTGTAAGCCCCCCTGTTTTTTAATTAAAATAAAAATATTGTTATACTTACCTTCTCTGTGAGTGATATTGCACAAAGCGGGCCCTTTACCTCCTCTTATGGATTCCCCAGCTGGTGCTATCCACTCCTCCTTTCCTGTGTGTGCCCCCATAGCAAGCCATATGCACAAGTTTGGGCATGCTCCGAGCAGGGCTGTGTATGTCTATAAACACACACAGTATGGTCCAGCCCTCCGCTCCCTCCTCATGGGATTTGACTGACAGCAGCAGAAGTTAATGGCTCCCACTGCTGCCTATGTTTGCTGTGAGACCACAAAGTGAAGGGAGAAGAGCTGCATCTGGGACAGCTCTGGTAAGTGAGAGGAGTCAAGTAAGTGTTTAGCGATGGAAGGGGAAGGAACAGTGCAGGGTGTTTTATTTTAACGCAGATAATGCAATAATATAAAAAACGTTGTAACTTTGGAACCCTAAGGCCCTGCTCACACCTGAGTGTTTTCCAGCTCTTAAAACACTCATCTCTGAAGTCTCAAAAAGCCCAAAAAGCAAAATCACATTAATTTCAATGGCCCCTATTCACATATGAGCGTTTTTTCACCTGAAGCGAAACCCCTGAAGTTCACAAAAGTACATGAGCTTCTTTTTTGGCAGATTACAGGCGTTTTTGTTAGATGTCAATGCCTGCCTCCAAACACCTTCAAAAAAACGCCTGAAAAATGCCCAAAAAACGCCTGAAAATGATACACTCAGGTGTGAATGGAGCCTTACACAATTAAAGGTGACTGTAGAGGGATCATTTGTTTAATTCAGCCCATGGCTAGAATAAAAACAAAGGCATGAATTCCTTACCCCAATCTGTTTGGTTATCTTCTACTCTATTAGCTTTTAGACGATCTCTGAAGACCCTCCTCTCTAGAGAAGCCTATCCTAGCTGCAACTAACACTCTACTCCCTTCTCTCCATCAGCTCATCCCCTACAGTTATCGCCTTTTGTTTCGCTTGACCTTCCCTTCTAGATTGTAAGCTCTAACGAGCAGGGCCTTCTAAGTCCTCCTGTATTGAATTGTCTTGCAAATGTATTGTCTTCCCTGATTTTGTAAAGTGCTGCGCAAACTGTTGGCGCCATATAAATCCTGTATAATAATAATAATCCTCTGCCATTGCTGTGGCTTGCCTTCACCTTTTTTTTTAAATAAGAGTTTATTCTTAATGTTTTCATATATACTATATACTATACTACATACACATATATATAGTATATACACACTATATTATCAAAAGTATTGGGACGCCTGCCTTTACACCCTCATGAACTTTAATGGCATCCCATTCTTAGTCTATAGGGTTCAATATTGAGTGGGCCCACCCTTTGCAACTATAACAGCTTCAACTCTTCTGGGAAGGCTGTCCACAAGGTTTAGGAGTGTCTCTATGTGAATGTTTAACCATTCTTCCAGAAGCTTATTTGTGAGGTCAGGCACTGATATTAAACAAGAAGGCATGGCTCGCAGTCTCAACTCTAATTCATCCCAAAGGTGTTCTATCAGGTTTAGGTCAGGACTCTGTGCAGGATAGTCAAGTTCCTCCACTCCAAACCTCGCTCATCAATGTCTTTATGGACCTTGCTTTACGCACTGGCTCAAATCGTTTGGTGGAGGGGGGATTATGGCGTGGGGTTGATTTTCAGGGGTTGGGCTTGGCCCCCTAGTTCCAGTGAAGGGAATTCTTAAGGCGTCAGCATACCAAAACATTTTGGACAATATCATGCTCCCAACTTTGTGGGAAGAGTTTGGGGATGGCCCCTTCGTGTTCCAACATGACTGCGCACCAGTGAAGAAACAAGGCCTTCTCTCAAACATCAGTGCCTGACCTCACAAATGTGCTTCTAGAGCAATGGTCAAACATTCCCATAGGCATACTACTAAACCTTGTGGAAAGCCTTCCCAGAAGAGTTGAAGCTGTTATAGCTGCAAAGGGTGGGCAAACTCAATATTTTTTTTTTTTTTTAAAGAAGTTTTATTGGTTTTTCAACAAAGGAACATGAACAGCAATACAAAGGTAATTGAACATTACATATCAGAAGTAATAGGAAATATAACTCAGATACAGTAAACAACAGGTCTTTAACCTAAATGTCGGAAGTGAAGAGGCTCCTCTGTGTATAGTAGGTATATGATGTCATTCAGTCAGGGGCATGCTACCAGTCGCGTATGCCGTGGTATGGATATTGCAGGCGTGGCAGGAAGCAGTAGAAGTGATTATTGGAACCGAGAGATGGCTCAAAGGCTGATTCGGTTAGTGGTAGGGTGGTAGGAATCGAATCCCAGTGGAAAGTGTCAGTAGGGCATAGCGGGGTTCATTAGACAGACCATTTCCGGTCAAATTTGGTAGTATTGTGAGCATTGGAGGTTTTAATATTCAGGGTTTCTCTGTCATGTAAAAGTTGGAAGCCCATTCTCCGATCTCTAAGTGTAGGGGGAGCGATGCAAATCCATTTAGCAAGTATAGATCTCCTGGCTATCATATAACACGTTTATGGTTAGTGAGGATGCGTACTTGTGGTTTGGAGATCTTTTGCACTACCACATCAAAGTTCCCAAAGAGCAGGAGTAATGGATCTCCATGGGGAGCCAGGCTGGTGAGGGAGACTACAAACAGTTCCACTTTGGACCAAAAGATTTGTATACAAGGGCAGCTCCATAGCCTATGTTCAAGAGATCGTTTAGGTGGCCAACTCAATATTGAACCCTATGGACTAAGACTGGGATGCCATAAAAGTTAATGTGCGAGTAAAGGCAGGTGTCCTAAAATATTTGGTAATATAGTGTGTGTGTATATGTATGTATATATATATATATATATATATATATATATATATATATTTATATATATATATATATATATATATATATATATATACATATATATCTGCAGCACCTTGTATATCTATTAAGAGAGTAAAATACTCACAAAGGAGACATCAAAAAAACAAAAAATATCGACGTTTCGGATCCATTAAGATGCTTCATCAGGTCAAACTAGCATGAAAATCAGATTCTAATCACATTCATTATATAGCAACTTCTCGCTTCATCTCTTCATTTAAAGTAAAATAGAGAATAATATTACAGCTAATATTCAGGAGACATACAATACAACAGTGTTACTGGATATCCATATACACAACTGAAAAAAAGAAACAAAATATTAAACATTTACAAAAAGAGGTGCAAATCATAATCCTTACTCAAACCTCTAGGTCTAGGATAAATAATATCAAGTCTTGAAATCCAATTTACTTCCCTCTGTTGTAACTTTAACCCCCTCTTGTATGTGATCAATTACCATAAATCTTAGCTGGGCTATAGTGTGACCACACTGTCTAAAATGCTTAGCAACTGGTAATTCAGACTGTGGTGAACGAATAGAGGATTTATGTTGAGATATCCTTTCCTTTATTTTTTAGGGCGTCTCCTGAAGAATCAAGCTAAATCCTGGGTGTGTGCAGTCCTGACCTGTTTGTGCATATATATACATATATATATATGTACTGTGTGTGTGTGTGTGTATTATATATATATATATATATATATATATATATATATATATATATATATATATATGTATATATAAATAAATAAAAGAAAGCAAGAAATTGAAACACAAAAAGTAGTAAGTAGACATGTGCCAAACAACCCCACCCCATCCCCCATTTGATTCACAGCAGAATGTTCTAACCCGAACGGCGAACCCCACTGAAGTCTATGGGAGCCAAACAGTAAAAATCAAAAGTCAACATTTTGAAGGCTTATATGCAAGTTATTGGCCATAAAAGGGATATGGGAGTCTGCGTACTGCCCTGGGGGACATGTATCAATAAAAATGTTTGTTAAAGGTCGTCCGCCCCTTACCTATATAAAAAAATCTCAAAGCACAGAGCAGGCATTAGGCGGAAGGCCTCCCAGGAGACGGGAGTATTTATAATTGTTCGGATCGGTGGGCAGCATGATTGACGATGGATTTACATCGAGGGACACTATTTTTTAATTTTTTTAATAAAGGGATTGTCAAAAACTTGTCTCTTGTGTTTATTACTTTTTGACACTTTTTTGGTGAATAGGTAGGGGTTCTATGTACCTGATACTCATTGACATAGAGGGGGGCGCTGGGATCTGGGTGCCCCCTTGTTAAGGAGGGCTTCAAAATTCCAATAGACCCCCACAACCACCAGGCATGGAGCCCCTCTACCCCAAAGTACGCCCCCCCCCTTTCCTGACCTGCTGGGCTGCATGCTGGGATAGGGGTCTGGTATGGATTTTGGGGGGAAACTCCACGCTGTTTTTTTCTTTCTTTTTTTTTTTTTACTGGTACTTTTGTTCAACTTTCAGCGAGGAAACACATTGACCACTGATGACTCATTGGTTGTTAAGGACACAGCGGCCGGATTTCTGGACTCGCTCCTTAACAACCAGCTTACACTGCGCCCTGATTGGGCAAAGCTTTGCCCAATCAGGGCGCAGAATGCACTGTGCATTGCAGGGTGTTCTTTGGGGCAAACACCCGGCGAACACCCTACAAATTCCTGCTGTGTTCGGTGAATGACCAAACAGGCAAATATTCGGCCCAAACTCATGCTTGGGCTGAACTGTTACAGCTGAACTGAGCAGCTAGCACATCAACCAATATAAGTTGCAAAATATATAAAAAAATTGCAGCGCTAAACAGGCAAACATTAAAGATATAAACAACTTCATCATATGTTCATATGTATTAACAGCAACGTCCCGGGACAGGCGCAAACCACTTCCTGGTATCAGGTGCGTGATGACATCACATACATTTACTCCGCCCTACATGTTTTATCACAATTGACAGATTGCCCTGGATTTAAAAATATAAAATAGGGATGGGAAAAAAGGAAATAGTTGGGATTAGACCTCAGGTCTTCAAAGCATGCCTTGTAAATATAAAAAAAAAAAACATCTCTGATCTTCACCTTTGTTCAGGGCATTATGCACAACCCCCCTCCTGTGAGCCCATCTTTCTTGTTGTGAGAAGTTAACCTGGTATTGTCAGTGTTGCAAAAATCACCTTTTAGGTAAATTAGATCAGATTCCTTGTTCCTGGTTTTAGAGGGCCCATGTATGGACCTTGCAGAGTCGACTGTTACTAACTTACACTGGATCAGACTAAGTGTTGATGGTATAAAACATCAAGATCCACTGTTTCCGGATGCAGCCCACTTAATAAGAGCAGGCAATGCATGCCGGGCTTACCACCATCAAGCATTCATTTTTCCGGGTTTTAAGGCAGTCATTTGGTTGTCAAATTTTTCTTTTAGTCTGGTTTGCTGCTTTATTAATTGCTCGCTCTGTTGTTGCACAGCTTTAAGACATTCCAACAGATGTTGCTCTATAACTGAAACTGTGTCCATCAATGAATGGAAATAAAAATAATGATATATTCCTAAATGTATAGGGTTTTTTCTTTGGGGGGGGGGGGGATTTTTTGTTACAGGTTTTTCTGTTTATATTGTAAAATAGATTTGTCTATATTTATTGGAGGACACAGCATTCACTCTCTGGCTTGCTGCTGCTGTGTGTGTAAATGCTTGTTCTGTTGGCACTGCTATGCCATTTCACAATGCCCGTATTTGGCCACCAGCATGGGACACCACAATGGTTGTCTTTTGTTTTGTTTTTTTAGTTGTACTTACTGCCCAACTCCTGCAACTGGCACATTATCCATTAGGTGATGATCAAGTGCAGAAGCTGTATACTCCAATGAATGCAAGGAAAAGGATATTTTTTACCTCTATCACAGTGCAAACAGCAACGTTTTGGGCACAATACATCTTCTTTAGAAGAAAAAGCTTTGAAAGGCTTGCATTGCATAAAAGGCGTTCATTTTGCACTGTGATAATAAAAAAAAAAAAAAAAATATTCTTATAAGTGCAAGGTAGCTAAAGACATTTTTTTTCCTGTCCTTGAACCTCCTAAACCCTGTGAGTTTAAAACAACATCTACAATTCTGAGTGTGTTCCTTTTGCCTCGGAGAATGTTCTCTTTACTTTAATATAGACAAGATTTCCGATAAGTGTGTATACCATAAAAGGAACAGCACCGCCTCTTGCCATATATACTGCTGCAAATATTAAAATATAATTCCATTCTCGCTATTGGGAAGATATTAGAACTTTGTAATAGTCCCTGATAGCAGGTAATTGTGTCCACAAAATATATTTATTTTACTGATTTGCTTTGCAAAAAGAAGAGTCCCAGCATGTTACAGACTAAAAGATAATTGAAAATGCAAATAGGAAAGATGATTTAGTGGCAGTGTTTATGCAGAATGTTTTCACAGGCCTCCAGAAATGAATTATAGTTTTTAAAACCTTTTAAAATGCAGTAAAAGAAAAAAACGTCACTGACATTACATTTAATTCCTCCCCGCTTTATGTAAAACTGTCAGTGCCAGCTGATTTAAAAACACGATGACATTTTGTTATCATGATTGAATATTTTCTAACCTTCCAATATGGCAAAGAGATGAGAAGTGGAATGAATAGCAGGGTTGTGTTAACCCAAAACACATATCACTGTCACGGGCATTAAATAGTCATTGTCTTTGTTGCACTACAAGAACTAAAGAGCATCAAATTTTGCTGGAAAATGAGAACTGAGAGTAATATACTGTGTGGACACCAGGTGGCACTAAAATAGGCTACTGAATATAGTCTGAATGTTTAGACTTTTTGGTTAAAGTATATCTAAACCCAAGACCAAAAACCTTGATATATTGCAACTTACCAGTCCCTAGATATGGTGGCTGCTTTAGTTTTTATTTTTTCTGACCTTTCTTCCATTTTATTAATGTGGTGATCCTGCCAGTAACCTACGTTCTGTCCTAGAGCGACAATGACCATTTACTGTTGTGAATCTATAATGGAGAAGTGTTGTTGCCCCAAGATAGGAAGTGTGTTAGAACATTAAAACACCCCCTGCCCATTGCCATAACGTAAGGGGAGGTGGTCTGTAGTTCACAGTGATGAACTGGGCAGGGTTGGACAAGTGCTTGAGATAAAATCACAGTAAGCAATGGGTTTCTGGCAGAAACAATAGGCATTTATCAAACAGAAATAACAAAATGCTTTCAATGGTACAGTATATTTAACATACAGTACATCTGGAAAGTATTCACAGCACTTCACTTTTTCCACATTTTGTTATGTTATGGTACATAGAGCCTTATTCCTAAATTGAGTAAATTCATTATTTTCCTCAAAATTCTTCAAACAATACCCCGTAATGACAACGTGAAAGAAGTTTGTTTGAAATCTTTGCAAATTTATTAAAATAATTAACAAAAAAAAATCTTATGTACATAAGTATTTACAGCCTTTGCCATGACACTCAAAATTGAGCTCAGGTGCATCCTGTTTCCACTGATCCTCCTTGAGATGTTTCTACAACTTGATAGGAGTCCACATGTGATAAATTCAGTTGATTGGACATGATTTGGAAAGGCACACACCTGTCTATATAAGGTCCCACAGTTAACAGTATATGTCAGAGCACAAACCATGAAGTCCAAGGATATGTCTGTAGACCTCCAAGACAGGATTGTATCGAGGCACAGATCTAGGGAAGGGTACAGAAAAAGTTAACATAGTGGCCTCTATTATCTGTAAATGGGAGAAGCTTGGAACCACCAGGACTCTTCCTAGAGCAGGCTGCTGGCCAAACTGAGTGATCAGGGGAGACGGGCCTTAGTCAGGGAGGTGACCAAGAACCCGATGGTCACTCTGACAGAGCGCCAGCATTTCTCTGTGGAGAGAGGAGAACCTTCCAGAAGAGCAACCATTTCTGCAGCACTCCATCAATTAGGTCTGTATTGTAGACTGGCCAGACGAAAGCCACTCCTCAGTAAAAGGCACATGACAGCCTGCCTGGTGTATGCCAAAGGGCAGCTGAAGGACTCTCAGACCATGAGAAACAAAATTCTCTGATCTGATGAAACAAAGATTGAACTCTTTGACCTGAATGGCAAGTGTCATATCTGGAGGAAACCAGGCACTGCTTATCACCTGGCCAATACCATCCCTACAGTGAAGCATGGTGGTGGCAGCATCATGCTGTGGGGATGTTTTTCAGTGGAAGGAACTGGGAGACTAGTCAGGATCGAAGAAAAGATGAATGCAGCAATGTGAAGAAAACCTTCTTCAGAGCGCTCTGGAGCTCAGACTGGGGCGAAGGTTCCATCTTCCAAGAGAACAACGACCCTAAATACACAGCAAAGATAACAAAGGAGTGGCTACAGAATAATTATGTGAATGTCCTTGAGTGGCCCAGCCAGAGCCCAGACTGGAACCTGATTGAATATCTCTGGAGAGATCTGAAAATGGCTGTGCACCAATGCTCCCCATCCAACCTGATGGAGCTTGAGAGGTCCTGCAATTAAGAACGGGAGAAACTAAACTGTAAAAAAATTAGATGTGCCAAGCTTGTAGCATCATACTCAAAAAGATTTGAGGCTGTAATTGGTGCCAAAGGTGCTTCAACAAAGTATTGAGCAAAGACTGTGAATACTTATGTACATGTGATTTCTTTTGTTTTTTATTTTTAATAAATTTGCAAAGATTGCAAACAAACTTCTTTCATGCTGTCATTATGTGGCATTATTTGTAGAATTTTTAGGAAAATAATGAATTTAATCCATTTTTGAATATGGCTGTAACATAACAAAATGTGGAAAAAGTGAAGTGATGTGAATATTTTTTGGATGCACTGTACCAACAGAGAGCAAATAAGAGAAGTTCATTGACA
The DNA here is from genome assembly GCF_965119305.1 of Pelophylax lessonae. Taxonomy (NCBI): domain Eukaryota; kingdom Metazoa; phylum Chordata; class Amphibia; order Anura; family Ranidae; genus Pelophylax; species Pelophylax lessonae. The sequence continues at coordinate 100,912,362 of NC_138774.1, read as the reverse complement.
GGTTTTACAAACACTTCAAGTAAATATTAAGTTTGGAGAAAATCTTGCCTTGCTGCCTTAGCAAAGTGACATTGATCTTCTTGGGATTATTTCAGGATGAACACAACGTGTCATGTAAATGAGCCTGAAGACTTTCAGGTTGTCTACTGTAGAACTTGTTTGAAATCAATTAAAGTATGTCATGCTATAAATTAGTATATTACTAATATAGATTTGTATGTACATTTTTTATTTTAGTATTACATTTTCTTTTCAGTTTTTTTTTTAAATACTAAAGGTTTCTGGCAATGTACAGTAACAAATTCCATTCTGTGATATGACTTTCACTCCACCCATGTCATAAAATCAATCCCATATCGCAAAAATATTAGGCTTTGTAGGATTAATATAGGCAATGAGAATTACTGGTGACAAGCAGTGAGTTACAAGCTAGGGGTCATGTTCTGGGTCAGGTATTCATCCTTGAAAGAGCATCTAGACAGAAAAGGCACCATTAGTCATTAGCATGCACAGGTCTATTCGCCAGGGGTGCAGGGTGAAAAAAAACTTGTCTTGCTGTGATTAAGCCCTGGGAATCCGGCGATCTCTCTCCCCGTCTGGCGGAGCTCTCAGAGGAAGCTGCTGTCCAGCATCGTGCCGCGCATGCGCCCCCTTGAATCTCCGCTGCTCCACTGATGTGTGTGATGATTTTAGCTCTTGTCCTGCCTCTTTTGTGTGAGTGATTCCAGTGGTCCAGTGTCCTCGCCTTCCCCTTGATCTCCCTACATACTATTTGTGGCATAACCTTCAAACTTGGCTATCGGCCAGTGGGATCACCCTGACAGTGTCATCCCCCAATCGGACGTCCGATTGTTTAATTGCTTATATTATTATTGTGTGTATGTTCACCATGCATAACATTGTTTGCTTGTCACCCCCACTGGGTCACATTCACTAATAATGACTTTATTATTGTGCTTAATGTATCACGTAGGTTACCGCATCACCGCCATAACTCAATGTAAAGCACCACATACCTCTGCACTTCCCTGTCTGAACCTTAAAGAGGAAGTAAACCCTCCTCTGACACTTTTACCTATAGGTAAGCCTATATTAAGGCTTACCTATAGGTACTGTAAATATCTCCTAAACCTGTACCGTTTAGGATATATTTACCTTACATGCAGCCAGTGACGTCACTGGCGCATGCGCTCTGAAGGAACGGCCCCTGGTGCCGTTTCTTCAAAGCCCCGTGTCGTGACCGTCGGCTCCCGCGCGCACGCACGGGAGTGATGTCACCGCGGCTCCGGCCAATCAGATGGCCGGATGCCGCGATCCCGGAAGACGGGCGACTGTACATGTCGCCCGTCATCCAGCTAAGCACGGCTCGTTCTTAGGTAAGTATTTCATAATGAGCTAATATGCGATGCATACTAGCTCATTATGGGTTTCACTTTCAGGTTTCAGAAAAAAAAAAAAAAAACTTTCGAGGGTTTACAACCTCTTTAATTGTTACTTGCATTTATTTATAACCAGAATAAATACAATTTATTTTGAACAAACTGCCCTGCAGTTTCATTCTGTCCATCCCTCAAAGGCTCTCTTTTCTGTCCACTGGCCTTTCCCAGTACACTTTATATGCATATGGTTCTAGAGCCAAGGGAAGGACCACCATACTTATGGTGATCACTGTGGCACTATATCAAAAATTCTCAAGTTAGACCTACCCCTGTTTTTTTTTTCTATCAACATAAAGATGGCCTATGCTATAAGAATATTGCCAAGATGCTGAAACTGAGCTGCAGCACAGTGGCCAAGGCCATATAGTGGATTAACAGGACAGGTTCCACTCAGAAAAGGCCTTGCCATGGTCGACCAAAGAAGTTTAGTGCACGTCCGCAGCGTCATATCCAGGAGGTTGTCTTTGGGAAATACATGTATGAGTGCTGCCAGCATTGCTGCAGAGGTTGAAGGGGTGGGGGGTCAGCCTGTCAGTGCTCAGACCATATGCCGCACACGGCATCAAATTGGTCTGCGTGGCTGTCATCCCAGAAAAAAGCCGCTTCTAAAGATGATGAACAAGAAAGCCTGCAAATAGTTTGCTGAAGACAAGTAGACTAAGGACATGGATTAATAGAACCATATCCTGTGGTCTGATGAGACCAAGATAAACATATTTGGTTCAGATAATGTCAAGTGTGTGTGGCGGCAACCAGGTGAGGAGTACAAAGACAAGTGTGTCTTGCCTACAGTCAAGCATGGTGGTGGGAGGTTCATGGTCTGGGGCTGCATGAGTGTTGCTGGCACTGGGGAGCTATAGTTCACTGAGGGAACCATGAATGTCAACATGTACTGTGACATACTGAAACAAAGCATGATCCCCTCCCTTTGGAGACTGGTTCGCAGGGCAGTATTCCAACATAACGACCCCAAAAACACCTCCAAGATGACCACTGCCTTGCTTAAGAAGCTAAGGGTAAAGGTAATGGACTGGCCAAGCATGTCTCCAGACCTGAACCCTATTGAGCATCTGTGGGTCATCCTCAAATGGAAGGTGGAGGAGCACAAGGTCTCTAACATCCACCAGCTCCGTGATGTCATCATGGAGGAGTGGAAGAGGACTTTAGTGGCAACTTGTGATGCTCTGGTGAACTCTATGCCTAAGAGGGTTAAGGCAGTGCTGGAAAATAATGATGGCCACACAAAATATTGACACTTTAGGCCCAGTTTGGGCATTTTAACTTAGGGGTGTACTCACTTTTGTTTCCAGCAGTTTAGACATTAATGACTGTGTGTTGAGTTATTTTGAGGGGACATAAAATTTAAACTGTTATACAAGCTGTACACTCACTACTTTACATTGTAGCCAAGTGTCATTTCTTCAGTGTTGTCACATGAAAAGATAAAATATTTACACAAATTTGAGGGGTGTACTCACTTTTGTGAGATACTGTATGTCGGAAAAGATAAAGCAGATCATACTGGATAATTAGTGTGTAATTCAGCAAGATCAGAGTACTGGATGTTACTGCAAGTTGACCCATTATTACATTTCAGTATTTGGACAAAGATGATAGTATTTGGCCTTATGGGGGTTTGCTACCCAGGAATGGGAGGTAATCATAAACTAAGTTTATTCCATGGCATGTTTGATTTCTTGCACCGATTCCCTTGGATTATTGATCACAATACATTCACAGAGCCCATCCTAAGCCCAAAAATGATTCCTAGAATAATTTCTTTACAGAAGGATTGTTAGAGTTATAGACCAGGATCTTTGCTAGGTAGGTTGTACACCTACATTTTCAGAGGTCTTCCCTGTCTAAAATGCACAAAAATGTAAAGTCTTTGGCTCATTTCACACTTTCACACTTTGGGTTCTGCACGTTTCTGCATGTGTTCCTGGAAACACTTGAAAAATGTGCCAAAAGCGCATCGTGCTTGGAGTGCCATTAATTCTTACTGGCACTCCAAAATTGGGTAGCAATTGTGCCAAATGTGCGTCACACAGGTGTGAATGGGGCATATTGCAGAGATCAGTGTAAACCAACGGGTTCGGTTGTGTACTTAATGATGTTAGCAGGTTGTCTGATAATGAGCTGTAGAAAAGAGATGGCCTGCATCTCACAAGGGCACTGAACTACTTCGTATGAAACTAAAGTTTGGAATTCATTTTAACAAGCATTTACAGTGAGAAATGGGGGCAGGGATTTAATTAATAGGGAACATTTCTGTCCCCAGCAGGTAAACACAAATGTGAGGATTTGTGCTTCTTAGGCTGGCCATAGACAGTTTGAATCTCGGCCGCTTCAGCAGGAAACAGCTGAGATTCAAACCATGTATGGGCAGGCTGAATGTACCCAAGTTGAATGATTGGTCCACTTGGGTACAACCAGCCTGCTGGATTTTACATGCGATTAATTATCACCAGCAGCTGGTGAAGGCCACTAGCAATATTCACTGTCGGCATGGATGGCTTCCCCCTGAAACCCCCCCCCCCCCCCCGCTGGAAGAATAAACACTACCCGTGGCTGCAGGAAAGAAAATCGCTCAATATATGACCTGCCTAAGGATGTGGCTGATGGGATGGTAATTTAACAGGGAAATAACAATACCACAGTGCACCCTATACAGAAAAAAAAAAGAGTAGGAATCAGGGGAGGTGGTGTTGCCATTCATATTAAGTCTAGCAAAAAAAAAAAATCAAAACATTAAATCAGAATTCAAATAAAATATTTGAAATTGTCTGGGTCTACCTGCAAATCAGAAAGGAATCTTCCCTTAGAATTGTGGTAGTATACGGGTCCAAAGGGGAGCCTGAGGATTTTTATAGCCTGTTCACAAGATAACTCAATTCACATGAAGACAGATGTTGTAACCCCTTCACACCAATGCAGTGGCGGCTGGTGCTCAAAATTTTTTTTTGGGGGGGGGGGGGCGCAAAAAGAAAAATGTAATGGGTATTGCTTCGCGGGGAAAAAACGCGGTAAAAAAATTGCGTGACTTTGAGGTCATGGTACAGGCATGGCACAGGTGATGGTATAGGCATGGCACAGGTGATGGTACAGGCATGGCACAGGCATGGCACAGGTGATGGTATAGGCATGGCACAGGTGATGGTACAGGCATGGCACAGGTGATGGTATAGGCATGGCACAGGTGATGGTATAGGCATGGCATAGGTGATGGTATAAGCATGGCACAGGTGATGGTATAGGCATGGCACAGGTGATGGTATAAGCATGGCACAGGTGATGGTATAGGCATGGCACAGGTGATGGTATAGGCATGGCACAGGTGATGGTATAGGCATGGCACAGGTGATGGTACAGGCATGGCACAGGTGATGGTATAGGCATGGCACAGGTGATGGTATAGGCGGCATGGCACAGGTGATGGTATAGGCGGCATGGCACAGGTGATGGTATAGGCGGCATGGTACAGGTGATGGTATCGGCTGCATGGTACAGGTTATGGTATAGGCGGCATGGTACAGGTGATGGTATAGGCATGGTACAGGTGAGGGCACAGGTCGGCTTCAATCACTTACCTGCTCTCCTACTGGGCTGCCTGCGAGACGTCCACGGTGCTGCTCCTCTCCTCGGGTCCTCTTCTTCTGACGGCGGCGGGATTCCGGGAACCGTCCATGGCGCTGCTCGTCTCGTCCTCTTCAGTCTTCTGGTCTTCCGATCTGTCCGGGCGGTGGGAAGGAGATTGGGCGGTGACGGTGCGTGACTGACGCACGCACCGGCATCGCCCCCATTGCGACGTCAGCAATCGGATATCCTGGATGATGATTGGTCCAGGCTGGAGACTGGACCAATCACAGCCAGGATATCACGAAAGTGGGGGTGTCCTAGCGCTATGACCTGCGTCCAAGTTACGCCCCCAGAAGGCAGCCAATCGGCACCTCTTCTGGATTGTAAACCCCCCCATAGCCACCTCATAGGCCGGCGAACGCGTTTTTTTTTTTTAAACTTTATTGTTCTTTTTGTAATTTTTTTTCCTTTTTTTTAGGGGGGGCGGCGCCCTGGCGCCCCCTATGCACAGGCCGCTCCTGCACCAATGTAACACATATATGCAGCCTCACTGCACTGGGCTTTTTTATGTGTTTCTCCGTTTGTGTTGGGAGCGTGCCTTTGATTGGCTACCACAGTGATCAGTCCCTGTGAAGCCCGCCCATGTGCTTTTTTCTTTCTGTGAATGGAGAAGAAGGGTACAATGTATTTTTCTTCTTCGTTTAAAATAAATAGATAATAAAAAATAAAGAAAAATGCCTAGATCAAGGTTTGATCTAGATCAGTGCCTGAGTTAGTGTTTGGGTCAAGGTCAGGGTTAAAGGTCCATGTCAGGGTCAAAGGTCAAGGTCAGTATATTTTGGACAGGATTTTTTTTTTTATTTAAATAACCATCAATGTCAGTTAGTTTTATTGCTGCTGGGCTGTACTACGGGTACAAACAACATACATATACAGTATGTGGTATCGTTGCGATCATCAGGAGCAGGAGAATTTATTTTGGGTGGCTCTTTGGTGGTAGGTTATGGTAGTAACAAGAAATTCAAAGCTACATTTTTAAAAATCATTTTTCTTACTATTTTGGATCAGTTTTCTTTTGATTAAAAAAAAAAAAAAAAAAAAAGGAGATATCCACAACTTTTTACTACCAAATAAAAAGCTCACTTTGTCCTGAAAAAACACAAGGTATAATCCACCTGTGTGCACAAAGTAGTTGTGATGATATGATATATCATACATACAGTCTGTGCTGCTAAAGTACAGAAGTAGGAACTGTCTAAATCCATTGAATCAGTGACAGGAAGAAATGATACTCACAAAAATAAAATCTGTACACAATACTCATGTTGTGAGGGATCTGGATGTGGTAAACCCTTTACACAACTACTTCTGTTTAGTCTTTTCTGAAGTACACAATACTCATGTTGTGAGGGATCTGGATGTGGTAAACCCTTTACACAACTACTTCTGTTTAGTCTTTTCTGAAGTAAATTACACTAAAAAAAAAAGTTGGATGATCATAGTGGTTCCAGTGGTGAAGGTTCATTTTTTAGGGTTTCTAGTAGCAGAAGTAGAAATTAACTGGATTGTTTAAAGTCTAATAAAGCAATGGGTTCACCAGATAGTATTCATCCAAGGATTCTAGGGGAGCTTTGAGGTATAGTTGTTGGACCATTAAATAATCTTTTTAATCAATATCTTATAACAGAAGTTTCCCTATGACTGGCGGACTGCTAATATTGTACCTATCCACAAAAAGAGTATAGTAAGGAAGATGGCAACTACAGGCAAATGAGTTTAACATATGTAGTAGTAAAATTTATGGAATTTCTTCTGAAAAGAAGTATCATTTAAAAACACATGACTTATACTTCCGGTTCCGGCGCCCATGTAACAGGCAGCGCGGAACAGCGGCTCCGGACTCACCCGCTCATAATCGGAATTCTTTTGCCCATCCGAGCCTAACGATCCTCGGGACGGACTCCCAGCACACTACGGAACCGGTAGGGATGGATAAATTTGTCCTACACGGCCCCCCCTCGTCTGCCCCCCCGAACAGGGGTCCCGCTCCGGAGCAGGCCTCAGGCGCCATGGAGGTTGCGGATGCGGCCTCGCCGCCAGCACTTGCTGTACCACAGACTGCAGTGTCCCCTCTCCCTGATGCACAGGTGGCTTCACTAGCCCAAGCGGTGGCCGCCCTGCTGTCCCCGACTATTACAGCGGCGGTGGACAATGCGATTACCTCAGGGATGGCACAGCTCCGGCGGGAACTGGGAGAACACACCCATAGGCTGCAAGAGCTAGAGCACCGTGTCTCTGATATTGAGGAAGAAGTGCAAAGCTCCTTCACCCATGACCAACATGCTAGGCAAACACAGCGCTATATATTGGAGAAGCTGGATGATCTCGAGAACCGCTCTCGGCGTAATAATCTTCGCATAATTGGTTTGCCTGAATCATATCAACTAGACTTGCTGACTGACATATGCATGTCCCGTGTCCCTGCAGCCCTGGGAATAAACTCCCCCTGCTCAGTAGAAAGGGCACACAGGATCGGCCCCCCCTCAAATGAGAGGAAATCCCCTCGTCCTATAATAGTCAGATATCTCAACTATGCTGACAGGCAAAATATTCTCCGGTCTTTCAGAAACTCAAAGGGACTGCAATTGGATGGTCACAAACTCCTGATATTTGCTGATTATTCTCAGGAAGTTTCCAAGCGCAGGAAGGCGTTCCAGCCAATTTGCCAAGTGCTTTACAACAAATCGATCAAATTCACGCTGGCATACCCGGCCACGCTTCGCATAACGGACGCCTCAGGGGATGTCAGATCTTTCTCCCATCCGGAGGAAGCCAGTCATTACCTACAGTCTGCCTTTCATATCACTTTGGATTCCCCCGCGGATCACCCCCCCCAACGTCCTTCAGGATCTCGGAACCAGAGAAGCCCCAGGAGGGGATCAGCTAAGAAACAACGGCTGCTGGGCCATAGATCCAGATCGCGCACCCGCTGAGAACTACTTGGATTTGGAACTTTGAAAGTTTTTAGTGTTCTTTCCAGCGATGGTCAGTGAGCCGGAGCGGATACCTTCGGTCACGGACTTCTGAGTTTCTCCTCTATATCCTTGGTTGGGTAATATTGTTGATGTTTTTCAATTGTTCTCTCCTGTTCTGAGTTAATTGTTCTATGAGTGATGACCGGGGATGCCCCTGGGTGCTCTCTTGGAGTGCGGCCCGGGGGTCTCACCGGCTGATATCCTATGTGGTAACAGCTTTACCGGGCATTGTTCTGTGGGAACCGAGTCCCCTCCTCCCTCCTCTCCTGAATACCGAGGATCGAGTGATAGCACTTATCCCAGCCTTGTCAGGGCACAGACCAGCGTCCCCGGTAACACTGTTCCCTACGATGGTTTCTGTTACATGCGGAAAAAAGAGAAGCACAGGCTTCCCACTATGCGTCCTTCTGGACTCTTGTTCTCTGGCCTAGTTAGGGCCTCCCTCACCCTCTCTCCTAGCCTACCCTATCATAACCTACCCCTTCATTATCTACCATGTTGTATGTTTTCCGGTGTATGGAGTCATTCAAATGTTGACAGGTTGTATTACAGGTATCTGAACCAGCTCCCTAGTCCTATCCAGTCTCGATTGCTCATATGACAGTGGTAACCTGGAATGTGAAGGGCCTCAGGTCCCCCCACAAGCGCATGGCTGTGCTTCGGCATCTCAGACGTCTGAAGGCAGACGTGGCGATCTTACAGGAATCTCATCTCCATGCTGATGATTTCCATCGCATGAAGAAGTTATGGGTGGGTCAGGTACTTGGTTCCCCTGCCATCAAGGGCAAAGGAGGAGTGGTGGTTCTGCTTCACAAACGGTTCTCCAGTGCCCTCCTCTCCTCACACTTTGACGACCAAGGCCGTATTGCGCTTCTACACCTTCAAACCGGGCAGCAAAAATGGACCCTTGTGGGGATCTATGCTCCCACTCCCCCCCCTAAATCCTTTTTCCACTCCCTCGCACCCCTGCTAGCTCCCTACCTCCATCTACCTTTGATGGTGGTGGGGGATTTCAATCAATGCATGTCCCCCACAGAGGATAGGGCCGGGCCACTCACCCCAGCCCTCTCACATTCAACTCCCCAATCTACCTGCCTAGCCGCTTTTGCCTCCAGTCTTCTACTCACTGACACATGGAGACTGTCCCATCCACTCGATAGAGAATTTACATTCTTTTCGCATCCCCACAATTCCCTATCCCGCATAGATTATGTATTTGCTAATGACCCCATGCTCCCCTTTACATCACGCACTTCCATTCATGACATAGTGATCTCGGACCACGCCCCTGTAGCAGTAGACGTTTCTTTCAATCCCCGTACCCCGGGGGAGAAAACGTGGAGGTTCCCCTCTTATCTCTCCAAAGACAAAAACATCGGCCCTGTCCTCCACAACACGTGGAAGGACTTCCTGGCACACAACTCTTCCCCTGACTGCTCCCCGACCCTCCTCTGGGAGACAGGCAAAGCTGTTTTACGAGGGCGTGTCCTGTCCTATGCCTCGGCCTACAAAAAGCAAGTAAATGCTGCATACCAGACTGCTAGCAAAAGCCTTAGAGAGGCTCAAGCAACACTTAACCGCTCCAATACCCCTCAACACAGGGAGGATTGGAAATTGGCAAAACTGTGCTTTGACCAGTGGGCGGAGGCACAGGAGAATCTACATACCTCTTTTCGAAATTGGCAATTCTATAGATTTGGGAACAACCCGGGTAAACTTTTGGCCTCCCTTTGCAAGCCTCCCTTCACTCCTACTAATATAACTGCACTCAGAGACAAGCAGGGCTCTGTGGTGGAATCCCCCTCTGAAATAGTGGAGGTCCTTGAGCGATACTATAGCTCGCTCTATGGCCCAGACCCTATTGATGAGGCTAAGGCATTGGAACTAATAAGTACAGCACATCTACCTTCAGTAGCAGACGAACATCTCGCTTTTCTAAATGCCCCCATCACAGTAGATGAAATCCTTTCCACCATTAAACAACTCCCCCCTAATAAAGCCCCTGGACCGGATGGTTATACCTCCGATTTTTACAAACTTATGGCCCCTGACATAGCGCCCACCCTCTGTGAAGTCTTCAACTACATACTCCAGGGTCACCCCTATCTCCCCACGGGATTTCAAGCTCTCATCAAGCTTATACCCAAGAAGGGCAAGGACCCTCTGGATCCTGGCTCGTTTTGCCCCATTTCCCTTTTAAACCTGGACTCCAAACTGCTTTCCAAGATCATGGCCAATCGTTTGGCCTCCTTCCTCCCCACCATCATCCACCCGGCCCAAGCGGGCTTCACCCAGGGACGGTCAGCCACCTCAAACATTCGGAAGGTTCTCGTGGCGCTGGAAGCTGCCCGTAATGATCCCGCCAAGGACTGTGCCATAATCACCCTCGATGCTGAAAAGGCATTCGATAATGTCAGCTTCACATGGTTAGACATGGTCCTGAAGAGATTTGGCTTTTCTGGACCCTTTCTTCATTTGATCCAAGCCATGTATGCCTCCCCTTCAGCACAGGTCGTGGCGGCAGGTCATTCCTCGCGACCCTTTCGATTGTTCAAGGGCACTAGACAGGGCTGCCCACTATCCCCTCTCCTTTTTAATTTGGCTGTCGAACCCCTCTCCAGGACGCTCACTTCTCACCCCCAGTTGCGGGGGGTACGGGTGGGGAACGCGGAACTCCGAGCCGCACTTTTTGCGGACGATGTTCTGGTTTTCACCTCGGACCCCCCTCACGACCTCCCGATCATCCAATCAATATTTGAGTCTTTTCGCCTCTGCTCGGGCATGCGTATCAATTTTTCCAAAAGTGAGGTTCTCCCTCTCAATGCCCCGCGGACGCCCCATTGGGCCTCCTCATCCCCGCTACCGCTGGCCAAGACCCACATCACTTACCTGGGAATTAAAATTGGTCCCCACCCCTCGTCTATTTACCGTCTAAACTTTACCCCTGTCATTGATAAATTGGTGGCAGATCTCCAACATTGGAACTCTCTACCCATTTCCTTTTTTGGCCGCTGCCATCTCTTCCGGATGGCCGGTTTCCCCAAACTCCTATACCCGATGCAGACAATCCCTCTCCTATTGAAACATGCGGATATCCAGAGACTTCAAAAGGCCCTCGCCTCCTTCCTATGGAAGGGACGCCGGCCTCGTATAGCACTTCCCAAGCTGTTCCTTACCAAAAGGGAGGGGGGGATCGGCCTGCCCAATACCAGGATCTACAATCTCTCTTGCCTGATGAGGGGCTGCCTAGACTGGATACGACGGGAGTCCAAATACACAAATTACGAGCTGGAAACGAATATGGTGGCACCTTATGACCTGTCCGCTTTATTACACTGTTCACATAGAGATCTACCCGCACACCTCAAATCCAATCTTTTGGTTAGAGACACTGTTGCCACATGGAGAGCGGTCAGGAAACAACTGCAGGTCCCTGTGACCATCTCCAAGTTCCTTCCTATACGGGGTCACCCCTTGTTCCCACAGGCCCGTCAACATCACATCTGTTCCTCCTGGGCAGCAGGGGGTCTGACAACATTCTCTCAACTTTATAATGAAACACTGGGGACACCCCTATCACTGACGGATCTCTCCGAGCTATACGGGGTCACCTCCAACCAACACCTGTTTCTCCAGCAATGTCTCAGCTTTACAAATGCCGTATGCCCCTCCAAATCTCTTCGATTCAAGGCCTCACAAATAGACTCCTGGATCCATTCGCAAAAACATAGGATTTCGCATATCTATCGACCCCTCAACTCGGACAGTCTTACAAATGTTGCCCAGCAAATTGCCTTACCATGGAATAAAGTCTTGAATTCTCCCCTAGCGCAAACGTACGCCTTACAGGGTTATCGTTACACGTGCAAAAATGTACACGATGAATTCTGGAGGGAGCAACAATTTAAAATTCTGCACAGGGCTTACTTCCCACATCTTCGCTCATCCAAAGACCTTTGCCATCATTACTGTACGCTTTGCCACTCTCTGCATCCCACCCTACTCCATAAATTTTGGGAGTGTCCAATGATCTCAGCCTTCTGGGACAAAATACTCACTTTCAACTCTCGCCTGGTAGGCTACCCATTACCCAAGGATTTCTATGCTTTGGTGCTCGGCTTCCTAGACACACAATTGGACTCAGTACCTCCTCGAATGAGAGCTTCCTTGATACAATTCAAACCATGGCTTTCCTCCTGCTACATGATTGCCCGCAGGGCTATACTCAAGCACTGGATGGACACGTTTCCTCCCACTATCTCTGAAATCAGGGCTGATGTCACGGCATTATGGAAACTGGAACATATGGACCTTGCCAACCACCCCCACCAAAATCCATCCAAATTCAGGAAAAAATGGACAGGCCCCCTCTCTTTCTTTGGACTCCCCCCTGCTACGGGGGACCTGTGTTGATCACCCGATCTCATGGCTGTCACCGATCCGCCCGATTCCATTCCGCCTAAATGATGATGACTCCTGACTGGTTACCTACTACTAATAATGGTATGATACCGTTTGAGGTTTAGCTTAACAGTATTAATCTCTTTACTCCTTGACTCCATACGACACACCGCAGTACTCTATGCCGTTGGTTAAGTTGATGTATGCATTTATGTTCCTGTCACCCCCCCCCCCTCCCCCCACCTTACCCTTGTCTTCCCTCGCCTCCTTCCCCCCCCCCCCCCCGCCCTCATCCACTATAAGGCTAGTAGGTCCCTTCGGGGACGACCCACTGATACTCATAGCCTCCTGTATAACAAAGAAAACTTGAGGCTTGTCGCCTTCCCAGACTTAATGGTTGTGTGCTCGTTTTATGCGTTTATTTGTTACATTGTATGCTTTGATTACTGCACTTTTATTTGCTGTACAAACTGACAAAGTCTCAATAAAAGTCTTGTTAAAAAAAAAAAAACACATGACTTGCTGGACCCAAAGTAGTCTGCCTTTACTTATGAGCAGATAATGTCAGACTAAACAGATTACATATTTTGACTATATGACAAATGTTTTGCATCAGAGAGGTTTCCTTCAGATATAGCCTATCTTGATTTCAGAAATAATGACATCATGTTGGAATACATTATTAATGCATTTTTGATCAACAAATACATTAGCCAGGAGATGTCAGTGTTTATAAGTTTGTAACTGCTCTATGGTAAACTCTATGCCTTTTCTCTGCATGATAAAGTTTATTTTCCCGTCTGCAATTAAGCAGCAGCAAAACCTATGTGGACTGTGCACTGTCTGTTCTGTAGGGCTATATACAGAATTTCTAACAGGTTATGGGTCCCGGCATAGCCTATGCACCCACCTAGAGAAAAGCTTAGAACACAGACATAGCCCAGTCAGCCAGCTACAGCAACAGTGCAAGATATGGCAACAGAAAGAAGACTGAAAATAATACAATAAAATGGCCAGTAATACAGCTGCAACAAAACTTTCATTTGCAAACCTGACAAACCAGAACTCCAAGTCTTGGAAATTCAGGCTGAAAATGCTGCTAATAAGAGAAGGTACGTGGAAATGTATAAATTAAGTCAGACCAGAACTTCCTTCAGATAAGTGGATAAAGAAAGACCAAAAATCTCAGAGTACAATCTCTCTTAGCACAGAATAAGATCAGATAATACAGATATGTAAGTGTGAAACTGCTAAAGAAATATGGGAAAGATTACAAAAGGTGCATGAAAGAGGTAATCTCAACAATAAACGGTATTTGATTAGAAAGCTTTACCAAACCAAGCTGATGAAAGGTCAGGATATGCAGGATTGCATAAGGCACACCTTGGAAATGGTTGAACACCTGAAAGGTATAGGAGAAGAAATAAAAGATTTTCATGTTGTAGCATTATTAGTCAGTGGCTTACCAGAAAGTTATAAAACACTTGTCACAGCACTTGATGCACGTCCAGATGATGCACCGAACATAGAATATGTTAAGGGAAAGCTTGTGGATAAATATAAGCATAAAACAGAAAGCATTAATAGGGATGGTGCTTCTGTCACAGAGTCTGCTTTAAAGACGCAAAATAGGAATACATTCAAAAACATGCAACAAAAAACACATGAATGTTTTGTGTTTAAGAAACAAGGTCGTTGCAGAATCAGGAAAGTTAGAATGCAAAAATAAATTAAAATACAAAAGGCCAAAAATATGAAGGAAAAAAATGATTTTTCTTCAGATAATGAATATGTTTTTCAATCCAAAAGTTGCACCTCATCTCTGCAATCATTGTGTTGGTTCAGGAGCTACAAGTTACATGAAAAATGACAGAAATTTCTTTATTTGCCTTTTCCAGAGTAAAACAGAAAACAATCACCACAGCTAATGTGCAAATAATAGAATCAGAAGAAATAGGAGAAGGTTTTCTTTAATGTCCTAAATCCCAGAGTGTAACCAGAAAGATACCTGTGAAAAATGCCCTCTATGTCCCTGAATATAATCTTTTGTCAGAGAAGAAACTTACAATACAAGGCAATGTAGTGACCTTCCAAAATGACAATTGTGCCATCACAATATCTTACTTGCAAAGGGTAAAATTACATATAAACTGTATCAGCTGAACTGCAATGAGGTGGTTATTACGGCTGATGAGAAAAAAACATTCAAACTGCATTCACACATGGCACAGAGGCCTTGCGCACAGAAGTCCTGACATAATAAAAAATTAACTGAGAAGGACTATGCAAGTGGAAAAAAAATGAGTCCATGTGATCAAACAATGAAATGCACCAGCTGTACAAAAGGAAAAATGACAAGAAAAGCCTGCCCAAAGCAGAGTAACAGCAGAGTTAAAAAAAAAAAAAAACCTCTAGACTTAAATCATTCAGATCTTTATGGCCCAATGGAAAAATGACTCCAGGAAAGAAGAGGTATATTCTAACTTTTATAGATGATTACTCCAGGTATACTACACTATATCTGTTACAGAACAAAAGAGAAGTACCAGAGAAACCTGTATTTTGCTTAAGTAAGCAGCAAATTTGGCAAATTTGGCAAAATGCTGAGTGTATCGTTCACAGACAATTGAATTGAATATACAAATAATAACAAACAGGCGATTCTTAGAAAGCATGGCATAATATTTCAAACTACTGTAACATACAACCCAGACAAAAAGGGTTGCAGAAATAATGAACCATACTCTATGTGAAAGTAGAAGAACCATGTTGTTTGATTCAGATATGCCAACCACATACTGGGGGGAAGCAATTATGCTATCTCCAAAATCTAATACCAGGAAAATCAACTCCGTTTTTGGAAGCAAAGCCTATGTGCACATCCCAAAAGAAAAACCTAAAAAAAGGGATGCTTGCACAAAGTAGGTGTACTTGTGGGATGCAATGAATCTAAAAAAGGATACCGGAATCTACACCAAGGCACAAACAAGATAGCCATCAGTAGAAGTGTAATTGTTGATGAAACTTTAGTGTGTTCAAAATTTCTAACCAATACAAACACATTTCAAACTGAGGAAAGTTCCTGTATTATCTTACATGTGCCCTTGGCATTTATACAGTCACCCAGAATGCACAGAGGCACTTTCCACTGCCAATTACCAGGGCTGTATCAAAGCCTACCCTCACTTGTCAGGTTTCCTCCCACTGTCCAATATGCATCCCTATTGGACCAGAGCTGCATCTGAGCACCATAAGCAGACTCTCTGGCAGTGTCAAGGTCTTACCTTGCCCTCCTGTTGGCAGCCATCTTGGACATGTGCAGACTGTTGCCTCTTATAGATTCTGATTGCATCATCACATGCCTGCTGCTTGGACGTCGCATAGTGATGATGCTGTACACCTGACTATATCACCTGATGAATTGCAGTCCTAGCCCTTGTGTTTGTGCTCCAAGGTGCATCTCTTCTAGCAGTCTTCTGTTCTCTGTGTATGACCTGGCTTGGCTGACAACTCTCTGGGCTGTCGACCCGGCATCCGCAGACTACCCACTTCAAGACTCAAACCCGGCTTGATGACTACCCTCTTCTGGACTTGACCCTGGCTTGTTCCTGCTCCCACATCCTTACTCTTGCGGTGCGTTTATTGTTGTTTGCTCCAATAAACTCCTTTATTATATCTGCATCCACGTGTGGTCTGGTTTCCTGGCACCCTGACAGATAGGCAGAGAGCAATCTAAATTTACCTGGCAATCTCTCTGGTAAGCAGAAACACCCAAAAACCATGCTCTCTTCTAGCACCTACCTAGGAGATTGCTGCATGCATTAAGCAATAATGTACATGTAAACATTAAACAGTTGCATGAATTTTCAGCATCACAAACAGTTTATAGTAAACAAGCTCATGCACAAATCTCTCAACGCGTTTCGTGCAACAGCGCTCGCTTCATAGAGAGATGTGAGAGCTCCTAGATATCTGTGAACGAAAAATTAGGTCATTAGAGAGAACCCCCCTGGGGTTGCTGGGGGGAACAAAAAAACATAACACATGATGATATAACAACACATGATGGAGGACAGACACAGAAGGAAAAAGGAGTTTGCTAATAGACAAAATGAGGAATCACGCTGGAAAAATGCCCCCAAAACCAACTCAGTAGTGAATAAATTCACAGCAATTAAATTCACAGAATTAAAAAAAAATATTACATTCAATTATAAAACTGCTAATAAATGGAATTATTCATTTTAAGATGTATTCTATCTTTTTATGCCCTTTTATCTTTGTCATTGTTTTGGCAAGGAAAAAAGAGGGTGATGGAGGAACAAATAGGTAAATTAATGGGAGGTGCAGGAGACCAGGCTTTATAATACAGGAATGTTCAAATTTCACAATACATAAGCGGATGGATGGATGAGTGGATAGAGGATGATGTTAAAAATGTACCCAAAATATATTTATAAATTTCTTACATTTGCAGTAATTTAGGAAAGTGTTACTATATGCCTTGGATTATACTGTGCCATGTGCAAAAAGGTACTGTGGTGTCCCCATACACAATTAAAAATCCTTGTAAGAATTACCTTATTCGTACTGATATCCAGGGCAGCCATGAGAAATTTTGGGGCCCCTTACACAACTTTAGGCCTGGGTCATCCCAGGCCTTACCACCGACATTTTCCACTAGCCATCCCACCGAATCCTTCAGTGCACCCACTTTTATTTTAACACTCTTACAACTTAAAGAGGAGCTCCAGGCTCCCCCTCAAAAAATTTAATTTAAAGACATATACCTATCCAGGGATCCCCCAATGCCCTCACCCAAGCCAATGTTGGACATGTTGGAGGCTCTGTGTGTATTAATGACATAGTATAAGTTCTTGCGGTGTTCTACAAAGTCTCCTCAGAGAATTCAGGGAGTCAGTCGGAGGATCCTGTGAGGAAGGACACACACACACCTCCGATGGGAGGACATTGTGAGAAGGACACAGAGACTACAGATATATTACAGGAGATGGCCAGAGACTGCAGACACACTTCAGGAGATGGTTGGAGCCTGCAAACATACTACAGAACACGGGCAGAGACTGCACATACTGTATACTACAGGAGATGGTCAGAGACTGCACATGTACTACAGGAGATGGTCAGAGACTGCACATATACTATAGGAGATGGCCAGAAATTGCACATATGCTACAGGGGATGGTCAGAGACTGCAGACACACTACAGGAGACGGTCAGAGACTACACATATGCTATAGGAGATCGGCAGAGACTGCAGACACACTACAGGAGATGGTCAGAGACTGCACATGTACTACAGGAGATGGTCAGAGACTGCACATGTTCCACAGGAGATGGCCAGAAATTGAACATATGCTACAGGGGATGGTCAGAGACTGCAGACACACTACAGGAGATGGTCAGAGACTACACATATGCTATAGGAGATGGGCAGAGACTGCAGACACACTACAGGAGATGGTCAGAGACTACACATATGCTAAAGGAGATGGATAGAGACTGCAGACACACTACAGGAGATGGGCAGAAACTACACATGTGCTATAGGAGATGGATAGAGACTGCAGACACGCTATAGGAGATGGTCAGAAACTACACATATGCTATAGGAAATGGGTAGAGACTGCAGACACACTACAGGAGACGGTCAGAGACTACACATATGCTATAGGAGATGGGCAGAGACTGCAGACACACTACAGGAGATGGTCAGAGACTACACATATACTACAGGAGATGGTCAGAGACTGCAGACACACTACAGAAAATGGTCTGAGACTGAAGATATATTACAGGAGATGGTCAGGGACTGCAGACACACTACAGAATATGGTCAGAGACTGAAGAGATATTACAGTTGATGGTCATGGATTGCAGACACACTACAGAATATTGTCAGAGACTGCAGACATACTACAGAAGATGATCAGAGACTACACATATACTACAGGAGATGATCAGAGACTGCAGACACACTACAGGAATGGTCAGAGACTGCACATATACTATAGGAGAAGATCAGAGACTGTAGACACACTATAGAAGACGGCCAGAGACTGCAGACATACTACAGAAGACGGCCAGAGACTGCAGACATACTACAGAAGATGGTCAGAGACTGCAAACATACTACAGAAGATGTGGGAAAAAAAAAAAAACCCCGAAAAACCCCGACCCTTTCTAAAACTGCAGTGGCTGAAGAAGCACACATATGTGACCATAGGAAACCATGTTGAATGGACTGTAGTATGTTTCTGCAAAACAAACTAAATTATGCATAGGTGTGAACCTAGTGTTAATCTTGTGTAAAAAAAATTATAAGTAGACCCCCATAGAAGAGGGGAAGCAATAAACAAGTTCTAATCGCTTATGTGCCAAACAACATAAATAGATTTGTGTTTAGATAAAATTAATGTAGGTTTATATTTTGTTAAATAGTGCAGGGCTTACCAGAAGGTGACAACCTTAGCGTGGCTGATCTGCTCCATATTTTCTTCAAAATGCAGGACAAAGTGTTCCTGTTTTAACACAGAGATAGGTTTTTTGCTGTGTAGCAAAGTATAGAAGGGTTAAAGCTGAAGAAGTTATAAAAAAAAATGTATTCTACAGCTTATAATACAGTTGTTTAAGAGCCCTTTTACCCTATGGGTGCTTCTAAACTACCCATAAAATGCTAAGCACTTTTGCAGCACTTTAGTGGCGCTTTTCAGCCATTTGCGGTACGCTTTTTTAAGGACATGTGACTCAAAAACCTCTCCAAAAACCATTTTGAATCGCTTTTGAAGCGCTTTCCAGGTGCTTTTCAGATGCTTTCCATTCGTTTTAGTAGAGAGGGGGCTGTTTTTGAGGCGCTTTTTTTAGCTCCCCAAATATGCTCCAAAGTTGCTGCATGGCAGATTTTTTTTTTCACTGCACCACCTCAGTGTGAAAGCAGTCATTGATTTAATGGGAAGCATTTTTCGTAAGCTTTTTAGGTGCCTTTTTTAACGCGCTTTAAAGCGCTTGAAAAACTCCTCAGTGTAAATAGGCTCTAAGAGCCCTTTCCCACTGAGGTGCATGAAAACTGCCCATAAAACTCTAAGCGCTTTTGAGGCGCTTTTGAGGCGCTTTTGAGGCGTTAGTGGTGCAATTTTTTATAGACACGTGACTCAAAAACTGCCTTAAGAACCATTTTGAGGCACTTTTAAAGTGCTTTTCGGGCCTTTTTGGGGCACTTCCCATTCATTTCAATGGAGAGGCACTTTTTTTTAGCACTCCACAAATGCTCCAAAGATGCTGCTTTCAGGATTTTTTTCACCGCCCTGCCAGCGCACCGTCCCAATGTGAAAGCATTCATTGATTTCAATGGGAATAGCTTTTTCTGAGCTTTTCATGTGCTTTTTTTTCCCCATGCACTTCAGTGTGAAAGGTCTCTAAATGTTTTTATTTTAATATCTGCCATTTCAGCTTAATTGCTGGAGTATAGATTTCTCTGCAGCTTTAGCTACATTTCTTACCTGTAGTGAAGGATGTCTCATGATGTGCAGGCTGCTGGATTCTGTAGAAATCTTCATTGCAGGGATGCTAAGAAAAGGGGATGACAGTTTCTAATCCCCATTTTCCTCATGGAATAGAGGCAGGAGAGGGGCAGTTTCAAGTCCTACCGGGAGCCTAGGGCTCATGGGGAGACTTTAGGGAGTCAGGTGATCTTGGTAGAGGTCAGCTGACCTCTGCTAGGGTCATGTGACCCCCCTTAAGGACTATTCCAAAATCCCTATGTAGGGGTATTTAGGCAGGGCTCATTTGCCTCAGAAGAAAGAGCTGTGGTGCTCCCCTCCCTCCCCTTTCCCGTCATGGCCAATATTATGTGGTGGTGTCAACTTTGAAATCCAACATTTGCATGTTTTAACCACTTAAGGACGGCCTGCCGTAGATTTACTGCGGCAGACAGCCCCTCCTGCGTGAACCGACGTAGCTGTATGTCGGTCGCACGCCTGCAGCTAGGGGGAGAGCGCACGCCGCCGCCGAGACGCTCCCGCCCTGACTCGGCAGCTGGGACCGCTTCCGATTGCCGCCAGGCACCCGCGATCGTTCCCCACTGAGAGAGAATGACGGTCGGCTGTTGTAAACACAGCTGACCGTTCTTCTCTCTGGAATGATCACAGAGCACCTGTGATCCTCCTATATAGGATTACAGATCTCGGTGATCATTTCAAAAGCCCAACCCCCATACAGTTAGAAACACTCCCCTAGGCTTACATTTAACCCCTTGATCACCCACAGTGTTAACCCCTTCCCTGCCAGTCTCATTATTACAGTAACAGTGCATATTTTTAGCACTGATTACTGTAGTAATGTCACTGGCCCCCCAAAAGTGTAAAAAATGTCAGTTATGGGTCCGATATGTCGCAGTCCCGCTAAAAATCGCAGATTGCTGCTATTACTAGTAAAAAAAAAATATAAAAATTACATAAATGTTTCCCGTAGTTAGTAGACGCGATAACTTTTGCGCAAACCAATTTATTTATTTTTTTACCAAAAATATATAGCAGAAAACAAATTGGCCTAATATGTTAAAAAAATTTAAATTTTAAGTTTTTTTTGGGGAATGTTATATAGCAGAATGTGAAAAATATATATATATAAAAATATATATATACATTTTTTTCAGAATTGTCGCTTTTTTTTGTTTATAGTGCAAAAAATAAAAATCGCAGACATGATCAGATACCACCAAAAGAAAGCTCTATTTGTGGGAAAAAAAAGGACATCAATCTTATTTAGGTACAGTGTCACTGGGCCGCGCAATTGTCCGTTAAAGTAACACAGTGCCCCCCAATCGCAAAAAATAGCCTGGTCATTAAGGGGGCAAATCCTTCCTGCCCAGAAGTGGTTAAGTGAAAACCGCTTGTTGTGTATTGATTGGTAATGTGTGGTAAATTTTAAGTTATGAAAGTGTTTGTATGCAATCTGAGTCATGGTGATTAGTTGTTTTCAGTGATGTAGAGCTGTTTTTTGAAAATGTATGACGTTTTATAATACTTATTTGAAACCAATAATAATCAGCCACGGCCTTTATTTTATCCAACCCTATGTCTGTGTGTTTTTGTTAATATAAGTTTTAACCACTTTAGCCCCGGAGGATTTTCCTGCTTAATGACCAGGCCACTTTTTTCAACTTGGCACTGTTCGACTTTAACTGACAATTGTGCGGTCATGCAATGCTGTACCCAAACAAAATTTACGTCCTTTTTTTTTTCCACAAACAGAGCTTTCTTTTGGTGGTATTTGATCACCTCTGCGCATTTTATTTTTTGTGATATTAAAAAAAAAAAGAGCAAAAATTTTGCGAAAAATTAACATTTTCTACTTTTAAAAAATATCCAATATATTCAATGTTTGTCATATATTTAGGCCAAAATGTATTTAGCTACATGTCTTTGACAAAAAAATTCTCAATGAGCTTATTTTTAGCCACTTTAAGACCAGACGATTTTACCCCCTTTCTGACCAGGCCATATTTTGCGATTTGGCACTGCGTTATTTTAACCACTTTCCTACCGGAGGATTTTGCAGCTTAAAGACCAGACCCCTTTTTTCAACTTGGCACTTCGTGACTTTAACTGATAATTGCTCGGTCATGCAATGCTGTACCTAAACGAAATTTACGTCCTTTTTTTCCCACAAACAGAGCTTTCTTTTGGTGGTATTTGATCACCTCTGCGCTTTTTATTTTTTGCGATATTAATAAAAAAAGAGCGAAAATTTTGCAAAAAAATGACATTTTCAACTTTGTCTTTTAAAAAATATCCAATATACTCAATTTATGTCATTTTTTTTTGCCAAAATATATTTAGCTACATGTCTTTGACAAAAAAAAAATCAATGAGCGTATTTTTATTGGTTTGCGCAAAAGTTATAGCGTCTACAAACTATGGTGTAAATAGTGAAATTTACGCAGCTTTAATTTCTGACTGCCTATCTCATTTCATGAAGTGCTAAAATGGTGGGGCAGTACAAAACCCCCCCAAACTACCACTTTTTGGAAAGTAGACATCCTAAGGAATGTCCTGACAGGCATGTTGAGCTCATTGAATATTTCATTTTTTTGTCACAGGTGTTTGAAAAATGACTAAAAAAAAAAATTTTTTTTTTTTTTACACAAAGTTGTCATTGAAATGATATACTGCTCACACATGCCATGGGTATATGTGTAATTACACCCCAAAATATATTCTTCTGCTTCTCCTGAGTACAGCGATACCACATATGTGGGACTTTATGGGAGCCTAGCTGTGTAGGGGTCCCCAAAAACAAATCACCACCATCAGAATTTCAAAGGGCGTACATTTTTCATTGCATTTTCTCACTACCTCTAACGGTTTAGGAGGCCCTGAAATGTCAAGATACCACAAAACCCCCCCAAATGACCCCATTTTGGAAAGTAGACACCCAAAGCTGTTTGCTGAGAGGCATGGTGAGTCCATGGAATATTTTATATTTTGCCACAAGTTTTGGGAAAATTACAATTTTTTTTTTTAATTTTTTTTTTTTACACAACGTTGTCACTAAAAGATAAATTTCTCACACATGACATGGGTATATGTGGAATGACACCCCAAAATACATTCTGCTGCTTCTCCTGAGTATGGGGATACCCCATGTGTGAGACTTTTTGGGAGCCTAGCTGTGTACAGGACCGCAAAAGCCAATCAACACTCTCAGGTTTTCTAATGGCGTAAATTGTTCATGTCATCTCTGCACTACCTGTCACAGTTTCGGAGGCCCTAAAATTCCAAGATAGCACAAAACCCCCCCAAATGACCCCATTTTGGAAAGTAGACACCCCAAGCTATTTGCTGAGAGGCATGGTGAGTCCATGGAATATTTTATATTTTGCCACAAGTTCCGGGAAATATATATATATATATATATATATATATATATTTTTTTTTTTTTTACACAAAGTTGTCAGTAAATGATATATTGCTCACACATGCCATGGGTATATGTGAACTGACACCCCAAAATACATTCTGCTGCTTCTCCTGAGTACAGGGATACCCCATGTGTGAGACTTTTTTGCAGTCTAGCCGAGTACAGGTCCCCGAAAACCAGTCCCCGCTTTCAGGCTTTCCAAGGGCGTAAATTGTTGATTTCACTCCTGACTACCTATCATAGTTTCGGAGGCCCTAAAATTCCAAGATAGCACAAAACCCCCCCAAATGACCCCATTTTGGAAAGTAGACACCCCAAGCTATTTGCTGAGAGGCATGGTGAGTCCATGGAATATTTTATATTTTGCCACAAGTTCCGGGAAATATATATATATGTATATATTTTTTTTTTTTTACACAAAGTTGTCATTAAATGATATATTGCTCACACATGCCATGGGTATATGTGAACTGACACCCCAAAATACATTCTGCTGCTTCTCCTGAGTACAGGGATACCCCATGTGTGAGACTTTTTTGCAGTCTAGCCGAGTACAGGTCCCCGAAAACCAGTCCCCGCTTTCAGGCTTTCCAAGGGCGTAAATTGTTGATTTCACTCCTGACTACCTATCACAGTTTCGGAGGCCCTAAAATTCCAAGATAGCACAAAACCCCCCCAAATGACCCCATTTTGGAAAGTAGACACCCCAAGCTATTTGCTGAGAGGCATGGTGAGTCCATGGAATATTTTATATTTTGCCACAAGTTCCGGGAAATATATATATATGTATATATATATTTTTTTTTTTTACACAAAGTTGTCATTAAATGATATATTGCTCACACATGCCATGGTTATATGTGAACTGACACCCCAAAATTCATTCTGCTGCTTCTCCTGAGTACAGGGATACCCCATGTGTGAGACTTTTTTGCAGTCTAGCCGAGTACAGGACCCCGAAAACCAACCTCCACTTTCAGGCTTTCCAAGGGCGTAAATTGTTGATTTCACTCATGACTACCTATCACAGTTTTGGAGGCCATGAAATGCCAAGACAGCACAACCCCCCCCCCAAATGACCCCTTTTCGGAAAGTAGACACCCTGAGCTATTTGCAGAGAGGCATGTTGAGTATTTTGCAGATCTCACTTTTTGTCACAAAGCTTTGGAAATTGAAAAAAGAGGAAAAAAAATGCATTTTCCTGTTTTTTCTTCATTTTCCAAAAAAATTAGAGCTGCAAAATACTCACCATGCCTCTCAGCAAATAGATTGGAGTGTCTACTTTGCAAAATGTGGTAATTTGGGGGGGTTTTGTGCCATCTTGGCTTTTTATGGACTTCAAAAGTGTGATAGGTAGTAAGGAGTGAGATCAACAATTTACGCCCTTGGAAAGCCAAAAGGTGCGCATTGGTTTTCCGGGTCCTGTACGCGGCTAGACTGGCAAAAAGTCTCACACATGGGGTATCCCTGTACTCAGGAGAAGCAGCAGAATGTATTTTGGGGTGTCATTTCACATATACCCATGGCATGTGTGAGCAATATATCATTTACTGACAACTTTGTGTAAAAAAAAATAAAAAAAAATTTTTTTCCCGAAACTTGTGGCAAAATATAAACTATTCCATGGACTCACCATGCTTCTCAGCCAGTATTTTGGAGTGTCTACTTTGCAAAATGGGGTCATTTGGGGGGGTTTTGTGCTATCTTGAAATTTCAGGGCCTCTGAAACTGTGACAGGTAGTCAGGGGTAAAATCAGCAATTTACGCCATTAGAAAACCTGAAGATGTGGACTGGTTGTCGGGGTCGCGTACACAGCTAGGCTCCCAAAAAGTCTCACACATGGGGTATCCCTGTACTCAGGAGAAGCAGCAGAATGTATTTTGGGGTGTCATTTCACATATACACATGGCATGTGTGAGCAATATATCATTTAGTGACAACTTTCTGTAAAAAAACAACAAAAAAAAAAAAATTATAATTTTCCCGAAAATTGTGGCAAAATATAAAATACTCCATGGACTCATCATGCCTCTCAGAAAAAAGCTTTGGGTGTCTACTTTTCAAAAAGGGGTCATTTGGGGGGTTTTTGAACTGTCCCGGCATTTTATGCTCAATCTTAGCCACACATCACCCACTCTTCTAACCACTTGAAAACCAAGCCTTTTCTGTGCCTTTTTGTTTACATGAAAAAATATTTTTTTTTACTAGAAAATTACTTTGAACCCCCAAACATTATATATTTTTTTAAAGCAGAGGCCCTATAGAATAAAATGGTGGATGTTGCAAATTTTTTTGTCACACGGTATTTGCGCACAGATTTTCCAAACGCAATTTTTGCGAAAAAAATACATTTTTTTTAATTTATTGCACAAATACACTATATAATTCCAATTTTTTTGGTAAAATTTAAAAGATGATCTTATGCTGAGTTCATAGACACCCAACATGACATGCTTTAAAAATTGCGCATGCCTGCGCAGCGGCAAAAACCTACGTACATTTTTAAAAACCTTTAAAAGTCTCTATAGGTTACCACTTTAGACTTACAGAGGAGGTCTACTGCAAGAATTACTGCCCTCGATCTGGCGATCGCGGCAATACCTCACATGCATGCTGCAATTGCGGTTTACATATGTCACTAGACCACCGCTTGCGTGCGCCATTGCGCGCAAGCACCGGGGGAAAGGGGGGGGGCTCAATTTTTTTTTTTTTTTTCTTTTTTCTTTTGCTTTTTTATGTTATTTTGACACCTTTCCTTTAATTTTTTTGTTTAAATCATTTTTATTGTTATCACAGTGAATTTAAATATCCCCTATGATAGCAATCTGTGGTGACAGGTACTCTTTTTTAAAAAAATTGGGGTATTTTAGACTCCAGATCTCTCCTCTGACCTTAACACATCTGACCACACCAAAATTGGTGTGATAAAATACTTTCCCAATTTCCCAATGGCCCTGCTTATTTCTGGCGAAACAGAAGTCATAAAATGCTCGTAGCCTCCGGCATCTTAGGCCATAGAGATGATTGGAGCCATTCTCATCTCCAATTAGCTCTATGGTTAGACAACTGAACCCCCGGCTGCACTCTTGGGTTAACCGGTGGGACAGGAGAGCCCGAGAAAAACCACGGAAGGCTGCGGAAGGCGGCGGTGGGGGGGAGGAGGCTCCTCCCACTGCATGTAAAAGCAGTCTAGCGGCCAATTACCTGCTAGGATTGCTTTTACATGTAAGCTGACCGCTGGCTGTAAAAAACGATACCAAGATGATGCCTAAATCTGCAGGCATCATCCTGGTATAACCACTCAAAGTCCAGCAACGTACCAGTACATTGCTGGTCCTTGTTTGGCATATAGGTTTTTTTTTTTTTCATGCAGCCTGTGGGCTGAACGGAAAAAAAGAGAACCTATCCGAAATCAGCACAGGAATAATGCGTAGTATTACTCATCATTAACCGCCCAAACAACCACCCACTGAATTTAATGATGGGTATACACGACACTATCCACGTATACCAAAATAGGATTTTAACTGCAGTGCTGAAATCAGAAAATCACCACAGCTGCTATCAGCAAAGGTATCCATATATGCTGAGCGCAAACACTGTTTGTGTCAGAATATATAAAATCAATGCGTGGTAGCCGACGAGTACCTGCAAGAGAAACAGGTCACAAAAGAATGAAAAAAAAAAGTACATTAAAAAAAGTACATTAGGAAGAGTAGGACATATAAAATGACTGACACAACAAAAGTTTTTGGATTATCATCATTAACCGCCCAAACAACCACCCACTGAATTTAATGATGGGTATACACGGCGCTATCCACGTATACCAAAATAAGATTTTAACTGCAGTGCTGAAATCAGAAAATCACCACAGCTGCTATCAGCAAAGGTATCCATATATGCTGAGCACAAACACTGTTTGTGTCAGAATATATAAAATCAATGCGTGGTAGCCGACAAGTACCTGCAAGAGAAACAGGTCACAAAAGAATGAAAAAAAAAGTACATTAAAAAAAAGTACATTAGGAAGAGTAGGACATATAAAATGACTGACACAACAAAAGTTTTTGGATTCTCATCATTAACCGCCCAAACAACCACCCACTGAATTTAATGATGGGTATACACGGCGCTATCCACGTATACCAAAATAAGATTTTAACTGCAGTGCTGAAATCAGAAAATCACCACAGCTGCTATCAGCAAAGGTATCCATATATGCTGAGCGCAAACGCTGTTTGTGTCAGAATATATAAAATCAATGCGTGGTAGCCGACAATTACCTGCAAGAGAAACAGGTCACAAAAGAATGAAAAAACAAACAAAGGACATTTATATGTACAGTAAGAAGAGTAGAAGGACATATAAAATTACTGACACAACAACAGTTTTTGGATCCTTTTATTTTTCTAACTGTTTCTTGATTTGGGACAGCGATCTTCTGCGATCTTCTCTTCCAGCTTGGGTCTCTCAAAATGTCGATGGACATCCAACATCCTTCGAGACCCTGTGTTTGTGTGCCCTACACTGTGTCGTGCTGTACCCTACGCTAATACTCCACTAGTGTATGGTAGCGCTCGAAACATTCCCCGATGCAGAGACCAGGTTGGTCAGGACATTTGGGACAATAATAGCGGGTGTCACTCCTGCCTCCGTGCTTGCTACAGACACGACATCTTTTTTGGGGGTATCTTTGGGTAGGGGTACGCGGGATGGCATAAGGAAAATGCCTCTCATGCAGCCGGCTCACTGCATCTGGAAGGGGAAGTTGGGCAGGCATGCCTCCTGGGTACAGGTAGGCAAGGATGACCGCTTCCTGGAATTCCCGGAAGGATCCAGTTCGTCCTGACGCCCTGTATAGGACAAAGGCGTTCAGCATAGCCAATTGGTAAAGATAAACAGACACTTTTTTGTACCAGCGTCTGGCTTTACGGGCAACTAAATACGGCGCCAAAAGCTGGTCGTTAAGGTCCACCCCTCCCATGTTAAGGTTATATTCGTGGACACAGAGGGGTTTCTCCACAACGCCAGTTGCCGTAGTGATTTGGACTGTCGTGTCTGGGTGAAGGGAGGACAGAACATAAACATCCCGTGTATCCCTCCACTTCACCGCAAGTAATTTGTCCGTTTTCAAGCAGGCTCTCGCCCCCCGAATAAAGACGGGAATTTACAAGCCGTTGGGGGAAGCCCCGGCGATTACGTCGCACGGTGCCACATGCGCCAATTTGTAATTCGAGCAGGTGACTAAATAGTGGCACGCTTGTATAAAAGTTGTCCACGTACAAATGGTACCCCTTTCCGGATAAGGGTGACACCAAGTCCCAAACGATCTTACCGCTGCTCCCTATGTAGTCTGGGCAGTTGGGGGGCTCCACAGTGCTATCTTTTCCCTCATAGACCCGGAAACTAACTGTATAGCCTGTGGCCCTGTCACACAATTTATACAGTTTGACCCCGTACTTGGCACGCTTGCTGGGGAGGTACTGTTTCATAGCAAGGCGGCCAGTAAATTTAATCAGGGACTCGTCAACGCAGACAACTTGTTCGGGGGTAAACAAGGCTGCAAACCGCTGATTGAAGTGGTCTATGAGGGGCCGAATTTTGTGGAGCCGATCGTATTCAGGGTCTCCCCGAGGACGACAGAGTTCATTGTTGCTGAAATGCATAAATCGCAGAATTTGCTCGTATCTCCCCCTGGACATGGAGGCAGAGTACATGCGCATATGGTGAGCTGGGCTAGTGGACCAATATAGCCGCAATTCACTCTGTTTAGTTATGCCCATGTGGAGGGAAAGGCCCAGAAAGATCTTAAATTCGGAAACCGTTATAGGATTCCAGCCGAATGGTCTGGCAAGGTGCGAATTTGGGTTGGCGGCGATAAATTGTTGAGCATATAAATTTGATTGATCCACAATAGATCTGTAAAGATCTTCCGTGAAGAACAGCTCAAAAAAGTTCAGGGGCGTAAAACCAGCTGTCTCCACGTGGATTCCAGGTTGGGCGGTGAATGGGGGAAGTACTGGCGCTGTAGAATCAGTGGGTTGCCAATTGGGATATGCCAGCGCATCAGGGAGGGCACTATGGGCTCTACGGGCCTGTCTTCGAATACGCGGTGGCTGCGGGCCACTACTCGTGCTAGCCACCGCACCAGCTTCAACTGCACTTAGGGGACTCGCCACGTCACCAGGTGCTACTGCAGTGCTGGTTGTACTAGGTCCAGGGTGTACTAGGCCGCTGGCGCTTGCCAGGTCGCCAGAAAAATGAGCGGCACTAGTAACCACACTCTGCTCCATACGAGCACCCTGCGATTCCTGCATCTCAACAACTTCAGAATGGGGTCGGGTACGCCTGGGTCTAACAGGGACCCATCTGTCGTCAGAGCTGTCTGTCAGGGAGCCGCTGCTGTCATCAGGTTCATATACTGACACTAATTCGGTCATTGTAGCTTCCCCATCGCTATCAGATGACTCGGACAGCATATAACTGATAAGCTCTTCATCTCTGTACGAACGTTTGGTCATTTTGGTAACTAAATTTACCCGTACAGTGATGCGACTCACAGGTAATAAAAGCACCTGGTTGTCGAAGGCTATTTCAAGCGCTACCAAAAAAACTGCTAATGCTAGCAGGGATCAGGCCTGACTCTGCTAACACAGCGGTTTTGTGTCTTGTGTTTTTTTGTAAGTGACAGTAATCTATTGATTACTACACTTACCTGGGTGAAAGGGTTAAACGCAGGTGCTGGCAGGAATCAGTGCTGACCGTGCAAACACCGCGTTTTGGGAACCCTAAACTATGGGGGCGCTAGTATAGTTCTGATCAGATCAGATATTGATCTGTTCAAACACTATACTAGAAATGGAAGTGTAGGTGCGTGCGTGCGTGTGTGGCAATCAAGGGGTTACTTCTAAACTATGCGCTGGGGATCTGGGGGGGGGTGGCGGGGACCCTAAACCTCCTTTGGGAAAGAAACTAGCTAGCTAGCGCAACCTCAAGTCACAATGACACCAATACAAAATACAGTAAAAACAGTATATTATGTGTGTATTAGTGCTAATGTGACAGAGGGTGTAGGGGTTAACGGGATGTGATCAGGGGGGGATCAGGGGTTTAAATCTTTATTGGAAGGGACTGGCGGGTATCCTAAGGATAAAAGGAACGGTGGCAAGCGCTAAACCTGGTCACAAGTCACACTTATACGGGTATATAGAAAATGCTATATACTGTATACAGTGTGCGTTGTGGCAGGGGGTGTAGGGTTGATCAGGAGGGGATCAGGGGATTAAATCTTTATTGGGCGGGTGGCGGGGACCCTAAACCTCCTTGGGACACAAACTTAGTCGCCTGCGCTAATTCTGATCACAATGACACTAATACAAAAATACAAAAACACAGTATATTACGTTTGTATTAGTGCTGATGTGACAGAGGGTGTAGGGGTTAACTAGCGGTGATCAGGGGGGGATCAGGTGGGATCAGGGGCTTAAATCTTTATTAGGGGGGGGTGGCGGGTAATTCAAGTGGAAAAAGGGGGGTCGCAAGCGCTAGACCTGACCACAAATCACACTTATACGGGTATATAGCAAAATGCTATATACTGTATACGGTGTGTGTTATGGCAGGGGGTGTAGGGGTGATCAGGGGGGGGTCAGGGGCTTAAATCTTTATTGGGCGGGTGGCGGGGACCCTAAACCTTCTTGGGACAGAAACTTAGTCGCCTGCGCTAATTCTGATCACAATGACACTAATACAAAAATACAATAACACCGTATATTGCGTTTGTATTAGTGCTGATGTGACAGAGGGTGTAGGGGTTAACGGCGGTGATCAGGGGGGGGTCAGGGGAGATCAGTGGGTTAAATCTTTATTAGGGGGGGGTGGGGGGTAATTTGAGTGGAAAAGGGGGGGTCGCAAGTGCTACACCTGTTCACAAATCACACTTATACAGGTATATAGGTATATGCTATATGCTGTATATAGTGTGTGTTGTGTCAGGTGCTGTAGGGGTTAATTGGGGGGGCGATCGGGGGTGAAATGTGCCTATCTAACTGTGTGTGGGTGTGCTTGGTGCAGTACTCACAGTAAGATGTGCTCTCCTCTCACGCTGGATCCAAAAAGACCGTTGTGGGGGGAGGGCACATCTCCTCTAAGCCTGTGTTTACATTTCACAGGCTTAGAGGATGATCTGATTGGGCAGGACCGATCAACAGGTCCAGACCAAAAATGATTGGCCTGGACCTGATGACTGATCGGTTCTGAACCCAATCGAGTCATCGGCGGGACCTCGGGAGCGCGCGCGCGCGCGCCAGAGCGGCTCAGGCTAGTGACGTTAATTAACGTCACTCTGCCTGGCCGGGGCTGACCGCCGCAGTAAATCTACTTGCGGCGGTCGGCAAGCGGTTAACGGACAATTGCGTGGTCATGCGACGCTGTACCCAAATTAAATTTATGTCCTTTTTTTCCCCACAAATAGAGCTTTCTTTTGGTGGTATTTTATCACCTGTGCGATTTTTAATTTTTGAAAAAAAGAGCGACAATTTTGAAAAAAAAAAAAAAACAATATTTTTCACATTCTGCTATATAACATTCCCCCAAAAAATTTACAAATCAAAATTTTTTAACATTTTAGGCTAATTTGTTTTCTGCTACATATTTTTGGTAAAAAAAATCGCAATAAGCATATTTTGATTGGTTTGGGCAAAAGTTACTAACTACGGGAAAGATTTGTCATTTTCATTGTTTTTTTTTTTTTTTTTTACTAGTAATGGCGGCGATCTGCGTTTTTTTTTTTTTTTTGCGGGACTGTGACATTGCAGTGGACAGATCGGACCCCTAACTGACATTTTTGACACTTTGGGGGGGACCAGTGACATTACTACAGTAATCAAATCAAAGCTAAAAATATGCACTGCTACTGTAATAATGACACTGGTAGGGAAGGGGTTCACAGGGTAACACTTTTGGTGATCAAGGGGTTAAATGTGTGCCTCATGCTTACTGACGTGTGTGGGGAGAGGGGGTTGTGTGACAGAGACAGAGATTGCAGGTTCAGCTATGCTGAATCCTGTGATCTGTCCCGGTCTGTCACTGAGAAGATCCGTCTGCTTTGTTTACACAAGCGGGGGGCGGATTTTCTCAGTCTTTCCCCAATGATCGGGGAAGAGAGACAATGATCGCCGTCTCTCCTCCCCTGGCTCAACTCCCACTGTGTTTAAACACAGTGGGAGCGAGCGTCCGGGGGCGTGCGCGCGCCGCAGAGACAGCAGGGAATCCAGCGACGTAGGTCTACGTGAGCAGTCCTAAAGTGGTTAAGTTATAAGAGTTCCTGCCTACTTTCCCATGTCCTGTCCTCTTCCTGCTGCTTAAATTCCAGCGCTGTTTGCCTGGGACTCAGCTTTTCTCTAGCATGCTTCTTCTATATATTAAATTGCGAGGTCTTGAATACAAACTGTTTCATTTTAGGCCTTTCTATTATGCATAAGCCACACATCACATGTTTTATTTTTTTGGAAACAATACAAAGTAGTGTATTCAAGCATATGTATCCATGATAATGATTAAAAAAGTAAATAACGGCAATAAAAGTAATTGCAAAATTCACTGAGAACTAATAGCTATGTGTTAGAGATTACATTAGTGAACATGTGAACTGCGCAGACCACATACTCGATTTAGACAACGATTAAGCCTTTAATTATTAAGAAGGTCTATGAATTGTGTTTAATGAAGTGTTTACCTATTATGCTGACATACGTGATTGTGTTCAGTTATATTTATATACTTCTTTTGTTTCTTCCCTGCCATGTACATTGAAGGTTTTCACTTCTTCTTAAAAAGCTGTAACATGGGGGCGTAAACAAGATTTAAAATTCATAGTTAGAGGGTAGGTTAGAATATGAAAAGTTGTTGGATCTGTCATGGAAACCCCACTGATAAAATCAGGT
The DNA here is from genome assembly GCF_965119305.1 of Pelophylax lessonae. Taxonomy (NCBI): domain Eukaryota; kingdom Metazoa; phylum Chordata; class Amphibia; order Anura; family Ranidae; genus Pelophylax; species Pelophylax lessonae. Next base: position 100,879,019 of record NC_138774.1, on the reverse strand, counting down.
ATATAGAGCACCATAGGAGACATGTCTGCAGGGAGAGTGGTCCAAACACCAGGAAGCTAAGGAATTCTGATGTTAATTGTAGTGGATGTATGGAAGAAACGCTCATTAAATATATTTCACACAAGGTAATTAATGCACTATATACAATATCCTTTGGTAACACAGAAAGTCCCCATATGACTAACCCTTGCAGCTCTGTCCTTGTCATAAGGAAATTAATGTTTTTTTTTTTTTTTTACAGATACAGTACATGTAAAAGTAATTAATATGATAAAAATGATTTTGTTATTTTATGTTTAAAAAAATTTGGTTTCTGTGTATAGTTTATAGTTATGCAAGGTGCGTCTAAAAAGTTTGGTGAAAGGTACCGGAAAGCAAACAAAAGAGAAGATACAAACAAATTACCTTTTTTATACACTTTTGGCAATGTTCACCACTTAAGCCCCAGCCCTATTTCGGACACTTTTTGTTTACGAGTTAAAACCAGTATTTTTTCCTAGAAAACTACTTAGAACCCCCAAAAATTATATATATTTTTTTAGCAAAGACTCTGGAGAATAAAATGTCGGTCATTGCAAAATGTTTTGTCACGCGGTATTTGCACAGTTCACTGCATTTTCACTGCATTTAAAAAATACTAAACAGTAAAGTTAGCCCATTTTTTTGTACATTGTGAAAGATGATGTCACGCCGAGTAAATAGATAACCAACATGTTACGGTTTAAAATTGCGCCCCCCCCCCCCCCCGTGGGATGGCGACAAACTAAGGTCAATAGAGATCTCAATCGGCGATGCTTTAAATTTATTTAACGGTTACCAGTTTAGAGTTAGAGTATAGCTCTTTTTATTAAATTATTGCCCACGCTCTGGCGATCGCGGCGATACCTCACATGTGTGGTTTGAACAGCGATTTCATTCGCGGCTCGACTTGCGTATACGTTTTTTTTGTGCGCGAGCTAACGGTGACGGGGGCGGCTAAATTTTTTTTTTTTCCTATTTATTTTTTCTTTTTTTTTTAACTTTATTACAGGTTTTTTTAAAAAAAAAAAAATATGATCACTTTTATTGCTGTCACAAGCAATGTAAACATCCCTTGTGACACCAATATGCAGTGACAGGTACACTTTATGGAGGGATCGAGGGTCTAAAAGACCCTAGACCCCTCCACTACACTTCGATGTATGCAAAACGCCGAAAACAGCGTTTTTGCATACAGCTGTTTTTTAAATTTGCCGCCTTTTGCAGCACAGTAACCCGGAAGTGACGTCATGGACGCCGCCTCCGGGTTACGTCATCGGAGACCCGATTGATGCCGTTTCTGGCATTCATCGGGACTCCATCCAGCCGGCGGACGTGCCGGCTGGGTGCTTGGGGCTCCCGGTGGGACGGGAACCCCGAGCAAAGCCACGGAAGGCGGCTCCCGAGCCGCATCGGTCGTTACCGACGGAAAGCCGACCGTCGGCTTTAAACCACGGTACCAGGATGATGCCTCTAGCTAGAGGCATCATCCCGGTATAACCCCGCAAAGTCTCCCGACGTACGGGTACGTCAGTATGCGGTAAGTGGTTAAGGTTCTGGAAAGCAAAGGTCCTCGACCGCATTGACAGCAGAACAGCTGTCACGCATTCTTGGATTGCCGTCATGTCTGCAAAATGTGCGCCTTTATGACCCTCTTCGGGCAGGGAATTTTTGGGTTGCGGGGAAGACAGTAAACGCCATTCCATCGATTGCTGCTTGGATCTGGATTGAACTGGCAGCACCAGGTCTCATCCCCTGTGGCGATGGTTTGCAGAAAGGATGGATCCTGGTCACACATGGTAATGAAATCTCCAAAGGTTTCCCTCTGTTTTGCTTTCTGTTTATCTGTCAGCTTGTGCGAAAGAAACCGAGAACAGATCTTCCGCTAACCCATATCTTCGGGGATGATGGTGCGCACTGTGTCCTTGCTAATGCCCAATTCCTCCACAACAATCGTAGAGTCAATCACCGATCTCGTGCCAGCATTTGTCACACTCGCTTAATCATGTTTGGGGTTCTGCTTGTCAATGGCCGACCCCCACGTGGCTCATCTTCAGTCATTTCCTTCCCGTCACGAAAGAGATCGAACTGGTCGTAAACACATTTTTTGCTCATGGTTTCATTTTACACTTTAACCAACATTTCATGTGTCTCCGCCACAGTTTTCCCCAATTTGCAGTAGAACTTCATGTTCACTTGTTGCTCCATTGTACTGTGACCCTACCCCTTACACTGATTACGTTAGGCTGCCTGCAGTGGGTTTACCCTGATGGTCATTAGGGATGATCAAACTTTTGAAAAGTTTGGTTCGACCAGAACACCCGAATTTCCCATAAGTTCGGTTCGGATTCCAAAACCCCATTGAAATCAATGGGACCTGAACTTAGGGAATCAAAAAACACCATTTTGAAGCCCTAAAACCTAATAAATGCCCCTAAAAAGTGCCTAGGGTTCTGGGTCATGCCCCAGGGACTATGTATCAGGCAAAAAAAAAGTTCTTAAAAATTGTCGTTTTTGATAGAGAGGCAATTATTGAAAAAATTATTGAAAAAAAAAATGAGATTTCTTTGGATTTAGTGATTTAGAATTATAGCATGCCAAACCTTCAAAAATGACTTTTTTGCTTAACCGCGCCTTTCTTTTGCTCCTAATCAACTGCACAGCCAATGTGTATGATGGGGGACATAATGCAGTGCACTGGGAACAAGATTAGATTTTTTTTTTTTTTAAAAGGAGCTGTCTCTTTAAATGTGGATATAATTAACGGGTGTATTTTCACAATGGGGCTATTATTACCAAATGTTTTCAAGAAGTCAAAAGATGTATGTAGATGTACTTTATTTCATGTAAAATGGTGTTTGGTGCACTTTAACTTGAATTCTCACAAGAAACAGACATATATGCACAGCTACATTTAGGGTGAGGGTTAGGGGCCACAATGTAGTGCAGAGAGAACAAGATTAGAGATGTTTTGGATGAATACTGTTGTCTCTTGACTTTGAATAAGTAAAGGATGCTTAAAAATTGGGCCTTTGGTGGTGCCAACGATGCCTTGACACCATAACCCTATGAAAGTGCTGGTCATGAAGGCAATAATTGCCTTTGTAGGGAAAAAAATTGCAATGGTATGCATCTGTGAAACAGGTGCGCAAAAATTGTTGTTTGGGTGTTGGCGGAGCCATACCACTGTAAGCCCAAAGAGCTGGTGTCGAAGTAGGCAAAAAAATTAAGAAGCTGTGTACCTGTGGATCAGGTGCGCAAACATGGTATTTTTGGTGTTGGCGGAGCCTCCCCACCGTAAGCCCAAAGAGCTGGTGTTGAAGAAGGCGTAAAAATTATGAAGGTGTGCACCTGTAGAACAGGTGCGCAAACATGGTATTTTTGGTGTTGGCAGAGCCTCCCCACCGTAAGCCCAAAGAGCTGGTGTTGCAGAAGGCCAAAAAATTATGAAGGTGTGCACCTGTGGAACAGGTGCGAAAACATGGTATTGTGAAATGTTGGCGGAGCCTCCCCACCGTAAGCCCAAAGAGCTGGTGTTGCAGAAAGCCAAAAAATTATGAAGGTGTGCACCTGTGGAACAGGTGCGCAAACATGGTGTTTTTTGTTTGGCTGAGCCTCCCCACCGTAAGCCCAAAGAGCTGGTGTTGCAGAAGGCCAAAAAATTATGAAGGTGTGCACCTGTGGAACAGGTGCGCAAACATGCTATTTTTTGTTTGGCAGAGCCTCCCCACCGTAAGCCCAAAGAGCTGGTGTTGCAGAAGGCCAAAAAATTATGAAGGTGTGCACCTGTGGAGCAGGTGCGCAAACATGGTATTTTTGGTATAACTAAAATGAGGTTCTGTGAACCTAAACAGAACGAGAGGAGGGTTGGAGGGTGGCACCCTGGTCCAGGCTTAAACTGAGGCTCAGCAGCCACATCGCAATGATAGACTAGTCTACAAGGTCTGCATCAGGTGCATCAAAGCTTGATATCCACGACTGATTCATTTTAATGAATGTCAAACGGTTGACTGAGTCGGTGGAGAGTCTCGTTCGATGGGACACTGGAAGCAGGGCAGGCCAACAACTCCATGGCATACTGGGCCAGTTCTGGCCAGTGGTCTAATCTTAAGACCCAGTATGCCAGTGGATCGGATTCGTCACATGAAAAGCCCTCTGTGTCACTTTGTGCCCTGACGTAATCGTCCACCATGTGATGCAGACGCGGTCAATGCGATGTGGCAGCTGAGAGGCCTGGGCGGTGAGGACTAAAAAAAGACCGAAAGGCATCCGTCAACCGCACGCCTTCTGCAACGCTCCTCTCTTGACCCGCAGTAGAGTACATGGTAGGTTGTCCCCGCCCCTGCACCCTACGGGAGTCAGGGAACGTGTTCACCAGAATCCTCTTGAGACTGTCCTCAAGGGATTTGATCCTGTGGACTCTCTGGGTGGATGGGAAAAGCTCAGAGACATTTGACTTGTACCGGTGGTCAAGTAGGGTGGCTGTCAGGTATCCACTGCTATACACAGGCACACTGGTGCCGCAAACCGGCGAACGCCTATACGCATGCGTGTACGAAGAGACGCCTTGAATAGCTAGAGGCTACCTTAGTATAGCTAGAGGCTACCTCAGTATGGTTCGAGGCTACCTCAGTATAGCTCGAGGCTACCAAATTGGCCTATTTAAACACAGCTGTGACGACAGGAAGTTGCTGTGTTATCTTCAGCTCTTCCTTGTGATCCTGTGTACCTGTTGTTCCTGATTATTTGACCCGGCTTCCTCTTGACCTTGCTACTTGCTGCCCGCCCTGACCTTTGGCTCGTCTGACTACTCTCTTGGTTAACCCTTGTCTGCTTCTCTGCTTCTGGACCAGAACCTGCGCTCTGCCTGGCTGGGTGATCCTGGGGACCGCGACCTGGTGTTAGCTTGCAGCGTAGTCTATGCCCACCATTAGGGGCCCTGGTGAAAACCAGCTAACACTTAGACTCCGCACCTCAGGTGAACCTGTGTCCTTATCAGAGTACTTACCTTGGTGTCCATCCAGCATCCAGCTCTGCTACCACGGCCTTCTCATCAGGTGAGAGTTCTCTCTATTAGTCAGGCTCCACCTGCCATCCTGACAGTGGCCAACCAATAGTGGTCAGTCTCTTTAATGGCCTTGATTCTGGGGTCCTTTCGCAGGCTCTGGAGCATGATGTTTGCCATGCGCCGCAAATTTGCAAAGGCCTCAGAAGTTGACTCCTCGGGGTAACTCAAAACTACATGATCTTGAACGTGCTCCTCCTCCTCCCAGCCACGTACTACTCCAAAGTGTCAAACTAGGCCTTCCAGATTGCCGCACGTCTTCCTCCTCCTCCTCCTCCTCCTCAAAGCCTGCAAAAGTTCCAGAAGAATCGTCCTCCTCCTCCTACTCTTCCACCCCTGGATCCTGCTCGGGCCTCTGGGAGCTAGGCATAATAGGGTCAAGATTCTCAGGATAAAGGGGGCCTTGAGAGGCAAGGAAGTCCTCCTCTTCCTCCTGCTGCTCTGCCTCTAGTGCCCTGTCCATAATGCCACGCAGAGTGTGCTCCAACAAAAAAAGTACCGGTAGGGTGTCACTTATGCATGCGCTGTCCCGGCTGACCACCCTTGTGGCCTCCTCAAATGGTGAGAGGACAGCGCATGCATCCTTAATCAAAAGCCACTACCGTGGCGAAAAAAAGCCCAGGCGTGCTGAGCCAGTGTTGGTGCCGTACTCGCAGAGATATTCATTGAGGGCCCTCTGCTGCGTGTACAGGCCAAAGGGGGAGTTCCAGCGGGTGGGCATGTCACAGACGAGGCGGTGTACCGGCAGGTGAAACTCACGCTGCACTTCGGCCAAACGTGCAGTGGCACTGTACGACCTGAAGTGACTGTACACCCTTCTTGCCATCCTTAACACATCCTGCATTCCCGGGTACGAGTTCAAAAACTGCTGTACCACGAGATTCAGGACATGCGACAGGCATGGCACATGGGTCAACTTTCCCTGCCGAAGGGCGGCCAGGAGGTTTGACCCATTATCGGTAACCACCATTCCTGGCTGCAGCTGGCGTGGTGTCAACTACCTCTGGGCCTGTGCCTGCAAAGCCCCAAGAATCTCAGGGGCAGTGTGCTGGCTGTCCCCTAGACACACAAGCTGCAGCACTGCGTGACACCTTTTGGCCTGAGACATAGAATAGCCCTTTGATCGCTTACGTGGTACCGCATCATATTCAAAGGACCATGCTGCAGAGGAGGGCATGGAGGAGGATGAGGAGGAGGAGCAGGAGGGGGTAGAAGGAGGGGGTAGAAGTGATGGATCTACTGGATCAGCGACACCACCAGCTGTTTGCAGACGTGGGGGCAATACTGGCTGCAGCACCAAGCTCTGGCTACAATACCTTCCGCTGGCAAGCAGTGTCACCCAATGAGCAGTGACAGAAATGTACCGTCCCTGCCCATGTTTGCTTGACCAAGTGTCAGCCGTCAGGTGTATCTTACGGCTGACTGACTTGGCCAGCGACGACACTACATTGCCTTCCACATGTTGGTATAGGGATGGCAGGGCCTTACGGGCAAAGAAATGCTGACTTGGCACCTGCCACTGTGGAACTGCACATTTTGCAAAGTCGCGGAAGGGAGCAGACTCTACCAGGTTAAATGGTAAGAGTTGCAGAGCCAGTAGTTTTGCCAAACTACTGCTTAGACGCTGGGCATGTGGGTGGCGGGGAGTATACTGAATCAAAATTTGCCATCTAGATGTTACAGCTGGTGGTGTGCTGGAGGTAGATGTGACACTGCGCGCTATATCATCATCCCTGTCAGGGGAGGCTGACAACAGGTGACGAGTGACTATAGCAGAGACAGACTGATGTGCAGGTGGAACACGAGGAGGAGCGCGAGGAGGACTAGGAGGCCGACTGACCGATCTTTGGCCCTTTTGTGGGTTCATCAAATGCTCCTGCCAACGGGCAAGTGGTGGGTTGTCAAATGCCTGGTTGGGCAACTTGTACCCAAGTGGTTGACATTTTTGCCACGTTTTATTCCCTTATGACAAATCTTGCAGATCGCAACTGCTCGATCTGCAGGAGATGTCTCAAAAAAGGCCCAGCAAGAGGTTTGTATAGTGGCCCGGGAGACAACAGGTGCGGCCTTAGATGGAGTGGGCAGTCTGCTCTCCCCTCTTGCTTGCTCTGCCTCCTCCTCAACCTCAGACCCAACATCAGACTCCATAAAGGACTGAGCATCAGGCGTGGCCCGGGAGACAACAGGTGCGGCCTTAGATGGAGTGGGCCGTCTGCTCTCCCCTCTTGCTTGCTCTGCCTCCTCCTCAACCTCAGACCCAACATCAGACTCCATAAAGGACTGAGCATCAGGCGTGGCCCGGGAGACAACAGGTGCGGCCTTGGATGGAGTGGGCCATCTGCTCTCCCCTCTTGCTTGCTCTGCCTCCTCCTCAACCTCAGACTCAACATCAGACTCCATAAAGGACTGAGAATCAGGCTGGAGTAGATGGCCGACACTGTGGTCAAACAGCTCAGCTGACTCCTCTGCCGTGTCTGAAGTTGGGTCTAAGGGAGGACTTGAGTGAGGACTAAGGGAGGACATGGACTCATCTTTATTTGCTCTGCCAACTGCAGAAGACTGACCACTTTTCTCTGCCTGGGTCACTGTAGTTGCAGATGATGACGATGATAAGGGTTTGGTAATATAGTCCACCACCTCCTGTACGTACTGTGGACGTATAGCTTGGCCACTGCGGTTGAACAATCGCAATGGTGGCCTGGCTGAGGACTGACCACCACGTCCACCCTTGCCTCTAGACACCCTAGAAGCTGTTCCCCTTTCCGCAGCAGGGCCACGTATGCCTTTCCTTGGTCTACCTAACATAGTTGTCACTGAGGCTTTGGCAACTCTGCGTGGTGAAATTCACCTGCAAAATGCACACTGCTATGCGAGCCAAAGTTGTCGCTAAATACAGCAGATGTGTGTGACGCAGATTAGCAAAGCCTTTTGCACAGTGGACTTAACGCTTACAAGAACAGGCGTTAAGTTGTCACTGAGGCTTTGGCAACTCTGCACGGTGAAATTCACCTGCAAAACGCACACTGCTATGCGACTCAAAGTTGTCGCTAAATACAGCAGATATGTGTATCGCTGCAATGTATTTTGCTGACTAGCAAGCACGTATACCTGCTGTAGATATATCAGCAGTGCAACGTGCTCACTAGACGGAACCCTGACACTTTTAACTATCCCTACAGAAACTAGATTGTTGAATCTAACTATAGTGGTATATAGTACCCTAACTACACTGCATATCCCTTTCCTCACACTAAAAGAACAGCTCCATACAGCAGAAGACAATTGCTAACTGACACTGTCCCTTTAAATTTTATTTTATTTTTTTTTCTAACTCAAACAAACAGCACAATCGCTGTATTTCTAACTACACTGACTGTCTGTAAACTGAATGCTCTTATGCTGATATGGAGCTTTACAAGCACTCGGCTATGCAGCAAACCTTGTGTAACAAAGCAGGAGTAACACAAAATGCTTCCACTCTCTTCCACAGCCTCTGTATTACAGTGCTAGAGGTTAGGCGGGGCTATGTTATATACTGGGGGGCGTATTCACTCCCGATTGGCCTCTGGTCCCCGTAGTCACTCCAATCACATTCCTAGCAGACTCCTGCCCCCTCATTGGCTTTTGCTGACGTTTCTGGGGCAATCACGGGCTTTTAAAGCCCACTTCCTGTCCCTTTGCATTATGGACGGTTCTGGTGACCGAATACCGAACTTTTACCTTAAAAAGTTTGGAATTCAGCTGAATTTCGAACACCCAATGTTCGGGTCGAACCGATGGTCGACCCAAACCATTCGATCATCCCTAATGGTCATGTGTACTTCACTGTAGGTGGCATATCTCGATGTGTCTCTGTATAGCCATGTGCATACGAGCGTGCCTGGCCCAAGTTGCCGTTGAGATATTGGACCATTCCCCAAACCTTTTAGACACATCTCGTATTTGAACATAGCTGCACAAAGGCTGTTCTTTAAAATAGAGGTAAACCCTAACTGGTTGACAATTAAATAAAAAAAAAACAATGTGTATCATATAAATATTAATTTTTTTAAAAGCAAAACACCTGTTGTGCAGCCTCCTTGCAGCCACTTCCATTTTACATGCACCCCCTTAATGGCTGCATGGCATTTTATATGTTGGGTTTCCTGATGGAGGGCAACAGTGGACCATGTCTGCGTAATATGTGCCTGAACTGGCCACTTGTACTAACCAATCAGAAGCCTATGTGACAATACAAGAGCACACATAAGAAACCAGAGTGTTGTTACCGTCTAACAGGAACAAGAAGCTTCATACCAGGCTGCAATGTTAATGAATGCAACATATTAAAAACTATTGAAAATTACTTACATTGGGCACAATTTGGACATTTTCACTTAGGGGTGTACTCTTTTTTGTTGCCAGCGGTTTAGACATTAATGGCTGTGTGGTGAGTTATTTTGAGGGGACAGCACATTTACACTGCTATACAAGCTGTACACTCACTACTTTACATTGTAGCAAAGTGTCATTTCTTCAGTGTTGTCACATCAAAAGGTATAATAAAATATTTACAAAAATGTGAGGGGTGTACTCACTGTATATAAATATATATATATATATATATATATATATATATATATATATACAGTTGTGCTCATAAGTTTACATACCCTGGCAAAAATTATGATTTCTTGATTTCTTCTGAGAATATGAATGATAACAAAAAAACTTTTTTTTTTCACTCATGGTTAGTGTTTGGCTGAAGCCATTTATTATCAATCAACTGTGTTTACTCTTTTTAAATCATAATGACAACAGAAACTACCCAAATGACCCTCATCAAAAGTTTACATACCCTGGTGATTTTGGCCTGATAACATGCACACAAGTTGAAACAAAGGGATTTGAATGGCTATTAAAGGTAACCATCCTCACCTGTGATCTGTTTGCTTGTAATTAGTGTGTGTATATAAAAGGTCAATGAGTTTCTGGACTCCAGACAGACCCTTGCATCTTTCATCCAGTGCTGCACTGACGTTTCTGGATTATGAGTCATGGGGAAAGCAAAATAATTGTCAAAGGATCTGCAGGAAAAGGTAGTTGAACTGTATAAAACAGGAAAGGGATATAAAAAGATATCCAAGGAATTGAGAATGCCAATCAGCAGTGTTCAAACTCTAATCAAGAAGTGGAAAATGAGGGGTTCTGTTGAAACCAAACCACGGTCAGGTAGACCAACTAAAATTTCAGCCACAACTGCCAGGAAAATTATTCGGGATGCAAAGAAAAATCCACAAATAACTTCAGGTGAAATACAGAACTCTCTGAAAACATGTGGTAGGGCCGCTTTAAGATGCACAATAAGGAGGCCCTTGAAGAAAGATGGGCTGCATGGGCGAGTTGCCAGAAGAAAGCCATTACTACGCAAATGCCACAAAGTATCCTGCTTACAATACGCCAAACAGCACAGAGACAAGCCTGAAACCTTCTGGCACAATGTCATTTGGAGTGATGAGACCAAAATTTAGTTTTTTGGCCACAACCATAAATGCTACATTTGGAGAGGAGTCAACAAAGCCTATGATGAAAGGTAAACCCTTCCTACTGTGAAACACGGAGGTGGATTGCTGATGTTTTGGGGATATGTGAGCTACAAAGGTACAGAAAAGTTGGTCAGAAATTATGGCAAGATGAATGCAGTATCTTATTAAATACTGGAGGAAAATTTGCATTCATCAGCCCGGAAGCTGCGCATGGGACGTATTTGGATATTCCAACATGATAATGATCCTAAACACAAGGCCAAGTCAACCTTTTGTCAACCTGCCATTGGCTACAGCAGAATAATGTGAAGGTTCTAGAGTGGCCATCTCAGTCTCCTGACCTCAATATCATTCAGCCACTCTGGGGAGATTTCAAATGTTGAAAATACAAAGCAAAAAAGGGCGCACCAGCCTAGCGCATTATCCTTAGCAAGTTTATTTGGATAAAATTGTTTAAAATCAAATACTCACAAACAAACAAGAAGTTTCAGGCACATCAATTCCATACACCTGCCTCCTACCAGAGGATCAACGTCTTTACTGGAAGCAGAGGGCTGACGCGTTTCGAGGCTGTGCCTCTTCCTCAGAGCCTGATTTTAAACAATTTTATCCAAATAAACTTGCTAAGGATAATGCGCTAGGCTGGTGCGCCCTTTTTTGCTTTGTATTTTCAGTGTCTGGTCGACCACCCTGGTCGTAAGGGGCAGCAAAGCCTAGCCATCATGGATGCCTAATACCAGTACGAGTTCCAGGATTGTAACAGCCTGAGGACCAGGTTCAGAGCGCAGGAAAAAGGGGGTGCTGTCCAGCACCTATCTTTTTTGAGATTTCAAATGTGCAGTTCATGCAAGACAGCCAAGAATTTACAGGAACTGGAGGCTTTTTGCCAGGAAGAATGGACAGTTTTACCATCTGAGAAGATAAAGAGCCTCATCCACAAATACCACAAAAGACTTCAAGCTGTCATTGATGTTAAAGGGGGCAATACATGGTATTAAGAACTGGGGTATGTGGATCCTTTTTTCATATGTTTTGGGATTGCCCACCTATCCGCACCTTTTGGTCGGGGGTGACGGCCTTTATAAATAATATCTCTCAGTTATCCAATGTTTGTAACCCCCTTCGTTGTCTACTAGGGTATGTGGATGATGAGGATGCCCCTGCTCGCACAAAACTATTTTTGCGTTTGCTCTTCTTCTATGCTAGGAAAGCTATTGCTCTCCTTTGGAAATCTTCCACACCCCCTGACGTTCCATTTTGGATCTCTATTGTTAATCAGGCTCTGCCTTTGTATAACCTGACGTATGAGGCCAGAGGCTGTCCGAAAAAGTTCCGGAAGATCTGGTCTTTCTGGGTAGACTCTGACCTTACTGCCTCCTCGGTGTCTGACACTACCTAGGCGATGTCTAAAGTGCCTTCTTTTGCTGTGAATGTATTGATATATTGAATGTGATATCGTGTTCCCCCCCTAGGGGTTCTTTGCTGTGCTCCTTTTACCATGTCTACTGTATATTCTCTGTACTGTTTTTATTTTGCCATCTGATTTGAGAGGATGCTTTGTATGTTATGCGTATCCTCTCTTTTATGCTGTACTGCCCTTTTTCTTTTGGTGCGCTGTGTTTTGTTTGTTCAATAAAAATACCTTTAAAAAAAAAAAAGAACTGGGGTATGTAAACTTTTGATTAGGATAATTTGGGTAGTTTCTGTTGTCATTAAGATTTAAAAAGAGTAAACACAGTTCATTGATAATAAATGGCTTCAGCCAAACGATAACCATGAGTAAAGGAAAATTGTTTGTGTTATCATTCATGTTCTCTAAAAAATGGCCAAGAAATCATGAATTCTGCCAGGGTACGTAAACTTATGAGCACAAATATATATATATAAAGGAACACTTAAGGAGTCAGCATACCAAGACCTTTTAGACAATTTTTAGACAAAATTTAATCACCAGTGTAGTCTTAGCCTTAGGGTCAGCTCACTAAGATGTGCATTTGGTATTTTATTTCTGTTCACAATGTTAGAAATGAGGTTGATAAGGGAGTTTGGGATGTCACAGGAAATTATTGAGTTCTGCATACCTATATCCCATATGATTTATTATGAAAGTCAAAAATGTAAAAAGAACCCAGGGATTTTTGTGATATGCAAATACTAAACACTACTGTTTTTTCACATAAAAATGGTTCTTTAACATTCTTTGTTAAGTTCATAAAAAGACCCCATGGATAATTTAGCATATCCTAATTTCAATCCAACACATTTCTTGAAAAAAAGTCCACTTTTACTAGTTCGCATATGCAGTTCATGTAGTAAAAAAAATCTTATAAAGAAAAAAACATAGACCATATAAATACATTGATTAATCTTTTTATGATGTACACTAGGGATGATCGAACTTTTCAAAAGTTCGGTTCGACCAGAACCCCCGAACTTCCCGAAAGTTCGGCCCGGATTTCAGAACCCCATTGAAATCAATGGGACCCGAACTTCGGTAATCAAAAAACACAATTTTGAAGCCCTAAAACCCAATAAATGCCCCTAAAAAGTGCATAGGGCTCTGGGTCATGCCCCAGGGACTATTAATCACACAAAAAAAGTTCTTAAAAATTGTCATTTTTGATAGAGAGCCAATTATTGAAAAAATTATTGAAAAAAAAAAATGAGATTTCTTTGGATTTAGTGTCCGGGGGGTCTAAAAAGTGTACCTGTGAAGTTTCAGCTCTGTAGCATGTCCAGAACCAGAAAAAAAACGTTGGTGTGTATTAGAATTAGTATAAAACAGGGATATGGCTCCGCTATTTTCACACCCTGCCGGTTTTGTAGCAAGCGTTTTTTTTGGCCATTTTTTGGGGGTTATTGGAGGCAGGCATAACATCAGAACTTCTGTGTAGGGATATATATACACACACACTTATATGTATATATACACATACACATATATAGGTGTGAAAGTAGCAGAACATTATGCTTGCGCTAATGAAATAATTAACACCCATATGGCTTCTGTGCTATCACACCTATATGTGTGTATGTGTATAAATACATATAAGTGTGTGTGTATATATACCCCTATACAGAATTTCAGAGGTTTTGCCTGCCTTCAAAGACCCCAAAAAATGCCCAAAAAAAACACCTGCAATAACACACCTGGGCGTTTTTTTGGCGCAGGTGTTTTATTGGGCATTTTTTGTGGGTCTTTGGAGGCAGGCAAAACATCTGAACTTCTGTATAAGGGTATATATACACACACACTTATATGTATTTATACACATACACATATATAGGTGTGAAAGTAGCAGAACACTATGCTTGCGCTAATGAAATAATTAACACCCATATGGCTTCTCTGCTATCACACCTATATGTGTGTATGTGTATAAATACATATAAGTGTGTGTGTATATATATACCCCTATACAGAAGTTCAGATGTTTTGCCTGCCTCCAAAGACCCACAACAAATGCCCGAAAAAATGCCTGCGCCAAAAAAAAACGCCCAGGTGTGTTATTGCAGGCGTTTTTTTTGGGCATTTTTTTGGGGTCTTTGGAGGCAAACAAAACATCTGAACTTCTGTATAGGGGTATATATACACACACACATATGTATTTATACACATACACACATATAGGTGTGCTAGCAGAGAAGCCGTATGGGTGTTAATTATTTCATTAGCGCAAGCATAGTGTTCTGCTACTTTCACACCTATATATGTGTATGTGTATATATACATATAAGTGTGTGTGTATATATACCCCTACACAGAAGTTCAGATGTTTTGCCTGCCTCCAAAGACCCACAAAAAATGCCCAAAAAACCACCTGTGCCAAAAAAACGCCCATGTGTGTTATTGCAGGCGTTTTTTGGGCATTTTTTTAAGGCATCAGCATACCAAGACAATTTCATGCTTCCAACTTTGTGGGAGCAGTTTAGGGTTGGCCTCTTCCTGTTCCAACATGACTTCACACCAGTGCACAAAGCAAGGTCAACAAAAAAAGAACCCCATACCATGATCCCCCTCCACCACATGATTTGGAAGTCCATAAAGACATGGATGAACGAGTTTGGGGTGGAGGACCTTGACTGGCTTGCACAGAGTTCTGACCTCAACCCGACAGAACACCTTTGGGATGAATTAGAGTGCAGACTGCAAGCCAGACTCTCTCATTCAACATCAATGCCTGACCTCCCAAATTCGTTTCTGGAAGAATGGTCAAACAATCCCAAAGACACACTCCCAAACCTTGTGGAAGGCCTTCCCAGAAGTGTTAAAACAGGTAAAGCTGCAACCCACCGGGCCGACCCATCATCAGTGGGATAGACTCAGTTTACAAGTCGCATTGGAAAGTATATTGACTGATACCTGCAACCACATGTTATTAATACTCCCTCCTGCCTCAGGGACTCTACGCAAGTTCTTAATTTTTTGAGTAGTGTACAGTGGAAAGAGAGTTATCTTTTAGTTACGGCGGACGTTAATTCGCTGTATACTATAATTTCCCATGAACACGGCTATGGTGCAGTAGAAGCTTTCCTGAGTAGAGATGATTCTGTCGTTCCCATTCAATGACAATTTATTTTGTCTTTGTTATTGTTTGCCATGCAGCACAATTATTTTTGGCTTGGTGGCTCCTATTTTTTGCAAACCAGGGGAGTCGCCATGGGCGCAAGATTTGCGCCAAGCATGGCAAACTTGTTCATAGCCAAATTGGAGGAGGATGTCATCTATGCCCACCAGAGACCCCAATTGGTTCTCTGGCGGCGCTATATAGATGACGTCCTCCTTCTTTGGGATGGCGATAGAAGATCTCTTGACCTATTCATTGAGGAACTTAATTCTAACTTATTGGGTATCATACTACAGTATGAAATTAGTAACCAAAGTATCAATTTTTTAGATCTTAAGATTGAGATTAGGAATGATTCCATTGTGACCAGTACTTATTTCAAGAGTACTGATCGCAATGGTTTCATAGATCAAGGTAGCTGTCATCACCCCTCTTGGTTGGGCTCAGTGCCCAAGAGTCAGTTCCTTAGGTTACGCCGTAACTGCACTGAGAAAGATGATTATTTGAGACAAGCAAATGTCCTAAAAAATAGATTTTTGGATAAAGGATATAATGCTGCTACCTTAGATTCCATTATCCAGGACATAGGCCAACGAGATAGGTCTTCTTTATTGGAGGTAAGAAACAAAGCACCCACTAAATCAGATAGGTTCAGTTTTTCTTTTGTAACTACATTCTCAAGGCAATATCGAGATGTTAAGCGTATTTTTAAAAAGCACTGGGGGTTCTTAAGAATGATGGGTTGTTGGGTCCCTCATTACCTGAGGCTCCCCCAGTTGTTTTCAGAGTAGTTCCTCCCCTACATCTACAGGTTGCCCCTAATGTTCTGGATAGACCCAATCGTGTCTCCTTTTTTCAGAATCTGAACAGTTTCTTCCCTTGTTGGAAGTGTGCAGTATGAACATCTAAAACCTTTCAGATTAAACCATTTATTTGTTGTTCCACCACTAATGTAGTGTATCTGCTTGAATGACCCTGCGGCCTTCAATACATAGGCCGCACGGTGAGGACCCTTGCAGTTAGGGTTAATGAGCACCTTGGGAATATCCGTAGGGGCTTTTTGAAACATAGTGTTTCCAAGCACTACGCTAAACACCATGCAGAAGATCCCACTGGTACAAAAATCTGGGGAATCGACAAATTCACTCCCCCACTGGAGAGGCAGTAAAGTCTGGCGGGAGATCTCTAGACTTGAGACCCGCTGGATATTTGATATGAGAACCTACTCTCCGTGGGGAATGAATGTCGAATGGGATGTGAATTGCCATATTAATAATAGCTGAACTTATCCTGACCTTGGTTTAATTTCATTCATTACTTATGTATTTTTAACATATTTTTTGTCATATTATATGTTTTGCAGTAATCATTATTTTTTATATTGCCTCATATTGCTCTTAGATTAATGTGAGCCATGTTTGTGTGGCAATTTTTTATATATATATTTATGTATAATATGCTATGTTTGTGCGAGTATTTTATATAAATTTTTGTATATTACAAAGGTTTTTATATTTCATATTGTGTCAGCCTTGCTTATAAGGTATCATTACGGCAGCCACCGGTCTCATAAACCTGTCCGTTTTGCCATAATGGTCCTGTAGTTGCCCCGTCTGGTTTGTGAGTTCCGCCCTGTCCTTGTTTCCGGCAGTTTCAGGGAAACAGGTTAGGCTGCGCTTTCCTGTTTCCTGTATGCTTGGTTGCGGGACTGGAGTGTGTGGAGCGCACATAGTGACTGCTTCCTGCATGTCACTTCCTGGCATCGGGCTTTTAATACTGTGTGCCCGCATCATCATACCACACCTCTGATGATGTCGCAAGTTTGACGATACGCGTAAGGCGGACGTATCGGTGTGGAGCACGCCACACACGGTTTTCAAATGATTGCAAAGCTGATGTTTTAACAACTCGAATGTAAGTGCATTACTTTTAATAAATCTTATATGTTTGGACGAACTTCACTATTGGCTGTCCTTTGTCCTCTTCCGAGTTTATTCTGCCAGGGACAGCGGTATATGATTTGTGGGAATCATCATACTTTTCTACTAAGAGGTCTTGTGTCTGCTGTGGAGTGAATTAAGATCCATTAAATCCATCAAGGTTCACATCATTCAATGCCTGTTTTGTGAAAGGAGAGTCATTTCCTCTGGTAAGGTGCCATGAGTGTTAGCACAGGGTGCAATTAAGATTTCCTACTGTGCACGGGTGATTGGCTGACCGGGATCTGGTCTTTTCCTCCTTTTTCAGCTTTGTCTACAAGACTGTAATTTGGACTTTATTGTTTTGAGAATATATGATTTATCATTTTCACATTTGCATACATTTGGCGCAGCTCTTTACCTATTTTATATATATATATATATATATATATATATATATATATATATATATATATATACAGTATCTCACAAAAGTGAGTACACCCCTCACATTTTTGTAAATATTTTATTATATCTTTTCATGTGACAACACTCAAGAAATGACACTTTGCTACAATGTTAAGTAGTGAGTGTACAGCTTGTAACAATGTAAATTTTTTGTTCCCTCAAAATAACTCAACACACAGCCATTAATGTCTAAACTGCTGGCAACAAAAGTGAGCACACCCCTAAAAGAAGATGTCCAAATTGGGTCCAAAGGGTCAATATTTTGTGTGGCCACCATTATTTTCCAGCACTGCCTTAATCCTCTTTGGCATGGAGTTCATCAGAGCTTCACAGGTTGCCAATGGAGTCCTCCTTCATGGTGACATCACAGAGCTGGAGGATGTTAGAGACCTTGTGCTCCTCCACCTTCCGTTTGAGGATGTCCTACAGATGCGCAATAGGGTTTAGGTCAGGAGACATGCTTGGCAAGTCCATCACCTTTACACTCAGCTTCTTTAGCAAGGCATTGATCGTCTTAAAGGTATGTTTGGGGTCGTTATCATGTTGGAATACTGCCCTGCGTCCCAGACTCCAAAGGGGGATTATGCTCTGCTTCAGTATGTCACAGTACATGTTGGCATTCATGGTTCCCTCAATGAACTGTAGCTCCCCAGTGCCGACAGCACTCATACGTCTACATACGTCTATTTCCCAAAGACAACCTCTGAATATGACGCTGAGCACGTGCACTCAACTTCTTTGGTTGACCATGGCGAGTCCTGTTCTGAGTGGAACCTGTCCTGTTAAACCGCTGGATGGTCTTGGCTACCGTGCTGCTGCTCAGTTTCAGGGTCTTGGCAATCTTCTTATAGCCTAGGCCCACTTTATGTAAAGCAACAATTCTTTTTTTAAGGTCCGCAGAGATCTTTGACATGAGGTGCCATGCTGAACTTTCAGCGACCAGTATGAGAGAGTGAGAGCGATAACACCAAATTTAACACGCCTGCTCCCCATTCACACCTGAGACCTTGTAACATGAACAAGTCACATGACACCGGGAGGGAAAATGGCTAATTGAGCCCAATTTGGACATTTTTACTCAGGGGTGTACTCACTTACGTTGCCAGTGGTTTAGACATTAATGGCTGTGTGTTGAGTTATTTTGAGGGAACAGCAAATTTACACTGTTATACAAGCTGTACACCCACTACTTTACATTGTAGCAAAGTGTCATTTCTTCAATGTTGTCACATGAAAAGATATAATAGAATATTTACAAAAATGTGAGGGTTGTACTCACTTTTGTGAGATGCTGTGTATGTGTGTGTATTTGTATATATATATATATATATATATACGTATATGGGTGTGTGTGTGTGCACAATTCCACCAGGACTCTTATTGAACCCTTTGCTGATATTACCTATTTGTACATGCCTGTAATATTAATAATCTTTCCTTGGATAAACCTTGCATTATTTTTATACTGATGTGCATCTGTATACTTATATTTATTGTTATATGCTGGTTACAGTAGTTTATCTTCTTCCAATTACTTTGATTGGATTACTGGTTCATTTCCCAGGAAGGAAATCCCCACTCACCACAAAGGCCCTCCCCAACTTTGTTATCAAACCCATCTTTCACTTATCTATGGTCCTGGTTCTCCAGTTTATCTACAGATTAACACAATATCTTGTTTGGGGAGGGCCATTTCCTATAACCTCCCCCACCCCACCCCCCCCCAAAAAAAGGGGCTAAATTAATTTTATTTCCCTCTTTTTTGCCTTTATTTTCTTTCCCTTTTCTTTATATCTTCATAAAAGCTAAAAAGGTTAGCATACTGAGCCCTAAATCCCATACCAGAACTGATACCACAGTTGTAAGAGAAAAATCTGAAACAGGAAATAGGGGACTTAAAAGACAAGGACTGGATAACACCAGGTTCCTTGTTAATGTATGAATTTCATTTAAATGCACACCCTTTACATGGAGGCAGTTGGGAAAAATGGCTTATTTTTACACTTCAAAGCTGCTTATAGTTTGACATTCTTTATAATATAATGCCTAAATCAGAGTTTCATTTTTACAGCACAATTTTGCTGTCTTATTGAGGATAATACCTAAGTTAGAGTTTTGTTTTGTCACTTGGGAATTCTTTTTTCAGTATCAATTACTCTTTCTCCTACAATTTTCATTCACTACCTTTTCTACTTTATTGCCCAATCTTGCTCTCCCCGTACCTCTGCATTCCTCCCTGACACAACAAATCCACACGGATGCTATTCCTCTGAGCCAGATCATTTCCCAGAAGGACACTACCCATTCCCACAACTCTGCAATACTCCTGGCCAGATGCCGTCCCTGAAGACATCTTAATATCCCTAAACACCATCCCATTATTTTCAATCTTGTTGCGCTTCCCATTTAAATGTATACTATAAACCAACAAAAATGCAATAAAAAACCAAAATATACAATAATCCAATATATAATTTCTCAATAAATATATATTGGTGAACAAATCAGTAAATAAAAATTCATTCATATAAAATATGTCCCACAATCGCAAACAAATATACTATAAATCCTTGGATTGAGAGTAACTTGTTTGAGAGTGTTTTGCAAGACAAGCAACATTTTTTTATAAAGTAAAAAGTGAAGAGAGGTGTCATTAAGTGTAGCAATATGGTAACATTTAATGAAGGTACAACATTTTGCAACTCACATGGTTGATGATTAAAACAGGCACATCTAAGTATGCAGGTATTAGGGGTAAAGCTGTCCACATAGACCATCCTCCACACTGCCATTGACGTCATCCCTTCCACACTGCACTCCACAAGTGTTTCAAGCCTCGCTTTCAGACCGCTCTAATGCAGTGTAGTCTTCCCATTCACAACTGCAGACTAACGGTGGTGAGAGCCAGCGTTGAGGAGGATGGTGTATGTGGACAGCTTTACCCCAATTGCCTGCATTCTTAGACGTGCCTCTTTTAATCATCAACCATGTGAGTTGCTAAATGTTGTAAATGTTAAACCTTCATTAAATATAATCATATTGCTACACTTAGAGGCACCTCTCTTCTCTTTTATGTTCAATAATCTTTATTGGTTTTACCCTTGGACAACATACAAAACAGCAATAGGAACTAGACAGAATGGAAAATACAGTAGTGACTCAAACAAGGTAGTGATTTGTTATGTTGCCGCGCAGGGCACATGTGAATAAAGCAGCAAAAAATAAGGTACGCTGCAATCCAACCAGCATTACAACCTCAACCCACCCCAGGGTCACCCAAAGGAGCCAAATCCCCATACAGGGCCAGGCAACCCCAACTGGGAACAACCTGTGACCTGACCAGAGGAGGCATGACCCCCCTAGGCAAGTCAAACATTTTATCAATAACTTCGGCTAACTGTGCCCCAACCCAGAAGGTTCATGCGCAGGAATGCTACTGCGAAGAAGCCGCAATGTGAGGAGGGGGGAGGGAACAAGGCGAGAAAATAGATAAAAGGGTAGTAGAGAGGTAGTAGGAAGGTGGGGGCAAGAGAAGAATGAATAGACACAAGAAACAATAAAACATCAACCACAGTAAGGTTTGTCATCACAATCCATAGTGAATAATGTACCAGGATTTCCAAGGTTCCCATCCAGCTGCCATCTTGCATAGGGTGTCATTAGCCGACGCAAACATCAACTCGTAAGTGGCGTGCATTTTCACAGTGTCAATAACCTCCTCAGTTTCAGGGAAGAGGGATCCCTCCAGTGTCTCACCAATGTCCACCTGGCCGCCAGCAGGATGTGCGTGTATACAGTGCGAATCGAGAAGGGGATTCTGTCTAAACCCAGGGAGCACAAGGCCTTGTTGGGGGAGCTAGTAACCCTGACGCCCGTGACTTTGCTGGCCAAATCAAAGGTATCTGACCAGAAGCCAGTCAGGCAGGGGCAGGACCATAACGTGTAGATCAGGGACCCCTCCCTCCCGCATCCCAGCCAACATTCCGAGGAAGTTGTTGGGGAAAATTTAGCAATCCTCTGCGCTTTAAGATACCACCGCAGGAGGATTTTTTGAATAAGTTCCCATAGGTTGGTATATTTAGTCACCGAGTACGTGTGTGATAAAGCTGTTTCCCAAGTTAGCGAGTCGTGAGTGATACCAAAGTCTCTTTTCCAATGCAGTATAGGGGTAGATTTGACAAAGATGTATTTTCGGTTGAGAGTTCTATAGAGTAGGTTGATGCCCCTAGATTTGGCTTGGTGCGGAGTGTAAAACTTAGCAATTTGAAAAGGTATGACAATGGCAGTGTTGGGTTTGTTTCTTAGGAAGTGAGAAATTTGCATGAATTTGTAATAGTCTTGGGAGCGTAGATCATAGGTGAGTTGTAGGGCTCGGAAGGTCTGTGTGATGGGGCCAACTTGAAGGTCATCTATTGTGATAATTCAACGGTTCAGCCAATGTCCGAAGAATAAGTCAGGAATGATATGGGGAACACTAGTTATGGGCAAAGGGATTTTGTGAACTTTGCAGAGGAGCTGTGCCAAAAATCGCATGTGGAGGGTATTGGTTGCGTACACGTTTACCAGGGTGTATCTGACTGAGTTTATATCACAGATAACAATAACATAACAGCCGTGGTTACCAGCCAGTTCCTGGTGCAATGTGAAAGAAACTGTGTCCCTAACTGCCACCAGCACGCCCCTGGTCTTGGAGTCCGCACTAGCTGTAAACACATAGGGGAAGCTAAAGTGAGTGCAGGATGGGGGCTGCAGTTTGGAGAAATGCATCTCCTGCACACAGAGGACATCACACACATGGGAGGTGGCCTCCAGCCACACAGTCCTGTGCTTGGCCGGGTGATTTAGGCCCCTGGCGTTAATGGAGAGTATCTTCACTCCCATGGAAAGTCAGTAGAATAAGGCGTGTAGAAGGAATGTGCATTTGTACTTACAAGTTGGGGTAGGCAGACTGCGAGGGGACTCACACGGTACGGCTGAGCAGGATGGTTCCTCCGGATGTAGTAGCAGGATAAGCTGGAGCAGCAAAAGCTGCAGTAGAGCCAGAAGATGAGAAGATGAAGGCTATGGTTTCACAAGGAAAAAACAAAAAGAGTAATAACAGGAAAAACAAGTACATAAGCACAAAGGCAGTCCACAAGCAGCAGCATGCTGCTTAACAGGAAATTGGGGTAAGTGTGTGGCAAGCGT
The DNA here is from genome assembly GCF_965119305.1 of Pelophylax lessonae. Lineage (NCBI taxonomy): Eukaryota > Metazoa > Chordata > Amphibia > Anura > Ranidae > Pelophylax > Pelophylax lessonae. Next base: position 100,856,269 of record NC_138774.1, on the reverse strand, counting down.
GAGGGAGCTCGCACAACCTCAAGGGGAGTATCGCCAACAAGGCACTTTTGTACTAATACCTAGGCCCCATCAACCACATTCATTTGTGAGAGCGGGAGTTTTTATGCATCAACTGGTGCCACTCAGGTTCCAGGTGTACATGCAGGCGCTGAGCTATGTCCGAATTTTGAGGATCAGGGATGATGTCCCACATCTTCAGCAGAGATAGGCCCTTGTCTAGGGAGTCCACCACATAGGTGGAGCCATTGCGGGTGACCGTGAGTTTGGTAGGAACCCCTATTTATACACAATTTTATGGTTATGAAGAGCCTTAGTGATAGTGGTGAGGTTCCTATGCTTTTGGAGTGTATATTGCGAGAGGTCCGCAAAAACCTGAAGGTGGGCATGTTGCGGAGGGAACAAGGCCCTATCCCTTGTAGCAGTCATTCATTTTCCTTGATATGGTAAAAATGTAGTCTCAGGATCACGTCCCTCAGGACATTGTCAGACAGGTAGGAAACTTAGGGAGGCGATGGATCCTATCAATGGTCACATCCATGGCCGTAGCCTCAGGTAACAGGGTTTGGAATAGGTCTGTGGCAAAGGTGGGGAGTTCCCCCTGCGGGACCAACTCTGGTACCCCTCTTATTTTCAAATTGTTGTGTCTCGCCCTGTTCTCCACATCCGCCATTTTTGCTTTCAGGTTGTCCAGCTTATCCTCCCTGCTTTCATTAACATCAATCAGCTCATTAATAGTGGATGCAAACTCCCCCATTTAATTTCAACATGATCCACTCCTTGTTCAACTGCATGGAGGTCTTTTCCATCTTTGTGCATGCAGGAAACTAAACTAGGTCAGTCTGTAGGGAGCTCCTAAGGGACATGAGCATGTCCTTCAACACTGTATCTAGTACTGGCTGGTTGTTAGTGGGAAAGTCATTAATAGAGTCAGGGAGGGCCCTGGTGTCTTCACTATCATCTCCCATAGGACTCACCTCCTTGTTGCCAAAAGTGTCCCTCACATGCAAACCGAAGGCCTCAGGGCTCACAGAGTGCGGCGTGGAGCTGAAGGGTGGCCCGGGTTTCTGATTGGTGATCCGTGTCCCTTCCTGGAGATGCGGCCCGGATGGGAGGAGGTGAGCAGACAGAGCGGTGTGGGAGCTGACCGGCGCCATCAGCTTTTGAGGAATGCCACCCTCCCGCCGCTTCTTGGAGACATTCCCTGCCATCTTGGGAAGTGAATGCGCCTATTCAGGTGGTGATGGCGTAGGCTGTGAGCCGGGATGGAGCCGGATTGTGCCCTGATGCGTTTAAAGGACTTTTGTGAAGATCCTCTTGGTCTATAGACCACTGTTGTCGCAAGAAGTGTTGAAAGAGGACACTTTGCAAAGATCCTTTGGGCCAACGAGCCAGAATAACTAAGTGTAAGAGAAAGGACACTTTACGAAGATACTTTGTTTAAAGGACACTTTGCGAAGATCCTTTTGGCCAACAGGCCAGGAAAATTAATTGTAAGAGAAGGGACATTTTGCGAAGATACGTTGTTTAAAGGACACTTTGCGAATATTCTTTAGGCCAGTGGGCCAGAGAAATGCTGAAGGAAACTTTGTGCAAGTTGTCACCTTGTGAGAAAAGGGTGGCAGCTTATTGCCTCTGCAGACAGGGGGATGCCAGAGTGAAGGCTCCCTTGAAGAGTGCTACAGAGAGAAGATGTGTTGCCTCAGTGTTACAGAAGTAAAGGACACTGTGAACACCAGTCAAGTGGACTCTACATTTCCTCATCCTAACTTGTGGGTCTGACTAGAATAGGAAAGAGTCAGTGCCCGGGTATCTGAGAGGGACTGTACCCCATACTAGTCTAACATGGTTCTCAGATGGAACAGGTGATAATGTGTTTGTTAGCTTGGCAGGATTTGTTCTGTTTTGTTTATTACAGGTGCACAGCAGAGCGACGAGTCAAGTGTGACCTTAGGGGGTTGGCAGTGTTGGAAATCTCTATGGAAATGTTAGAGCTAGAGATGATGCTGCCGGTGAGAAGGTCGCCTTTATGGAGAGGGCAGTCTCACCATGAGTATATAGGATGTGTAGATTGCTGTGTACTCATATTTTTCCTTTGCAGGCTTGCAGAGGACCTTCGGGCCTTGGAGAGGCCATCCAATGTCCTCAATGTACATATGTAAAGTTGTCATGTGTAGTTTAGTTAGTTAAGATGTTTACCTTTACCTTTCAAGCGGATTTTTGTTTGGCTTGTTTGGCGGGGGATGCACCCAGTACCTTTCTATGTGTAAATATTGTACAGCAGAAATATATATTTTTTCACGTAACTTGTTGTATTCACTGGCCACATATGGGGTATGCCCCATTGTCCTGTAAATATGTTATTTCCCTTTCCCCCTTTCCAAGTTTGTGGGATACTCCTTGTAAATTTTTGTACAGGTATTTTTGTGGGGGCAGATGACCAGCGCCAATGAGGACATGGCTCAGTTTGGCGGAGGGAGGATGTAGCACCTCCTAGGTAGTTGCTAGAGAGAAAGTATAGTTTTGGGTCCTGTCCGCTTACTAGAAGGACTGCAGGTAAATCTATATTGCTTCCACAAACAACCAGGTGAGGCAAAGTGAGAGTTGTCCTTATCCAATGTGAATAGTTACAGTTGGAGTATCCCACTATTCCCTTCTCCCATACAAGTTCCAAAATAAACACTAAAAATCAATACCCCTGGACTGCTTATTTTGTGATGAGCCACCGGGAGTGTTGGTAAGCAGAGGAGGCCCGAGAATTCATCTTACTGCTGGCCCTATGGGGACAGAGCTACATCTGCATCTACATCTCTTACACATACTGCCCATGGCCATACTTATCACACTCAGTCCTAGCACATTCTGCCCCTGCACTCCTTTTCTGCTGTTAGTCTGTGCTGTAACACTGTCTGCACTCCTCTTTGGCACATACTGGTTAGTGGATGGAAGCATTCTCTGAATGCACATTTTAGAACACCTCCCTTAAGAAATTACAGTTATGTTAGTCTGGTGCCTGACTATTGGAGAAAATGACCGTAAAAAAAAATGTGTAAAACAATATAGCCCTGATTGCTTCAGAGCTCCAACTCTCCCTTTTCAAACGGCTCAGTAGGGTATTAAAGCATGTTAATATGAAGGCAGATTCAAGTGGGAATAAAGTAAGCCATTTCTTTGTCAGTTTGTCGGTGTTTGGAGGCAGGCATTGACATCTAACAAAAAGCTTGTAATCTGCCAAAAAAGAAGCTCATGTACTTTTTTGAGCTTTAGGCGTTTTGCTTCAGGCGACAAAATGCTCATATCTGAACAGGGGCCATTGAAATTAATAGGCTTTTGCTTGCTGGGCGTTTTCAGACGTTAGAGATGAGCGTTTTACGAGCTGAAAAATGCTTAGGTGTGAACAGGGCCTAACAGAGTCCAATTAAGGTAGCACAAGTCAAAATAAATCCATAGGTTCTAGACCTGACTGGGAAACTCGACTGGGCTCCCCCTAAGGGGTGGTACAGTTGGCCAGAGTTACGGCTACATTTTGGCAGATTTCTCCCAACCTCTCTATAGGGCACTAATGAGCCCCTATTTACCATGGTATGACCTTCAGGAGGGGGTAACTTTCTGAAAAGAACAGGAAAACCTGTTTAGCAACATTAATCCTTCCTTCTCATACACCACCAGCCCAGCAGGTCAACCTAATGAAATGGTGCAACAAATCTCGGAGCATGAACACAGTGTAAGAAAAACGTTAACGTGTCACATGACGAATCTGATTAAATTTAAAAAAAAAGCATAAAAACATACTAGGTGGCCTCTAGAGCTGGGGGGGGGGGGGGGGGGGGTTTAAATTATGTTTCAGTGCATACATTACTGGATTAACGAGTGTATTCTAACATTTTCCTGGAGTTCTGATTAAACCTTTTCAAACCTTGTTTTTAACATACTTGTCTTCCGGAGGTCAGATTTGTATTTTACATATGCGTGTCGTGGCTCTTGTTAAGTTGCACAGCTCAATCCCATTAAAATCCTACAGATGGCTCTCAAATAATTTCATTGCAAGTGTGTGAATAAAACCTTTTCAGTTCAAGCTTGACACCTCATGGTATTTATAGTTCACTTTCCCTTAGGCACATGTGAATCATACTACCATTACATGAAATCAAATCCCTTTACTCCATATATGTGTTTATATGTAATGGGACTATTTATATGATAAAGAAGAGGATCTCTTCCAATCCTCTCTTAAGGTCTGATGTTTGAATTTTCTCCACAAGTCCTTAACTGCAAAGACAAGAAAAATGAAGAAAAAAGAAAAGGTGCCAGAAAGAAATGTACATTCTAGCTGTGACTCTTTCCTCTTACTGCCCTTAGTCATTGACCCACAAATGCCCTGTTACAGGGAGAATCTGACAACTGTACGCTTCCTGGAAAGCGATACACTTTTCAGAAAAAATTGGCTGAATATAGATAGATTGGCAAATATCTATTGGGTGCTGAACTATTTATCTATTGTTGTAAACAATCGCTGAAACTTACTAAAAGATTTGCTTAAATGGTGCACGCATGGTCAGTGGTGTATTTAGGATTTGTGCTGCCCTAGGCCTGACTAAACTCGTGCACTCCCTAATTTAAATATGACCCCCCCCCCCTTCCTGCCAAGGCCACTACCCTTCCTTTTTAAGACCCCCATGCCATCTGCAAACTCCACCCCTTCCTCTTTAGACTTCAGCAGTGTAGTGGCTGGTGCAAGAGGACCCTAAGCTGTGTTGAGAGGCTTTTGCTTGCTTCAAGTAGGTTTTCCATACCTACGCAAATCTATTGGACGTTTTTGGGGGTGCCAGACCGATTTGCCTCATAGGCCCTGCTACCCGGCCCAGTCCGGCCCATAAGAATGGCGCTACACTAAAAGCCGAGAGGAGGCTGTATTTTTCATGCGGGGGTTGCTTTTTTGTCGCCCCCCCCCCCCCTGCAAAGTTCTGCCCTAGGCCTGGGCCTTGTTGGCCTAGGCCAAGATACAGCATGGTACATTGGTCCTTTACAACTGCCAAACTTCAGGTGACCTCTAACAGGCATAAGACAGGTTAAGGCTGAAATCCAGGCAGATATAAAATACATAAATTGATGCAGCTCCTTCATAAATCATCAAGGTATACCTAAAGGTAGTGGAGAGGGATTAGAACACCTGTCAGGTTTTTATTGCTGCCTGTGTTATCATTTTGGAGATTCACCCTCACTATTTATCCTGTGTACCATTATAATTGAAAGTGAAAGTAAAAGAAAATCCCAAATTTTGGGTTGTCCCCAGAACAGGAATGGAGTGGAAACCTTACAATGAGGACTCTAGTTCTGGTGACCCTGATGACACATCTGGATTCCCTCACTTTGGAGGGGTTTCCGATTCCTTTCTGTTTTGGCTATGGACAGGAAGTGAAGGAAAATCTCCCCAAAAGGGACATTGGATGATAAAAAAAAACCTGACAGGGGTTATTACCCTCCCCTAAAGTTATGCTTTTAGTTCTAATCAAAATGTATTTTGTAACGCAGCTAGTGTGAATATCTTAGTCTAACTTGGAATCAGCCTCTTACAATCCCATATACAGCAGCACCTAAACTGGAAAAGGATGGGTCAGAGCTGGGGGCCACTGGGAGCTTCCTCAGTATTAGTAGGGGTGATGAAGGTGGTGCTACCATCTGAGGAAAGTCACAGAATGTCTACTGTAGAAACTGTTAGTTTTTGTCTGTAGGGGGAATGTAAATGGAAAGGTCTATCCCCACCTTTATACCCCCTTTCCCTTGTTCTTTTTCTTCTGCCCTTTGTTTCTTGTCCTACTAAATACTGCTGGCAATCAAATATAGAGGGATGCAGGGCAGGGCTGGCAGCTACTGCATGTTCTCTGTCCCTATTGCAAATGTAGAAGCATAATGAAATACTAGGGGAGGGGTGTGTAAAATCTATGGCCTCTGAGCTGTGCAGTGCAGTGCAGCTAGCATAAATAAAGCCAAGATGTCAAAAATAATCCTAGGTCCTGCTGCTATGCATGCACAACAGCTTAGAAACCAGCTGAGAAAATCGCAAGACACTGTTTTGCAATGCACTATTTTATTTTGCATTTTTAGAGTATTTGCAACAAAACAAAGCTTTTTGTTTAATAGGGGCCCGAGTTGCTATAGTTGCTATTTTGAATGAAGGCAAACCTGCAAATACTTCTGTAAATACTTAGCTTTCTTTCTGCTTGCACCTCCTATCTCCGCTGCCTTGTTGCATGATAAGGGTTTAAGAGAAGGCTTCTCTTATTTTGGAGTTACAGTGCCTTGCGAAAGTATTCGGCCCTCTTGAACTTTGCAAACTTTTGCCACATTTCAGGCTTCAAACATAAAGATATAAAACTGTAATTTTTTTTGAAGAATCAACAACAAGTGGGACACAATCATGAAGTGGAACGAAATTTATTGGATATTTCAAACTTTGTTAACAAATAAAAAACTGAAAAATTGGGCATGCAAAATTATTCAGCCCCTTTACTTTCAGTGCAGCAAACTCTCTCCAGAAGTTCAGTGAGGATCTCTGAGTGATCCAATGTTGATCCAATGTTGACCTAAATGACTAACTGATAAATAGAATCCACCTGTGTGTAATCAAGTCTCCGTATAAATGCACCTGCACTGTGATAGTCTCAGAGGTCCGTTTAAAGCGCAGAGAGCATCATGAAGAACAAGGAACACACCAGGCAGGTCCGAGATACTGTTGTGGAGAAGTTTAAAGCCGGATTTGGATACAAAAAAGATTTCCCAAGCTTTAAACAGCCCAAGGAGCACTGTGCAAGCGATAATATTGAAATGGAAGGAGTATCAGACCACTGCAAATCTACGAAGACCTGGCCGTCCCTCTAAACTTTCAGCTCATACAAGGAGAAGACTGATCAGAGATGCAGCCAAGAGGCCCATGATCACTCTGGATGAACTGCAGAGATCTACAGCTGAGGTGGGAGACTCTGTCCGTAGGACAACAATCAGTCGTATACTGCACAAATCTGGCCTTTATGGAAGAGGGGCAAGAAGAAAGCCATTTCTTAAAGATATCCATAAAAAGTGTCGTTTAAAGTTTACCACAAGCCACCTGGGAGACACACCAAACATGTGGAAGAAGGTGCTCTGGTCAGATGAAACCAAAATCAAACTTTTTGGCAACAATGCAAAACGTTATGTTTGGCGTAAAAGCAACACAGCTCATCACCCTGAACACACCATCCCCACTGTCAAACATGGTGGTGGCAGCATCATGGTTTGGGCCTGCTTTTCTTCAGCAGGGACAGGGAAGATGGTTAAAATTGATGGGAAGATGGATGGAGCCAAATACAGGACCATCGACACAATTCTAATCTTTTTGGCTCTATAAACCACCACAATGGATTTGAAATGAAACAAACAAGATGCGCTTTAACTGCAGACTTTTAGCCTTAATTCAAGGGTATTTACATCCTAATCAGGTGAACGGTGTAGGAATTACAACAGTTTGTATATGTGCCTCCCACTTTTTAAGGGACCAAAAGTAATGGGACAGATTAACAATCATAAATCAAACTTTCACTTTTTAATACTTGGTTGCAAATCCTTTGCAGTCAATTACAGCCTGAAGTCTGGAAAGCATAGACATCACCAGATGCTGGGTTTCATCCCTGGTGATGCTCTGCCAGGCCTCTTCTGCGACTGTCTTCAGTTTCTGCTTGTTCTTGGGGCATTTTCCCTTCAGTTTTGTCTTCAGCAAGTGAAATGCATGCTCAATCGGATTCAGGTCAGGTGATTGACTTGGCCATTGCATAACATTCCACTTCTTTCCCTTAAAAAACTCTTTGGTTGCTTTCTCAGAATGCTTCGGGTCATTGTCCATCTGCACTGTGAAGCGCCGTCCAATGAGTTCTGAAGCATTTGGCTGTATATGAGCAGATAATATTCAGAATTCGTCTGCTGCTTTTGTCAGCAGTTACATCATAAATTCATCAATAAATGCAAGAGAACCAGTTCCATAGGCAGCCATACATGCCCACGCCATGGCACTACCACCACCATGCTTCACTGATGAGGTGGTATGCTTTGGATCATGAGCAGTTCCTTTCCTTCTCCATACTCTTCTCTTCCCATCACTCTGGTACAAGTTGATATTGGTCTCATCTGTCCATAGGATGTTGTTCCAGAACTGTGAAGGCTTTTTTAGATGTTATTTGGCAAACTCTAATCTGGCCTTCCTGTTTTTGATGCTCACCAATGGTTTACATCTTGTGGTGAACCCTCTGTATTCACTCTGTTGAAGTCTTCTCTTGATTGTTGACTATGACACACATACACCTACCTCTTGGAGAGTGTTCTCGATCTGGCCAACTGTTGTGAAGGGTGTTTTCTTCACCACGGAAAGAATTTTTCGGTCATCCACCACATTTGTTTTCTGTGGTCTTCCGGGTCTTTTGGTGTTGCTGAGCTCACCGATGCGTTCTTTCTTTTTAAGGATGTTCCAAACAGTTGATTTGGCCACACCTAAAGTTTTTGCTATCTCTCTGATGGGTTTGTTTTGTTTTTTTCAGCCTAATGATGGCTTGCTTCACTGATAGTGACAGCTCTTTGGATCTCATATTGAGATTTGACAGCAACAGATGCCAAATGCAAATAGCACACTTGAAATAAACTCTGGACCTTTTATCTGCTCTTTGTAAATGGGATAATGAGAAAATAGCACACACCTGGTAATGAAACAGCTGAGCAGCCAATTGTCCCATTACTTTTGGTCCCTTAAAAAGTGGAAGGCACATATACAAACTGTTGTAATTCCTACACCTTTCACCTGATTTGGATGTAAATACCCTCATATTAAAGCTGAAAGTCTGCAGTTAAAGCACATCTTGTTTGTTTCATTTCAAATCCATTGTGGTGGTGTATAGAGCCAAAAAGATTAGAATTGTGTCGATGTCCCAATATTTATGGACCTGTCTGTATATATATGTATATATATATTGTTTTGGGGTTCTAAGTAATTTTCTAGCAAAAAATACTGATTTTAACTAAACAACATGTGTAAGAAATAGGCTTGGTCCTTAAGTGGTTAAACATGTATTGTAATATGTTTTCATGAAAAACTCCTGTTTTCTTTATTGCATTTTGCTATCGCCAGAAAGAGTATATAGCAGTCTGCACAGGGTTCATCCAGAATTTCTAGTGTTAACATATGGTCACTTCCTTTTAGCACCCGATGGATTATAAACGGTACACGTGCAAGTTATTGGGATTTGAGCAAAGGTATATCTTATTTCTGTTGCATTGCAGGTCAGTGGCCAGACCTGTAACTGTAGCTTTCCTCCAACTTGTGTCTATCTGCCCCATGTTAGCACTATATCCACTGTAATATTTGCATTTTGCCGAGTAGGTTAGGGACTGGCCATAGAGGGAATAAAATCAGCTCAGCTGATCAGCTTAAACGTGTTTTGCAAATTGTGTGATCCAAAAATCCCTAGTTTTTTTATCAGAGTTTGCCAGAAAGAGGAGAGATATGACGGGTGTCACTTTGTTTGGGGGGCCCGTGGAACCCAGCTTACCTTAGAGAGGATGGGAAATCCCTGTCTCAGCTCTCCAGGTCCCTCCTATGTGTAAGTCACCCTGTGTCTATTGGGGCACAGGGTGACCGAGAAAATGATGGACAACTACTTAATGGACACTGAGAATATGGTTTGGATTACTGGGACAGTAATATTTATCCACAATATCCATTAAGAAATCTATGATACATTAATTCCACTGTATCAGAATGATGGAACATTGTATGAGCCTTGCCTCATAGATTATTGTAGGTAGGAGCTGGACAGTCTGCTACTGGGATCTCATTCTATTGTCTGTTTAATAAGGTGTTCTGTGTTTATACTTAGGATAATGTGTAATGTACTTTGTTTTAGCCTTGTTGCCGGAAGTTCAGCCACCCAGGCTGGTTTAAGTACTGAGTTAATTAGCATGTTAATTATATAATTGTCAGCTAGTAGTTGCTAAAGGGGGGAGATCACTGTTTGTATTGTTAATTGTGCTTATTAACTTACTATATTGTCTGCTAGGGGATGTATTTACAATTTTAATAATGTGTATTGTTACTTTATGAGTTTGATGTCGGCAAGTCTGACCTTGAATGAGATCCCTGCTTGTCCAGATGGTTAGCTTAATTAACTTAAAGTTTAGCTATGTTAATTATATTCCTGTGTGCAGTTTGTGTTGTTAGGATAATCAAGATCAATCATCAGGAGGGTGATGTCCTCCTGTGGGGTATATATTATGTGTGAGTTTGTTCAAAAAAGAGTTCCAGATCTCATGCAAGCTATTTGTTGGCTAGTCTTTTATGTTATGTGGCTATAATCTGATATCTACTGTATGTTCAGACTGGAAGAAGGGGTACACTGATGGAAGCACTCAAGCGGAGTGTGGGAGGGTTTCGTCACAGGTATATAGCAGTGTGTAGAGAGTTCATCCAGATTTTTTAGAGTCAAATCTCCCTAATGGGACACAGGCGGGGGAGAAAAGTCTGACAATGTTTTAAATACTTCCCTACTCTATCAAAAAAAAAAAAAAAGGTTTTTGCCCACTGACTATTCATTTTACAATGTGGCACCTCTGCTGTTTCCCCCAGTAATATCTGCCTATGCTTTGCTAAATAGATCCTAGAATTTGCTTTTGTTTGGATATTCTGTTTAGGATTGATTGCTGATGTTTCCTGAAAGTTTTTTTTTTTTTTTTTTAATTCATTCTAACTGATCAGTAAATAAGAGTGCCAACCCAGAAGACAACTAGAAATGCCAGTGTCAGCTTCTCTTGACCTTGGAGAGGAACCAAACTTTCTAACTAGTAAGCTTGACTAGGCAGAGAAACGATTCCTGTACACATAGCTGCAACAAAAATTATATAGCCTATATAAAAATCAATAAATAATAAATAAACTGTGATTGGCTTCTGCCATGTAACGAGATTCCACAAAACACAGTGTGTCCTTATATATCGTATTTCTTATATGTGACTGGTTTAGGAAGCTGGATGATAATGGAAAAATGAGAGGCAATTATAGATAGCAGGAATCTGGTAGAATATTTTTGTCGGCTATTAATAGCTATATCATTCACATCAGGCCAAGGCTGAATTTACTGGATGTGTGAACATGCTACACAATAGATGCAATTCATTAAACTATAGAGCTAGGTGTTATTTGCCATAACAATCTTTATTTTCAGCCGAGTTATTTGTTGTTTTTCAGCTTCTATTGGCTCTCCTTGCAGAAAACAAGAGTCGTTTTGGGATATAATGACCATTATAACTTAGCAAATTGAGCTCTATCCAGTGGGATTATCTCTAGAAACTAGAGCAAAGAAGAATGGAACCATAGCCCATGACAATCAGTCTGATTCCAGCTCCCATATTTGTCTAGTGCTGGGTAGAAAATGAAAACTGATCTCTGATCGCCTGCTATAGGTAATACCAGTTACAAAAGTTGTTTTGGGTTAGAAGAGCCTAATACTGTTTTTAGAAATTTTAGAACCATGTGAGCATGGGATTCAGCAACAATGAAGTGCCACAGCAGCATGCTCATTTAGTGGAGTGGCCAAATGGTCTGATTTTGACAGGCCTTTATAGGGGTTAAATTATAGTAATATGGCCTCCAAATCATATAGCATTGATTGACATATTTACAAAGATAGCTCCATATCTCTAAACTGTAGTAACACATGAGTAAATAAAGCAATATACAGACAAAACACAGATAATTATGATAAGATGTGGGCCACACAATGGCAATCATGGAAGTAGATGGGCAGCAAATTGTCAGTCATGAAAATATGCGGGCAATAAATGGGGGTAACACACTGACAAATAATGCCAATAAAAGGGCAATTGTGATAAAACAAAGGCAGAAAATGGCAATGATGACAATATAAAGGTAGCAAAACCAGTAATGGTGGCAATACAAGGGTAACTAAATGGGCAGCAATGGCAATACAAGGGTAACAAAATGGGCAATGGTTTTAATACCAGGGCAAAAAAACAGACAAAGGTTGCAATACCTGGGCAACAATTGGGCTATGATGATAATGCATAGGCCACAAACAGGCAATGATATCAATGTTTAGGCAAATTGCTGAGCAATCTTTGCATCACCATCTGTCTCCCCCATTGTCACGTACATGATCTGAGGCCGAGATGCTGAGAGGGCTCCCCTTGTGGCTGAGTGTGGCACACCCCTGGGGTTGAGACAGAGGGTGTAGCGCCCACAGAAGCACTGGTTGCCGGCAGGGTCCTGATGGTAGACAGGCGGTCTCTAGTAGAGTGCTGGGCAGGAATACACCGGACAGTCCAAGGAGGAACCAGGAACAACCAGGCAGTAGGTGTAAGACCGGCCGGGGGTCAAACACAGGAAGCTGCAACAGGTGCAAGCCAAAGGTATAGTAGGGAAGCCAGAAGCAGACAAGTCCATGGGGAAGCCAAGATCAGGTACTGGAGAGCAGGTAGACAGGAAGCAAGTCCGTGAGCCAAGCCGAGATCAGATAACGGGAAAGCCAAACTGGAGCAGGGATGGTCAGTAGAGATGTATAGAACTGTTCGCCGGCGAACAGTTCCCGGCGAACTTAGCATGTTCGCGTTCGCCGCTGCCGGCGAACATATGCGATGTTCGGTCCGCCCCCCATAAGACATCATTGAGGCAAACTTTGACCCTGAACTTTACAGTCAGCAGACACATTTCCAGCCAATCAGCGTACCTCCCTCCCACACCCTCCCACCTCCTATAAATAAGCAAGGGCAGCATCCATCTTAGATCATTCTGAAGCAGTGTGTGTAGTGAGAGTAGGGAGAGCTGCTGCTGCTGCTGCTGCTGTTAAGCTAGGGACAGTTAGTTAGTGTTCCTGGTCTTGCAGTGTTCTTGGTCCACTACTGCTGTAATATCAGCATCCCAAAAAGCCCTTCTAAGGGCTGGTATTTGTGTTTTTTTTTTTTTATATATATATATATATATATATATATATATATATATATACCTAGCGTCCCCAAAAGCCCTTTTAAGGGCTGGTAATTGAGTTGTTTCTTCATATATATATATATCTATATCTATCTAGTGTCCCCAAAAGCCCTTTTAAGGGCTGGTAATTGAGGATTTTTTTATTTATATATATACATATATATATAGTGTCCCCAAAAGCCCTTTTAAGGGCTGGTAAGGTAATAGATTTTTTTCTTTATATATATATCTATATATATCTATTGTACACTGCAGTTGCCTGCCCGCTGTGTGTGAGAGGCCACAGACCTACCACAGACTGTACTGTGTGCACACCACACTCATTTCGGGTGGCACAGGCACAGTACCTGGCATTTTAAAAAATATTTTTTTTTCCTCTGTCATAATTGCAGTGAGTGCTGTGTCAGGTCCACAGAGTGCACTGTACCCACTGCAGTGCACTGCCCACCACTGATATATATACGTTGGCACAGCATCTTGTTGCAATAAATTGAAAAAAAAAATATTTTTTATTATTGCAGTTACCTGGGCTGCCAGTGACTGTCAGGTCCACAGAGTGTACTGTGCCCACTGCAGTGCCACTGTGTGCCCACCCACCACTGATATATAAGGTGGCACAGCAGCTTGCAAAGTAAAAAAAAAATATATATTTTTTTAAATTGCAGTTGCCTGGGTGCCAGTGACTGCTGTCAGGTCCACAGAGAGTGTACTGTGCCACTGCCCACCCACCACTGATATATAAGGTGGCACAGCAGCTTGCAAAGTAAAAAAAATATATATATTTTTTTAAATTGCAGTTGCCTGGGTGCCAGTGACTGCTGTCAGGTCCACAGAGAGTGTACTGTGCCACTGCACACCCACCACTGATATATAAGGTGGCACAGCAGCTTGCAAAGTAAAAAAATATATATATATTTTTTAAATTGCAGTTGTCTGGGTGCCAGTGACTGCTGTCAGGTCCACAGAGAGTGTACTGTGCCACTGCCCACCCACCACTGATATATAAGGTGGCACAGCAGCTTGCAAAGTAAAAAAAAATATATATTTTTTTTAAATTGCAGTTGCCTGGGTGCCAGTGACTGCTGTCAGGTCCACAGAGAGTGTACTGTGCCACTGCCCACCCACCACTGATATATAAGGTGGCACAGCAGCTTGCACTCATAGTACAACAGTAACAACACATTAAAAAAAAAATGACAGGCAGAGGCAGGCCACCCCGCAAGGGCCGTCGTGGTCGTGGTGCTGTGATTTCCTTAGGCCCTAGAATAATGCCCAGTGTTCAGAGGCCACCACAGACCCTGAACTCAAAAAATTCTGAGGCCATAGTTGACTGGCTTACACAGGACACCCAATCGTCTACAGCTTCCGCTCGGAACCTTAATGCACCATCCTCCTCCAGCTCAGCTTCGGGCACCTCTCAATTTACCACTCGCCAGCCCGCCGGCACCACCACCAACACTAGCACCACAGCCGCTTCACTTGATCCGTCAGAGGAGTTATTTTCACATCAGTTTGAAGAAATAAGTGATGCGCAACTATTAGTGCCAGAGGATGTAGATAACGGGGACATGTCTCAGTCAGGCAGCATTATACACATGGACGTACATTGTGATGATGATGATGTTGTACCTGCTGCTGCTGCCTTTGCTGAGTTGTCAAGTGAAGCGGCTGATGATGACGATGTGTCTGTGGATGTCACCTGGGTGCCTGCTCGAAGAGCAGAAGAAGAGGGGGAAAGTTCAGATGGGGAGACAGAGAGGAGGAGGAGACGAGTTGGAAGCAGGGGGAGGAGGTCATCGCAAGAAGCTAGTGGCGCAGTCAGACAGCATGTAGATTCGGCACCCGGGGTCAGCCAGACAGCACGCCAATCAACGCAAGCTGTTGCCACCACCAGAATGCCGTCCTTGCAAAGCTCAGCAGTGTGGCATTTTTTTTGTGTGTCTGCCTCTGATATCAGCGATGCCATTTGTAACCTGTGCCAAAAGAAACTGAGTCGTGGGAAGTCCAACACCCACCTAGGTACAACTGTTTTGCGAAGGCACATGATCTCACATCACAAACGCCTATGGGATCAACACATGAGTAAAAGCAGCACACAAACTGAAAGCCACCATCCTCCTCCTGGTCCAGCATCTTCAGCCACGTCAACCACTGCTGTCCTCCATGCCCCCTATCAACAACCCGCCCCTCCGCCTCTCACCTTCAGCAGTTCCTGCTCGTCACCTGCCCACAGTCAGGTGTCTGTGAAGGAAATGTTTGAGCGCAAAAAGCCAATCTCGCAGAGTCACCCCCTTGCCCGGCGTCTGACAGCTGGCTTGTCGGAACTCTTAGCCCGCCAGCTTTTACCATACAAGCTGGTGGAGTCTGAGGCCTTCAAAAAATTTGTCGCTATTGGGACACCGCAGTGGAAGGTACCCGGCCGAAATTATTTTTCACAAAAGGCAATCCCCAACCTGTACTCTATTGTGGAAAAGGAAATCATGTCACGTCTGGCACACAGTGTTGGGGCAAGGGTCCATCTGACCACTGATAGCTGGTCTGCAAAGCACGGTCAGGGCAGGTATATAACGTACACTGCGCATTGGGTAAACCTGCTGGCGGCTGCCAAGCATGGAAAGCGTGGCTCTGCTGCAGAGGAGTTGGTGACACCGCCACGACATGCAGGCAGGCCTGCTGCCACCTCCTCTACTCCTCCTACTCCATCCTCTTTGCTAACCTCCTCGGCTGAGTCCTCTTCTGCTGTTGCGTCTTGCTCCACACCAACTGCACCCCCCCAGCTCCCCAGGGGCTATTCCACATGCCGGATACGACAGTGTCACGCTGTCTTGGGGTTGACTTGCCTGAAAGCAGAGAGTCACACCGGACCAGCACTACTGTCCGCCCTGAATGCACAGGTGGATCAGTGGCTGACCCCGCACCAACTGGAGATCGGCAAAGTGGTGTGTGACAACGGGAGCAATTTGTTGGCGGCATTGAATTTGGGCAAGTTGACACATGTGCCGTGCATGGCACATGTGTTGAATCTGATTGTGCAACGTTTTGTGCAGAAGTACCCAGGCTTACAGGACGTCCTCAAGCAGGCCAGGAAGGTGTGTGGCCATTTCAGGCGTTCCTACACGGCCATGGCGCACTTTGCAGATATTCAGCGGCGAAACAACATGCCAGTGAGGCGCTTGATTTGCGACAGCCCGACACGTTGGAATTCAACACTGCTAATGTTCGACCGCCTGCTCCAACAAGAAAAAGCGGTCGACGAGTATTTGTATGACCGGGGTGCTAGGACAGCCTCTGCGGAGCTGGGTATTTTTTTGCCACGCTACTGGACGCTCATGCGCAATGCCTGTAGGCTCATGCGTCCTTTTGAGGAGGTGACAAACCTAGTGAGTCGCACTGAAGGCACCATCAGCGACATCATCCCATATGTTTTTTTCCTGGAGCGTGCCCTGCGAAGAGTGCTGGATCAGGCCGTAGATGAGCGTGAAGAGGAAGAGGAAGAGTTGTGGTCACCATCACCACCACCAGAAACAGCCTTACCATCGATTGCTGGACCTGCGGCAACACTGGAAGAGGAGTGTGAGGAAGAGGAGTCAGAGGAGGAATGTGGCTTTGAGGAGGAGGAACACCAACCACAGCAGGCATCCCAGGGTGCTCGTTGTCACCTATCTGGTACCCGTGGTGTTGTACGTGGCTGGGGGGAAGAACACACCTTCAATGACATCAGTGAGGACGAGGAATTGGACATGAGTAGCTCGGCATCCAACCTTGTGCAAATGGGGTCTTTCATGCTGTCATGCCTGTTGAGAGACCCTCGTATAAAAAGGCTGAAGGAGAACGACCTGTACTGGGTGGCCACGCTACTAGACCCCCGGTATAAGCAGAAAGTCTGTGATATGTTACCCAATTACCGGCAGTCGCAAAGGATGCAGCAGCTACAAAATAAGTTAAAAACTATGCTTTACACAGCGTATAAGGGTGATGTCACAGCACAACGGGAATCCAACAGGGGAAGAGGTGAAAGTAATCCTCCTCCTACCACCACAACCACGCCGGCAAGGACAGGACGCTTTACAGACGTCTTGTTGATGGAGGACATGCGGAGCTTTTTTAGTCCTATGCATCGCCACAGCCCTTCGGGGTCCACCCTCAGAGAACGACTCGACCGACAGGTAGCAGACTACCTTGCCTTAACTGCAGATATCGACACTCTGAGGAGCGATGAACCCCTTGACTACTGGGTGTGCAGGCTTGACCTGTGGCCTGAGCTATCCCAGTTTGCCATTGAACTTCTGGCCTGCCCCGCTTCAAGTGTGCTGTCAGAAAGGACCTTCAGCGCAGCAGGAGGTATTGTCACTGAGAAGAGAAGTCGCCTAGGTCAAAAAAGTCTTGATTACCTCACGTTTATTAAGATGAATGAGGCATGGATCCCGAAGGGACTGACAGTGGGGGATGCATTTGACTAAAAAAGGCCTGGTGATGACTGAGATGCCTTGGCCTAAAAATGGTCCACACGCTGCTGTATATAATCATTCTCTGCATGCCGGATGACTTACGTGACGTCTCCGCCACCAACTACGGTTCAAGCCGCAATGTTTTAGTGCACTTTCTGCCTTAAAACCTCAATTTTTCAGGCCGCTGCTACAGCAGCGGCTGCAACAATACCTACTTTTTCATGCATGTGTACATGCCTAATTTTTCTGGCCTCTGGTGCTACACTGTGGCTGCAAAAAAACAAAAAACAAAAAAAAAGGCACATACATGTGTCAATTCCCCTTCGTGATCGTTACCTTGTCGTGGTGAGGGGGCTTGCGTATCACAATGAAGCGATCACCTCTAGGATTGTGTTGGCACACCCCAGATGATAAGGTCGTTGCTTCATTGTGTACAGACCAAAAGCAATCCGCAGGATAATTTTTCATAAAAAAAAACATTCATTTTCTTTCATTCTTTCTGCGGAGCTGGGTATTTTTTGGCCGCGTTACTGAATGCTCATGAACAATGGCTGTAGGCTCATGCGTCCTTTTGCGGAGATGACAACCCTGGTGGTCAGTCGAACCCAAGGCAACATCATCGACCTCATCCCATATGCGTTTTTTCTGGAGCGTGCCCTGCGAAGAGTACTGGATCAGGCTGTAGATGAGCATGAAGAGGAAGAGTTGTGGTCCTCATCACCACCAGAAGCAGCCTTGTCGTTGTCAATTGCTGGACCTGTGGCAACGCAGAGAGAGGAGTCTGAAGAAGAGAAGTCAGAGGAGGAAGGTGGCTTTGAGGAGGTGGAATACCAGCCACAGCAGGCGTCCCAGGGGGCTTGTTCTCACCTTTCGGGGACCCTTGGTGTTGTATGTGGCTGGGTGGAGGAAGAGACCTTCAATGATGTCAGTGAGGACAAGGAACGGGACATGGCTAGCTTGGTATCCAACCTTGTGCAAATTGGGAGTTTGCGGTTGTGCAAATGGACTGACTGACAGAGTTTGGTCTGTCACTGTGAAGCGGGCGACGGGCGTAACCCTTACACTACTTGACCGATAAAACATCATACCTGATCGTATTCACACACTGGATGTTTTAGTGCTGGTTTACACTGCCGCTACCACTAAAGTAGCGTCGCTTCCAGTGCGACTTTGGCGCGACTTAGCGCGACTTTGGCGCGACCTCATCGCGAGGTGACTTTTTATTTGGCCAATCACAATATCATGTTTTGTGACCGTCACCTAATTTCCTTTTCCTGTTTTTTGTTTTACATATTTCCCCATGTGTGCAGTGTTGTCTGTGTCATAGCTCAACTGATAGGCATGTTTGCCTTGGCATATCATATTTCAGCTTGCCAGAAAGAAAAAAAGACAGCTGGAAAGACACTGCATTAGTTTTCTACTAAAAATCATAAGAAAAATGCTGTTTTTTTTGGGTTGTGGACATACTACAGAGCTGAAATTTGACAGGTACACTTTTTAGACCCCCCAGACACTAAATACAAAAATGACATGCCTGCCTAAAAAAATGCCCGATAAATGCCTGCGAGAGAAAAAGCCAGCCGCAGAGAAGCCGTATTCCTGAAAATATAAGAAAAATGCTGTTTTTTAGGGGTTCTGGACATGCTACAGAGCTGAAACTTGACAGGTACACTTTTTAGACCCCCCAGACACTAAATACAAAAAATGACATGCCTGCCTAAAAAAATGCCCGATAAATGCCTGCAAGAGAAAAAGCCAGCCGCAGAGAAGCCGTATTCCTGAAAATATAAGAAAAATGCTGTTTTTTAGGGGTTCTGGACATGCTACAGAGCTGAAACTTGACAGGTACACTTTTTAGACCCCCCAGACACTAAATACAAAAAATGACATGCCTGCCTAAAAAAATGCCCGATAAATGCCTGCAAGAGAAAAAGCCAGCCGCAGAGAAGCCGTATTCCTGAAAATATAAGAAAAATGCTGTTTTTTAGGGGTTCTGGACATGCTACAGAGCTGAAACTTGACAGGTACACTTTTTAGACCCCCCAGACACTAAATACAAAAAATGACATGCCTGCCTAAAAAAATGCCCGATAAATGCCTGCAAGAGAAAAAGACAGCCGCAGAGAAGCCGTATTACTGAAAATATAAGAAAAATGCTGTTTTTTAGGGGTTCTGGACATGCTACAGAGCTGAAACTTGACAGGTACACTTTTTAGACCCCCCAGACACTAAATACAAAAAATGACATGCCTGCCTAAAAAAATGCCCGATAAATGCCTGCAAGAGAAAAAGACAGCCGCAGAGAAGCCGTATTCCTGAAAATATAAGAAAAATGCTGTTTTTTAGGGGTTCTGGACATGCTACAGAGCTGAAACTTGACAGGTACACTTTTTAGACCCCCCCAGACACTAAATACAAAAAATGACATGCCTGCCTAAAAAAATGCCCGATAAATGCCTGCAAGAGAAAAAGACAGCCGCAGAGAAGCCGTATTCCTGAAAATATAAGAAAAATGCTGTTTTTTAGGGGTTCTGGACATGCTACAAAACTGAAACTTGACAGGTACACTTTTTAGACCCCCCAGACACTAAATACAAAAAATGACATGCCTGCCTAAAAAAATGCCCGATAAATGCCTGCAAGAGAAAAAGACAGCCGCAGAGAAGCCGTATTCCTGAAAATATAAGAAAAATGCTGTTTTTTAGGGGTTCTGGACATGCTACAGAGCTGAAACTTGACAGGTACACTTTTTAGACCCCCCAGACACTAAATACAAAAAATGACATGCCTGCCTAAAAAAATGCCCGATAAATGCCTGCAAGAGAAAAAGACAGCCGCAGAGAAGCCGTATTCCTGAAAATATAAGAAAAATGCTGTTTTTTAGGGGTTCTGGACATGCTACAGAGCTGAAACTTGACAGGTACACTTTTTAGACCCCCCAGACACTAAATACAAAAAATGACATGCCTGCCTAAAAAAATGCCCGATAAATGCCTGCAAGAGAAAAAGCCAGCCGCAGAGAAGCCGTATTCCTGAAAATATAAGAAAAATGCTGTTTTTTAGGGGTTCTGGACATGCTACAGAGCTGAAACTTCACAGGTACACTTTTTAGACCCCCCAGACACTAAATACAAAAAATGACATGCCTGCCTAAAAAAATGCCCGATAAATGCCTGCAAGAGAAAAAGCCAGCCGCAGAGAAGCCGTATTCCTGAAAATATAAGAAAAATGCTGTTTTTTAGGGGTTCTGGACATGCTACAGAGCTGAAACTTGACAGGTACACTTTTTAGACCCCCCAGACACTAAATACAAAAAATGACATGCCTGCCTAAAAAAATGCCCGATAAATGCCTGCAAGAGAAAAAGACAGCCGCAGAGAAGCCGTATTACTGAAAATATAAGAAAAATGCTGTTTTTTAGGGGTTCTGGACATGCTACAGAGCTGAAACTTGACAGGTACACTTTTTAGACCCCCCAGACACTAAATACAAAAAATGACATGCCTGCCTAAAAAAATGCCCGATAAATGCCTGCAAGAGAAAAAGACAGCCGCAGAGAAGCCGTATTCCTGAAAATATAAGAAAAATGCTGTTTTTTAGGGGTTCTGGACATGCTACAGAGCTGAAACTTGACAGGTACACTTTTTAGACCCCCCCAGACACTAAATACAAAAAATGACATGCCTGCCTAAAAAAATGCCCGATAAATGCCTGCAAGAGAAAAAGACAGCCGCAGAGAAGCCGTATTCCTGAAAATATAAGAAAAATGCTGTTTTTTAGGGGTTCTGGACATGCTACAAAACTGAAACTTGACAGGTACACTTTTTAGACCCCCCAGACACTAAATACAAAAAATGACATGCCTGCCTAAAAAAATGCCCGATAAATGCCTGCAAGAGAAAAAGACAGCCGCAGAGAAGCCGTATTCCTGAAAATATAAGAAAAATGCTGTTTTTTAGGGGTTCTGGACATGCTACAGAGCTGAAACTTGACAGGTACACTTTTTAGACCCCCCAGACACTAAATACAAAAAATGACATGCCTGCCTAAAAAAATGCCCGATAAATGCCTGCAAGAGAAAAAGACAGCCGCAGAGAAGCCGTATTCCTGAAAATATAAGAAAAATGCTGTTTTTTAGGGGTTCTGGACATGCTACAGAGCTGAAACTTGACAGGTACACTTTTTAGACCCCCCAGACACTAAATACAAAAAATGACATGCCTGCCTAAAAAAATGCCCGATAAATGCCTGCAAGAGAAAAAGCCAGCCGCAGAGAAGCCGTATTCCTGAAAATATAAGAAAAATGCTGTTTTTTAGGGGTTCTGGACATGCTACAGAGCTGAAACTTAACAGGTACACTTTTTAGACCCCCCAGACACTAAATACAAAAAATGACATGCCTGCCTAAAAAAATGCCCGATAAATGCCTGCAAGAGAAAAAGCCAGCCGCAGAGAAGCCGTATTCCTGAAAATATAAGAAAAATGCTGTTTTTTAGGGGTTCTGGACATGCTACAGAGCTGAAACTTGACAGGTACACTTTTTAGACCCCCCAGACACTAAATACAAAAAATGACATGCCTGCCTAAAAAAATGCCCGATAAATGCCTGCAAGAGAAAAAGACAGCCGCAGAGAAGCCGTATTACTGAAAATATAAGAAAAATGCTGTTTTTTAGGGGTTCTGGACATGCTACAGAGCTGAAACTTGACAGGTACACTTTTTAGACCCCCCAGACACTAAATACAAAAAATGACATGCCTGCCTAAAAAAATGCCCGATAAATGCCTGCAAGAGAAAAAGACAGCCGCAGAGAAGCCGTATTCCTGAAAATATAAGAAAAATGCTGTTTTTTAGGGGTTCTGTACATGCTACAGAGCTGAAACTTGACAGGTACACTTTTTAGACCCCCCAGACACTAAATACAAAAAATGACATGCCTGCCTAAAAAAATGCCCGATAAATGCCTGCAAGAGAAAAAGACAGCCGCAGAGAAGCCGTATTACTGAAAATATAAGTAAAATGCTGTTTTTTAGGGGTTCTGGACATGCTACAGAGCTGAAACTTGACAGGTACACTTTTTAGACCCCCCAGACACTAAATACAAAAAATGACATGCCTGCCTAAAAAAATGCCCGATAAATGCCTGCAAGAGAAAAAGACAGCCGCAGAGAAGCCGTATTCCTGAAAATATAAGAAAAATGCTGTTTTTTAGGGGTTCTGGACATGCTACAGAGCTGAAACTTGACAGGTACACTTTTTAGACCCCCCAGACACTAAATACAAAAAATGACATGCCTGCCTAAAAAAATGCCCGCTAAATGCCCGCAAGAGAAAAAGCCAGCCGCAGAGAAGCCATATTCCTGAAAATATAAGAAAAATGCTGTTTTTTAGGGGTTCTGGACATGCTACAGAGCTGAAACTTGACAGGTACACTTTTTAGACCCCCCAGACACTAAATACAAAAAATGACATGCCTGCCTAAAAAAATGCCCGCTAAATGCCTGCAAGAGAAAAAGCCAGCCGCAGAGAAGCCATATTCCTGAAAATATAAGAAAAATGCTGTTTTTTAGGGGTTCTGGACATGCTACAGAGCTGAAAATTGACAGGTACACTTTTTAGACCCCCCTGACACTAAATACAAAAAATGACATGCCTGCCTAAAAAAATGCCCGATAAATGCCTGCAAGAGAAAAAGCCAGCCGCAGAGAAGCCATATTCCTGAAAATATAAGAAAAATGCTGTTTTTTAGGGGTTCTGGACATGCTACAGAGCTGAAACTTCACAGGTACACTTTTTAGACCCCCCAGATGCTAAATCCAAAGAAATTTTTTATTTTTATTTTTTTTTAATTTTTCCAATAATTGGCTCTCTATCAAAAAATTATAATTTTTAAGAACTTTTTTTTGCGTGATCCCTCTCCGGCATGCCACAGTCCAGGTGTTAGTCCCCTTGAAACAACTTTTCCATCACTATTGTGGCCAGAAAGAGTCCCTGTGTGTTTTAAAATTCGCCTGCCTATTGAAGTCTATGGCGGTTCGCCCAGTTCGCCGGTTCGCGAACATTTGCCGATGTTCGCGTTCGCCGTTCGCGAACGGCGAATTTTAGGTTCGCGACATCACTAATGGTCAGACGAAGCCGAGGGTCAAAGCCAGGAGAGAGAGCAGACAGGTCAGGAACAAGCCGTGTCAAACTGGAATCCAGGAAGTAGCAATGCACAGGAAACAGGAAGAGCTGAAGACAATCCAGCAATCTGATGGGCTGAGCAGAGCCCTTTTATAGGCCAGTGAATTAGTCTATGGCCTGAGTCCATTGCGGCCATGGGAAGTACTGGCAAAGTTGCCAGTTTGCAACACAGCCATTCCACTGACAATGAGTCTATGGCCTGAGTCCATTGCGGCCATTGGAAGTACTGGCAGAGTTGCCAGTTGCAGCATGGCTGTTTCTCTGACACCCATCTTTTATATCCCTGTCCAAGGCATGTCAGCTCCATACTAAACTAAATATATATAATAACCATATGTGTTCTCTCCATGGAAAGAGCAAGGTACCACAGATACAGAGATCGCAGTCCATGCTTCCTGTGTCCCCAGCCTTCCTTTGCAGTGTCAGCTCTCTACTCTGACCTGCTACTTGAATAGGAATAGGGACATTGATGTCATTACTATAGTCAGCTAGATCAGTGGTCTCCAAACTGTGGCCCGGGTGATGAATGTTTGCTGGGGTGGTCATCCACAGCTTGTACCCACTACTCCTTTTTTATCATTCAACCCAGCAGGTTGAATGATAAAAACCTGTCCGCTCGGGTTAGCACAATTTGATGTTAGTACAGCGATCTCCCCTGCTGAGTTACTGTGTTCTGACAAGGCGAATGCCCCCTTGCCAGAACATTCGGTCAGCGCTCTCAGCCATTGGCTGAGAGAGTTGATGGGAAGCTGGTCGGCAGACCTTTTTTTGGTCATAAGTCTTTGACAGAAGCCAGCCATACACCCAGGACGAATGTCAGCCGGTTTCTATAGAACTGGCTGATGCCCGCTAACATTCAGCCAGTGTGCTTTAGTTGCTGCATGTCCAAATGTGAATGGCTGGAGGCACTATCAGCTTCTCATTGCTTTATGTGGGGCTACCCACCTGCAGCTGCTCCCCCAAACCCCATGGAAATTAATATTCTGTCCCTAAACGCAAATGTGGGGTGGCCATTTGAAAATAACAGGCTGTCTATATGTGCAAAGCATCAGAATGAATGAAAAACAGGGTGTGCACATACTAACAATAGGGGCTCAGAGTTCTGCATTGATCTGAAGTTGCAAATTCAACCATGAACATATACTTTAATGTCTCCAGGTACGTAAAAATAGGAACGTGCAACATTGTGAAAGTCTTTTATTTGCCTGTTTGTTCACAATATCTTTAGAATTATGTTTTGTTTCCTTTCTGTTTTCTCTATTGTATTAAAAATAGAACACATTTCAGCTCTGTTCCTGTTGGTTTCTCTTCTTTTTTAGCTTTGTTGTTAGCAGGAGCAGATGAAAAACACAGGTACCATTTTCATTTATTTTAAAGAGAACCAGTCATGCCAGGAGTTATGCAATCATCTGAAAATGTCATCTCAAACTGTTATAAGTGAGCAAGCCTAAAGAAAACGTGTCAATAAAATAAAACTACCACCCTAAGGTATTTTTTTTTTCTACTGACCCATCACCTTGATGTACTGCCTCACTGACCAAAAGGAATGCAGGGGAGGCCTCTGGGAAGGTGCACAGCAATTCATTTTAAAGTAGCTCTAAAGTTTGGACATTTTTACCTTAAAAACAACAGTAAAATCAGTCTGTATATGCAGTAAAACATGCTTGTTATACTCACTGTGGAACCTAAGGGGTTAATGCTTTGCATAGTGAATAAAGGCTGTTTGATCCTGTCTCTCTGATCCTCTTCTTCTTCCTCTGACTCCAGACCATTTCCTAAAAGAACAAAGCATTAGGGGACAGGCTGCCCATGCTCACTTTGGTGTGTATTGTAAGAGAGTTTTTTTTTTTTTTTTTGGGAATGTGCATGTGGTCAGCACAGGGCCAATCAGCACTGTCCAGACTTATAGAAGTCACAAGAATGCTATAAACTGCTGATGAGAAAAGGTATTTAGCATTTTATATTTACTAAAACAATTGCATTTCCATTTTCTGTGTACTGTGGGAGACCAGATGTGAATGCAGGGTCCTGGGTTTAGTAACACTTTGCCCACTCACCCCCTTTATACTTAAAAAACTTGATCTAGCGATGTGCCCATGTGCAGCGGCTCCCTCCTGGTGAGCAGTCTATATGATCCACTGGGATTTGTGGCTTCCATCGCCATACAAGGTAAATCCTTATTAGGACAGCTATCAAAGACTATTCAAGATTGGGATGCTCCACTTCCAACAGGCAAATATTCAAAGTGAGAGTCCTGGAAACAATCTATACATGCATTGGATGGAATTGACATACCACGCTGCTACACTTCAGCTTCCCTTGCTGCAAGTCAGAGAAAAGAGATTCACATCTTCTCAGATGCATCCACTGAGGCCATAGCAGCTGTTTCCTATCTCAAGATAAGTGACTCTCTCAATCAAACTCAAGTATGGTTTCTGTTTGGCAAAGCTACGTTAGCACCTAAGCCTGAGCACACAATTCCCAGGCCTGAACTATGTGGGACTGTGCTAGCCGTAGAAATTGCAGATTTTCATCTTTGAGAGCTAGACATTCAGATAGATGACATCAAATTCTACACAGACAGCAAAGTTGTTTTGGGCTACATACATTATACAATTGGACAAAGGGTTTCTATGTCTATGTCAGCAACCGTGAAGACCAATGTCTGCAAATGTTTTTGCAAATTCTTCTTGGTTAACGGGACCTGAATTCCTACTGCACCATTCAGAAGAAACTACAGCTGAGGTCTTCAGTCTTCTAGATCGTGAACGATCCAAAGATTTGTCCTGAAGTCAAGACTCTAGTTACCAGATCTGAGCAAAGATTTATCTTGAGTTGTCAATGCTTTAAATGTTTCTCCAAGTGGACAAGGCTTGTACGCAGTATTGCAAGGTTAGTCCATATTGCTCACTGCTAACACACGAAGTCCAATGATGCTGACTGTCAAGGCTGGCACTTATGCCAAAAACCCCTTTCTGCAAAGGACATTGCCGAAAGTGAATTACTCATAATTTGCAGTGAACAACAGAATGTCTTTAGCACAGAAATTAAATGTATCCGTGACAAGCATGACATACTAAAAGTCCAATTGCCAACCTGAACCTATTCATCGACAGTAATGGCATGCTAAGGGTTTAAACAAAGCTAAGTTGGGAGAGCAAGCACAGAATCCTCTTATCACACCTGGTCGCCATCATCTCTCCACCTTGCTCATTACAGCACTACCATGAAAGGGTTAAGCACCAAGGTAGACATTTCACAGAGGGTGCCATAAGAGCCGCAGGCCTTTGGATTGTTGGAGCAAAAAGACAGATTTCAACTATACTGCACAACTGTGTCCAATGTTGCAAATTAAGAGGGAAACATCAGCAACAGCTAATGTTAGATTTGCCAGCTGGCAGGTTAAGTACTGACCCACCTTTTACTCATGTTGGTCTAGATGTGTTTGGGCCAGGGATGGTAACAGCACGCAGAACCTGAGGTGGCCAAGCAAATAGCAAACGTTGGGCAGTGCTGTTCACCTGCATGAGTGTGGATGCAGTACACATCAAAGTTATAGAATCAATGGATGCTTCACGTTTTATTAATGCTCTATTGCCATTCCTTGCTATCAGAGGGCCAGTGAAGTCATTAAGGTCTGACTGTGAAACCAACTTTACTGGAGCCTGCTGAGAGTTACAGCTTGAGTCTAAGCCAGTCCAAAACTTTTTAGTTGAAAATAAGCTGTACATGGATTTTCAATCCACCTCATTCTTCCCACATGGGTGGCTCATGGGAGAGAATGATAGGCATTACAAGTAGGATACTGGACTCTAGGTTACTAGACTTGAACTTCACAAGGCTTACTCATGAGCGTTTAACCACCTTTCTGGCAGAAGTGTCCGCCATAATCCATTTTAGGACCACTTGTTCCAGTATCTACAGATCAGAAGTCCCCAACCATCCTTACTCCAGCTACTCTTCTTACCCAGAACTTGGGTCTGATCCTGTCCCACTTGGAGACTTTAAAGTGGGAAACATACTGTGAGCAATGGAAGCGGGTACAACATCTTGCCAACTGCTTCTGCAATCATTGGAAGATGGAGTATCTTTCTCTTCTGCAAGGACGCAGAAAATGGTAACATCTGCACCCTAACCTCCAAGTTGGAGACCTTGTTCTGCTCAAGGACCAGCAAGCCAAAATAATCAAGTGGCTCCTGGGACTCATTGTAAAAACCCTTTCTAGTGACGATGGTATGGTACGTAAGGTAGAGGTGAAAGTTGCCAGACAAGGAACTGTAAAGACTTTCTTCAGACCCATTACAGAACTCTTGCCTTTTGGAGACTGAACTTCCCTCCAGGGTTTGTTGGATCCAGTTTCTGTCACAAGAAGAATGTACCTTGGACTTTGATTGATCCTTCTTCATGCCTTATCTAATTATTGTTGCATATATATGCATGTTCTTTTTTTGTCTTTCAGGTCTTCAAGACAACTGCAAATTGTGCCATTGTTTATTTTCATTTGAATAACTACCGTTATGATGTAACATAGTGGTATTTACAATACCAGACAGGGAGTGTGCTGTTACACTTATATGTAAGATATAATATAATGCATTGTTATGGTAACTACTATATAATTGGTTATTATACTGCCATCTTGTGGTTATTTTGGTTATAGCACCATCCTTTTCTATCTTTCCCTTCTGTATTCCCTCCTGTCCCCTCCCACTTTATGATGTTTTTCCTGTTCCTTCATTATGCTTGGGATGAAGATTACCAGTTCTGTATAGGCCTCATGCAATCTGCTTGCTTCCAGGAACACATCACAATGCTTTGACCTGAAAAATATTGTCTTTCAATCATCTGCCAAATTTTGTAGCCTGCTAGACCAACTGCTTGTAATAAAACCTACGTGGATGGAAAAAGATGTGTTTTGGTGAGTTCAGCTATCTGATGAAGATTGTCTGTGGTGATTACAGCTGCTTATACAGGCCAGGCATAGGTCTCAGCAAGGGGTAAGTCACTATTACAACAGTTGGAGTCAAAATACTATTCCCACCCCACAATTATGCTCAGGCCCAAACACAGAACGATGCTTACTCTAAGCTGATCTCAAAAGTGGAGACCCCGTATGCCCCACCTAGGAGAGGAGATAGGCAGAGACTTCCCAGGTTTCCAACAACTCATCCAGATGAAGGTGGCCTTGGAATATGAATACGATTATCCATATGCTTCATGGTAGGTAGTCGAAAGCAAGAGGGAGGCTTGGTGTGAAGAAGCCATCTGGGACTTTCTATATGTCCACAAGCCGCATCGTAACCCATCCAGGCCTCAGCTGTGGGAAACCTTACTGTCCATCAAGAAGAATTAGAATCTGGGGCGGTCGATATACATTGATCTGGTGGAAGTCAACTGTCCAGATAAGACAGGCCAAGCTTGGGCCATTAGCATGCTGAGTCCTGAAGGCAAGTTCGTTTGTATACCTCATCCTGACCACTACTACTGAGGTATGCCGAGTTCTTGATCCAATTAAGAGAGATTGTGTTACAAAGGGGCTGTCGAGTCCGAAGAATTACCACCGTTAAAATGTTGCTGTTTGGGCTAGAAGCCCTTTTCCCAAATCCCCTTTCCCTTCTATCCTTACAAATGAAGACAGGGATAATTGAAACTGCCATTGTTTCATCACCTGGGAGAAAAGAATTTCTGCCACAAAAGACTTCTCCTGTTAAAACCAGGGGATGCTACCTGGAGGGGTAAACTCCTAGTTTACAGAGACACTTTGTGAAGATCATTTGGGCCATGGGGCATTACTATTGCTGAGGTAATATCTCTTTAACAGCTTCCGGACCGCCCACCGCACATTTACTGTGGCAGGCTGGCTCCCCTGCGTGAACCACCGTAGCCCTATGTCAGTCGTGCGCCTGGTGCTGCTGAGCACCCACGATCGCTCCCCGCTGAGAGAGAAGGACTGTCAGCTGTTGTAAACATGTCTGAGCGTTCTTCCCTCTGAAATGATCACAGAGTGCCTGTGATCCTTCTATATAGGATCACAGGTCTCTTTGATCATTTCACAAGTCCATCCCCCCACAGTTAAAAAACACTCCCCTTTGATCACCACTGTGTTAACCACTTCCCTGCCAGTGTCATTATTACAGTAACGGTGCATATTTTTAGCACTGATTACTGTAGTAATGTCACTGGTCCCCCCAAAAGTGTCAAAAATGTCAGTTAGGGTCTAATATCTCTGCTGCAATGTCTTAGTCCTGCTAAAAATCGCTGATCGCCGCCATTACTAGTAAAAAAAAAATAATAAAAATGACACAAAATCTTTCCTGGAGTTTGTAGATGATAACTTTTGTGCAAACCAATCAAAACACGCCTATTGCAGGTTTTTTTTTACCAAAAATATGTAGCAGAATACAGATTGGCCTAAGAGGATGACAATTTTTGACTTTTAATTTTTTTTTTGGAATGTTATATAACAGAAAGTGAAAAATATTGTTTTTTTTTTTTTTTTCAGAATTGTTGCTCTTTTTTTGTTTACAGCGCAAAAAATAAAATCGCGCAGGTAATCAAATACCACCAAAAGAAATCTCTATTTGTGGGAAAAAAAGACATCAAATTTATTTTGGTACAGCGTCGCACGACCGCACAATTTACCATTATAGTAACGCAGTGCCAAATCGCAAAAAATGGCCTGATCATTAAGGGGGCAAATCCTTCCGGTCCAGAAGTGGTTAAGGACACTTTTCAAAGATACTTCAGTTAAAAGGACATTTTGTGAAGATTCCTTTGGGCCAATTAGCCAGTGTTATGGGAAAGGAAAATTTGTGCGAGTTGCTACTTTTTTGAGAAAGAAAAAAGGGTAGTGGCTCATTGTCTTTTGAAAGATAGGGGTGTTAGAGAGAAAGAACCCCTTGAAGAGTTCTTGCAGACACTCACAAGTAGGCAAGCTATTGCTAAGGCTCCAGCAATGAAAGCGTGCTGCCAAGAGAAGATGTGTTGCCTCATTGTTGCAGAGAGAAGAACACTGAACACCAGTCGGATGGACTCCGCACTTCTTCATCCTAACTTGTGGGTCTGACTAGGATAGGAAAGAGTCAGTACCCTGGTAATTGAGAGGAACTTTGCCTATTGTTAGTCACCTGGTTCCCAAATAGAACAAGGATAGAACATGCTTAGTTGATCAGATTGACAGGTTGTTCTGTTTGTCTATTAAAGGAACACAACAGGACGACAAGTCTAGAGTTGCCCTTAGGGGGCTGGATGCATCAGCTGTCACTACATGAATGCTAGTGTTAGGGATTTGCTACATGCTCACATTTTCTTCGCAAGGTTTGCAAGGGATCTCCATCTTGAGAGATTGTATATTGCCCATTTCTGTGTATATGTGTACAAAAATGATTTGTAGTATAGTTAGTCAGGATGCTTAACCATTTCCTGTTAAGCAGTTTTTGTTTGGCGGGGGATGCATTAATAAAATGCACTTGGTTGCATAATAGGTCTGTGTCATGTGATGCCGCACAGCCAATGAGTGCATGTGCGGCTCACATAAAAGGCCGGGGAACGTCCGTAGACACTCATTCCGCTGCCAACAGAGGGAGCGGTGAGGTCACGGAAGTAGATGCTGCTGTGGACAACTAGGTAAGCTTCATTCCAGCTCCTGGGAAAAGGAAAAATCTCTGCTCCATTATTCAAATGGGAACTTCATCTATACTTTTACCCCTACAGTTTGCATCTCTCTGCTGATGTAACAAAAAGTCGAAGTAACCAGGATTTTCAACACTGGATACACAAGTAATAATACAAAAATACTTTATTTGAAATATATACCCTAAAAATTAATACTGTCACTATTGATTACTTTTAAATACAATAGCTGACCAAGAAATTATTATATACCATATATTTTCTTAGAAACATACTCAGTCAACGGATTGAAGCCTCTGATGACACATTATGCAAACTGTGACGAAATCCACCAGGATCACATAGTTCTTTGCCAAAGAGGGTGACGCCGCCTGTTAGCACCATACGGTTCCCGCTGCAGTTTGAGTATCAAAGAAAGGTGCATTGACATGCAACATTCGGGCTTAAAAACATGTATGTTATTAATCTTCATTATTATCATTTTCATTGTTTTGCATAAATTTCACTTTACGAGTTTATGCATCAAATGATAACACTTCTATTATTGCTTTGTAGAATTGGTGATTTTTCCTTGAGAAAGGCCCTCATCGGGCCGAAACGCATAGGACTTACTAGGATCATACCCAAGATCCTTTTCCCTTATTTTGCTTTGGATTCTGTTTATCCCCAACCTGGAAAATAGAAACAGCAAAATAGGTGGATCTCTATCACCGTTTTCAAGTCACAATTTTTCCATACTTTATCTGGCTTCACACTATGGGCTTTACCCATACACCAATTGTCTATGGGTCATCCCATCTTTAATATGTAATCTGTTATTATTATTATTATCAATAAATTTTCTTCTTTTTCAACATCATTTTCTAACCTACTCTTGCCCTTAAAGTCCCCTTACCTGGGTTTGAGGCACCCACATCCACCACAATCAGGGAAAATAACAAACTCCAGGACCCTGGCAGGACTGATAAGTCACTCTCCGCGTTGCATTCACGCCTGCTTACTTCCCCTCTGCTTGATTTCACTGAAGTATACTCTCAGACAAGCAAATGTACAGCGATCCTCATAGGAAAAATAAGAGGCTGTCAATAGTGTAATATCCCCGATAAGCAGTTTAATGAAATTAAATGGGCACTTACATGACAGACGATAAATAGGACACAATAAAACTTCCAGTGATGATGTTCGCGGCCGCTCTGCAGTGCGGACCGCGAGAAGTGACGGCGCGGCTTCTCCACCCGACGCGTTTCCCCTCAGAAGGTGTCAACTGGGATTGGAGGGAACACATGACAGCCTAGCTGAACAATTAGACCCCCTCTGATAAGCAGACAGGGCCTCCTCTATAATTTGCCTAGCACCTACTGTACCTAAAAAGGGTGCTACAAATATATACAAAAAAAATAAATATAAATACAGCTTTAAGTGCGTTTTTTTTTTTAAGCTGCACGTTCCTCCCCAGGAGCAAAGGCGTCCAGGGGAGGAAAAAAAAACGTCCTGTGTGCAGGAGGCCTTATAAATGGGACCATTCACACAGATAGAGCCAGGAGTATGGTAGGTATTATACCTTCCTCCTCTAGAGTTAACAAGCATTTAAAGCTCTCAGTTAGGGTTGCCACCTTTTCTTTAAGCCAAACCTGAACACTTTAGTGGTGCAGGGAATTTTTTTCTTTTCTCGTAGTATTCATAATAGTATTACAAAAGACCTGGGACACCCTTGGGTGTCCCAAGGATAGTATTAATGCAGCGTGCGTAGTGCGTGTGGCAAAATTGCTCTTGCTGACATTATCTCCCCGTTTCCCAGTGATGCCAATCCTGCCCCCAGACAGCCACCCACAGCTCATGCATGGCAACAGATTTTTATGTGACCATCTTGGTTACTTGGGGAGCCACAGCCCTGTCTGAATATTGTGTCCGGGTTTCAGGTGGACTGAAGCCCGGACACGTGATTCAAAACCCGGACTGTCCGGGTGAATCCTGGGCTGGTGGCAACTCTACTTTCAGTGCCGGAGGGGTCCCATCACAAAGGTCGTTTTTTTTTTTTTTTTAATTCCCGAAGTTGGGCTTTAAATAAACAGAACCCTCTTGTTATAAACAGTCCCAATGTCTAGAAGGCAGACACACCTATTTATACATTTATGTAACATGTTCTATTTATTTTATAAAGTATTGTACAGTATATGTTTTATATACAGTACATAGCTAGGATTCTTCTCCAAATATTATATCATTGTGATTCCAGCACACGAGCAGTTACATTATTCTCCAGAACTGTTTCTCTGATTCTTGAAAGGTGCGAGGCTCGGAGTCTTCTCACCTCATTCCTCAAAAATGAAACAAGTTTAGTCATGTGAATAATGATCATATCGCTTTGTATAACTGGTGAGAGCACAGCCCGCGCTGGCTTCCTACAATACTGCCTAGTGCCTACTGGATATTCATAGCCATTGCGCAAAGCTTGTTATAAATTTGCTTTGCTCATTATTAGAATATTGCTGATTTGTTTAAAATAAAATCCCTCACAGTGGGACCCCTGCATTGCAAGGGTTAACCCTTTCATTTCCGGAGCCTTTTTTTCTCTTTGTGCAAACGTTTTTTTTTTTTTAAATATTGCTTTAGGCCTGAAGATGATATAAAACAAAGATGTGGATGGAGGTATAAATTCATAATCTCTTCTCATGGCACCATTCCAGTTACAGTCATATCCAAAACTTTTTTTTCTCAATCCCAAATTCTCAAGGGTGGGAGAGAAAATCATTAAGGGACTTTAAATGTGCCTAAAAAAGAGTATACATCACAATAGCGTTAAAATCCAAAATCTTTATTTCAATGATTAAAAAACAATCTTGTAATGTGGGTCCTCAGTCCGCAGGTGGGGTAAGTATCATTGGTGTCAGTAGGAGGAATAGTGCCCCATAGTTGGTGTCAGTGGAAGGAATAGTGGTCCATCATTGATGTCAATTGAAGGAATAGTTCCCCATCATTGGTGGCAGTGGAGGGAATAATGTTCCATCACTAGTGTCAGTGGAAGGAACACTGCACATTATTGGCATCAGTGGGAAGAATTGTACCCCATTGTTGGTGCCAGTGGGAAGAAATATGTCCATTGTTGGCGCCACTGGGAGAATAGTGCGCCATCATTGGTGTCAGTGATAGTAATAGTACCCCATTGGTGGATAATGGTTTGGATAGATCAGGCAAGGACTTTAAAGGCACAAGATTGATATTTTATAAAAAAACATTTTATTAGTAAAGTAATTAAAAACATCTAATGGTGCATGAGCCCCATAAGAGAAGGAAAAAACATCAAAATGGTATATGTCAAACTGATATAGCAATATAAACAGAATAAGCAAAAAATGTTGTTACTGTAGAAGTATTTTCATATTTCATCACAAAGAATGGATCTCATGAGTGGTGACAGAGAAGGAGCTGCCGTCCATCAGGATCCCATGATGTTATATTCAACAGGTAGGTAGTAGATATTTATAATGCTTGACATGTTTCGCTTTTATATAAAAAGCTTCATTGGGAGCTTATAAAATATTTTCTGTGTAAAAAAGACGGACAAAATCAATTGGAAATAATGGTACATATGGATAATTGTCCACATTAACAAGTATATTGCACTTAATACACAAAAAGGAAAAGAAAAACAGGTAATTAGACTACACAACATATATGGGGATCATTACATACATATATTGATAAAAGTGTGTTTTCAACACCCCCCGGGGTTCTGGGGGCTGCCCACTGAGATGCAAGGGAGCCCAAAATGGAACCAT
The DNA here is from genome assembly GCF_965119305.1 of Pelophylax lessonae. Lineage (NCBI taxonomy): Eukaryota > Metazoa > Chordata > Amphibia > Anura > Ranidae > Pelophylax > Pelophylax lessonae. Next base: position 100,821,215 of record NC_138774.1, on the reverse strand, counting down.
ATGTGGGGAAACCACACTGTATGTTCCATATAAAGGGAAAGTAATTATGTCCACTGTGGTAGCTAGAAAAAAACAAAATTGAAAACAAATATGTAAAAATTTCTCTCATACCTGTGTAAGTATTGTAGTTTTTGTGGAACAAAATAGTATATCACCAACATAGGACTAACGAAGAGGGTGTTGGATCTGTAGACAGGATCAGGGTGAGTAACAGGTGCATAGATGTAATCTTGATAGAGGATTAAATTAGGGACAGGCTAGTTTGTAAGTCCAGCCTTATCTGTATTAAGGAACACAGCAGATTGTAATTGTAGAATAATAATCAGTTAGAATAAAAGGTAGATGCAAGCCACCAGTGTATGGAAAAAGTGCCATCTAAATTCCACTCCGAACAATCTCTCTTTACGACAACACCGTACAATATTCAGGCTAAAAAAACACCCAGATTTAGTAATAAAGCCGTCAGATAAAGGCGGCAATATTGTTCTAATGACCAAAATGCAATATGAACAAATGTGTATGGATATTTTGACAAATACACAATGGTACCAACAGATCCCACTCTCCAAAACCCTAGGGTTTAAATCTGAGTACATTTGTTTGATTGGAAGATCATTCCAGTCGGGCCTTATTGACCAGGACACTTATAATTTTCTCAATAATCGATTCCCGAGAAAGGCTACATTCTATGTCCTCCCTAAAACGCATGAACGTCTGGTTAACCCTCCAGGGAGACCAATTGTCTCCGGGATAGGAAACCTCACAGAAAATGCGAGCCGTTTTGTTGATTTTTCCCTTTTAACACATGTTACAGGACTTCCTTCCTATGTGAAAGATACTTTGGACCTTCTTAAAATGACCAATGATATGGTGATCCCTCCCAACACCCTGCTCGTGACTTTAGATGTCGAGGCTCTATACTCGAGCATCCCTCACGAGCAGGGCATTGGGATGGTACGTACCTTTCTATATGAACAAGACCATCGCACCTGGCCTTTTAATGACTTTCTTTTGGACCTCCTTACCTTTATTTTGACACACAACTGGTTTGTGTTTAACGGTTCCCACTACCTCCAGGTACAGGGCGTGGCCATGGGCACTTGTTGTGCCCCGACCTACGTTAACCTGTACCTGGGGGGGTGGGAACGATACATCAACTCTGATGACATATTATCTACAAAACTTTGCCCATGTGGCGGTATGGTTGCGCTACATTGATGATATCCTGCTGGTATGGACAGGTTCTAAGGCACTACTTGACGAATTTGTCACATTACTCAATATCAACACCTTCAATCTCTACATATACAGTATCTCACAAAAGTGAATTCATCCCTCATATTTTTGTTATATATTTTCATGTGACAACACGGAAGAAATGACACTTTGGTACAATGTAAAGTAGTGAGTGTACAGCTTGTATAGAGGTGTAAATTAGCTGTCCCCTCAAAATAACAACACACAGCCATTAATTTCTAATCCGCTGGAAACAAAGTGAGTACACCCCTAAGTGAAAATGTCCAAATTGGGCCCAATTAGCCATTTTACCTTCCCGGTGTCATGTGACGCGTTGGTGTTACAAGGTCTCGGGTGTGAATGGGGAGCAGGTGTGTTTAAAGTTGGTGTTATTGCTCTCACTCTCTCATACTGGTCACTGGAAGTTCAACGTGGCACCGCATTGCAAAGAACTCTCTGAGGATCTGAAAAAAAGAATTGTTGCTCTACATAAAGATGGCCTAGGCTATAAGAAGACTGCCAAGACCCTGAAACTGAGCTGCAGCATGGTGGCCAAGATCATACAGCGGTTTAACAGGATAGGTTCCACTCAGAACAGTCCTCGTCATGGTCGACCAAAGCAGTTGAGTGCACGTGCTAAGCTTCATATCCAGAGGTTGTCTTTGGGAAATAGACTGCCAGCATTGCTGCCAGCATTGCTGCAGAGGTTGACGGGGTGGGGGGTCAGCCTCTCAGTGCTCAGACCGTACGCCGCACACTGCATCAAATTAGTCTGCATGGCTGTTGTCCTAGAAGAAAGCCTCTTCTAAAGATGATGCACAAGAAAGCCCGCAAACAGTTTGCTAAAGACAAGTAGTCTAAGGACATGGATTATTGGAACCATGTCCTGTGGTTTGATGAGACCAAGATAAACTTTTTTGGTTCAGATGGTACCAAGCTTGTGTGGTGGCAACCAGGTGAGGTGAACAAAGACAAGTGTGTCTTGCCTACAGTCAAGCATGGTGGTGGGAGTATCATGGTCTGGGGCTTCATGAGTGCTGTTGGCACTGGGGAGCTACAGTTCATTGAGGGAATCATGAATGGCAACATGTACTGTGACATACTGAAGCAGAGCATGATCCCTTCCCTTTGGAGACTGGGCCGCAGGGCAGTATTCCAAGATGATAACGACCCCAAACTTACCTCCAAGACGACCACTGCCTTGCTAAAGAAGCTGAGGGTAAAGGTGATGGACTGGCCAAGCATGTCTCCAGACCTAAACCCTATTGAGCATCTGTGGGGAATCCTCAAATGGATGGTGGAGGAGCGCATAGTCTCTAACATCTACCACCTCTGTGATGTCATCATGGAGGAGTGGAAGAGGACACCAGAGGCAACCTGTGAAGCTCTGGGGAACTCCATGCCCAAGAGGGTTAAGGCAGTGCTGGAAAATAATGGTGGCAACACAAAATATTGACACTTTGTGACCAATTTGGATATTTTGTTTTAGGGGTGTACTCACTTTTGTTGCCAGCGGTTTAGACATTAATGGCTGTGTGTTGAATTATTTTGAGGGGACAGCAAATTGACACTGTTATACAAGCTGTACACTCACTACTTTACATTGTAGCAAAGTGTAATTTCTTAAGTGCTGTCACATCAAAAGATATAATAAAATATGTACAAAAATGTGAGGGGTGCACTCACTTTTGTGAGATAATGAATATAACCACAGAGGATAGCGCACACATACAAAAAAACTTTCAAATATTACACGGCTACTGAGACCTGATCAAAATGAGTAAACATGGGGATTTGGTCACGTCATATGGCCATATCGTGCTTAAGCCCACCACTGCATCAAAATACCCCATTATCAGTGGGTCCTACACTATCCATAAAATGAAGGATAAATCCCACCTCTCTTAACCATGGGAGATACTTACTCCTTACATGGGAGAAATGTGCTAGCTGCAGAAAACACTGCTTAACCACTTCAGCTCCGGAAGGTTTTACCCCCTTAATGACCAGGCCATTTTTTGCGATTAGGCACTGCATTACTTTAACTAACAACTGCGTGGTCGTGCGAGGATGTACTCAAATACAATTGATGTCCCTTTTTCCCCCACAAATAGAGCTTTCTTTTAGTGGTATTTGATCACCTCTTCGGTTTTTACATTTTGCGCTATAAACAAAAAAATAGCGACAATTTTGAAAAAAACACAATATTTTTTACTTTCTGCTATAAAACATTCCCAATAAAGAAATTTAAAAAATCAATTTTTTTTATCAGTTTAGGTCAATTTGTATTCTGCTACATATTTTAAAAAAATCCCATAAAGCGTATTTTAATTTGTTTGCGCACAAGTTATAGCGTTTACAAACTATGGGATAGATTTTTGGACTTTTTATTTATTTATTTATTTATTTTTATTAGTAATGGCGGCCATCAGCGATTTTTAGTGGGACTGTGACGTTGCGGCGGACAGATCGGACCCCTAACTGACATTTTTGACACTTTTTTGGGGACCAGTGACATTAATACAGTAATCAGTGCCAAATAATATGCACCGTTACTGTATAAATGACACACTGGCAGGGAATGGGTTAATACTGGGGGTGATCAAGGGGTTAAATGTAAGCCAAAATGTGCTTACTAACTGTGGGGAGGGGGGGGGGGGGCTCTGTGACAGGAACATAGAGATCGCTGTTTTGGCTAAGCTCAGCTTTTTAGTGAGATCGTGTGTTAGTTTCAGCTAACACACAATCTTACTGTGCCTGTCTGACAGAAGAGCCATCTGCTTTGTTTACATAGGCATGTGGTTCTCCTGTCAGTTTCTCGGCGGCTATCAAGTCCGCTCCTCCCGCGGTCTGGCTCCCGCTGTATCTAATAACAGCGTGAGGGCGGCTCCGAGACCGCGTCCACATAATCACGTACATGTACGTGATTATGCGCAGCCTAGTCACCCTGCCTCAGTAAATCTGCGTGGGGAGGTCGACAAGTGGTTAAACTACACTATAAAGGGACTGCCCCTTTATCTTCTCACTGGTGGTGGTGGACACTGATAACAAAGTACTGGTGTGGCAGAGTGGGGTGCTCTACCCCAGGAGTCTGGTCAGGACTCAATGTGTAACCAATAAACAAAGGATTGGTGGGCATGCCCTAAACATGCATTTCTAAAGCTGGTGCTGCTATAAAGACCAATATACAGTACATATATATATAACCACAGAGGATAGTGCACGCATACAAAAGGAGTAACTTTCAAATACTGAGACCTGACCTAAATGAATAAATATGGGGATTTGGTCACACCATGTGGCCATATCGTGCTTAAGCCTACCATTGGGGAATGCATTGCACAGAAGAGCAAAATGCGGCAAACCACAGAACATATACAGTGATTTTTGGTTGCATTTTGGGCGCCTGCATTGTTAAAAAGGGCCATACACATTTCTTCATCTATTTTGGTATCTTGGCAGAAGATTCCTCCATTTACGCTATCCAACATGGATGGACAAATTTCCCGCTGCGGCTTTTGTATTCAGATAGCCACCACTGGCAGCTGTCAAAATACCCAAATAGGCAGTGATTGCTGTTCAGATGACACTTCTGCCCAGCTTCTTCGGATGGAGGATGCTGATGAGGCCATCCACAAAGCTAATTTCAGCCAATTCATCAGAAACAAGATGATCTGTTTGTGATCAGCTTTATAGAAAATAACCTCGGCTTGTATATTTTTTTCATCATGTACTCAGGTTTTTAACTAGAGAAGAGAAGAGCTATTTGTTTATCTTTTTGGACTAGTATGTAGCCTTCTGCAAGCAACCCATATAAGTGAATAGAGATATGGTGGTTGTATGGATCCACCTGCATAGTCCCTTTAACAGGTACTCAGGGATGGGTGCACGACCCCCAGGGCACAGACTGTGCTTTGGGGGGCCGTGCACTGGTTCCTATATACCTGTCAATCTGGACTGCATGGGTGGATCCATGAAGCCGCCGTGTCTCTATTCACTTACATAAGCTGCCTGCTAGTCCAAAAGTATAAACATGAGCTCTACGCCTGTGTGAATGAGCCCTAAAGTATATTGCTTTTATCTTCCTGTAAATAACTTTGTAGTGTATTTTCAAACATTAGTATAAAGGGAAAGTGGTGAGATTGATAAGCAGTGAACTTGGTTTGATTTTTTAACTTCAGAATTTGTTTGCTTATCAACAGTGCTTTTTTTTTTTAGCACATTAGTGTGTTTAAAGTTAACCTATCATGTCTTGCACACAGCTAACCAGACAGAAAAAGATAAAAGCCAGCACATATTTTTTAATCTAAGTTCCGTGAGAGCTCCAGAATCCAAAAAACTCAGTTTGCAAATACTGACTTCCAGCTTCAAACCAAAACTCCGGCAGGCAGCAGGGAATGTTTGAAGGGATCTTCCACTGCTCTTAGAGCATATCCTCATATTTTTTTTTTTGCATAAAATGTAGAGTGTCAAATTCTGTGAAAAAACATATAATTAGAGATTCATGTACAGTCCTTAGGAAACAAGGGAAAGAGGCGACTAATTTAGACCTTTAAATACAATCAAAGCTCATACACACAATTGTTTTATTTGGCAGTTTATATGCCTAGCATAATTAAATACTCACTTACCCTGCATTCCACATCACTGAACACCATTCCCTTGTAGAGAAATCTTTATTGCTGTCTAGGTTGTTGTAAGAGAAGGGGTCCCTCATTTTATGTACTAAAGGTAAAATGCCAGTGCTCAGAAGCTCCACAATTTTGGCTGAATACAATTAATGTCTATAACAATATCCTCCATAAAACAGGCTGGAGTGAATGAGAAATGGTCAGACACTAGGGCAAAAGCACTCCTCCAAGAGTGAAGATGGTTCTAGATCAGGTTAAAAGGAAGTGCAGAAGAACGCCTCTAAGTGTAGCAGTTTAACCACTTTACCACCGGAGGATTTTGCGGGACTGCGACATTGCGGCAGACAGATCGGACCCTTGACTGACATTTTTGACACTTTTGGGGGTACCAGTGACATTACTGCAGTAATCAGTGCTATATATATGCACTGTTACTGTAAAAATGGCACTGGCAGGGAAGGGGTTAATTTTATTGGAGAGGGAGGGGTTAATGTATGCCTGGTGCTTACTATCATGTGTGGGGGGAGGTGACTGAGTGACACAGGGACAGATCGCATGTTCAGCTATGCTGAACCCTGCAATCTGTCACTGTCTGTCACTTCGGAGATCCGCCCGCTTTGTTTACACAAGCGGGCGGATCTCCGGACTCAATTCCCCGACGATCGGGAGGAGTCCAGCGACGTAGTACTACATCGCTGGACGATAATGAGCCACTTTGCCGCAGTACAGTCAACGTGACTGGTCGGCAAGTGGTTAATGATATAAGAAGGCAATCGGCCAAATATAAACTCACATAACATCAAAGGGTAAAGGCTCTTAGGAAAGGTGATGATCCAGCAGATGGATGAAAAGGTGTCCAATCCTGAGGTATACAGCCATCTTCCTCATTTTATGTACTGGCTGACACCAATCAATATTTGGAAATCGTGAGACTTTTCCTCACTTCTGTTTTGGTTGATACCAATCAAATAGACCAGAAATGAGAGGAATCTTCAAAACAGGGACGAATAGCTCATTAGGAAACCAATAGTGGTTATAACCCATTCCACACCCAGAACTGAAAGCTCTGGCTGAAGTTTGAGATAAGTTAAAGCATCATTAAACCCAGACTATGAAAAATTCTCATTACATGTTAAATAACAGAGTGTGTATACGCACAAAGCCACTAAAGCATTTGTGTTGTTGTGTACAGTGAAATTTACCTTGTTGATCCTGCCTTCAGCTGTTCCTCCCCCCATCTACTCTGTGTCCCCATTGCAGCCTGAGATTGTGTAATCCAGCTGTTGTCATCTACTTAGCATGCTCCATTTTCATTTCCCTTCTAAGCTATTCATTTTCTCCTTTTTCTTATCTGTGAAACCCCCGTGAATATAAAGTCACACATGGGGACGTATACACAGTGGTTCTCCCCTCTCTCCCTCCTCCTCCATGTCCTTTTATTGCTAAACACTATGGAAGTGAGATATACTATGCTAATTGATTACATTCAGTTAAAAAACTCACAAAAACCCTTAGGCTTAACATAAACCAGTTTTAAATATATCAAACATAATTTTTAATACCTGCAAAGTAAAAAAGAGACTTGGAGGCAAATATCATCTTAAAAAATGAAAGATAGCGTCAATCACTTGCCTGCACCATATTAATGCACAAGAAATATACATTTGATGTTCAATAAAGATTTACAGGGAGCTTTTTTTCATATTCATAATTTAATTTGAATTGCTCTTCTTTTTTTTCTTTTCTTTTAGTCGTGAGCAGCACAGCACCAATCAGGGCTGTGCAGACACAGACTCATACTGCAGTGATAGAAGCCCATTCCAAAGATCTTTCCCTGCAGATTCCAAAGAACAGAGAAAGATTGTGACACCACAAAAAATGTAAAAATAGTGGATCACTCTGGGTAGACTCAAATTCATCTACTGGCTCACCAAAGCAATATGTGATGTTCCTGGAGCCAATGACTAGTGCAAAGAAAAAGGTGGGGTGATGATGGAGACTCAGAAGAGTACACATCAAACAGGCTCCATAAAGGAACAAACTGCCAAAGCTTATGTAACCAAACAACAGTGCTGCAGGAAGAAGGTGCTTAGAGGTCTAAAAAAAAAATACATTGACATGATATACAGTATATGATTTATGTGAATGAATTATAGCAATTAGCACTTCTCTGTTTAGTATCACTCTAACATTTGACTATAGGTCTGCCTTATAGCTGTACTCAAACTTTTTTTTTTTATTTTCCAATTTTGGATAGAGTAAGGAAAGATTAGAACCTCTGTCATGTTTTTTTTTTTTTTTTTTATCCTTTCCGTGTCCTCATTGGATACATACTCCCTCACTTCCTGTCATGATGACACCTGGAGGAAAAATGAGGAGGAAAAGTGTCACTAGGCCAAAAAGCCAAAGACAGCAACAATAGTCTGGCAGTGGTACCCTTTCCCTGCTCTGCTGAAAAAATGTTTTATTAATGTATCTGTCCCCATTACAGAGATTTTCCTCTACTTATTCTGTGATACCCTGTCATCCACACAGAGGAGAGGGTTAACATTGCCAATAGGAACATACAGTAGTCACCAATAAAAACCTGACACAAATTCTAACCCTTCTGTACCAAAATACACAAACAATTCTGGCTAGTGCTGGGCTTTGACATCACACTTCTGGACTAATATCTTCATAAAATAGGGAATAAAGAAGGCAGGGCTTCTCTTCTTCGTCACTTCCAGCTATTTAATGTGATGTTTGCTCCAGGACCAAATGTGCCCCTACTGTATAAAGTTGCTTATATACCAGGACAGGATGTAGAAAGAAGAATGGAACTGTATGCCAGTAATAAAGATTGGGTAAGTGTTATTATCGCTCGGGGAGCAGGGAGGAATCAGTCTCCTTCCACATACCGTATGTCCGGTCCCATTTTCACAGGAAATGAGTTTGGTGTCACATGTCATGTCGTTATATATTATTCTCTAAAGAATTCATAAATTTCCCAGTTTTGCTGCTTTATGCCTCATGAACTTGGGAAAAGGACGTTTTATAGCGGAGGATAATTCATCAGCGGAGCTGGAGGCTGGCAGCTGGGGTCCATCTGGCAACTGTCTATTGTATCAGATTTTACTGCAGCGTCTACATCAGCACAACCCAGAAGTAGTCCCTACATATTCACACTTATGTTATTTATGTATAGCATTAGCATCTCATTAAACTATCACCCGGCGGTGGCACGTGCAAAGTATTTATCACCATTAATGCAAACAGACTATTTAACCCAATTTTCTTTATATTCCCTTTACATCTGTCTGGTAAAGAATAAGAGATGGAACTGAAATGTATGTGCCTTGGTTGCACAATGCTTGTAAGAATTTGGTAAAAACCCCAAAAGTCTGTTCTTCACCCTGTTTTGGCCAGGTGACATTTCTTTTTACTATGCTTGCTGTTTTACTATGCTTGCTGTTTTAGTGCATTTGATTACAAAATAAAGAAGCAATCTTAATATTAAATACAGTTAGAGTTTTGTTGTATGGCTGACCAAAGAAAGGTAGACATTTGATTGGGAGATAGCTGCCTAATCTAGACTCGGGTGCCCCAGGCCAAAATATATCAAACAGAATGACAGCAGTGCCTTTGTTTTTCAAACAAAGAGGAAAGGATCAGACTCTACTCACAAGGAGAGTTCCTATCAAGCCAGGGAATCTCTATGTAAGATTACTAGTAGAAGCTACTTCCCCCCTATTATTGGGTCTGAGGCCATCTAACACAAAGGATAGACCCAGGAAAAATATCTCATGGGATTACCTCTGGTTTTCTAAAACTACCACAGGAACCTCCGACGTTGCTGAATATTAGCTACCTATGTCCCACATAATTTCTGCTGCCTTCCTTTACATAGCAATGTAGGAAAGGTTTTTGAAAGGTCTGACTAAGGCAATTACTGCCATGGACATCAGTATTTATGGACACAATGGGACCATTCCTTTAAAACTCTGTCTACGTCAAAAGGTAGGTGGAATGTTCAAGTAGGAGCCCAGTTGCACTCATAAGGGGGTAGCACCTGCCCTCCTGTATGGGCCCAGGCCCCATAGGTTCAACAGGGGGGCCTAGAGCAGCAGTAGTGGGTATAATTTCTGGAACAAATCCAGCATTTTATTATGGTTAAAGGGGCCCTGATTGGGCAATTTATAGCCACCCTAGGAAGGCAAAATAAACAGGTCACACTTATGTCTTTTTTTTTATTTATTTTTTTAAAAGATAGTCTACTATGGGTATCCTATGTACCCTGGGAAGCTTTTTCTGCTTTAATTCCCTAAAGCTAGCCATAGATGAATTGAAATTCAGACTCTTCAGCAGGAACTGACTGAATTTAAATCCATCTATGGCTGTTCCCTTCTTCCTCCTCAAATGTGTGGATGGGGAGAATATATTGTTTTTTTGATCAGCCTGCTGAGTGTTTAAAAAAATTAATAATCTATCGCCAGCATAATTCTAGTGTATCCCAGAAGTTAACATTGTATCACCTGAGACTTCTCCTTAGCGGCTGGGGACAGCACAGTGTGTTTGGCCATCCATAGTGCCACCTGCCAGGATGGCCTTTATTGTTAAAGCTAATGTTTAAAAAAAATATTCTCAACAGTTTTTGTCACATCATTTACCTGTAATTAGCTATATCCAATGTTAAGCAGGCAGCTAGATTCTATAGACATTTTCACTGCAGGGATAATTGTACTCTTCATGTCTCTGAACCTCTGGTGCTGCAATAGTTAACAGCTTTGGTTATTCAGGCAGAACAGCAGTACAAATGGGCCAACTGGGACACATTTCCTCCTTCATTGAGAAAAGTTCTACCACCTAACTTATTTGTTTGATGATAAATATAATAAGTGATTACAACATTTCGTCTATATCAGAATCAGGCAATCTAGATGCAGCTCTTACCATAAAGTTAATAACAAGTGATAACAACTGTACTAAAAAATAAAGATATAATTTATTTACACAGAAAAAAATGTTTGCTATGAATCAAATATCAGAATATAAGTGTTGCCAATGGATAGAGCCACTTACAGAAAGAAAAAGGTACAGATATAGAAGAAATGGAGGTACGTTACACAGACATCCTTACATTCCCTTGTGCCCAGAGATCAAGAGAGAGAGAAAGGGTCCGTGTCTTGCTTTTTATGCCAGCTCCATACCCACCCAGGTATAGTCTCTGCCAATTTCAGTCAATGGAGTGTGCTCTTAAGCTATGACAAAATCTCAAGATACCTGGTCAACTTTAGGTCACCAACTGTCATTTATGATCAAGTAGTCCCAGTTCGATTCCCACCTCAATTGGACCATTTGAAGTGACATTCCATGTAGTCCATAAATTGCAATTCCAAGTGGCCAGAAAAAAAAGACTTTTGTCAGATAACTCCTCAAGATAAAATTCCAGAGCTTATTTATGGTGTCCTTTTAATACAGCTTTTCTCAGAATGTCCAGACAGTGTTCTGAAACTTTTGAGCCATAATGTATGTCAAAAGTTCACTGTATGTCAAATTATTAACCACTAGGCACCTACAGCATGCAGATATGTGGCCTCTTGGCGGGTGGGCTTTAGCGCCGAAGGACTGCATATTTGCGTGCAATATTGTACTGGTGGCTAATGGAAAGTGCTTTCCGATTATGTGACCGCCGTGACAGCCAATCACCGTGGTCACATGATCATAAATCTCGCCCCCGCCATCTAAAACCCCTTAAAGGGTCGGGAGGGGCCGGCGCCAAGGGGTTAATAATGACTATCATTAATGTAATCTGAAGGTAAAAATGTTGTAGGTGCATATCTATTACATTTCCCTCTGTAGTTCATTCTTGTCATTGAAGACAGTTGAACCAACAGTCATAAAAAGTTGGTTCCTCCCCCAGGCTCAATTAACAGGATGCCCATACAGTTCATCACCCTTCAGGCACTATGCTGGCGAGGTGTGAGGGCACAGTTAAATATCCTCAGGGATCCCACTAGTTAGATGATAAGGACCTTGTGCATTGTTCTAGCCCTTTTTACTGTAGACTGGCCTGTGAACACAGTCTTTTGCCTCACATCAAAGTTCTTTCAGAGCTCAGTAGTATAAGCCATATTGTTCTCATGTTCCATCTGCATTAATATCATTTTTTTCCAGTATTCAGTATTACACCACCTATCACAGCCCAGAAGGCTCAGACCCCCCACCACAGCCTTTTCTTTTTTCTTGAGAATGACAGGACTCTTTATCTGTTCTGATGAAGACATCAAGATAGACCTGAGACAGAGTAATCAAAGTCATTATGCCTCTGAGACAACCCTTGCCATTATTCCTAATGGTAGACATTTTTTCTCCCCCTGACCATCCATTTTGCGCATTTTTTTTTTCACTAACCACCAACGCCAGTTATTTATTTCTCCCAATAACCACAGATGCCTGCTATAATTTCCTCCTGCTGACCAGCAATATAAGGGTCACTATGACACTTACTGCTGAGCGTTGCACTTGATACCTTCTGCTATATAACTCCTAACTAAAGTGTTTAAATTTTGAATAGTGGCTGCTTGTTAAATAGTTTCTGACTATTTTAATGAAGGTCTTCTTTAGGGTAGGCTCAGACAAAAGGGTTAGCTCTCTGTCCATAGTTAGTTTTATTTTTTTTAAAGATGATCCTTTTTTTTATGTGTGTCCGTGAAACTCTCCCCTTTAATACAGTAAGTTAGGAGTATTTTGTGGGAACAAGGACAGCATGGCCTCCTAGGCATGACATGACTCCTCCGCATAACATGTATTTTATCCTTTTCAGGTTCTAGATACTGAGGTTGGGTTTATGTCTGTGAAACTCTTGTTTGTGGCACAGAAATTAAAGCATGTTTTGTAGGATACTGAATGAGTGTGGTGTATGTGTAAAACCTTATGAAAAAGCCAATGACCTCACATTATATTAAAGTGGTATTAAACCCAAAACCAAAAATGTAATATATTGCAGTTTACCAATCATTAGATGTGATGGTTGCATTTTTTTTTCTTTTTTAGGCTTTTTCCTTCTTTTTTTTTTCCAGTGATCTGGCCAGTAACACACTTCCTGTATTAGAGTGCCAAAGGGGGCAAACAGCAGCATTGTTAGTCTGGAGGGAGGAGAGTATTGTATGTGCTAGCACATTTAATTACACTAAGAAACTGAAGCCAAACTCCAGCTCACACTTTATAATTAGATAGAGCAACATTTTTTTATATAATGGTTTAACATGAATAAAAAAAGGTGTGGGGTGCGGGACTTTTAAGGTGCTCAGACCGGTAATAAAATATTTTTTTTATAAAAAGATATAAACATTTATTTATAAAAAGGAGTATAAAAACATTCTATACAACCAAATGTTCAATGTACAAAAGTGGTATCCCTGGAGAAGAGACGCCTGAGAGGGGACAGGATAGCAATTTAAAAATACCTCAACGGTGATCTCAGCATAGAAAAAAAAACTATTCAGTCGCAAGGATTGCATGAGGACGCGAGGACATACAATGTGATTAGAGGAGAAGAGATTTAACCTCAGGCAACGCAGGGGGTTCTTTACTGTTAGGGCTACAAGATTGTGAAATTCTCTACCACAAGAGGTGGGAAGTATGGCTACTTTCAAAAGGCTCTTGGACATACATCTCAAGGATCAGAACATTAAGGGGTATGAGAAATGATTACGGCCACACACACCTACACAGGTTGAACTGGATGGACTATTGTCTTTATTCAACCTCAACTACTATGTAACTATGTATTATTCACTGCTTTTTTGTTTCCAACTGGTTTTGCCGTTTTGGCCTCCTCAGGGAAATGCGTGAGAGCTGTTACTATTGAACGAACAGAAACACAATTAAAGTCAACATATGCATAAATACAGTGTATAACAAATCCAGATACATGGAGCAAAAAGCTGAGCTTAATTAACCCTTCAGAGATTCCTAAATAATAGCTTCATACGTGTAAACCGTACAGAGCACTGAGATCAGTTTGGTGTTGAAAGTGAGTCTGTCACCCAGGACCGCGCACACCAGTGGAATTAAGGAGAAAAGTCCATATACCAGGTCTCCCACAGAGAAGGTAAGAGACCAGAAAACTAAAGGTTAAACCTGCATTGACAACAGCATCATATTAAATAGGGCCCAAAGGCGTTTTTGGCAAATTGGCTCACAGACTATCATGATTTAGCTTCTATAGTTTACTTACATATACCAAGGTAACACAAACTGAAGGAGCCCACAGCATCCACTGGATGGCACTCAAAAACGCTGCTCATTTAAATGTAGTCACTCTAGTGAACTCTTAATGTACAACAAACAAACAACCGGGCATTACTGATCCTTTAGCCATTTCAAGACTCTATGGAGAGAAAGGCAGCAGGTAATATGGGAAGTAGCTAACTTTTACAGTGATGAGATGAGATCAGACTTCCTGGTACTCCAGCAGACAAACCGGATATGGGTGGACCGTTTCAAACCCCCCCCCCCCACCTTTTATTACATTTAAATAAAATTAGAATTTAGAAGCAGGGACACACACTGTACCTTAGTTATCATCATAGAAAGCGGAAGGATGTGTACTCCAACTTACTATTGTGGGGAGGCCTGGGAGGGTTTTGTAACATAGGTCCAGAAGGCTCGCTCTGACAGTGCCTTGTCAAAAGCACCTGGGGGCTGTGGATACTAATTTTTCCTAACATTAAAAAAATGAAACCACAGGTAAAGAAAGCATGGGAAACTCATTTTCAATCGTGCTCTGACATTAATGATATGGATAAGGAAATACAAGGTTGGCAGGATGAACACAAGGCCATAATCCCTTTCCAGGGTACTCTGATAGAGATAAGAAACTGAAGGAGCATCTCACTAAGTATGCCACAGACCTCATAAAAACTATGGAGAGTAAATTTTTGAGAGATAAAAAGGCAAATGATGGTGAACATGAATATAAATGGTCCCAGGAGGGCCTTGTAGGGGACATTTCAACTTTGACTTGCCTGATACCAATTTTGACGGAATTTAATCTGATTTGTCTTCTCTGTCTACAGTTTCCTTTGCACAAATAGGCCCACACTCAGAAGGATCCACCACAGTATCCAAGAAAAGAAAGAATGAGAGGGGAAACCCCCTTACCTGGACACCCCAAGAAAATGCACATTCCAGATAAGAACAAATCAGCACTTTTGAATCGTATGTATAACTGCACCACACTGAATACACCTATCACTACTGATTCTCAAAGCAATGTATCTCTCGCACTATGGTCAGTATCTACGCACAACTTTGCACTTTCACAATCGGTTATTTGAGTAATAAAAAGGCGAATTGACTTGGTGCTTCTGCCTTTAATGCACAATCGGATGCATGCACAGCACCTATTTTTTGTACAATCACTAAGACGGACTCAAAAAAGCATCGGTCACTACACTCACACCCTCAAAACCATTGGCTCAGCCCCCAAAGTAGTTTTGCCCGACCCCCAAAGAGAGAAGGGTTGGGAGCAATATAAAATGATCAATTTGTCATCTTATTCACTATCAGAGAGTAAGGCCGAGGTTTTGAAGCTCTGCCTCACCTCACTGTCTGGATCAGGAAGCCGATAAGTTTGAACTTGTTAAAGACTTGCATCGATTTGCCAGACACCCGATGTACAAGATCCTATATGATAAAAGTTCCAATGAGCTGGATACCCCTACCCATGACAACTCACGTTTGGAGAATACCACTTAGGAGGATCTACGAGCTCTCCAAGATCTCATGGATCTATGGGAGGAGGGTCATTCTGGGGTTGAATCCGGGATTGGAGATGTTGGTCTCCTCTCCCCGGATCATCCCCTGCTGGACACTCTTGCCTTTGTTCCACCTTTGTCTTACAAACCTAAGTCCAAATCCTTCCCAGTCCTACAAGGAAATCCTAACATCTGGGCCTTTGTAATCTAGGTAACTAAAGCTACTGAAACTACTAACTGGAAGTCAGATCCTTCACATAATTTATCTTCCATCCATAGACAAGCCATTAAGTCCCTAGAAAACAACCAGCAGATTGTTATCAAACCCTCAGACAAGGGTGGGAATTAGGTAATTATGAACATACGTGACTATGAGAAAATGTGTTATGACATTATTTACAATAGGGAATGGTACAGAATGGTGCCAGTCTCCTTTTTACAAATCCAGTACAATGAAGCCTAAACATATTTTAACACAGGCTTTCAAGCAGGGCCTTATTAATGCAGACACGTTGAAGTTTTAATCCGGGGACTCCCACATTTTATGCATTGCCTAATGTCCATAGGAGCCTCACATCCCCACAAGGCCGCCCTATAATATCAGGGTGCGGCTCACTAACAGAGAATGCAAGTCATATGGTAGACGAATATCTCTACCCGCATGTGAAAGCTTTGTTTTCCTATGTGAAGGGCACCATTGAACTTCTGTAAATAATAGATGGCTTGCAAGTTCCAGGGGATGCCTGGCTTGTAGCCATTGACATTGAGGCCCTGTATAATTCCATCCCCAACCTGTGGCATACGGTAACAGTTGAGTGAATGAGGTCATGAGTCTTGGGATTATAATGAATTAATTGTTTAAGTATTGGAAACTGTCCTTACACACAATGCTTTCATTTTTAAGCGCTCTCACTTCTTCCAGGTGCAGGGTATTGCTATGGGGGCTAGATGCGTTCCTTCATATGCAAAACCTGTACCTGGGGAAGTGTGAGCTCTTTTCTGATGATAAACAAATAGACAAATTGAATGATATAGTATCACGGTGTCGCTATATAGATGATATTTTTATGATATGGGCAGGTTTAAAAGATGACTTAATAATATTAAAAAAAAAATTGTAACACATACAATCTAAAATTCACATATAATTTCCACCAAGAGAGGATTACCTTTGTTGATGTGGAGATTTTCATCAATGAGGCGGGCCTCCTTTTTTCCAGACTATATAGAAAACCATCACCCGGTAATACGGTATTACATGCAACAAGTTCACACCTTAAGCTCTTAGTTAACAGTATTCCCTATAGCCAGTTTTTGAGGATTAAACAAAATTAAATGAAATTGTACCACGGACACAGATTGTCAAAGAGAGGTCAATGCCCTACAAGAAGTCTATTGGAACGAGGCTATAGTAATACTAGCCTTAAGAAAGTCTTCAACAAGGTTAAGGCCCAGGATAGGTTATCCTTTATCTATAAGCCCAACAGAACCACACAAGCTACTAGAACTAGAATCGTGACTAGATACAGCAGACAACATCAAAAGGTTAAAGTTATATACAACAAATTGTGGTATCCTCTGACTTCGGATCAGAAGATCCAAAAATACATTAAACCATACCCGGAAATAGCTTACAAGCATTCCAGATCACTCAGGGACAGCTTAGTAACAAGTCACCACTCAACTAGTGTCCGTAAGAGAATTTTAGAAACGGGGTCTTTTCCATGTGGAAGATGCAATTACTGTCCCCTCATTATGAAGGGCAAATAGATTCTGCTTCCTAATAATTTAACATGGACACCAAAACATAGGACAACCTGTCAGACAGTAGGTGTGGTCTATATTATGAAATGTAAACGCGTTCTATATAGGAAAAACCAAGCTTCCATTCTTTACAAGAATTAGGGACCATGCGTCCCTGATTACCAACAAAAAGATGAAAACACCTATCAGCAGACATGAAAGACTTTATCGTTAATTTGATATCAATTCTATTGGCTTTTATGAGCTAGAACATGTCACATGAACGGTGGGGTGACATAGACAGGAGATTTTTACAAATTGAGACCCTGTGGATATACTCTTTACAGGCTACGAAATATCCTGAATTAAACAAAGGAATTAGCTATCCACCCTTCCAGTAAATACAAACCTATTTTTAGTATATGTCAGTTTCTACTATCTTCCTTCCTTAACTTTCCTGGTACAGATGGTCTATTCTATCTATTCTTAATGACAATGGAGAAATTTGGTATTTTTATGTAATATGTTTATATTTACTTTCTGTAAGTGTTGCAATGTATATGCAAACTGTGTAGTTTTGTAATGTTTCTATGCATTTTCAATATATGTCCTTAAAGTTGCGATAAGGCTGTGAGGAGTTTTCATTCCCATTTAATAACACACAGTTTTCAATAGTGTTCTTTTTTCCCCTTTCATTGTCATCTGGTCTGTCACGGCGGCTCCGACGGCAGGAGAGGGAGAAAGACAGGCGGCTGATGTAAAAACAGCCGTCTGTCATTCTCTCTGAAGTAAGCACAAAGGCTATGCGATCCTGCTATATAGGATCGCATGTCTCTGTGGTTACTTCACTATCCACGCCCCCTGACAGTTAGAATCACGCCCCTAGGGACACACTTAACCCACTGGTGAAGTGGTGCTGTAGAGTAACAGGAATGTGATATGTTACTCTACAGCACCACTTCACCAGTCCTTCCTGTATCATGCATTATACTTCATTATTTACTACATATGATATATACTTTCATACCTACACTATGATTTCTCCCAATTTTTATGACAGACATGGAAGGCTCACGGTTCTACTCCACATATTGGTCACCTACCTCCCATGGGTCCCTCCCCTGTTTCGTTGTCCGCTGGGACCCTTCAGCTCCCGGGTCAGACCCATACCACCGCCGCCACCCGGGGGCCCATTCTCTGACTCCAGCTCAACTGGTGTGTAAGTATTGGGCACTCCAATGAGTTCCCTAGTACTTACAGAATTTTTTCCAACAACATTAATTTTGGTTTTTAAGTTATATTCCAACAATTATTTTTGTTTCTTTAGATATGTAACAATACACTTACATTTTGAAGAAGCGAGCATTTAACTCGCAAAACGCGTCAGCCCAAGATGCATTATATTTATATGTCATGTTAATATTTTATTACCATGTTTTTACTTTTGAGATCAAGATGTATTGTACCTCTATGTATACCAATATGTATGTTATCTATATGCATATATGTATTGCAAGATTCCAACCAAGTTTGCCATTACAAGCATCCTCAAGGTGCACAACGGTATTGATTTTTATACCTATTGCAACTTTTTGTAATAAAGATTACTTTTTTCAATTATTTATCTTTTGTTATTTCCAGCCACATGTACCCACCTCATCTTAAGTCCCACGGGCCAATTTTCTCTTTTTCTGTTGATTACTGTAGTAATGTCACTGGTACCCCCAAAAGTGTCAGTCAGGGGTCCGATCTGACCCCCCGCAATGTCGCAGTCCCGCAAAAAAATTGCAGATCGTCGGCATTACTAGTTAAAAAAAAAAAACAATAAAAAAATTACATAAAATTACATAAACCTTTCCCTTAGTTAGTAAATGCAATAACTTTTGCACAAACCAATCAAAATACGCTTATTGCGATTTTTTTTACCAAAAATATGTAGCAGAAAACAAGAGAGAAATTTTGAGAATTTCATATAACAAATTGTGAAAAATATTGTTATTTTTTTCAAAATTGTCGCTCTTTTTTTGTTTATAGCGCAAAAAAAAAGAAAAAAATCGCACAGGTGATCAAATACCACCTAAAGAAAGCTCTGTTTGTGGGAAAAAAATGACGTCGATTTCATTTGGTTACAGCGTCGCATGACCGCGCAATTATCCGTTAAAATCACGCAGTGCCAAATCACAAAATAGGGCCTGGTCTTTGAGCAGCCAAATCCTCCGGGGCTAAAGTGGTTAATTCCACTAGTGTGCGCGGTCCTGGGACTCACTTTCACCACCAAATTGATCTCTGTGCTCTGTACAGTTTACAGGTATGGAGCTATTATTTAGGAATCTCTGCATGGTTAATTAAGCTCAGCTTTTTGCTCTATGTATCTGGAATTGCTATATACTGTATTTATGAATATGTTGACTGTCATTGTATTTCTGTTTGTTCAATAGTAAAATTTCTCAAACGTTTCCCTGAAGAAGCAGAAACTGCGAAACCGGTTGGAAACAAAAGAGCAGTGAATGATACCACTTTTGTACATTGAACATTTGGTTGTATAGAATGTTTTTATACTCCTTTTGATAAATAAATGTTTTTTTTTTTTCAAATATTTTTATTTCTTCAAAAGGCGGACAAACCGAAGTAAATAAATACAGCAAAAGATAGCAAATAGCATAAGGTGGCAATAAACACCAACATAAATATATCCAAAACAGTGCAATAACACATAACGTACAGTAAGGCTTACAGGTGATCGTAGCAGAGCAGTCGAGGTAAGGGTATAAGCCTCCAAGGCACAATAAGGAGGACACCGAACAACAAGGTGTAGGCACTGCCAAGGTAGTATCGATAAATAAATGTTTATATATTTTTTAAAAAAAATCTTTTGTCATTACATGTCTGAGCACCTTAAAAGTCCTGCACCCCACACCTTTTTGAACCATAGACTATTTGGGATGCTGGTGCTCATTTTTATCCCACTTGGTCCTATCCACAAAAAACTACAAATGAATAAATAAAAGCTTATCATTGTAAGCACCCCTAGTGGTAAGTAGTTTGCCTCATCACTGTAAACTTATACAACTGGAATAGACCTTGTTCTTTTGAAAAACAACAGACTTACTGGTTGGATCACCAGATGAAAAATAATGCAACTGTTGCTTAATCACATCTAAGAATTGGTAAGCTCCAATATAAAAAATGTTTGCTTTTGGGTTTTTTAAAACAATTTAAAACATAAATTAAAGTAATTTAAAAGCATCATAGTTGCCAACTGTCACAAATTGCCCACGACAGTCACGGATTTTAAAGCCCTGTAATGACTGGTTTTTGTCCCGGGCTCCATTCCCGTACAGTTACACAGTAGCCAGAGGGTTTTTTTTCATACTTTGTCACCTGCCTATTTTATTGCTTAAGTCACGGATGGCTGCTTACCACTTTTCTTGGGCATGTTAACCACCAGGGATCTCTAACACCAATCTTTACTGAACCCACTGCTTGCCCATTGGACCTCTTTATTGTCGACATGTCCCATCCCCAGTTCCCGGGGAGGACTGGCCCAGCTGGTGCCTAGCCACTGCCATGACTCCCATGTGAGGAATTACTTTAACTTGAATTTATGTGTGATGACCTGCTAAGATGAACAAGTGATGTCCAATACGTCACATTTGCTGTATGTGGGTTATTAACCAGAAAATTGCTTTATATCCTGATGAAGTGAACCTTGTTTCATGAAACGCGTTGAGTAGCAATTTTACAGTATCTGTTCTTCATTTATTTACCTTTGCAGTCATGTTTCAGTGCTGTGCATTGTAATGTATATTTTTAAACTCTTTCTTCACTATTTGTGTTTTTTATATATTTGAATGTAAATAATAAGTTGTTTTATATCTTTTTTTACATATGTTTGGTATTTTTCTTTGGCTTTATCCTTTAAAATCCCATAGGCATATTTCTTTTGTGTTTTGGGAAGTTTACTTGGGGACATGATCGGGCCTTTATCTGTGCATTCTGGTCCATTTTTAAATATTTTGTCTCACTGCGTCTGTCGCCTGTGTCAGGCGGTCGGTGCCACAACTCAGCTCTGTCTTTTTTTACATTACCCCTCAGATGCCTCTACACAGAGTCATGCATTTTTGTGCTGCCGGGTGTGAAGAACAGAGAGAGAGAAACATGTGAGCAGATATCGCTCCTCCTATCTCCTTCCCAGCAGCTTTGTCCAGGCACTCTGATTGAGGACTCCCTGCGAGGCTTTGCAGTGTGAGGGGGTGGGAGGGGGTATGGCCGGCCTCAAAGATGTTCTTTTAGCTGTTGCAGTGTGAGCAATAATGGCTGTGGAGGTGGGATCTATGTAAAAAGAACCTACAAGAGGCATGTATCTCCTTTTTTCATGTAGCACAAGCTGATTGTGAGAAATTAAGTTTAGATTGAGTTGAAAAATAGAGATACCATCTTTGTCTGCTAACAGCACTTTTTAAAATTCTATCTAAACTTTTAAGGTAGAAGTAAGAAAAGGGTCTGATCAGGTCCACCTGCCAGTTTTTGAGGTGGACCCGATTAGATCCTCCATTCATCCCTATGGACAGGCAGATGTAAATGGACTTGTGTTCATTTACACCCACCTACCTCTGGTCTAATCGGGTCCGCTTAAAAACCCCCAAAAAAACAGGAGGGGATCCCTCCTCTTCTGTTTAGGCGGAATGGATCATAGGGGAGTCAGATGTAAATGAAGAGAGGATTCCATTTCCATCTGACCGCCCTTAGAGCAGAGTGGGCCCTGTCCATGTCAACTCTGCAGAGACTGAACGAACGCATATGTGTCATCTTCCCACTCTGCCCTAAATAGCAGGGGATCTGTGGGCTGATTCTGCATGGAATCTGTACCATGTGAAAGGGGCCTTATGTCTGCTATTCATGCATGTTCCTGAAAGGAGACGTACAGCCAAAGCTTGTTTGGCTGTACTTCTCCTGTGGATCACAACAGTGCAGTTCATTCTGCATGTAATTACTCTACTGAGCCACACCCTCTTTTAGCCACACCCCTTTAACCCACACCCAATATTTAATGTAATTTAAACCATGCCCACTCTTTGGCACGACATGCCACATTTTTATTTCATCTACTTCTTGTAAGTCACGCCCATAATAAATGAGTGTCCCATCTCTAATTAAAGTAATGCTTCACCTTCAGTGCCTTTCTGGAGAAACAGAAAAAAAAAGGTGTACCTAAAATTTTTTTTGAAATGTTGGCAACAATTAAGTATTTTATTGAAGATGGGGAAAAGAAGATAAGGGTCAAAAGTGCCAGGGATTCTGAAGTTAAGCTAAGTTTAAGGGTTTATAGTTGGACAGGTGGGTTTAGCCAATAGGGTCAGATTAAAGACTTCAAGATTAGGGGACAGGGCATAAAGAGAGCTATTTTATTGATGCCAAAAACTCCACACTGAAGACTACTTGCACCCAATTAGCAGCTCCAAAAGCAAGACGTTCCTTGTTTTGTCTTTCTTGAAGATGGAAAAATGCATTTAGTGTATGTGAATGCCAGACAAGTTAGAAAGAAACGTCTAAAAAAAAAAATTCTGGAAATGAGAGAAAGCAAGGGCAGTTCTCTCACCATGAGGCCAGGATTAGTAGAAAGGCCATATAGGCTACAACCTAAGTAGACAAATTCTAAGCAGGCGTCCTTTTGTTTCATCATGTTAATACATTTAATTCCTATTGTATGGTCCCAGCACCAGGCAGTAATATTATGTGCTTCCTTAGTGTTTTGAGATTCTTAAGCTGTACCTAGCCCCAGCTGTTCAGGGAGTTCTTTAGAATGTTAGTGTTTCCCTAAGCTCAGAATATTAATTGCTTCTAGCAGCTAATGTTAATAAGTTCCAATCAGTTGTGCCAGAGGAGTTGAAGGAAACCTGTACTGAAATAAGTACTGTATGTAAGCCGCCATTGCAGACTAACCAAGTATTAAAGGATCAGTATGACAACCAGGCATTCAACATTTGCAGAAGGAGAAGTCAACAGTGGTAGCCCGAGTATTTGGATTTAAGCAAAGGTCTCCTTTATAGTATATGTAAACATAATAGCTAAGATCTCATATGATATGACAAGTTAATGGAATTTCATTCTTTTTTTTTTATTTAACTTTCCTAGAAGCCAGCAGTGTTTTTACTTAAAAAATGCCTGACGCTTTTAAAAGTGTCTAAAGCTTTTACAAGCATTTAGGACCTTCTACAGGCGACAAGCTCTTGGGCATTAAATAATTTCACTGGCCAGAAAAAAATAATTGATTCTGTCCATGGAAAATAATTATTAAAACTGTAAAGAAATGATTGCGCTACTGTCTTAAAGGACAGCTGCTGGCACTACAATACAACAAAATATTGTGTAAACAAGCAAATGGAAATGAAAAAGTGTCGCGCCTAATATAAAGTGTAATCAATGTGTAAACCAATCTGCATAAATACAAAATATATCACACAGTAAAGTGCAATGTGCAATGAACATAGTATGTGCTCAATACATATGTGAATGATATTGGTAACTTGTGACCATAATAATGTGCAATATACAAATCAATAAATAAGTGCAAAACCGAAATTCCAAAAATGTCCACAAAAATGTGAGTATAGAGCTGCCACTGTGTATCAAGACAGTCCAGATGGAAGAATTGGGAATAGAATCCACTTCAGTAAGAATATTCCATTACCTAATTAGAGAGTCATCAGGACACGTGCATCCACCACTCAGGAGGGGGAGTAAGTACGCTTACCAGAATCTATGGACTCAACTGCCAGCGGCAAAGAGTCAGTCATAAGACAAAGGTTGAGATATTAGTCTCTGAAAAGCTGTCACCATTCCTTTCCACCTCATCTGGTCCCCTCTATTGGGTCATGAACTTAAATATCTCGCTCAACCAGCTTCGCCTGTGACAACAGCCAGCAAGGTGAAAAACCCTGGGTACAGTCAGTGTACAGAGCAAGACAAAAGCCCTTTTTCATGAGAGGGTCCCAACAAATGTGTTCACTTCAGTAAATCTCCACCACTCTTGCATTCAGGCAAGGGAGCGCAGAGTTGGTGGAGATTTACTGAGGTGGACACATTTGTTTGGACCCTCTCAGGAAAAAGAACCACTTACATTTTTTTACAAAGGACTTTTGTCTTGCTCTGTACACTGACTGTACCCATGATTTTTCACCTTGCTGGCTGTTGTCACATGCAAAGCTGGTGAGAGAGAAATTCAAGTTCATGACCCAATAGAGGGGACCAGATGAGGTGGAAAAGAATGGTGACAGCTTTCCAGAGGCTCCTATCTCAACCGTTGCCTTATTATTTCCAAGCATGATTGACTCTTTGCCGCTGGCAGTTGAGTCCATAGATTCTAGTAAGCGTATTTACTCTCCCTCCTGAGTAGTGGATGCATGTGTCTTGGTGACTCTTTAATTGGATAATGGATTATTCCTACTGAATTCATTTGTATGTAGCACTGTCCCCTTAGGGCTTGCTGTATGATGACTTGTGGGGCCTCCTCTGATTACCAGCACACAGTCGCTAAGGGTACAGTTCACACATTCATCCTTACTCCCAATGGCTCGTTGCTCAATAAACATTTTGGAACTTGGATGGGAGAAGGGAATAGTGGGATACTCCAACTGTGACAATTCACAATGGATAAGGACAACTCTCACTTGGCCTCACCAGGTTTCTTGTGGAAGCAGCTACACTGTTTGAAACTTACTGTCACATTTATGGAAAGGGTTAAGTCTCCTTACTTTTTTCTCTCCAGTAATAGACTTGTGATCTACATTCTCTTCAGGACACTCACTAGCATCTACTTTACTGACAGCTGCCCACTGACTCTTTAGGCTGCAGGGACGACCCCCCTCAGGTCAGGCCCCTTGACACAGATCTGTACTCACTGTACTGCAGAATCAGATCCTCCAGTGTCTCCCCTTTCAATCAGCTTCACAGGACCTCTGGGTTGAGTTACTCTCTAGGTCTCTATAGTCCCTCAGGTCTACTACCTGAGGCCGTATGGCACCTCTACAGAGGAGGAGGCAGACACCCCCTCCCTCCAGGACTCCGCTATCCAGACGAAAGACCCAAAGCACATGTGCTCCTGGCATTTATACAGTATCCCAGCATGCGCAGAGGTACTTTTACACTGCCAAATCACCAGGGCTGTACTAAATGCCTATGCACTCATTTGTCAGGTTTCTTCCCACTGTCTAATATGCCTCCTTATTGAACCAGTGTGAAACACTCTGCAGACAGAGTGAGTTGCACCTGAGCACATTGAGCAGACCTCACTAGCAGATCCTGCTCTCTGGTAGGCAAAGAACAATATAGATTTACCTGCAATCCCTCTAGTAAGCAGACAAGATCCAAAAGCTATACTCTCTCTCTAGCACCTACCTAGGAAGATGCTACATGTATATTGCACATTTTTATGGTTACAAGTTACCATTATCATTCACATATGTATTGAGCACATACTATGTTCATTGCACATCGAACTTTACTGTGTGATATATTTTGTATTTATGCAGATTGGTTTACACATTGGTTACACTTTATATTGAGCGTGGCACTTTTTTTTTTCTCCATGCAAAATAATTAATAATCAAGCACTAGCTTATGGGCACTTTTAGCAGCTTCTAGCAGCTTTTAGTAGCGTCAAGCATTTTTTCTCCTCAAACTCTGCTGCTCCTGGACGCACTGGCAGTGGGATATTTTCCCTGCCTCTACAAGCCTCTGCCCCTAAAAGCCTCTAAAACATGGGTGTCCAACCTTATGGCTTCTCTGGGCCACATTGAGTGTAGAGAAATTTTCTCGGGCCGCATGTAAAATATATACTATAGTTAAGGTAAAGAAATAATAAAACGCAGCCACGCCCTTCCCGCACTGACGCTCCCCCCCAGCACTAATTTAACACAACTAGAGGATGATCCCTTCTGAAGCAGCCTCTGCCTACAGTTAGCTTGAAGCCGCTGTGGCCGTGCCCCTGACCCGCTTTCCTTCCTCCCCAGCAAAAAAAAAAAATTGTCAGGGGGCAGTGGTCCGCATTGCCTGTGGTTCCGGGCCACAAGTTGGACATGCTTGCTCTAAAAACAGATCTGTGCAGGCAGCATTCTGATAAAACTGTAACACAAGCAGAAGTTGCAGCTAGCCATGGTCACAAAGAGTTGAACCACAAACCAGGGCATGCAGTAGATACACAGAAGAATCCAGGAAACAGATCACATTTGTAACCAAAATAAAAGTAGTAATTTTCAGAAGAAAATTACAAAAGTCTTCAATGAACCACCAGAAACCTTTCTTCCAGGCATAGTACTGGAACACTGGAACTATGAGCTCCATTCCCTATCCTGATTAGCAGATGATACAGGAGAGGACTGTGATAGGAAGGACAGAAGTCTGGCTTCTGTCTACAGAAAGTAAGAAGGGACAGTTGGGTCCTTGTAGGGTAGATATGGTGGCAAGTCAAAAAAACATGCGTAGGGGTACAAGTCTCAGAACTTGTGCATGTAGCCTACAGAGTGGTAATATAATATTATATCCAGCACATAACCCAGTCAACTAGGAAAGGCTTTTGCGAATAATATGCCTTGATGTCTGTAAATGGAAAAACAATTGTAGTCATAACTTGTTTTTATTTCTAGTGAACATGGCTATAAAAGTGTATTTCTATCCTTATATTGTTTCATTTTGGATAGAGTGTAGAAGAGTTAGAACTTCTGTCAATTTTTTTTTTTTTTGCTGCTTGTGTTTGCTGTGGATTTTCTGTTTTCTGTTTGTCCTGGTGACCATTATCACATGCAAAAGCTGTAACCAGAACAGCAAAGAGGGGGAAAATCAATAGGGACATAAGTGTCTGAAAGAGGGTTTTTTTATAGTCTCCCCCCAATTCCTGTAGTATGATAACACAAGACGTGAAAGAAAAAACTCGACAGGGGTTTTAACCATTCCATACTCTATCCAAAATGGAACATTGTTTTTTGCTCTATATATATTCTTTAGACACTGTGGTACTCATTCTAAAGCTACACATCATTCCTTACAAAGCAGTCTAGGTATATTAATAAAGACACCTAGCAATGTCTATACATTTTCTCAGTTATGCTCCAAAACTTCTAAAACCTGGTTTCTACTAAAAAGTTGTTGCTTGGCTCTGCTCCTTCCTTTTTCCTAAACCTCATGATTGATTAGTAAGGCTGCTCCCAAGAAAGTTGACAGTGGCGTAAGTACCTGCAGTACAAAATATGAACCAGGATCCCAAATCATTAATCCCCTACCCCCTGCTCCAGACTTAACAACCCCTATAATTCCCCCCTGCAGCTAATATGCTAATCTAATTAACCCCTGTATCTAAAACCCCTCTCCACACCTAATCAACCCCCCCCCCCCCCAGTGGTTAAAAATCTCCTCACATTGCCCAGTATATTCCTTCTTTTCCCAGAGAAAGGTTTAGCCACCAACTTGTTTAGGACGGGGGGATCAGGTATGGCTAGGAAAAGGCCCATGGGCCCCCAGGAGATCTCCATTGCTACTGCAACCCATTTACCCCTGTTTTTAGGCCATTGCAAGTTGAAATTTTCATATTACAGCTCCCTGGTTTATTGGAGCCATGGGCCCAAAATTGCTCATTCAGATAGCACTTCTCAAAGAAGGAGATTGGTTGCAAAGTCACTTTAATAACAAAAAATCTTTACTGCTCAAAAATTAGATAATAAATAAAAAAACTTTGAAAATAGTCTTTAAGTTTTTTGCTTGCTAATGCTTGTACAGAGGCTTTGTGTATTATATTTGCTAAATGGAAAAAGTTAAAATGTTGGCAGGGGACAACTGCAGACCGCTGGGCCTAAAGTGTGCAGCTGTGTTGACAAGAAGGATTTAAACAATATTGGCATAAAACATAACTGTAGAATTTGGTGCCAATTTTGTGTAAGAATCTACTGCACCTAAATACATGGATACATCGATTTTAATAATTTAATATTTACTTTATTATATTTACTTTATATTTCCTTCTTCAAAACAATCAGAAAAATCAAAAAATGGGACAGAGTTATCCTCACTCTTCGTCTCCTGTTTACCTAGTAAAAGCAATAAATCAATGTACTGGCTTCAGGGAAACATCCTAATGCTTCTAGATTTTGGAAATAGTTCTTTAATTTAAGCACATGAGGTTCTACTGAGCTGTATTTTGGAAGATAAAATATATGTAATTGATTCAGTGTCCAAAAGATAGTACAGGCAGTGCATTTAATAGCACACATAAGACTTGGCATCCAAGAGATTCACTTGCATGGTTTTTGTACATTTTTGTGTAATCTTTTTTTATTAGGGACACAAGTTTATAAAAAGTAATGGAAACTTAACGGGACAACAGAAACAACAGTCACTAGTGGTTCAATGAGAAAAACATGGTTATTGCCTTAAAGTGCAAGGAGGAGTCTAAATAAAAGAAAAGAGAGATAAAAGAGGAAGATGTGTGTGGCTCTAAGATGTCACCACATGCCAAGTGCTGCAAAGGGACTGCATGCTGAAAAATGTGAAAGTGTGTCAAAAAAAACCATGGCCTTCAAGGAACACCATCCTTTCTCCATGGCACACATTGCATGATATACTTTATTTATTTAGCCCACGGGAACCTGCTCCAACCATAAAAAGGCCAGTTGTTTTGTATACCGACTGAATGCAAAGGCTCCCAGTACTCTCACTCTACCCAAAACTAGGAAAATATTTTGTCAAGAATTTGACTTTAAAAATGCTTTTCAGGCAAAACTGAAAATTAAGGGGTAACTCCACTTTCGTGGGGAAAAATAATAGCAAACAAAGAAAAAATAATATAGTGTATACAATTGCAAAACAAGTCATATTGTGAGTGAATGTTATTAAAAATGACCTTTCCTTTTCAATCTGCAGCTGCTGTAATTTTCTGAAAATGCAATACAATATGGCTACCTGGAGCTGTTCTGTACACAGAATGTATACTGACCACAACCCAGAAACATAATTTCCTGCTTGCTCACTAATTTTCCCAGAAGTCTGCCTAAGATACAAGTCAGATTTCTGGCATCTCCTGCAACAGAAATGTCATTTGGTGAGATACTCCCAAAAGGAACACGTCTAAAGGGATGCAGGCCCAGCAGATTTCCGTATTAGTGCTCTGCAGCTACACAGCTGATTAATACTGATGAAACTGCTCCCATTAAACTCACTCAGCACAGAGGCACAGAGGAGCAAACAGGGATTTCTTCAGAATAACAAAAGGTAGGAATCTGCCACAAAGGTTGTTATAATCCCTGCAATGTAGATATCCCCCAGAGGGGAATGTTTTTTTCTCAACAAGAGTGGAGTTACGCTTTAAGCATTTAAATTAATATGGGGAGGGGAGCAAAGCTTGCCTACTTAGAAGATAACTATCATATGTAATTTTCTTGAATCCTTTTTCCTATAATTGAAGCTCACATAATGCAATAGGCTGCACAGCAAAGGTATATCAGTATCAAATATAGACTCTATTCACAAAAGCAAAACACATGCGGTATTTTCAATATCACGTGTAATGTGCTTTTAACATACAGTTTAAATGAATTACTCACCTCACTAAATGTAATATGGAATTAAAATAACTCATCTGTCTGAGCAAATTGGGCCAGCTGTCCATCCCTGTATGATGAGGGTATTTTCTATAGCCAGTTGTGTATGCTTTAGTGATTTCTCATTCAGTGTCGTTTATTTTCAATATAAGGAGGAAGGGAAAATGTCCTCCCAGGGACACAGCAACAAAGGCACTTTATTTTATAGGACCTCAGAAGAATTAGAATCTACCTACCTTATTTTCCATTGATGTATTTTTTATACATCTTTCTCCCACTCAACTAAAGCCCCGTACACACATACTGATCGTCGGCCGAACGATCGGGCGTCTTTTGTCCAGGGCTGTCGTGTCTGTTGAAAACTGCAAAAGACTGCACACGAATTTTGTCGGCCAACAACAGCCGACTGCAGAAATGATGTCATGTGATGGTTAACTTTCCTTGTCTTTTTTCTTTTCTGAGCATGCCCAGTCTTGCTAATCTGCTGTCTGCCGGCCGAAATCTGTACTGACTGGCGAACAATCGGCCGTTCTGGTGATGGACAACAAAAATTTTAAAGTCTGCCCGACAGATTCTGTTCGGCCGAAAATGTGCTGTCGGCTGTCGGAAGCATGATACTAACAAGCCTACAATCGGCCGATCGGTCGTCGGCCGAATATTTACGGCCGACAATCGGTACGTGTGTACGGGGCTATAGTTTTCTTGGATTTAGAAGACAGCCCAAATGCCACCTTCATCAGTTGCACCAGAGGTTTAGCTAGTAGGGACAGGAAGAGACTGAATTAGTTGATCCAGGGAATATCTGATTGCCTCTTGGAAGATCAGGAACAAGTTTTTTCCCCCGCTGGAGCAAATTGGATAATGCTTTGTTGGGGTTTTTTGCTTTCCTCTAGATCAACTGTAGGTAAAGGATTGTGTATGTAGGATTGTATATATATATATATTTTCTTTTATTGGTTGAACTAGATAGACTTGTGTCTTTTTGTGACCAGACTAAGTAACTAGGATGAAGATGAAAGCTTACTCAAAAGAAGAGTGTTTGGAAGAGATGGAGAGCAATAAGTACTATCCTGGCTCGAAGTCATAAAGCTAAATTCCTCATTTAGATATCCAGTCCAGATAACAATATCTAACAATTGGAAGGAATGAACCTCCTGCTTATTCTTTGTTTTCCATCCGCACAAACCAAACTGGCAGGTTATTCATTTATTATTGAAAAGGTATGTGTGGAACATTACAAAATATTTATATATTACAGCAAGTTTGGAAAAAAAAAAACAAAACTAGGCATTAGCGCTACTGCGATATTGAGAGCTTCCTGTAAATTTTATTGGAAACGAGAAGATTTAAAAAAATTCAGCATATTGATGAAATACATTGGAGTCAGTAGGTAAAACCACAGTGTTTCTTAACCACTTTACCACCGGAGGATTTTCCTGCTAAAAGACCAGGGGTTATTTTGCGATTTTTTACTGCGTGACTTTAACGGACAATCGCGCGGTCGTGCGACGCTGTACCTAAACGAATTTCACGTCCTTTTTTTCCCACAAACAGAGCTTTCTTTTGGTGGTATTTGATCACCTGTGCGATTTTTTGATCACGCGCTATAAACAAAAAAAGAGCGTAATTTTTGCAAAAACAACAATATTTTTCACTTTTTTTTATATGAAATTCCCCCAAAAAAAAATGTAAAAATCAAAATTTTTTAAAATTTTCGGCCAATTTGTTTTACGCTACCTATGTTTGGTAAAAAAAATCGCAAAAAGCGTATTTTGATTGGTTTGCGCAAAAGTTATCGCGTTTACTAACAAAGGGAAAGATTTTTGTCATTTTTGGTGTTTTTTTTTTTAACGAGTAATGGCGGCGATCTGCGATTTTTTTTGCGGTACTGCGACATTGCGGCGGACAGATCGGACCCTTGACTGACATTTTTGACACTTTTGGGGGTACCAGTGACATTACTGCAGTAATCAGTGCTATACATATGCACTGTTACTGCAAAAATGACACTGGCAGGGAAGGGGTTAACAGTATTGGACAGGGAGGGGTTAAGTGTGTCCTAGGGGCGTGATTCTAACTGTGTAGGGACAGGTCTACTAGTGTAAAAACAAAGATCAACAGTTCTACATAGTAGAACTGTTTGATCTTCACTTTTACACAGGGAGAACTGACAGGTGGCTTGTTTACACAAGCCGCTCTGTCTTTCTCCCGCTGTAGCGGCGATCGTAGTGTGACCGGCGGACATCGGGTCCGCCAGTCACACTCCCGCACTCCTCCGTGAACGAGCCGAGGCGGGCGCGCGCCTCGGCGGGCGCGCGCCCGCCCGCTATTGGCTCTGGAAGGAGTGACAGGCGAGCGACGTAGACCTACGTCACTCTGCCTGGCCGGGGCCGACTGCCGCAGTAAATATACTGTGCGCAGTCGGCAAGCGGTTAAGGATGCAGTTCACTTAAAATGGTTGCTGAAAGTTATGAAAGCTCCTTTCACCTATCTTGGACCAGTGCTTGTTTAAAAAGGGCCCCTTATTACCCCTATTAT
Source organism: Pelophylax lessonae (assembly GCF_965119305.1). Taxonomy (NCBI): domain Eukaryota; kingdom Metazoa; phylum Chordata; class Amphibia; order Anura; family Ranidae; genus Pelophylax; species Pelophylax lessonae. The sequence goes on along the minus strand of NC_138774.1, from coordinate 100,788,737 downwards.
TGTAAGTTAAAAAAATGACAATGAAATGAAAGTAAAATAATTAAATCTCCCAAATAAATGAAACTATCCTAAATACAACAACATGGTCTCCAACATTTCTAAATAAAGGGGCAGTTTACTGTTCTTCAGACTGTGGCCAGTGGGGGTAGAAAACGCCTTGGTGCCAGTGAAAGTAAACTGTACCCCATCATTGGTTTTAGTGGGAGGAATAATGCCCCATTATTGGTATCAATTGGGAGAATTTAACCATTTGATCTCCGAAAGGTTTTACCCCTTTCATGACCAGAGCATTTTTTTGCTATTCAACACTGTGCTATTAGCAATTTCATGGTCATGCAACACTGTATGAAAATGAAATTTTTGTGTGAAAGTTATAACGTCTATAATCTATGGTATATACAGTATACTGGAATTTACGCAGCTACAGATGCTATACTGTAATGGCGGTGATCAGTGACTTATAGTGTGACTGTGACAGGGTGGCGGGCAATCTGACACTATCTGGGAGGGTCCCTGACTGATACTAACATCTCTAGTGACACTAATACAGTGATCTGTGATACCACTGTACACTGACACTGGCTAGCAGGGGGGTTACCATCTTGGTCCAATCAAGCGGTTATCTGTGTGCCTAACAATCTGTAATGCGTGCTGCTTTCTCTTTATTATTTGGCTGTTTTTTTTTCCTGCTTTGCAGGAAGAAGGAACGGTCAAATCACTGTTCACAGTAATCAGAATTCCATCTTTTTGTAAACACATAACTCTGTGTGTGATTAGACACAGCTGACTTCAGCCAAAAGCATTGTCTGAAATCAACTGTCAAACTTATGCTGTGCCCAACTACAGCCCAGTACGTTGTCTGGCCTGCATGTGCCAACCGCCTGCAGAAAATCTACTGTGGGTGGGCGGCAAGTATTTAAAAGAGCAATAGTGCCCCATCATTGGTGTCTGTGGGAGGAATGGTACCCTTTCATTGGTGTCAGTGGGAGGATTGGTGCCCCATCATTGGTACCAGTGGACGGAATGGTGCCCCAAGGGCCAGATAAAGGCCAAGAAAGGGGCACATCTGGAGACCACTTCTCTAAAATAAAAAAAAATATTAATTTTTGCCTAAGCTGTTTTGAAAGTTTCTACATTGGTAAAATTTCACCATCAACACAATCTGTAATTTTTTGGAGAAATCATTTTTACGCCACTATCGACATGTGAGTATATTATTTTACTTTTTTGCTAGATATTGTAGAAAATAAACATACAATGCAGTCATAATTATCTAGCCAACAACAGCCACAAATTGAAAAAAAAAACAATGCTGAGGCTGATCTCTTTTTTAGAAAAAACATTTTTGGTTGATGATGATGTAGATTTCAGTGCTCATGGTTGTTAAACTACTGTATCTGGAGGGCAAGCAGAAAACTATTCCAGTATCTCCTAATCCTGTCCCCATAATTCATAACCTATGCAGTTTGCTTTTGATTCATTTCTGCAGTGCATTTTTGTTGCATTTTTTTGTGCGTTTTGCATTTTTTTATGCTTTTTTTGCTAGATTGTTGTTGGCCAGAATAAAAGACGCAATTTGTGGCAAAATAAAGGTACACTCACGGCAAAAACGCACTACATGCTTTTCTGCAGCTTCTCCATTGAAGTCTATTGAACCAAAAATGCACTGTTTAAAAAATTCCCTGACCCTTTCCAAAAATGCAATGACTGAAAAAAGCATAGATGTGAATGTGACCCATAGGAAACCATCTTAAATGGACTGTAGTGCGTTTCTGCAAAAAGCAATAAAAAATTGCATAGGTGTGAACTAAGCCTTAATCCTAGTTTAGATCCCTACCTCTGACCTTGGGTTACTAGAAAAACCTATAACTGACTCTATCTAACACCTGCTAGACTGTGCATGCAACAAAGCTAATGGCCCTATGACACACAAGAAGTGAGGAGATTATGATGCACTATGACTGAGTATGGCAATTCATTTATTATTTATGTAGCGCTACCTCTACAGGAACTGCTTGGTAGATTGGGTTCTCTGCTATTCTGTCCCAACTCTAAGAACAACCTCAGCCCCACTGATACACCAGGTTAAGCAAATTGATACTGCATTGCTCCTGGGAGCACAAACATAGATACCCTGCACACAACTAATGTTCAGTATCAAAAAGCAAACATCAGACTGGTTGCAGTAAATAGTCGTATGCAAATAAATGAGTGAGTGAGTGAAGGATGAGGTCAATCACAATTCATTAGACTATATTCACTAGGCTATAGCAACAAAGAATGGAAGGTAAATTAGAGAAGACATGTGTGGTTTGTTTAATTCCGAAGTGAATTTCAGATGAATTTTTTGTTATTTGGAAATTCAGGTGTATCAATACAATAGTACTTTTACAAAAGTTTTTGAAATCAAATCGAATTCAAATTCCCAAAGAGAATAAAATAGAAGAGAAAATAAAGAAATAAAATGGAAAATAATATAATAAAATAGAAAAGAAAACAATAGAATAGAAAATAAAAGAATATAATATAATAGAGTAAAACAGTACAGAATACAGAATAAAAGAATAGAAATAAATAGAATAGAAAAAAAGGGACCAAATAGATAAATAAAAGAATGGAATAGAAAAGAGTAAAACAGAACAAAATAGAATAGAAAAAAAACTGAATAAAATAGAATAGAAAATAAAGGACTAGAAAATAATAAAAAACTAGAATAAAATAGAAAGAGTGTAACCATATTCTGGAATTTGAATTTCAAATAGAATACATTTTAATCTGATTACAAAGAAAAAAGAATAGAAGAGAAAAAAATAGAATAGAATTAAATTGAAAGAATATAATCTTCTTCGGAAATTTGAATTTTGAATATAATAAATTCAAATTTGAATAGCATAGAAAAGAATAGAATATAATAGAAAATAATAGAATAGAAAATAAAATAAAAGAATAGAATACAATACAATAGAATATACTAAAGATTAATTAATAAACAATAAAAAAGAATGGAATAGAAAGAATATAACCATCTTCCAAAATTCACATTTTGAATAGAAACAATTTAATTTAGAATGGTATTCAATTCAAATGCAATTTTAATGAAATTTGATTTGAATTCAATTAAATTAAATACATTCTGAAAATGAATTAAACAGATTTAACTAAATGAATTTGTGAAAATATTGAATCAAATCAAAACAAAACTAAACAAATGATTTGTTCTGCACATGTCTAATTAAAGTAAACCTGGTAATCCACAAAATCAGAAAAAAGTAATGGCATTAGAAAACAGTAAAAGCAATGATAATCAATAATGTGATCCTCCTCTGTAAACCATGGGCTATATCCACTTTTGCGTGGCAGTGATGAAATTTAAAACTTCCTAAAGGGGTACCTCTTGGACCACTATGGACAATAGGCAAAGTTCATGTGAAACAGCTATCTCAGTGAGCAGTCTTTACCCCTAGTTCTTCAGTGGTCTAGCACTGGGGCCTAGTCTTTCTGGTGGTGCACATAAGTACAGTCCCAGTAAACTCTGTATGCAGTAAATAATGCTACCAGTTAAATGGTCAGTCCCTACGGGCTCAGTCTCTGCTAGCAGCAACAGGTAATGGCAGCAGTGTCTTTTCACCAGTCCCATTGATACAGGATCAGGGGTCTCACTGTTTAGATGCCAGTTCACTGCAGGATCTGCCCAAAGCAAATCCAGTCCTTAGCAGGCTTGTGGCAGGTTGATGTGCACATACAACTCTTACACCCCTTCTACCTGGCTCGCATTGGGAATTTTAGTCCAATGATCCATAGACAGCAATAGTAAGGTTTCTTTTCTGAACATCATCTCCCATGATTCAGTGATGCCAACTATTAAGTCTCTTGAGCTCATTCTGTTTGCTTGGAGTGTGGGAGGAAACCAGAGTTACCAGGGGAAATCTACGCAGGCACTGGGAGAACATATACACTCCGTGCAGGTAGTGTCATGATTGGGATTAAAACTGATAACCCTAGTGATGAATGAAAAATAAGAATGTTACCACAGGTTAGCAAATGCAGTGTTGCAGCTGTGAGAATAATCATGAATAGGGTCTGTAGGGCAGGCCATGGATGTGATATGAAACACTGTGATTTATAAATGCTTTCAGCCACCCTGAAAGGAACTGCCCAGCCCTGAGCACCCATAAAAGGGCAGCCTTTGCTGTGCTCCTGTAATACATCTTTATGGAGCTTGTATTTCATTATATGACTTCTACAGAATGTTAAAAACAGGATAAAATTTCCTGGGAGAATGGAAACCATTGAAGGCCCCATGAGAGATCCTGGTGAACATGTCCATGAACTTGACAATGGTAATAAAGCAAACTTATTGAATTTTAAATAAATTAATTGCAATGGCATGATTTAGGTTGCATTCTACCCAACAAAGCCATATTTATTTATAATTATATTATGAATGTTGAGTACAGTTAAGTCCCGATGCATTGTCAAGGATCACATACTGTGCCCTAAAAATAAATGCACGTAAGGCAATTTTCTTAGAAAACCACATGCTTGTTTACTTAGTCACTTCAACCATTGAATTATTTTGCTGTTATTAGGACATAAGAATAAAATGGTTGTTACAATCAATTCCATGCTCACCCAAGAGCCTAGCAACAGAAGCTAAAAGTCCCTCTTATAGTGACATCCCCCATCTTTTCTGACTTCCATTCCTTCCACTTCCACCTCTCGTGTTGTTGATCTATGTTCAGCTCTAGAGTCTAGTAAATCAATCTTGTTATCGCACAAGTTTAGTTTTCATGGAAACTAACGGAGCCCAAGGTGAGAGAGAGAGAGGGAGAAAGAGAATCAGGCAATGTGATAAAACAGGCAAGGCACAAGTCTAATATTCAGATATAGGCAGAACTGGGTCAGATAGACAAACAGGCAGCAAACTGTCTCTGTAGAAAATGCTTGGAGAAGAACTAACTCTAAGTGAAACTTAAAAAAAACAATAAATTAAAGGGTTTAAAACAGATATTTAAGAAAGCAACAGATGTTTAAAGGGTAACTCCACTTTTGTGGGAAAAAATAGCAAATAAAAAAAATAATATAGCATATACATTTGCGACTCAAGGCATATTGGAATTGAATGTTATTGAAGAATTACCTTTCTTTTTCAAGACAGCGGCGCTGTCATTTTCTGTAACATGCAATTCAATATAGCTGAAAAGGAGAAAAGTATGGGACTTTATATGAGACATATATTAGAAAAGTCTCCATCCCTGGATCAATATGAAAACAAGGGGAAAAAAAATGGGACTTTAATTGAGGCAAGATGGCATCTGAAAAACTGGTCACGGTTTAAAACCATATGTTTATTAGATAGTAACAGGTACAAGACATATACCGATGGTAACATCCATATGTTGTTTACACATGCATAACACACAGCAAAACAGTAAACAATCAAGGTAAAATGGTACAATTTATAGGAATAGGGATACATAGTGAGAGCCCATTAGTTAATAACAGAGACATAGCATATTCCAATAATAGCATCTAATGCTGTTGTCACGTACCTGGTAGGTAGAGCCTGAATGTGTGGAGGAAGGCCTCTCTTACACCTCTGACTCAGAGCCCCTGATAGAGTAAACAGGAGGCGCAGAGTGCAGAGTCGCACAAGTGCCAGTGGACTTGCAGTCTGCAGGACTGCTGGTAGCGTAGAGTTCCAGAAGGGGGCAGGTGTCCTGGGAGTAGTTGGACCAATGCAGCAACTAGGAAGCCTCGAGGAATACTGGAAGGTAAGCAGAGTCAGACAAGCCGGGTCATACACAGAGAGGTGAGATCAGGTACAAGTGGAGAGACTGGAGAATGGTCACAGAACAGGCTGGGGTCGGTGCAGGCAGAGAACTGGAGAAGTCAGAGGCAAGCCGCGTCAAGATTTCAGGAACAACACAGGTAACAGGAAGTAGGACTGGCACGGAACGCTGTACACGAATCAGCACTGATCCTGGGAGCAGATCCAGCTTAAATAGCCCTTTTGGCGCCTAAACTGTCATGAGGGGCGCCGCGCACATTGCATTGGCGTGCACATGAGCACTCAAATTCGCATCCCGGCGTTTCCGCATTAGCCAATGCACCAATTAGCCAATTAGCGCGCGCTAATGCGTCGGCGCCAGCTAAGTGCACTTCTTCCATGGGAGATTCGAGGGGCAGGACCTTGCCTGCAGTTGCCAACTTGTCTTTCGGGCAGGACCTTCCTGACAGCTGTTTATGCATGCATAACATAAAGCATAACAGTGTACCATCATAGTAAAGTGGTATAATATGTTAAAATTCAGATGCATCGTAGGGCCCTACGCGTTTCGTGGCAATCATCACTTCTTCAGGGGCGAATGCATTGTAGATCTACAATAAAACATATTAGAGTAACTTATAGGTCCACACACTAGGGGAAGGTGGTAACCAGGGAGGGGACAAATGATCCTCCCCTATAAAGTACTTACATAGCCACTGTAAATAGGATGGTAACCTGTCACACGGGGGGGCGCCCATGAGGTCTGCAACGGGAGCTGTAGTATAGGGACTAAAGGTTTGAGCCAAGAGCACATTCGGCACCTCCAAAAAGAAAAAGGAAGGGGTATGTAAATAACGGTAGTGAAAAATGGGCCCCAGCAGTATGACCAATATAAATTGGTAACAGGAAATGTAGCAAATAATTGTAACAGCTCATATAATCATATAATACAACGAATGGAGGGACCCCATATCCAAGAGAAAATGGTAAGAAGGATAAAAGAACGAAAGTATATATGGAATAGGATGTGTGAAGGGATATAGTAGAGATTATTGAAGAAGAAAAAGGTCCGAGGTGAAAGTGAATGCAAGGATAGGAGCAGGCAATGTAAGTATAAACCTGCATTAATAAGCGCCTCACCGCAAGTGAAAAAAGAAAGAGAAGTAATAGAAGGTAGACACCATTGTGCCATGCTCAACTAACAAGAGTGGCTGAAAAAGAAGGTGGATTACCTCATCAGGAAGCCATAACCCAGCATGTGTACTGTGCGAGACGCCAGAGGGACTAGTGTAGCATGGAGACCTAATGAGCTCTAGGCAGTCCGAAAGTCCCGCCTAGCGTCACGCAGGCATGACGGGGTGGGGGAGGAGTGTCCTCAAATGAGCAGCAGGTGCTGCTCACAGAGGTAGTAAACCTCCCCATGTCAGCCTGTATTATGTAAACAAACGCCGGCAAGAAGACGCCGGGGGCGTCAGGGGCGGGGCATATGGGCGTGGCGCCGATGCGATCGTGGTACATCTCCCCAACCCCCCCACCCAGCAGGGTGCACACCTAAGGGGGGAAGGGGAAGGCGCCCAAGCGCATCGCAGCTCCCCGACCAGACGGGGCATCCATACAGTACAGCTCAATGTTAACATATAAAAGAAGTAATAGTGGTGTGGAGTCCTCTATAATAAAAAACGATTACCATACATGCCTCCATCCCTATGAACATAGAGGAAAAGGAGAAAAGTTTGGGACTTTATATGAGACATATAGTAGAAAAGTCTCCATCCCTGGATCAATATGAAAACAAGGGGGAAAAAAATGGGACTTTAATTGAGGCAAGATGGCGTCTGAAAAACTGGTCACGGTTTAAAACCATATGTTTATTAGATAGTAACAGGTACAAGACATGTACCGATGGTAACATCCATATGCTGTTTACACATGCAGTAACCCGTCACAAGGGGGGACACCCATGAAGTTGGGGCGATGCGCCATGATCGCATCGGTGCCACGCCCATACGCCGTGCCCCAGACGCCCCCGACGTCTTCCTGCCGGCGTTTGTTTACATCATACAGGCTGACATAGGGGAGGTGTACTACCTCTCTTAGCAGCACCTGCTGCTCATTTGAGGACACTCCTCCCCCACCCCGTCATGCCTCCGTGACTCTAGGCGGGACTGATGGGCACTGATGAAGTATCACTGATAGGCATTGATGGGCACTGATGAGACAACACTGATGGGCACTAATAAAGTGCACTGTTAGGGCTGCACTGATAAGGTGGCAATAATAGGTGGCACTGATATTCAGCACTGATGGACACTGATATGTTGCACCGATAGCACTGCACTGAAAATCAGTGTCCTGTAACTGTCCCCTAAAACTGGAAAGCAAGTTGTTGGTTTTCTTTTCCCCAGACACTGACAGCATTGAGGAAAGGAAATGTCAATAACCGACATTTGTTTACTGTACATGTGATTGGCTGTGATTGGATACAGCTAATTACATGGTAAAGACCATTAAGATCAAGACTACGTCATCGGCTTTTTACCCTGATCAGTGATGCACTGTGTCCGAGGGACAAAGCTCACCACTGATCACTGCACTGCACGCCCCCGAGGGCACGAGCGGCGCGTTGTGAAGAACATCATATGATGTCCAGTCAGGATGGTAAAGCCACCACATGCCCATCATTCTACTATAGGCTAGGCAGGAAGGTGTTAAAATACATGAGAAAAGTATTGAGGCTTCTGAAAATAGTAGCTAATTAGCTGTCTGGCTTCATTCCTTATCTATATGCCTTTTCCAGGTCAATAGCTCAGACAATTCAAAAGAGCATGATGAAACATTTTTCTTGAATAAACCAATTTCTAAAAGTGAATATGGTTTTCATTCGTCCAATGGGGCGTACTTGCGCTGAGGGGAACACTGCTAAGCTTGTGTCCCACTTCACCAGTCCAGCTTTCCTCTGTCACCTCACTCCCAGTGACAGAATGGGGTTCTGCTGTGCAGACCTCATGCATGTACTTAATTAACTCCTTTAGATCTCCTGTACCATACTCCGAGGTTCATGTGGTCTCCGTATTGTGGGTTCAGTCCTGGTTGCTTTTGGGGAGCTGACTGCTAGGGAGGAAGTCAGAGCACTGACCCCCCCAGTAGCACTGGACCTGTCACCCATGCCTGGTGCCACTTCTCACTGTCTAGCTTCTATTACACTCCCACCAGTCTAGGGTTACCTGTAGCAATTACACTGCTCAAAAAAACTAAAAGAACACTTTTTAATCAGAGTATAGCATCAAGTCAATTAAACTCCTTGGATAATCATCTGGTTGGTTAAGTAGCAGAGGGGGTTGCTAATCAGTTTCAGCTGCTTTGGTGTTAATAAAATTAACAACAGGTGCACTAGATGGGCAACAATGAGATCACCTCCAAAACAGGAGTGTTTTTACAGGTGGAGGTCACAGACTTTTTTTTCCCTACTTATCTTTCCTGGCTTTTTTTTTACTAGTTTTGCATTTGGCTAGGGTCAGCGTCACTACTGGTAGCATGAGGTGACACATGAACCATATAGAGGGTGCACAGGCAGTCCAACTCCTCCAGGATGGCACATCAATAAGTGCCATTGCCAGAAGGTTTACTGTTTCTCTCAGCACAGTTTCAAGAGCATGGAGGAGATTCCAGGAGACAGGCAGTTACTCTAGGAGTGCTGGACAGGACTGTAGAAGGTCCCTAACACATCAGCAGAACCGGTATGACAAACTCATTCAGGACAGGGGCTTTTGGAGGGGACTGCAGGCTAGCCCCTTGCCTACTGACTATGGGCCCCGGCTTGTGAGGGAACACTGCTCTTTGTGGGGTTTATGCTGGTGGGACCCTTGGAGCAATGTTACTTGGGATTCAAGTCCACATTTTCCCAAGACACACAGACTCTGGGACTCTAGGCCTAGGATCCATGTTAAAGGCCAAGCTGCCTATTGCCAATAGGGGACTGCTCCACACAGTCAGACAAATGGCAGATGCTAATGTCATCAGCTCAACCACATTGTTGATTGTGCTGACTAACTCACCTATTGTCTACTGCGGGCATATGTTTACAATTATAATAATGTGTATTGTACTTCATGACAGCAAGTCTGCTAGTTAATTAGCTCAAGTTAATTAAATCACTGTCATCTATTAGTTGCTAGTGGGAAAGTAGAATACTGCTTGTGTTGGTTGTTCCTTAGATATGTTAATTACATTTCTGTACACAATTCTGTCTGCATATGATAATGTAATCAGGCACCTGACTTGGTGGGGTATATATATTCGGTGTGAGTTTGTTTAATAAATGTTTCAGATCTTATATAAGGTATTCTCGGCTAATTTTGTATGGGGGGGGGGGGGAGACTAGAATATCTGATATCTATGTTTTCAAGACTGAAGGAAGCAATATTCTGACGGAAGCACACAAGCACATTGTGGGGTCGTGGTTCCGTTGCAACCAGTATCTGCTGCTTTGTGCAAGGAGGAACAGGATGAGCACTGCCAGAGCCTTGCAAAATGAACTCCAGCAGGTCACTGGTGAATGTCTCTGACCAAACAATCAGAAACAGATTTCATGAGGGTGGCTTGAGGACATGAGATCCTCTAGTGGGTCCTGTGCTCACTGCCTGGCACCATGGCGCTCGATTGGCATTTGCCATTGAACACCAGAATTGACAGGTCCGCCACTGACGCCCTGTGCTTTTCACAGATGAGAGCACATGTGACAGACGTGAAAGGGTCTGGAGAAGCGGTAGAGAATGTTATGCTGCCTGTAACATCGTTCAGCATGACCAGTTTGGTGATGGGTCAGTGATTATCTGGGGAGGCTTTCTTTGGAGGGACACACAGACCTCTACAGGCTAAACCATGACACCCTGATTACCAATAGGTATTGAAATGAAATCCTTGGACTCATTGTCAGACTCTATGCTGGTGCTGTGGGTTCTGGGTTCCTCCTGGTGCACAACAAAGCCAGAACTCATGTGTTGAGAGTATGCAGCCAGTTCCTGGTGGATGAAGAAATTGATACCATTGAATACCCCCCCCCCCCCCCGCTTGCCTGACCTAAATTAAAATAGAAAACCAATGGGACCTTATGTTTCGGTCCATCTGACGCAGCCAGGTTTCACCTCAGTCTGTTCAGAAGCTCAGTGATGCCCTGGTCCAGATCTGGGAGAAAATACCCCAGGGCACCATCTGTTGTCTCATTAGGGCATGCCCCGATGTTGTCAGGCATGCATACAAGCATGTGGGGGTCATACAAACTACTGAGTACCATTTTGAGTTGCTGCAAATAAATTTCAGCAAAATGGAATAGCCTGTTGCATCATTTTTCACTTTGATTTTTGGGGTGTCTTTGAAATCAGCCCCCTGTAGGTTGATAATTCTAATTTCCATTCAACATGTGAACTTGTGACATCCTTTTGTTCCTAACACATTACCAAGTCCATATCACTATAGATATTCCGCATTATATTTTTCCCCATTGAAATCTTGAAATCTGATATGTTTTCAAAGTGTTCCTTTAATTTTTTTGAGCAGTGTATATTCTTGCTGCCAACTCCTTCACTGATTTAACCCTTTGTGGTGGCCTTCCTTTCCTTATTTTTACTCCGTATGGGCTTTACTGGACCAGTTCTTCTGGATAAGCCATTTACCTCCATGCACCCCCGTGAATAGCTTCAGGCCAGGCATGAAACAGTTGAACAGACTTTAATGGACAACTCTAAAAATACAAGCCAATAATGCAATACAGTTCATTCCTGTCTAACTAAACCCAGGCTACCTGGTGAGTACCTTCCCAGAGGTAAGAGTCCTTAACCACTTCCATACCGCGTCATGTAAAATGACGTCGGCAAAGTGGTTGTGAGGATCCGGGCCGCCGTCATATGACGTCGCCCGGATGTCCCCTCTACTGCGCGCCCCCGGGGGCACGCAGCGCGGCGATCGGGGGTGAGGCTCGTCCCTCGGACATAGCCCATCCCTGATCAAGGTAAACAGCCAATAGAAATTGGCTGTTTACCACGTGATCGGCTGTATCAATCACAGCCGATCACATGAGCGGCTCCAGCACGAGCCGCTCGTTCTCTCTGCAATGCGCGCCCCCGGGGGCGCGCAGAGCAGCGATCGGGGACGAGGCTCGTCCCTCGGACAGAGTCGATCCCCGATCTAGGTAAAGAGCCAATGAAATTGGCTCTTTACCACGTGACCGGCTGTGTCCAATCACAGCCGGTCACAAATGTCAACAGAGAACACGGTAACTAGCTGTCACCGTGTTCTCCTCCTCACACACTGATCCTGTGTGAGGAAGAGAGTGTGGTAACAGCTAGTTACCAATCATTGTGCACCCCAAACACACTGATTGCCCCCCCCAATAAAGAGCACCTGTCACTAGCCCATCAAAGTACCCGAGTACCTGTCACCAGCCCATCAGGTACTCAGATGACAGGTACTCGGGTACTCTGATGGGCTAGTGACAGGTATTCGGGTACTCTGATGACAGGTACTCGGGTACTCTGATGACAGGTACTCGGATACTCTGATGACGGGTACTCGGGTACTCTGATGACGGGTACTCGGGTACTCTGATGACAGGTACTCGGGTACTCTGATGACGGGTACTCGGGTACTCTGATGACGGGTACTCGGGTACTCTGATGATGGGTACTCGGGTACTCTGATGACAGGTACTCGGGTACTCTGATGACGGGTACTCGGGTACTCTGATGACATGTACTCGGGTACTCTGATGACGGGTACTCGGGTACTCTGATGACAGGTACTCGGGTACTCTGATGACAGGTACTCGGGTACTCTGATGACAGGTACTCGGGTACATTGAGTACCTGTCAACGGAGTACCCATCATCAGAGTACCTGAGTACCTGTCACCTACCCATCAGAGTACCAGAGTACCTTCCACCTGCTCATCAGAGTACCTGACGCCTGAAGTACCCGAGTACTTGCCGCCTGCTCATCAGTACCCATCACTTCTCATCAGTACTCATCAGTACCTATCACGTATCAGTACTGATCATCAGTACCCATCAGTACAGTATCACCTATCAGTATCAGTACTACTCATCAGTACTTATCACCTGCCTGTCACCTGCCCATCAGAGTATCCGAGTACCTGTCACCTGCCTATCGGAGTACTCGAGTACCTGACACTTGCTCATCAGTACCAGAGTACCTGTCACCTGCCCAACAAAGTACCCGAGTACCTATCACCCTTCATACAGCCACCATGTCCAAGTCCAAAAAGGTTTATATATGTCCTCCGTTTAAACCTAAATACCGGTGTTATGGCAGCAGATAGCTGCCATAACCCTGGTATTTTTTTAAACGGTGGACGGTTGGCTTTCCGATAAGGGTGGTCCCAGCAGCGGATTCGCCGTGGGATCACCCTTCCGGGATGGCGGAAGAGGCGCCCCCCCCCTCCCGCCATGTTCCGGTCCTTTTCCCCGCTTACCGGACCCGCCGGCAGTGGGGAAAACGATCCGGTCCCAGATCCTCACAGACAGGATGTCGAGTGAGGGCAAGCTTGCCCTCCCTTGACTCTAAGGTCTTGGAGGACCGGAGCTACGGAAAATGTTGTTGCCTAGCAACCGGTTTAAAGGTCCTTTTTTTTTTTTCATTTTATATAATAATTTTTTTTTTTTTCTATCTTTTAGTGTACTTGTGAGATCTGAGGACTTTTTGACCCCAGATCTCACAAAAAAGAGGTCCTGTCGTGCCTATTTCTATTACGAGGAATGTTTACATTCCTTTTAATAGAAATAAAAATGATCAATTTTTTTTTTTTTAAACGGTGTAAAAATAAAAAATAATAAATAAAATAAATAGTAAAAAAAAAAAAAAATGTAAGCGCCCTGTCCCCGTGAGCTCGCGCGCAGAAGCGAACGCATACGGAAACCCCGCCCACATATGTAAACGGTGTTCAAACCACACATGTGAGGTATCGCCGCGATCGTTAGAGCAAGGGGAATAATTTGAGCCCTAGACCTCCTCTGTAACTCAAAGATTGCAACCTGTAGAAATTTTTAAATTGTCGCCTATGGGGATTTTTAAGTACCAAAGTTTGTCGCCATTCCGTGAGCGTGCGCAATTTTGAAACATGACATGGTATCTATTTACTCGGCGTAACATTATCTTTCACATTATGGAAAAAAATTGGGCTAACTTTACTGGTTTCTTATTTTTTAATTAAAAAAAGTGAATTTTTTCCCAAAAAATTGCGTTTAGAAGACCGCTGCGCAAATACGGTGTGATAAAAAATATTACAATAATCTCCATTTTATTCTCTAGGGTCTCTGCTAAAAAAAATATATAATGTTTGGGGGTTCTAAGCAGTTTTCTAGCAAAACAACTGATTTTAGCTTGTAAACACCAAATGTCAAAAATAGGCCTAGGCAAGTGGCTAGGATGCATGATGGTGCGCCTTGGATGTTGGGCCCCTCTATATGGCTAGGCTGTGAAAAAGTCTCACACATGTGGTATTGCCATACTCAGGAGGAGTGGCAGAATGTATTTTGGGGTGTCATTTTTGCTGTGTACATGCTATGTGTTAGGAATATCCTATAAATTGACAACTTTGTGTAAAAAAAAAAAGTTTTCATTTTTTTCCCACATTTTCCAAAAACCTGTGGAAAAAAATGATATGTTCAAACGACCCATAATGCCTCATAGAATATACGTTGGAGGGTTTGCTTTCCAAAATGTGGTCATTTTGTGGACTTTTCCATTGTATTGGTGCTCTAGGGCCTTGAAAAGTGTGATAGGTAGTAAGAAAGTTTTATGTGTATTTATGCTCCTAGAACGCCTGAAGGTGCTTCTTGGACGTGGAGTCTCTTTTTGTGGCCAGGCTGTGTAAAAGTCTCACACATGTGGTATCGCCATACTCAGAAGGAGTAGCAGAATGTATTTTTGGGTGTAATTTTTGCTGTGTACATGCTATGTGTTAGAAATAGCTTATAAATTGACAACTTTGTGGGAAAAAAAAGAAAAAACATTTTTTCTTCATTTTCCCAAGAATTGTGGGAAAAAATTACAACTTCAAAAAACCCACCATGCCTCTTACTAAATACCTTGGACTGTCTACTTTACAAAAAGGGGTCATTTGGGCGGTATTTGTACTGTTCTGACATTTCAGGGCCTCAAGAAAGGAGATAGGCCATCAGTACATCTGGTGTGATCAATTTTCAGTAATTGGTACCATAGCTTCTAGACTCAATAACTTTCACACAGACTAAATAATATACACTAATTTGGGTTAATTTTACCAGAGACATGTAGCAGTATACATTTTGGCCCAAATCTATGAAGAAAAATTAATTTTTTGCAAAATTTTATAATTGAAACTAAAAAAAGTGTTTTTTTTTTTCAAAATTTTTGCTCTTTTTTTGCATATATCACGAAAAAAAAACCCCAGTTGTGATCAAATACCACCAAAAGAAAGCTCTATTTGTGTGAAAAAAATGATAAAAATTTTGTTTGTTTACAGTGTAGCATGACTGAGCAATTGTCATTCAAAGTGTGAGAGTGCTGAAAGCTGAAAATTGGTCTGGGCAGGAAGGGTGTCTAACTGCTCTGTATGGAAGTGGTTAAGAGGCAAAGTCCTTGTTCAGGAAGGCTCCCTTAACGCGGTCCAAGAGTTGTTGACGGCTACCTCTCCATGCTTAGCCTTTCTATTCTTCCCATGCAGGCTGCCAGCAAGAGGCCCTCTGAGCAGAACCATCCATCTATGTATTTACCACAGGGTGGGGGGCAGAGCCCAGAAAATGCCTGGAAAAGTGAACATAAAGATTTAACCCTTTCCTATCTGTGCAGCCTGGATAACTGTCAGAGCAACCTGTCTACATACTAGCGTGTAGCCAGCCAGCTTAACTTTTTCAAAATGGAAGGACAGCAGTGGCAGCCAATGTACAGTATACCTTTTAAGGTAGGGGTGGTTTAGGTTTTGCAGATTTGTACATCACTTGTCTGTGCATTGGATAACGAGTAAGCAATGTAATAATGCACAAGTAAATGTTAAACAAACAAAAGGTAAGGAAACAAATGTTTATACCTTTCAGATATGTGTAGGTAGAGATTCCCTAAAGGGTGGCTCCTTCCTTCTGGTGGAGTGTTACATGGGAGGCCCTTTATAAGTTGGGTGGTGTGCAGGTTTTGGGATGTTTTGCAGAGAAGACAGACAGGGAGAGGAACATCTGAAGGGGTGCTCATGCTCTCCACTTCAGGGGAGACGCAGATTATGGAATATCTTCACTAACCACCATCCTATACAGGGGAGTAGCAGGAGAAAGGCCGGAAGAAGTAGCTTTTACCATGCAGAGAACAGATATGGAAACTAAGACATCTAACAGAAGCCACAGGGAGCCTGGTATTATGTTTTTCTGACCTTGAGCCACTACTACTACTGCCACTACTACTACTGCCACTACTACTACTACTAGAATATATTGTTGCCGGTATCTGGACTGTTATGCTTGCGTTACACAAGTAAAG
This sequence comes from Pelophylax lessonae, assembly GCF_965119305.1. NCBI lineage: Eukaryota > Metazoa > Chordata > Amphibia > Anura > Ranidae > Pelophylax > Pelophylax lessonae. The sequence goes on along the minus strand of NC_138774.1, from coordinate 100,772,447 downwards.
ACATTTGACTTCATCTGGAAGCCTGTGTGTGTGATGTTTATTGGAGTAAAGTATTTTTACAGCCGATACCTGGAGAGTGGAAAAAAAATTTACTTTTTTTTTTTGGCAAACCTAGCCAAAAGAGTCCTGGAAGGGTACGCTTGGGCCAAGTGTCTCAAGAGGGAAAGGGGGTTAACTACACAAAGGTTAGGAGGATGGGAAGTTCAGGCCACAGGCCACCATCCTTGCCAGTGGCGGCTGGTGCTCCATCAGTCGGGATGGGGGGGCGGCAGACGGACCTGCCCCCCCATATCACTCCAGCCTGCACCACCATATCTCCCCCCCTTCTGCCAGTTTACTTACCTTGTTCCTCCAGAATGACAGGCAGCAGCGACTTCCCCCTTAGGCTCCTTCATGTCCCTTCTCGGCGGCTGTCTCCTCCCCCCTTCTTGGCCAATAGCATGCTTTCTTCTTTCAGCCAATCTGGAAACAGGTCTCAGGACCCGCTTCCTGATTGGCCGGGAGGAGAATTAGTGTGGCAATAGGGAATATTCATTCCCTATTGTCACACAACTGGGTATGCTAAGGGCGCCGCAGAGCCCATCCTTTTTTGAAGCCAATTAGAGCCTTTGGCTCTAATAAGGTGCTTCAAAAAAAAATTATGGGATACCATGCATCCGGCGCCCTGCATGTAGATTAGGGGGCCGGATGCATGGATGGGGGGGGGCGCCCCTGTGCCCCCGATGGACGGGCCACCACTAATCCTTGCACTGAACAGTATTAGATTGGGTTGAACCATCTGGATGCCCTGCAACCTGCACCCAGTGGCCAACACCTGGCTGCAAGTGAGCTTCAAGTGGGGATGTCCCAGCCCCATCTTACATATGAAAAGCTGAGAAGTTAGTATTTTTAGAAGTATTTTATAAAATGTCAGAGTAGGTAATTTCAGCAGCCTTATTTGACAGTTCTTATTCTTATGTTCTAGTTCCTAAAGCCCATCCCTGAGCAGAGCTTAACCCCCCCCCCCGCCCCCCTTCCCACCGCTCAGTGCTGAACTATCATCACTCAGACACCCCGATCCCAATATATCTATTAGCAATGGCTCAAAGACCATGTAGTGTTCATGCAAGCCTCCCTAAACCCACTTCCTGATTGTTCCAGGAAGAGGCAGTTTTCGTAGCATAGCCCCTTCCTCCTTGTACTTCATAACCCACTCCTCTTCTGGGAATGTCTAATTGCTGCCCCAGCTTCCCCACCACTCACTTCACTTCCCTATATAACCTTTTGTGTATCTTTCCAGGGAAGAGTAAAGGAGAACACTAGAGGGCTCCACTTGAGTCTGCCGGAGCTGCTGATATCACATGCAGGATGGTAGTGCACAGCTGCAGAATGCATAAAATACATTCAATTCACATATAATCTTATGGGAAGATTTTTATTGAATTGGATAGTCTTGTGACAGGGTCTCTTTAAAGTGTAACTCCCCTTTTGTTAAGAAAAAAACATTCCCCTCTGGATGATCTCTGTACATTACAAGGATTGTAACAAACTTTGGGACAGATTCCTACCTTTTGTTATTCTGAAGAAATCCCTGATTGTTTCTCTGTGCTTCTGTGCAGAGTGAGTCTAATGGGAGTGGTTTCATAATTATCTATCAGCTGTGGCAGCTGCAGGGCTCTAATGAGGAAAGCTGCTGGGCCTGCATCCCTTTAGACGTGTTCCTATTGGGAGTATCTCACCAAAAATTGCATTTTTGTTGCAGGGAATGCCAGAAATCTGACTTGTATCTTAGAACAGACTTCTGGGAAAATTGGTGAGCCAATCACGCCAGCAGGAAATTATGTTTCTGGGGTGTGGTCAGTACACATTCTGTGTACAGAACACCTCCAGGTAGCCATATTGTATTGCATTTTCAGAAAATTTCGACAGCAGCAGCTTGAACAGGAAAGGCCATTTTTAATAACATTCAATTACAATAGGATTTGTGTCACAATTGTATACGCTATATTGTTTTTTCTTTATTTGCTATTTTTTTTCCCCACAAAAGTGGAATTACCCTTTAAATTTCCTACTAACAACTGAATAAATCTCCCTGGAGTCTCAACATAGGTACTCAACTATAATCCCCTGAGAATCACTCAACATCTCTTACCATGAAATACAAGTATTTTTCTTTAGATACTGTTTCAAATATCACAGATAAAAATCATATGTGTAGTCCCAGCTTTGACAAAGTTTAATTACACAGTCATTATCATATGTATGCATTAACTGATACACACGCACATAAGTGAAAGGCAGCTGCACTCCCCTGGCATTTGGTGATAAACTTTGGATTAAGCATGCTATACAAATACTAATTATCCTAATGAACAAGGGTAATTGCAACCTTTACTCTATGGCAAAACTGATAGCACAGCTGCAACTATAATTCATGTTGCACTAGTGATCTGCCAAATGAAATTAACCTTCAACAGGTTGTCCCACCTAGCTGGCTTTAATCTACCTGCAATGGTTAGAAATATAAGATTCAGCAGAGGATAATAATACCCTGCGTAATTTGAATGTGTGAATATGTTTATTAATATTGCGCCAGTCATGTAGAGAGTCTTGGCACAAAAAAATTCTTGCTTGGTTATAAACTGAAATATGTCAAGGGCATATTCTGGACTGTTTACACTCCTCTATGGGAAATCTGCAATTATATGTGTTTTCAGCTAGCTAACATGAAGATGGTGGTAACATTTGCTTTCCTACTGATTTGTTGCCTCCACAAGTAATGAGAATGTTGTAATTCAGTTATAACTTGTTGCTTTAGTGTCCCTTTATGTTCACTGCAGGTCAACTCCTGTAAACATAAATACTCAGTTGGTAACATGGAACCAGAGATGTATAGTAACTAAGTAGAACTACTTCACTACTGTACTTAAGTACCGAAAGGCGGTATCTGTACTTTCCTAGAGTAGAATTTTTTTCTCCTACTTCCACTTTTACTTCACTTAATTTTTTCAATGATTTCAATACTTCTACTCCGATATTTTTTTTTTGTGCTGCATAGTTACTCGTTACAATTATAAAAATTACCACTGCCAGAACAGTAGATGGCAGGTTTCATGAAGCTCAAAACATGTGTATTATCAGTGCATACGAAAATAAATGCTACTGTATGTATAAATAAAAGCTGCATTTGAAATAATAAAAAACAATATGATGTTCAAACTTTTGACTTCTTTCTTTAATAACTACATAACACAGTACTTGTACTTTTACTTTCAGTACTTGAGTAGCAATTTTTTTTTCAAAACTACTGGTACTTTTACTTTCAGTACTTGAGTAGCAAAATTTTTAAAAAAACTACTTGCAATACTTAAGTACAAAAAAATGTTGAATACTTTAGTACTTCTACTCAGGTCACTTTTTGATCAAGCACTTCCACTTCTACTCAAGTCCCTTTTTGATCGAGCACTTGTACTTTTACTCAAGTATGGATTTTGAGTACTTTATATAACTCTACATGGAACTTAATGCCAATGTTTTTGACAGTAGTAGAAAGGGCCAGTTAAAGTTTTTGTTCAGATTAAATTTAATTTTGTAGCCTTCAGTATGTGAGGGGGGGGGGGAATAGCAGAGGTGATCATCACACCCACATGTTTCCCTCCTTGCTGGGCGCCAAGCAAGGGTTACATGAGAGGCCTACCCCGGGGTGGGTTCTTCTGGACTATCCTAAGCACCTGTAACAGGATCACTTTGCTAAACAAGGGGTACCTTTACTTCTGTGCCATTTCCATTGATCCCCTTGGACAAGGCTGAGGCTGCCGTGGGGGAATACTTGATCTTAAGGCGGGCCTCTAGCTTTAGAGATGAGCGTACACCATGTACACTTGGACCATAACTGTTCTCCAGTTAACTCTCAGGTCCCCATGTAAATGTACACCTTCTCTGTTACTTTCATTTCAGTGGGACACGCTGAGCGTTGTCCACATCCACTTGTCCAGCTACCTCACTCCCAGTAATGGTATGGTGTCCCACTTTGCACATAAACTCTATGCCTGCACTTCACTTCACTTAATTCTCCTGTACCTGTGTACAGGCTGGAGACCTCTGCGTTTCGAGTCCACTCCCATTGCAACGGGAGGCAGTCCGCTCATGGAGAGGGTGCTGACAACTCCCTCCTGCAAGAAGCTATCCCACCTGTCTCAGGCAGACTCTTATTGACTGGCTGCTTGGTAATCTTCTGTTACCCTAGGTAACCACTTGTGTCTTTACATTGTACTAATTCTTACAGGGCTGTCTTCATACCCCAATGTACTTATTGACCCAAGCTGTAGACTATATGTGTCGGTCATTTGCATTACACCCCTTGAGAAACTTCAGACCATGCAAAAAAAAAAAAGGATTTCAAGAGGAGTTCCAGTCACCTGGTAAAAATAAAAGTCAGCAGCTACCTAAAGTGTAGCTGCTGAATTTTAAAAAAACAGCCACTCACCTGTCCCAGGATCCAGCGGTGAGCTCACCCCAAGTGGTCTCACCCATTGTCTTCAGTCCCCGGTGCCACCTTCACTATGGGCATCTGGCTGTGACAGCTTGCGGCTTCAAAGCTGGGTGCCCACTGTGCATGTGCAAGTCGTACAGCACATTGTGAGGGGTGGATGCAGTCTTCTGGGACCTGTCAATGTCCCAGAATACTGCAGGGGGAGGGAGGAAGGAGAACTTCCGTTGCCAAGCGCCAAGGAAGTGGGAAACGGGTAACTGTCAACATCGGGTACCCGCTCCTCAAAAGTGCCAATTGTTTAAGAGGAGTGGGGAACAAGTTCCCTTTTGTGTGGAGCTCTGCTTTAATTTTTCCTTAGAAAAGTGCCAATGAGCATCTCAAAGTCCAACATGCAAGAACAGGGTTTTTCCTATGTCCCTAATCCTAACTCATGTGCTACCCTGTCATACCTGCAAAGGTAGAGTCAGTGTATGAACAGGAGTCCATTAGCTGCATTTCCCACTTTTGGAATCTTTGGGGACGAGCCCCAGGTACAGAGGACCTTTTACACTATGGCAGTAGCAGCAGCAGGCAACATTTCACTTCACTCCTCAGGGGTGCGACTTTCTGATTCGCTCTCCTACGGGCTCTCTAGTAATTCTAGTGCAACCGTTTCCTGCTCCCTCTCCCCAGGTCCAGACCTCTGCTTCTTTTTATAATGCACAAAAGCAGTGGGTTAGACCCAGAGAAAAACCCACTATAACCAAAGAAATAGAAAAGACATTAACCCTCACTCACACATCCAGGACAACACCTAACTGGCTAAATTTCTACCCGCTTACAAGTATAAAAGGTCCATGCATTTTAAGGAGATCTAATGGTGTACTCTGACTGGTAGTTATTACTAAATCCTAAAAATACATGTAGCACACTAGACAGGTTGCTAGCTAGATTAGGTAAATTTAGTTCTTATAGCTGTCCTGTAATTGGTTGAGCAGCTTGTGATTGCTTTGGGCTGTTCTGGGCTCTTCAGGCTGCAGTTTTGATTGCTTCCCCCTGTTTTCTGGAGGCTTCCAGAATATAGTGAGTTGGAAGAGTCACAGCCTGAATATATATGTGGTTCCAGCCAATCCCTGGGGGGAGGGTGCCCAAAAAAAGTGGACTAGAAGGTGGCTGGGGAAGTGCATAGTTTGGAACTTGAGGCAGCCCTGTTCTTGTCCAGAAGGAGACATTTCCAGCCTGGAGGGCTGCTAAAAAAGTATTGTTTCTATTTCGATCATTGACGGACACAGCTCCTGATCTTCTTAACTATTGGATTATACTGCCCCCTACACTAGGCAGAAAAAATGTCTGGCTATGCTTATGGGCAGTCTCAGGGTGTATACTCCCTCTTTTTGCTATAGGTACTGAGTTTTTTTTTGCCTAGTCAGGAGTAAGGACCTAGTTCCTTGCTGGGATCTCTGGTCCTGGCAGTTTTTTCTTTTTAGGTAGATTTTTTCTCCTGTTTTTTTTCTTGTGAGATCTAAAATCAACTGCCGGACTGGGCGACGGGCTGGATAATCTAGATCCAGTGGTCACCCCAGTCTGGCCAGCGAGTGCGCAGAACTCAGCTTGGCCACGACATAGCCCCAGCGAACGGGGGCTGGCCTGCGAGTTAAACGCCTCACAAGGTCGCATATGACTGGGTCTCTGCCCGAATCGTAGAGTTCCTCCTGGCCGACAGCCCCTCATTTCAATGGAGAGGAGGTTCTGTCTGGAACGGTGCCTGTCTGGTTCCTGGTATGGTAAGAAACTGTATCCACTCTCCCCTTGGAGGGTTTTGGGGTGGATGTGGGCCCCTTCTTGGGACGGTTGGACCCCAGGGTTCCCCTCCTTCCCTTTAAGAACCCCCTCATGGTGGCCCCTGTGTTCACTGGGGCTGTTGGGGTGGTTTGGTCCACCTCCTGGGGTGGGGGCAGGGTGCTGTGCAGGCGATGGGGGCGGGATGACGAACCGCCAGCAACTAGGCGATAAGCTGTGGGGGGGGGGGCTTTACCTAGTAGGGGCTCCTGCCAGGGTGGCCATGTTTGTGTAGTCTGGTGGCCACTTTGTTGTGGTTTGCCGTTGAAATTAGCGGCAGCCATGACAGTGGAGCCCTATGGGCGGTGATTCCCCATCCCCTGGACTCCTGGATCTTTTCACCTCCTGATCACCACACGTGGAGTACAGATTATCCTGGTGGCTGAAGGTGCCTGTTTCTGCTGGGTGGTGAGTCTGGTGGGGTCCTCTCCCTCTCTGCTGAGGGTCAATTAGGTGCTCTGTTATTGGCGACCGAGTGGTGCTGCCAGATCAGTGGGGGTGTCCCTTAGCAGTGTTTTTACACCTTTTTTTGTGGGGTCCCCCTATTGACTTATGGAGTCTTTGGAGCACATTTCCCCACCTGATTCCCTCTCAGAGGCTGCGGGGCCCTTCGGGTCCCAGCCACCCATTGATGCACTGACAGCGGTCCTGGAGTCCTTTTTGTGCCGGGTGGAGGTAGTTTTTGGGCGACGGGCTAGCAAAAGCGCCCACTCCATCTTGCCCGACTCATCTGTCTCCTCAGATCCTAAATCTGATTTGGCCGCCACGCGTTCTGAGTTTTAAGTGTGGATGATTCCTCCACTCCTGTAGCCACGCATGAAAAGGCACTGGTGGATGCACTGATTGTATCTGTGCGTGAGACCCTAAAACTTAGGGACGCAGCTGCAGCTGCGACAGAGGCGTCGGTTCCCTTTTGCACTCACAAGCCACCCAGAGAGGCAAAGGTGTTTCCCTTCTCCACCTATTTAACAGAATTGTTGCTAAAGAGTGGGAACGGCCAAAATGTCCCCTTGTGGTCTCCAAGCGATTTTCTATGTGGTACCCCTATGAGGAGTCCCTTCTTAAAAAGGGGACTGTTCCACCAGTGATGGACCCTCCAGTCTCCAGATTGAACAAGGCAACTATGAATCCAGTTGGAGAGTCCCCGGCTTTTAAGGACCCAGGTGACAGGAAAGCTGAGGCTGTGGCCCGCAATATGTACACTGTGGCTAGTTCAGCACTGAGGCCGGTATTTACTATTGCACTGGTGTCACAAATGCTAAACCAAGTGGGCTAAGTTTTTACGCCGTGAACTGGGGGGGGGGAGCAGCTCCCCCCTGCCTTTTCTGAGCTGGCAAACCAATTGGTCCAGGGGCTGCAGTTTATCTGTAACGCCTCTTTGGATGCAGCTCCCTTAGTTGCAAGGCTCTCTGTTTTGGCAGTGGTCCTTCAGGGTATTTTTTGGCTCAAATGCTGGTCTGTGGACCAGACTTCTAAAAAGGCCTTGACCGATCTTGCTTTTCAAGGAGATCGCCTGTTTGAAGCTACCCTGGACGACATCATTAAGGGCCTCACAGGGGGGGGGGGGAAGTACCTTCAGGGCAAGGACCCTTGTCATAGACGTGAGCTATCCTTTTCAGCTCATAAGAAGTTTTTTCGCCCTTCAGGGATGACTGACAAGGGATCAAAGCTTTTCAGGGCCTCCTCTGGTGGATCCAAACGAACTTGGTCTTGCAAGTCGAGAGCGTGCTTCTCCAGACCCGCGGACAAGGCTTCTTCAGCATAAAGGTGCACCCTCACCCATATCGGGAGTGGGGGGACGTCTTCGCTGTTTTCTGGACCCATGGACTTCCCTGGGACAAGACAAGTGGGCCCACAAAGTCATACAGTCTGGCTACAAGATCAAGTATCGCTTTTACCCCGTAAACTTCTCTCCTTCCAACTTGCGCCTGTCCCCACACCGCTTACAGGGTCTGTTTGGGGTGGTGCAAGACCTGTTACTTCTAGGGGTGATTATCTTGGTTCCGACATCGGAAAATTTTTAATGTTTTTATTCAAACTGTGCGTCCACTGCACTGAAGTGCTTGTGTGGATGCAGAAGTTCAGAATGGAGTCCATTTGCATGGTGGTGGCATCCCTGCATTAGGGGTAATTTCTTGCCTCTATTAACATCAAGGATGCTCACCTTCACATTTAAATATGTGCCAGTCACCAGCACTTCCTCTAGTTTGCCGTGGGAGAGGAGCATTATCAGTTTGTGGCGTCACCCTTTGGTTTCGCCTCTGCTCTTCGGGTCTTCACAAAAGTATTAGACCCGGTGCTAGCATTGTTACGCCAATGGGGGATCACGGTACTGGGCTACTTGGACAGCCTCCTTCTGCGAGCGGAGTCTCCTACTGCTCTGGTGGAAAACCTAGAGATCACCATACAAACTCTGAGGGAGTTCAGCTGGATTCAGAATTTTCAGAAGTCTGCTCTGGTTCTGTCCACAAAGTTGGATTATCTTGGTCTGACCTGGACTCAGCCTTAGCCAGAGCGTTCCTTCCTCTGGACAGAATCCAGAAACTGCAGGCTGCAATTCGTCCAGCAGATGGTCATCCCTCTAGACTTTCATGCGGTTGCTGGGCCTGATGGTGTCTACCTTTGAGGCGGTATAGTTTGCACAGTTCCATACGAGGTCCCTGCAAAGGGAGATTCTGGGCAAATAGGACAAGAATCCGCAGTCTCTGGACAATCAGATCCGGCTGAGCGGGGGAACAAAAGAGTCCCGGATATGGTGGCTCTGTTCTCCGGCACTTCGGCTGGGCAAATCCTTTCTTCCCATTGTATTTGACAGTGGTCACTATGGATGCCAGTCTGTCCGGCTGGGAAGCTATCCTTGGCAAAAATTCTGCTCAGGGGATCTGGACACTGGAAGAGTCTAGACTACCGATCAATATCTTGGAACTCCAAGTGATCAGGCTGTGCCTGCACCATTTGACCGATCGTCTTCAGGGATGGCCGTGGCATATAGTAATCACCAGGGGGGCACAAGGAGTGTCCTGGCGTTGGACCAAGGGGAGTGGTCCCTTCATCCTAAGGTGTTTCCTTAGTTGTGTCTCCGGTGGGCATCCCCGAGGTGGATCTGTTGGCATCTTGGCTCAACAGACGTTGCAGAGGTTCGTGGCTCGGTCACAGGATCCTATGGCGGATGTCACAGATGCCCTGGTGGCCCCGAGGCATCAGTATCGTCTGATTTATGCCTTCCCCCCCTCTCAAGCTTCTGCCATGACTTCTACGCAGGATCAAAAGCAGAAGGGGTTCCGGTCATCTTAGTGGCACTGGACTGGCTTTCTGGGCTTGGTACGTCGATTTGGTGCAGCTGGTCCCTGACATTCCTTGGAAGCTTCCTCTCAGGGAGGATCTGTTGTCCCAAGGACCAATCTTCTATCCTGATCTACAGTCAGTGGCTTTGACGGCATGGCTGTTGAACGCCAGGTGCTGGTGGATAGAGGTTTGTCTGATTTGGTGATTCCAATGCTGTTAAAAACTAGGTGATCTACTTCTAGAAAGATCTACCAGCATACTTGAAAGACATACATTGCGTGGTATGAGTCTCTTGGGGTTCAGCCTCACTCTTTTTAATTGGCTTAGATCTTGACCTTCCTTCAACGGGGGGTTGAGCAGAAACTGGCCTTGGGACCTCAATTTGGTGCTTTCAGTCCTCCAGAAGCCTCCTTTTGAGAATCTTCGGGAGATTCCCCTGCTTACGCTGTCCCAGAAGTTGTTTTTTTGGTGGCTATCACCTCTGCATTCAGGGTGACGAAAATTGGCGGCGTTATCCTGTCGTTCCCCTTACTTGGTGCTTCACAGATATAAAGGTTTTCTCTGATTTTCATTTGAACAAAGACATTATTTTTCCTTCCCTGTGTTCCAGGCCAAAACATCCAAAGGAAATTGCCTTGCTTGCCTTGGATGCCTTGGATGTGGTCTGGGCAATTAGGGTGCACCTGGCAGCTACAGGGTCAGACTCACTATTTTTCCTCACAGATGGGCCTCGGAAAGTGTTATCTGCTTCCTTTGGGACCATTTCCAGATGGTCAGGTTCCTATTTTCCCTGTCAAGGCACACTCTACTCAGGCGCTCAGTGCCTCCTGGGCCTTTGGTGATCAGGCGTCAGTGACGCAGGTTTGCAAGGCGGCCACCTGGTCGTCAGTGCACATTTTCACAAAGTTCTATAAAGTGGATGTGTTGGCATCTGTGGATGCTTCCTTTGTCTGCAAGGTTTTGCAGGCTGCTGTTTAGAGGACCTGGTCCTCTTTGAGGGTGTATTGTTCTTTTCAGGTGAGCTCCAGTTGTTTTGGTTGAGCTCCTGTTTACCTTGTTGGCTATAGTTTAGCCTTGGGAATTTATTTTTCGCTGTTCCAACCCCTCATGTTTAACACTGCTTTGGGATGTCCCAATGGTTATGAATACCAAGAGCTGTGTCTGGATTTTTGACTTACCGTAAAATCCATTTCTCTCATGTTCATGGCGGACACAGCACCCACCCCTCTGTGGAGTTGTAATTTTTCTGACACTGCTTGTAACAAAACTGAGTACCTATAGCAGAGAGAGGGAGTATACCCCTTGGGACTACCCATAGGCGTAGCCAGACTTTTTTTCTTTCTAGTGTCTTACTCCTGTAGGGGGCAGTTTACCCTAATGGTTAAGAAGATCAGGAGCTGTGTACATCAATGAACATCAGAGAAATGGATTTTACGCTAAGTCATAAATCCCATTTTTCTTTTTAAAATTGTCAGTCATTTTTTGTTTATAGTGTAAAAAATAAACACAGAGGTGAGCAAATGCCACCAAAATAAAGCTCTATTTGTGAGAAAAAGGACAACAATGTTATTTGGTTACAGCATTGTACGACCACGCACTTGTCAGTTAAAGTAACGCAATGACAAATAGCATAAAAGGGCCTGGTCAGGAAGGGGGGTAAATCTTCCAGAGCTGAAGTGGTTTGGGGTCGGTTCACTGTAGCGATTTCAGACATTGCGTGTGATTTGCGGAATTTGCATCGCATTCGAATTGAACTCGCGCAGGACCCTTTATTTGGTCCCCACCAGAATCGGATCGCATGGGTGTTCACACCCATGAGATCCGATTCCTGTCCGAATTGACAGTTCGCACTGCGATATGCGAACTGATCTGGGGGTGTCATTAACTTTGTATTGACACTCCCAAGGGTTCGCATACAGCAGTGTGAACTTCCTGCGAGTTGGGTGCGAAGCAGGAACTCACAGTGGATTTGCAGGATTCTTGCATCGCACCAGTGTGATCCGAGCCTAATGCATGTATATTCATCAATTGTAAGTGGATATTTGAAACAGCCTATCCCATGTACAGCTTATATATGTATGTATATTTCTATAATGATATGCTCTTTGTTGTGACTTATAACTAATTGTTACATATTACATTCTAGAAGTGTTTTTGCCCACTATTTCCCCTGAAGAAGGTAGTCATCTTCCGAAACATGTTGGGATTCATCAAAAGATTTCACCCAGGCTGACCAAGTGAACTTTGTTGGCAGTTTCTTGGGTGCATCTTGGTGTATTAGTGTATCACTATAACTGTATGAGACTGCTTTTCTAGATGTGATGCTATTTCACTAGGACCCTGTGTCATTTTCACCTTATGTTTTCAAAGAAAATTGGCATTCCCCTTTTAGACTAACTTCATGTGTGGTTCTGTCTCTAAAGTATTAGTTTCTTCTTGCACTTGTGCATATTTTTTGTTCCAGATATTTGGGATGTTAGCAGTATAAATTTCACTACATTTAGCCCTTGCGCTTTTTACTCTCCAGGACATCACATTTCGAGGCAGCTGCTTTTTAGTCAAGCCTTACTTTTCCCCATCTTTTGGATGTTTGTCAATCTACATTCAAGACTCTGTACCCTGTTTTTTTCTGGCTGTTGTTTAATTTCCCAACAACCAACTCTGTTGATTTATACAGCTGCAAAAGGATAGGAAGTTGTTTCTTTGCCTGGAGTCTGTTGATGCCTGGACACAGAGACTGGCAATGGTATATTCACCAGACCACAAAGGAGCAAATAGGAGAAATGACCAATTACATATAATCTTCCATCAGCTCAAAGCAATCTGAGCAAATGTGACTTCTGATTGGTTAGTGCGGATAAACCCACCTTCCATAACAACAAATATTTACCACCCGCTAGCTTAGCTGTTTTTGTTTCAGCAAATGGACGACTTCATTACAGCTTCTACTAATAATCTAAATTTAGTTTATATCAACATGCTTTTTTATAAAGGTATCTTCACTCTGCAGGGCTCCACAACAAAGCCACAAGCATGTAAATAACATCTAATTATTAAAGCTGTAGACTGTAATTAAATCTTTGAACAAGGCTGAAAACCAAATATTAGTCTGGGATAGGGATGTGCCATGGGATTAGGTAGAAGGGGGAGTGACGCATTGCGGCGCACTGAAATCTGCTAACCGTTGTTTGCTGTCGGCAGGGTTTACATTCACCTGTGCAGTTTTTAGTATAAAAAAAAAATGCATTGCATATTTGCATCACATAGTAGCTGGACTGGGTATTAGTTTGGACTGTCATACAAGAGCCTTTAGTTGCCCTTGAAAAAATGTTTGGGATTAAAGAATGTCTATTGTTAACAACATTGCCTTCTCATTACTGGTTAATCAATGTAATCATAATATTTCATATATATTACCACTTAGGGACCGGAAGGTTTTACCCCCTTAATAACTAGGCCATTTTTTGCGATATGGCACTGCGTTACTTTAACTGACAATTGTGCAGTCATGTGACGCTGTACCCAAAAAAAGTGACATGCTTTTTTTCTCACAAATAGAGCTTTGTTTTGGTGGTATTTGATCACCTCTGCGATTTTTTGTTTTTTGCATTATAAACGAAAACAAGCTACAATTCTGAAAAACAAAACAAAAAAAAACAATATTTTGTTTACTTTCTGCTATAAAACATTCCCAATAAACGCCGGTTCACATTACCGCGACACTACTTCGGGTGGCGACCTCCGAGGTCGCGGTGCGAGCAGCGCGCCGCGACCTTGGAGCGGCCGCCACGGACTTCATAGCATTGAAGTCTATGGCGGTCGCCTCCTGGTCGCCCCAAAGAAGCTCCGGACCCTTTTTCTAGGTCGGAGCGACTTGTGTCGCTCCTATTAGAACGGGTCCGCAGCTTCCCTATGGGAGGCGACCTGCGGCGACCTGTGAGGCGACCAGGTCGCCTCACAGGTCGCCCTAGTGTGAACCGAGCCTAAAAAATCAAAATTTTTCATAATTTTAGGCCAATATGTATTCTGCTACATATTTTTGGAGAAAAAAATCCTAATAGGTGTATATTGATTGGTTTTCCCAAAAGTTATCACATCTACAAACTAGGGGAAAGATGTATGTCATTTTTATTTATTTATCTTTTTTTACTAGTAATGGCGGTGATCAGTGATTTTTAGAGGGACTGCGACATTGCGGCGGACAGATTGGACCCCTAACTGACATTTTGGACACTTTTTTTTTGGGGGGGGGGCAGTCAGATTACTACAGTAATCTGTGCTAAAAATATGCACTGTTACCGTACTAATGAAACTGGCAGGGAAGGGGTTAACAGCAGGGCGATCAAAGGGTTAAATGTGTGCCTAGGGGGTGCTTTCTAACTGTGTGGGGGATGGGTTTACTGGATGAACACAGAGGCCTGTGTTCCTAAATAGGAGGAATACAGGATCCCTGTGTTGATTACTGACAGAACAGCGGTCTGCTGTGTTTACATGGTGTTTTCAAATGCATGACAAACGGCACAGAAAGTGCATGATTTGCTGTGCGTTTCACTGTATACACATAAAAAATGACGGTAAGAAACGTACCACGCTGAACTAAAAAAATGTTCTGGAGCTTCTTTGGGGCTATTGTTGTGCAAACAGTAGCCCATTCAAGTGAATGGCCTGCCTATGGGTGATGAGTGTGTAGCACTGCCCCCTTGGGGGTGCTTGTAGTTGTATGTTCTGTGCCGCTTTGACCCTGTGAACTGTCCAGCCCTCTTTGATACCCTAGGTTCTGACATGTTGTGTATACCTTTAAATGACACACTTACACAATGTAAATCTGTTTAACTCTTTAGATTTACTTTCCTTAAAAAGAAGGCTTAAATGAGGTATTAATCAACTAGGCCCTGGGCAAACCACCAGAACACAGTTGAAATAATACTAAGAGAACAGTTAGATAACCAGTTATAGTAAACAGCAAATAACACCAATATACACAGTATCAGACAGTAAGTGAATGAATCTCTCAGAAAACGATGAATTTCTACATGAAATACTCCTTCTAAAGGGGAACCCCAGGCCAGCCTATAGTACCTGTATCCTAATGAGAGATGAGGTAATCTAGATACCAGTAGCGGGTCTCCTTTAAAAGCAATAAAATAGCAATGTTTAGAATGCAAGGCCTTGCTATTATCTTCACCGGCAGTTGAAGTTTAAAGAACAAATGATTCCCAAGTGTAGCACAATGTGAGACAAGCAATGCAAGATAGCTGGTTCTGAATAACAATGATCCACTAACTAATCCAAGTGTAGGGTGTCTGTATACAGTGTTGAAGATGTTGTAGCAATTGATAACTGGACTTTGAGCAGGTGCTCTCTCACCAATCCTGATGAACCTCTTATAACTCCTGGAAGAACAAGCAAAGTCAACTCTCCAAGCTGTGAGACACTGAAATGGCTGTGCTCTGCTCAGTCAGTGAGTCCCACCGACTCCGATACGATCAGCGATGCTGCAGGACTGTCGGCATCGTAGCGAGTGTCGTCTGTCCTGCCTGGGCTGAGTCTGCAGACAGCTTGGTGGCGTGCAGTAGGCTGCAGTCCTCTCTCTCTCTCTCTCTGTGGTGGACTGATGCACACACAATGGATCCCGGGAAGCAAGAGAGCATGGGCCTGGTCAGCAGATCCCTTTATAATCCCTCCCACAATTCTCCCCTTGAGTGAATGGCCTGCTGGGAGGTGTAGTTCATAAACAGTTCAGCAGTGTAGTAATATCTTTCCAGAAGACTACAGTTCCCACAATGCTCTCTTCCAGTCTCAGGAGTATGATGCATGAAATCCGAGAGCAACACTAGGGGAGCACAGAGACAGTCTGAGAGAGCAGAGAATAGGTCTGCAGTGTCAGATAACTGCGATACGCACCAGACTACAAGTGGAAACGCTCCAAATTAGCCCCTCCTGTTATCTGAAGATGTGAATGCTGAGTGTCTCCATCCACTCCTTGCTATGTACTTGTATAATGATACTGTATACAATGCAATCTGACTATACATTTTCCTTTGGATTTACCAGAACTATGAAATAGGAGGACCCACCCGAACAATCTATCAATTTGTATCCAATCAGACAGGTCCTTGCACTACATAGCTGATGGGAGATCTAAAGGAGATTGTAAGGAATGTTATGTGTATGATCACCTTAAGGTAAGAAGTAGGTGGTGTTATAGTAAAGAGGGAGGTGGTGTAGGCTAGACTGGTAATACACGCTCTTTCACACCCTTTTCTGTGATGTAAAAACACAGAGAATGATGGGAGCTGACCTGCAGGAAGTGATGCAACCAGAAAGAATGTTTTAAAACTCAGACAGAAACATGAAATTTCAAACTCTTTGTGGAAAGGGTAAGTGAGAGATAAGAGCATTGGGATTTCTGGGGCAGAAATTATATTTAAAGTGAAATTTGCCCCGAAAAAGTGATCTTAGCATTTAAGTTACAGGTAGATGCTGGAGTGGTGTTAAACTCAAAAATAGAATATATTGCAGTTCACCAAACTTTTATGTGATGCTGCATTCATTTTAATTTTTTTTAGACTTTTTTCCTTATCTAATGCTCGATTCCTGGCAGATGGAGCTCCCTTATGCTCCAACGGTAGACTACACCTTGGCGACCTCAGGTCCAGTGTAGGGATATGGGCCCTGTTTTTGTCTTGATGATGTCAAGGGTATCTGACCACCAGAGCTTAGGGGAGAAGAAGCTGCCAGGACAGGTCTTGCATCTTGGAGGAACAGGTAGGTAAAACTGCCTTATCTGAAATTCTAGTTCTAAAGCTAAAATGTTTTTTACCTTAATACCTTCCCTGCATTAAGGTGAAAAAAAAAAGCTTTACATCTCACTGTGCCCCCCCACCTTCCTAAATACTTACCTAAGTCCACAATTGATCTAGTGATGTACACTGCTGAATCTCTTCTCTCCTCTCTCCCTCTACTCACAAGGACTGAGGCAGCAACAGGAACCACTGGCTCCTGCTGCTGTCAATCAAATGCTGTGAGGAGAGAGCAAAGGGTGGGGTTCGAGCCGTATTGTGTGTGTCTATTGACACACACAGCCTGGCTTGGATCAAGCCCTCATGCTTGCCCCCATAGCAAGATTTCTATGGAGTAGACAGAGAAAAGGAGGAGCAGACATCGCCTGTGGGGGACCCTTAAAAAGGAAGTTCATGGCCACTCTGTGTAATACCGTTTCCTAGAGAAGGTAACTGTAAGATGTTTTTTTTTTTTTTTAATAAAAAAAAAAGTTGCCTTCAGAAACACTTTAAGTTACTGGTGGATGGTGGATTGTTAAAGTGGCATTAAAACTAAAAATAGCTTATATTGCAGCTAGGTAAAACTGCTTTTCCCAGCCTTCTAGATGTAAATGAGCATCTAATCCTTTCAGTGCAGAGGCACCCCCTCTGCAAAGGGAGGATGTTTATGTAGAACCCTTTAGTTTAGTGTGCTATATTGTAAATAGGTTTGAATCTGGGTCAGGGTGTTTGGAGCTGAGTCAGGGTGAGTGATGCAGGGAGGCTGGAATGACTCATCAGGCAGCATCTCTGATACCCCCTCCCCCCACTTGCTGGAACTTTGCAGAAACTTCCAAAAGAATAGGAGAGAGTTATATGGAGCTGCCTGGAGTATTCACAAAGACCCCAACCAATCCCTGGCCAATGAACTTGCAGGGGTAAGGACCTCCTAAATAATCTGGGTCAGGCAGCAGGGGCAGTGGAGTTTGGGTGGAAGCTGGAGATGGGGTGCTGAGGCTGTCTTGATGGTGCCACCTAGTCTAGGGGGGGAGGGGACTTCAGGCCTGGGGCTCAAATGCAGGAGGAAGCCTCTTACAACACAAAGAGGAGTCCTGTCCAGTGGCACGGGAACAGGTGTGAGGACAGCAGGAGCCAGCCAGGACTTAAAGACAGCCTTAGAGAGGGCTTAGGCGGCAGTCTGGGATGGTTAAAAGGTCAGTCTGGGAGAACTGTGGAGAAATAGCCAGGAGGGCTAGTGAAAGGGGCAGCTGGAGCCACGTGGGCTGGCAGTGCCTGAAGAGGTGGTGCTGGGATCAGTAGCCACAGAATGGCAGCTGGACACTGGGACTTTTCTACACATCAAAGGGTCCCTGACTGCAAAGGGCTTTACTGGATCTGGCTTAATGCCTTGTCAGATCCCCCAAAACAGTGTTCCAGATGGGCCTGAGTGTTCGGCAAGCAAGTGATGTGCTGGAGGAAGATGAGGAGTGTATATAGCTGTATATAGGAAGGTTGTCCCTGAAGAACTGTTCTTGAAGTCAAGTGGGAATCCCATAATACCCCTATCCCCATCCAAATGTAATACCCCTAATAAACAAAACAAAACAAAACAAAGTTTCTGGACTGTTTCCTGACTCTTGCTTGCTGTGAAAAATGTTGTGTGCCTGGCTGTGCAGGGTGGGGATCCCTATTCACCAGCAGCTCCTACGGGGGTAGTGCTATACTTACTTTCCCTGAAGTTCAGCTTTAAATCTCCTACCAGAAATCTCATTGTTGAAGTATTCAGCCTTCACCAATAACTAAAAGACCACTTTGGATGGACTGATCCTAAAATTCCTTTTTTTTTTACTGTTTTACTGAGCAGCTTCCAACAGAGTCTCAGCATATCCATACTGGATAATATTCCAGATATTGGCATGTAAAGTCCTTCGGCAGATAACAGAAGTGTATGAAAAAAGCTGCAGTCAGTCTGGATTTCATACACAACATCTCAATGGTCCTGATGCTTCAGGCACTGAAGTGCTTTGGGGAATACTGTTGTTGTACTGTTTATACAGATACAAGCGCAAATACTTTTCTCATCTAAGATATTGTGTTTATATAGTTCTGTGGATGGGAATGCTCAATTTGTGTTTACAAAATGTTTCAAAGGCCTTTGCATTTACTGTGATGGAACATTCTGCTTATGCATGTACTGCTTGAATATAATAAAGTAAAGTGAGGCTTCAGCATCTTAATGGTAAGAGCGCTGTTTAATGCAGCTTCCAAAAGGTCAAAGTTACAGCTACAGTACTAAAAGGGCTGTGGTTACAACTGCAGCAACATAATCAGTAGGACAACAAAAAGAAAAAACAGGAAGAACTATGCGAAAAAATCTAACCATGTACTGATTCTCTGATGCATTCTATGCATTAAGGTGAAAAAAAATTCTTATTTGCAGCTGCCCCCCAGACCCCCTGTTATTCTTAACTGAACCCGAACGTTCCAAAGACGAGCACAAACCCAGCAGCTCCAGTTGTGGCTCAGGTCCTCATTGGGTGGATTGATAGCAGCAGGAGCCATCGGCTCCCGCTGCTGTCAATCAAATCCAGTGACACCGGAGCAGGGGACGGGGTGGAGTCTCGCTGTCTGTGTCAATGGACGCAGCAGAGGGAATTGTTAGTGCGCTGTGAAGAGGAGGAGCCAGGAGTGCCGAAGGGGCAACCTAGAAAAGGAGGTATGTATTGGTTGGTATACATGTTTGGTATTTTAAATTAGAAGAATATCATACCAAAACTATGCATGCTCATTTTTGGCCAGTAGGCTGTTTCCTGGGTTTCTTTTTGGTATGTACAGTGGGGAAAATACCGATTTGATTCCCTGCAGATTTTGTAAGTTTACCCACTTACAAAGAAATTATAGAGACAGAATATCAACCAAAAATCCAGAAAAGACACATGATACAATTATTATAAATTGAGTTGCAGTTCAGTGAGAGAAATAAGTATTTGATCCCCAAGCAAAATATGACTTAAAATCTGTACTGACTGACGGAAAATCGGCCGTTATGTTGACGGCCAACAAAAATCTTATAGCCTGCACCAGATTTTATTTGGCTGAAAAGTCAGAGTCGGTTGTCGAAAAGCATCATACTAACAAGCCGAAAATCGGCCGATCGGACGTTGGCCGAAAATTTACGGCCAACTATCGATGCGTGTGTACGAGGCATTAGTACTTGGTGGATAAATTGTTGTTGGCAAGCACAGAGGTAAGATGTTTCTTGTAGTTAATGACCTGGTTTGCACACATTTTAGAAGGCATTTTTGTCCACTCTTTTTTACAAATCTTCTCTAAATCCTTAAGGTTTCTTGGCTGTCTCTTGGAAACTCGAAGTTTAATCCATACATTTTCTATAGGATTAAGGTCTGGAGACTGGCTATGCCACTCCATGACCTTAATGTGCTTCTTCTTGAGCCACTCCTTGTCATTGTCATGCTCAAAAACCCATCTACAACCCATTTCAGTGTTCTGGCTGAGGGAAGAAGATTCTCATCCAAAATTTTACAATACATGGACCCATCTATTGGCCCCTTAATGCGGCAAAGTCAGTCTATACCTTTAGCAGAGAAACAGCCCCAAAGCATAATGTTTTCACTTTTGTGCTTGACTGTAGGGATGGTGCTCTTAGGGTCATAGTCAGAATTTTTCACAGTTCTTCAGGGACAGCCTTCACATGTACAGTCATGCCAATGAACATCGAAGGATTGGGAGAAAATGCTGTGATCTGATGAGACCAAAATTGAGCTCTTTGACATTAGCTCGACTCGCTGTGTTTGGAGAAGAAAAATGATGACTATGACCCTAAGAACACCATTCGTACAGTCAAGCACGGAGGTGGAAACATGATGCTTTGGGGCTGTTTCTCTGTTAAAGGTGCAAGCCGACTTTGCAGCATTAAGGGGCCAATGGACAGGGCCATGTATTGTAAAATCTTGGATGAGAACCTTATTCCCTCAGCCAGAAAACTGAAGATGGGTCATGGATGGGTCTTCCAGCGTGACAATGACCCAAAACATACCGCCAGGCAACAAAGGAGTGGCTGAAGAAGAAGCACATTAAGGTTATGGAGTGGCCTAGACCTAATCCTATAGAAAATTCATGGAGGGAGCTGAAACTTCCAATTGCCAAGAAACCTTAAGGATTGAGAGAAGAAGGGTGGACCAAAATCCCTCCTGAGATGTGTGCGAACCTGGTAACCAACTACAAGCAACATCTTACCTCTGTGCTTGCCAACAAGGGTTTCTCACACTCACAGAACTGCATTTGTATATGTATTTGTATATATATATATACGGTATATATATATATACCGTATATATATATATATATATATATATATATATATATATATATAGTGTACTGTATGTATTTGTATATATAGCATTTGTTTTATGTGTTTTTTTTTTCTCTGGAATTTTGGTTGATATTCTGTCTCTATAATTTAAAATACACCTATGATAAAAATTATGGACCCTTCATTTCTCTGTAAGTGGACAAACTTGCAAAAATCTGCAGGGGATCAAATAATTATTTTACCCACTGTATTGGCGTGTTTAGGAGCCATAGGAGCAATGTCTGTTTTTCAGAAAGCCTTGCATCAGCTGCAGCAGAGATAGCAGTTTTGCTAGAACAGGTGGAAGTGGAAAAGAAGAGATAAGGTTACTGGTTCTATCTGGTGATCACCTAAATAAGAACAAAGGGGGGAGTTTTGAGTTATAATAACCTCTGAGAACATGAAGAGAAATTAAACTGGTTAGCTAGGACCAACCCCCAGAGGACGTGAGTTATCACGAAACATGTAGTGGTTTATCCTGATGGCGCGAGAGTTCGTATTGGTCCCTGGTGTCTAGATGGATCATCAGCGTTAGCTCTCCACCATACTGCCGGGTGACCCACAATCCGAGGAGGAATGTTCTGCAGGAACGCTGCGGCTGCATGTCATTGTTTGTTCCGCTGACATACAAAGTTTTTACATGTGAGTGCATCCCTTTTCATTTATTAAAGCTATACATTGGTAATGCACTATGGGAGTGTTTCCCCTTTTTATTTCCATGGTTATACACTGAATATCCCTGTGACCTATGATTGGTTGTCCCTGGAGAGAGTGACCTATGCTCTTGCCTGGCCATTCCACTACATTGGAGGATCTCTCTTTCATATAAGCGTTCAGCCACCTATAATCTAGTGGCAAGAGCTATTTGGTAAGGAGCCATCTCTAACTATATTGTCTGGTGGGTTCATTTCTACTCCTGGGCACACCTGATCTTCACCTTTCTACATTTGTTTGGAGCTTTTCCTTTCCTGGGAATCTGTTTCAGCCAATACCTTCCTTTGTGGACTTTTTTAGTGTTCATTTTTTGGACTGTACATGTTAACATCATACTTTGATTCAGTATAGGTGTTTGTCATTCATAATTTAGCGCTACACCATTCTGTTTTTATTATGTATTCAATCATTGCCTTACTGGGACACGAAGAATGGTTAACTATGCTTCTGGCATCCTTTCTATCAGTGGTGTTTGTTGCACACCTCAATAAACCTAAGCATGAAAAATATAAGTGGCATGTGGCCTACATAACTTTGACAGACAACATGATGAAATATTTTTTATACATTCCATGAGCCACAAAAAGGATAAGGTCAAATTGACTGGGGGTGGGGACAGCAGAAGCGGTGAAGTATCAGAATCCTACTTTATGTCTTCCGCAGGTCTAATTAATGGCTTTGATTCATTTAAAATATATATGCCTTTTTGTGGCATTGCATGCATTTCAGTTTTTGTTCTTTGGTTCATAAAAATATATTAACAAACCAATTATATTTGTATTTCTTTTCATTACTATATATAAAGAAGTGACCTTGAGATTCACCTGAGAATGAATCTTCCAGGTGCATGTGCTTTAAATGACAGCAATTGAGAAACCACGAGTGAACCTTTGATAAAAGCCACAATTATTGCTTTATTAAATGAATTTGCTTTTCAAAACCATTTTTTATTTAAACTACTTGTGATACCAGGTGCTGGCTTTGTGCCCTTCAATAATTTTTGCAGGGCTTTAAGCCAGCATTTGTTGCCCCAACTACGAAAAAAAAAATGACATTTGTCTAAAACTTTCTGAAACATGTAAATCTACCACCCCAATTAGCCAGTTAGTGGCATTATCTAATATAAAACCTCTCACAAATGACAATAAATAGATTAAAGATTATATATACCAGTATATATATACATATATATATATATTTATTTTTTTTTTTTTATTATTGGTGGAAACACATACCGTAGGTTATGTTTGCACATTTGTCTGTCACCTTGAGAAAGGGAACCTGTGTGTCTCTGAAACATCAGGTTGTTGTTGTTTTTTTCTTCTTTTTGTGATATTTCTTCTGCAATTATAACCTCAGTAAATATTGAGGTCTGAAACTTTTGGTGTGCTAGATTTTTTTTTAAGGTGGAACGCACGCTGCATGCCCCGGGAGCCTGGTGGAACGCAAGCCGGTAGTTACCGCTCTCCACTCACATTCACCATCTGTAGCAGGCGCAATCTTAAACCTTTACATTTTTTTGTACTGTGCATTAGCAATACTTAATAAAGGCTACTTTATAATGGTACTGCACTATCTGGAGCACTTTATTTTTCCCTAAAAACGGACCCTGAGGATCGATATCCAGGAGAGGGATCCCGGACCACAGAGGGACTACAAGGCCCAGCAGATACCTTTCTAGGCCCAGGAGGCCATAAAGCCCTGAAGGTCTTTTTGCCATACTGTATTTAAGACCCACTACATCTGGTGAGTGCACACCCCCATTTATCCATATTAATCACGCCCAAGTACCAGCAGTTGGACTACTGGAGGACCCGCACTAAGCACCTGCACTTTACCTACTTGGCACCGAAGTTTTAATTTATGCACTAAAGTCACCTATGAACTGTGTATTTGGACATTCCCTGGCACTATTTTATTATATTTCTTGGCACTATTATGCACTTTATGACACACTAGTTTTTACTGTGTATGTTTTGTGCATACTTTTTATTGTGAATTTTAATATCATTTACTGTGGATTATATTTTTGTGCGATTTATTTATATAATATTAATTGTGAAAACATTTAACACACTCACATGTCATACACATAATTTATTTATATCACTTTGATGGCCTAAATTTCACTATCCAGGGTACAGACAAGCAATTGCCTACCCCTGAGTAGTATCAGCAAGCGCTATAATAAATCCCACTATTGGGGCTTTTTTCTTTTACGAAAAAAAAAAATGACATTTGTCTAAAACTTTCTGAAACATGTAAATCTACCACCCCAATTAGCCAGTTAGTGGCATCATCTAATGTAAAACCTCTCACAAATGACAATAAATAGATTAAAAATTATATATACCGGTATATATATATATATATATATATAATTTTTTTTTTATTGTTGGTGGAAAATACATACCGTAGGTTATGTTTGCACATTTGTCTGTCACCTTGAGAAAGGGAACCTGTGTGTCTCTGAAACATCAGGTTGTTTTTTTTTGTGATATTTCTTCTGCAATCATGACCTCAGTACATATTGAGGTCTGAAACTTTTGGTGTGCTAGATTTTTTGTTGCAAGCACTAAAAAAACAAAGACAAAAAAAAAGATTTTGCTTAAAATACAGTTTAAACAGATGAAAAACCAGCATATGCAGGACTATATAAGATGTGCCTTAGCAATGGTGAAATGCCTGTAATATATAGAGAAAGAGATAAACCTTTCATCTAGCAGCATTGCTATTCAGTGCTCTGCCAGACAGCTATGAAACACTTGTCACAGCCCTTGATGCTCATCCAGATGACGAGCCTACACTGGAATATGTTAAAGGCAAGCTTGTTGATGAGTATAAGCGTAAAACAGAAAGCGCAAACAATGACAGTGCCCTGGAGCAGAATCTGCGTGAAAAACTAACGTTTAGTGGAAAAACAGCAATAGACTACTTGTTTAATGTTCAAAAGGGCAGGTCATTTAATGGAAAACCTGTCATTAGAAAAACATCAGATTATCTGCCTTTGCTGATCTTTCCTGAAAATGGTAGTTAGCTGGTGTTGTGCTGACCCCTCTGCTTTTAATAGTTTATGTAGCAACCCTCAGTAGGCTACTAGTATTAGGTAAATTTCGTTTTTGGCTTTCCTGTAATCAGGGAGAGCAGGGATTGTTTGTTAATGTCTGTTCTAGGTTCTGCTGGTGCAGGCTCAGCTACTTTCCCCTGCATCCCACTGGATTCTGAAATATAGTGGGCATGAGAACTTTAACCCTGGCCTACAAATTAATGCCGCTTCAGCCACTCCCTGGTCAGGAGAGTGACCAGCAGGAGCTGAGAGGGGTATAAATAGGCTGGAGGCTAGAACAGCTACCTTTTGTTCCTGGGGGAGTAAGACCAAGCCTGAGGGCTGAGGCATTCCTGGGAGACAACCTGCAACACCAAAGAAATTATTTTTGAGGTCTCAGCTCACATTAGGGCTCGGGGACCTCTGGCCTCACATCCAGAAAGTTCTACTGAGTATCCACTGGCAACAAGTACAAAAGCTGACTGATACAGCAGGTAGCAATACAGTGTACAGAGCACAGTAAATATCTGCTGTGTGGATTCTAGAGACTTCTTTGCACTATTTGGTAAAGCTTACTTCCGCATCCAAGACTATACTGTTTGGAATCTAGTTACCCTTTACATTCAAGAGGGTAGTTCTCACCCTGAACCTGCAGATCAGAGTTAGAGCTCTTCGTGCATGCATGTCCTGTTTTCCGACTCAAATAATTGTAAGCTATTGTGTGCCTGGCTGCTATGTGCCTATCAGGGAATGGAACCCCGGGACCAAACAGCCAGACCAGTCCCGGGACTGTGCTACATTTACATTGCTGAACTGGAGCAAGTATGCAGTTTAGGACATCTGCATACTTGTTCCAGGCCACTAGTTCCAACAAAGCCAGAGGGTCAGCACAACAGACAGGTAACAGCATTATAAGAAGGAAGTTAACAATGGTCACCAGCATAATTTTTCATTTAAAGGTTTACTTTAATTGTATTTATTTTACAATTGTATTGTATCTAAACCCAAGAACACAAATGTAATATGTTGCAGTTTACCAGTCATTAGAAGTGTTTGTGAGTTAGTTTGATTTTTTTAGGACCTGCTGTCACCCTAGAACAGTAAATATGTTAGGGCTACAGGTCTCTTCTCTTTGTCCTCTTTATCATAAAATGGGGGAATGTTTTCTGTAGTCCAAAGAGAGAACTGAGAAAAAATGTAATTGATAACAGTTAAAGTGTTTCTAAAGTCATACATTTTGTTAACATTATAGTGGTTCCAAAGGCAGAAGATTTTTACCTTCTTGTATTCCTTGCATAAAGGTAAAAGACCTGTGAGCAGCTTTCTCCATGACCCCCCTTATACTTACCTGAACCAAATCCTCGATTCAGCAATGTGCACAAGAGACGCTGCTCTCCACCTTCTCACTGGCTCCCACTGCTGTTAATCAGAGGCCAGTGAGAAGGGGCAGCGCAGGGCGGGGTTGAGCTCTGCTCTTTTTGTCTTATGGACACACAGAGCAGGGCATGGGCACGAGCATGCATAGCAAGCCGCTTGCAATGGGGGGCACTCAGCGGGGGGAGGAGCCCAGAGTGGCAGTGGGGACCCAAGAAGAGGACAATTAGGACTGCTCTGTGCAAAACCATTGCACAGAGCAGGTAAGTATAACATGTTTGTTATTACAAAAAAAAAGTTGTACCTTTAGTATTACTTTAATGCATTCTATACCTTTCCGCAGGGGAAAAAGGCCCTCCCTTTTGCAGATTTACTGTAAGTCATAATGTACTACTAGGCACTACATATTAGTACATTATGACAGACTTGCCAACAAACGGAGTTCCCACCATTGTACTGTCATGGCTTTCTCTGGTCCCCGGCACTTCCATCTTTGTCCGGTCTTCTTTATGGGTTTCATATCTTTAGCTGTTTGAATGGCCTGGTCTGAGGGTGACATCACTCAAACGCATGCGAATAGGAGACACACCTGTAGGGTCTATTCTGTTATTAAACCCCTGCCTGTCTGTGTTTTTTGTAATTACTGACTTTACTACCACTTTTAATATTTAGCACAGTAGGGGCTGTTTACTTTCAGGCTCTCTCGCTTTTGGTTAAAACCTTATTTAGCCCTGCCTGAACAGTCACTCCTCTAAGTCAGTCAGCTTTAGCTATTGCACAAGTAAACAGGCTATATTCTAAAAAGCTGTGGTATAAAATATGTAAAAGCAGCCTAGAGCATCCCTTGGTTGGACAAAAAATTATGGGGGCATGGCAACCGAGCTCCAAGATGGCAGCGTGAGATAGGTGCTCCGCTCGGCCGCTGGAGAGAATTGGCATCCATCCGAGCCTCCAAGCTGCATCCACCGCCACAAACACTGCCCTAAGTTCGCAGGGATCCTCCAGAATGGCAAAGCACAGAAAGAACCAGCCACAGCTCTGCAAGCTGCCGGGATTCTTCATCTCGGCCGCGCACTGGCTACAACAAAATGGCGGTGGTGCCCGGATACAACGTCTGGACAACAAGGCCACAGCTACACACAGCGGGCAGGGGGCATCCCAAAAGGCATCCCACAAGGCTACCACACAGAGCGAGTCCTTCTCGGGCACATCAAGCCCCTCCAGAAGGAGCCCTGCAAAATCTAGGCCTCGCATGGACTTCCCAGTCTGGCAGCACAGTGATCTCTACATGGAGGTAAGAGGACCCCACACTAATAATGCTGCTGCCTCATCCCTCACAAATGATCCTATTGCTGCATTCCCAACATCAGACCAACCAATATCAGAGACAACACTTAAAGAAATGCTGTTGTCTCTAAGAGCATCCCTGCAATCGGATATACTTCAGGCATAAATCAATATCAAGCAGAGGTCCAGGCTGTTGGTTACAGAGTCGACCACATGAAACAAAAAATTAGCTAATACACTTCTTCTTTCAATACCCTAGTGCTGCAATAGCAAACACACCAATGGAGATCAAGACGTCTTAACCCATCCAGTCTCTCTCCAGTCCCGGAAGACCACCATGTTTCTTCCTGTTTCCCCCAACTCCCTCAAGCAGACTACACTGCTCATGGATCTGTTAAAAGATCGCCTTTTTATGGTTTTATTACTGTTCTTAACACTAAACCTTTTCTTGTGTTGCTCTCATTATCCCTTATTTGATACACACAGAGGTGCCTTATACAGTATGCATACTTCTACTGACATCTGCACGACCACCGTGTTACACCTATGTCGACCGGAAGCATCCACCCTAAGAACCCTCAAACTTGCTGACATCAAGATGCCTACGACCACACCATGAGAATCAGCCCTGGTCTGGAGAAAACCGCCACAGTGACTTCTACCAGCATGTCACCACACACCAAAATACAATCTACAAAAGACGATCAAATGCATATCTTTACATGCAAGGGGATTTAACCACCTCACAAAGAGACACTCTCTATTGAAAGAGGCCATTAAACACAAAGCAGACATCCTATGTGTGTAGGAAACCCACTTCCAAACTTCCTAGCTTGTACACCTGGGCATAAGAAAGGAGGAGTACTACTAGCAGTGGGAAATTTGCTTTCCTTTCAACCTAAAGAAACCTTCTTGGATGAGGGAGGCAGATATATCATAGTCACCTGCACCTTAAACTTACTGCCTTACACTCTAGTGGCAGTCAATGCACCTAACGCCCCCCATCAAATTTGTTTCCTAAGAAAATTGCCATAAAACATGGGAACCTTCTCTTATGCGGAGACTATAACTTAATTGTTGACCCAGAGATGAACACCACAACCAGTAAGCCATCTTACTCCATGACATTTCCGACACCTTCTACACACTGGAGATGCCACCACGCTAATGAGAGGGACTACACACATTTTTCTCACAGTCATTGTTCATACTCTTGTATTGATATGTTTTTGAGTGGCTGCTCCAAAAAGTTTCCACGCACATTGATGACATTACATGGTCTGACCATGCTGTGATCTCCATATCGATTGCAGAAAAGTATGTCTCACCCCCCCCCCCCCTTCCTCCCCTATCTGGCGCTGTAATGTTAGACTCCTACAAGAGCCTAATTCCCCTTCTTTGGTTTCTCAAAATCTCAGGGATTTTTTTTGCAATAACAAAGATTCAGTAGAAGACACACTATGGAATACACATAAAGCATTCATGAGAGGCATTCTCATGCATATAGGAGCCAGAGAGAAAAAACGTTACAATGCAAAACTCAACTCCCTGCTTTCTGAAATTCACACTTTAGAATCTCGTAATAAAAACCTCACCAACATATCACTTACAAATACCCTCTCCACACTTAAAGAGAGTCTGAGAGACCTTTTTTCTCAACAGTATGATTGACATCTCAGGCGCCTACAGCTAAATTCTTACGCCAGCAAATAGAGTTAAGGCAGCACGCACCAAAACTAGAATAGCTCATCTTATCCAGCCATCCTTACACCACAAAATCAGTAACCCACAAGAAATTGCAGATCAGTTTGCTCATTACTACGGAGCACTCTATAACTTACCCCAACCGACTATTGAGAACATACAATTCTCACAAAGGTAAAATCTTCCTACTCTTTCAGAAACACACATCCAGAAACTGAATGCCCCATTCACAACATCCAAGATAGAATCAGTAATTTGTACACTACCAAACGGCAAATCTCTTGGTCCCGATGGTTTGTCCAACGAATACCTTAAAACATTTAGCAAAGTATTATCCCCATACATGCAAAACGTTTTTACAAGAGCTGCAACATCCCTCTCTTTTCCCCCTAAGATGCTGAGAACCTACATAGTTACTTTACCCAAGCCAGGGAAGATTACACACACATTGTACATACATAAAATTCCTCAAAAGGTGGAATACCAGTTTCCACTATGTGTGCTAGAAGCCAAAATCCCTATGATATTCACTAAACTGTACCCAACCTATGGTATCAATACCTTAGAACATTGATGGCGAACCTTGGCACTCCAGATGTTTTGGAACTATATTTCCCATGATGCTCATGCATTCTGCAGTGTGTTGGAGCATCATGGGAAATGTAGTTCCAAAACATCTGGGGTGCCAAGGTTTGCCATCACTGCCTTAGAAAATGTCTTAGTAAGTTCTAAGCCAAAAAGCGTATAGCAAATAAATACTTAATACGACCTTCCTAGAAATATGCACTTCTCAAGCGCTCGCATACTATATTTTCTGGGCAAAACACCCTATTCCTGACCTACACCTACCTCCTAATATGGCAATTCTTTACATCCCTGGAACCCAATGCCAAAGGTATCTCACTCCTCTACAACTTTTTGACTAGAGAAACAGTCATTTTCAAATGAAC
Organism: Pelophylax lessonae; assembly: GCF_965119305.1. Taxonomy (NCBI): domain Eukaryota; kingdom Metazoa; phylum Chordata; class Amphibia; order Anura; family Ranidae; genus Pelophylax; species Pelophylax lessonae. Next base: position 100,742,665 of record NC_138774.1, on the reverse strand, counting down.
AACCCTCAAACAATGGAAATCATACATAAATTCCACCTTTACTGAGAGCCAATTGAAGATAGCCTTCCAGGCAATTTCTAAAGCTTCCCATTGTATTGTCTACTGGGAAATGATGATCAGAATATACAGTAGATGGCAATACACTCCCCATTGGTTGGCTAAAATATTTCCAGACACCTCTTCTCTTTGCTGGCGCAACTGCGGTCAGACGGGTCATCTCCTACATACCTTCTGGGGATGCCCTAGGATAAAAAGTTATTGGAACCAGGTCTTCCAATTGATATCTACCCTAACTGGACATATAGCACAGCCTAATCCAGTGCTTGCAATGCTCCACATTGGTATTGAAAAATTCCCCCCCAACATTAAACATGTTATATCCCACATGATACTGGCTGCTCGCACTTTAATTCTTCAAAATTGGAAGAGTGAAAAATTTGTGAACATCTTAGAGTTACCGGGATTGGTTCAAAGAAACTACACATTTGAATGCTTATTGGCTATTAATTCTTTATCCTGTTTATCCTATGATGACTCTTGGAAAATCTGGGCTGAAAAATGTGCAAATACAGAATAGTATGCTACCGACACTATTACTACTGGCCTCAACCTGTTTAAAATGTTCATAAGTTACCTGTATGCAACATATGTATATATATATATATATATAAATGTTATTGATGATATAGATATACACGTAGTCACAACTATAAAGATGCATGCCGCGTCTGCCCTATGCGCTCTGTGCGGCACAGCACCGAGACCCCCCAATATTAGTCTCCTGATACACCCCATGTGACCTTACACGTCGCAGGGGTGTGTAAACTTCACAGCACACTGTGGCGGGAATGAGCCGTGGGACACAGTTGCCATAGTGATCCAGATACCTGGAATGAAGCTTGCTTAGAACCCAATGCGTGAGATTAATAGTCGGGCTAGCAGAAAGGGCGGAAGTAAATTGCAAGACTGACTGAGAAGACAGTAGTTAAAATGGAGCTGGCTTATCCCCTTGGCACATTGACTCAGGAATTACAGATCATATGACCTGTAATAAAAAATGTCTTTGCTCAGGATAATCAAAGTGACATTGAGACAACTACCACAGTCCATTGAGTATTTGTGGTCCCAGAAAGAATTGAAAAGGTTATCTTTACTACCTTGTCTTCCAAACCATCATCAGATCGGCCCTTGCTCTTGAAAATATTCTGTAACCATTGAAAACTCTCACCAATAAAGGCAATGTAGTGACATTCAAAGGTGACAGTAATATTGTCACCAACGGGAGCCAGGCACTTACAAAAGTAAAGGTCATACACTGTCTCAGCTGAGCTGCAATAAAGAAGTTTAAGTAGATCAGAACCCTAACTTGATGATGTTTAGTTTTCTTTTAGGCCCTATGTGCTATAAACAACTGCTATAGGTTTTCACTGTTCCCTAATTTTTTTTTTTTTTCTTGATGTGCCACTGAGCTCCTTCTTTGTACATGCACTCACACCAGTGGCAGCTGAATGCCATTGCTTAGGGCTACCTTCCTGATGGTCACAACAGTGGAATATGGTTGTGACATCAGTACTGGCAGGACCAATGGGACATATAGCAGGGTGATAACACATAAGCACAATTTGTGGGTCAGGAAGTAATTCAACAAGGTCAAAAAAGAGAGGAAAGAAAAAGCAAGACTATACCGGCATCAGAAATGAAGGAATGCAAACAAATCTTAACACTTTCGTTAAAAAATACAACTTTATTAATAAATATAAAGGACAAAAACCACGACAACACATTTTACATAAAAATATAAATAAAAATTAGATCCATAGCTTCCACCTCAGGTGGCTGGTACAGAATACCAAATTGTTGCAGGATCCAAATATAAGTGCCGTCTGACGGTCCCCGGTAAGCAAACGCGTTTCGCAATGTGTAGCTTCCTCAGGGCACCAAAAGACCAAAAAGACAATGCACTAAGAGAGTATGAAAAAACAATCATGTATTGCAATTGAATCATATCATATGCTTCACATTAACAGCACTAAACGGCTCCACATAATGCTGACCTGATAAACGCTCTAAAGAGGGCTCGGGGCAGGCTGGAGAATTGTATTCCTGGGCAGGCGTCGGGAACCCTTATATATGGATGAATAGAAGGTTGGTTCAGAATGTTGTGCACCTGCACTGACCATAAAGGCTTGAAAAGCTAGTTTCACTACTTTTGCTATAGATGGTAATGTCTCCAATTCACTGGCTCAAGTTGTCAGTTCCCTTTCATCCATGGGTAGAAGCATGGGAAAAACATTTGTGCAACATACACCCAGTGCTGCTGCTGGAAATCCAGAAACAGTAAGGCTTGGTGCACACTTAGGCGTTTTTACCGGTACTTTTAACATGGTTTAGATGGGACAAGTTACAACTATGCTTTTTATGCTGCGTTTTTGGAAAGGGTCAGGGACTTTTTTAATTGCATTTTGGCTCAATAGACTTCCCTGGAGATGCTGCAAAAAAGCATTTAACGCATTTTTGAGGCACTTTTGACGTATTTTGCATTTTTTAATCTGCCCAACAACAAATTGGCCAGAAATAAGCATTAAAACAGCAAAACAAATAAAAAAACACGTGAAAAACGATTAAAAAACGCTTGTGCAAAAAGTACTGCAAAAATAGAGCAAAAGCAAACTGCCTAGGTGTGAACCAGGCCTAAGGGTCCTTTCACACTGAGGCATTTTTACCTTGCTAAAAAGGGCAAGAAAAATATTTTTCATTAAATCCTATGGGACTCTTCACACCACTATGCTGCAGGTGTGATGTGTTTTGAAAAGTCACGCTTGCTGAATCTTTGCTGCAGTTTTCAAAACCGGAACCAAAAATGCAGATCTCCATTAAAATGAATAGTAAACACTGCAAAAATGCATAAAATGCACCTTTGCTGTGTTTTGGGTGCATTTTGTGGAGTCACATGTCCAAGTTTCACAGATGCATGCTGGGTATAGGCACCAAAAAATGCACCAGAAGCGCACTGGCCGGGCATCAAAAATGCGGTAAAAACTGATACATTTTTTTCAACAGAGCAGTGTGAAAGGAGCCTTAGAGAGCTTTACAATGGATGCCTGGGGGAATGAGTTGGGGGGGGGGGGCATATAAGCAGGTGTCTGAGTTACAGTGTTTCTGCCTCCTGGCCAGTCACCCGAATGCTAACAATACAGTATGACAGGACTATACACAAGCTGCTGCTGCAAAGTTTTTTAACATGGGCAGCATAGTTCGACAGGTGGCACTGCTTGTCAAACTCACCCATTGAGATCAATGGGGCCACACCGCAAGCCACTCATTGGGTTCACAATTGCAGCACGGTCATGCAATGTAAAATTGCCATTTGGCAATAAAAAATAAAAAAAGCAAACTGGTGTAAGGAGATGGCAGTATTGGCTCCTGGACACAGGTCGGCTGCTGCTCTACCTCCCTAGAAAAGGTGATCCACTGCAGATCGCTTTTTAGAGGGCAGTAACACTATTGCTTGTCAAAAGGAGACCTAACAAGCTAGCTCAGGATCAGCAAGACAGTGGCATGCAAAAACATGACATGGGAAGAGTGTTGTCACCCCATAATAGGAAGTTCCTGAACATGGCAGGGCCATTGGGTATTTTAAAACTGAAGATTGAAATCAATATTTGAAAATGCTATTAACATGTTAAGGCGTTTGTGAGATTTTAGTGATTGGGTGTACAGTAGATCAATTTTAAGACCTTGTGCACACAGGGGTGTGAGGCCAAATACAACATAAATTTGGGTGTATTTCTGTGCCTGGGAAGCCTGGGTGCTGTATACAGCTGCCCATAAACATGAATAGCTGTACATGACTGTACACAGGTATACCCGCGTAAACCAGCGTATAAAATACAGATGCATTTCTGAATGCGCAAAGTCTGAGTTCAGGGAATATATCTGTATGCTGCTCAGCAGGTAGCTATGTCCCCTGATTTATGTTAGATGCAAAAACATCATGTTTCACAAGATCTGGTCTTTAAACTGGCGTTTCTCTTTAAACACAGCATTACCATTCACATTGCTGGGCCCCAACTGCCAGCAGTGTTTCCACCTCTGTGTCCCACTCCACCCCAGCCTCCAGGGCAGGCTATTTATCTACAAATTAAGCTGTTCATCTCTTGGCACTGAGCATGCGACAATGAATGCTGAGCCGCATCTCCTCTAGAGAGGGGTGCAGAGCGTTTTGTCTTTATCGGATTTTCCGTGCATTATCTCTGTGTCAGTCCAACCTCTCTGCTGAGATGGAAGACTGACTCCGGGCAGCCATCGTGCTGTACCAGCAGCAGCAGCGGCAAACATTTTATCTCTTGGCCTGCCGGGGAATTATCGTCCTGATCTTCCAGAATTAAAACCTAAAGGGATGCTGAATTTCTTATTGAGTTTTAATGAACTAAGGAGCGAAAATCAATCTGGCTGTCTTTGCTTCACATCAACAATTAATAGACACCCCAAACTGTTGCACTTGAAAGATGAGCACTTAAAGCTAACGAAGCCCTTCTATGCTCTACATTCAAAGAAGCTGCCATTTTAACCTCCGTTTGATCTGCAGTTGCCATGGTGCTGCAGATATGATCAGTAATGATACCAGCCATTTGAAGACTTGACAAGAGGACAAGCAACTTTGACAGTAATCATTCACAGCATACCTTGAATGTAACTGCTTTTGGGAACAGGTAAATCAATGGTTTTAATTTGGCTTTAAAGACAGGGCAATTGCAATGTTACAACTAAAGTGGAACTCCAGTCAAAACTGTTTTGTAAAATTTGGATAGAGTTGGCAAAGCTTCAGTTTTCCTGTATCTTTTCTCCTGGACCTACTGCCTTTATGAACTACTGCCAATCATGGGCTTTTAACAAACATGTTACACTTACTGTACCTGCTCTGTGTAGGTTTTGCAAAGAGCAGCACCGATCCTCCTCTTCACAGGTCCCTTTCCGGTGCTCCTGGCCCCTCCCTCCTGCTGATTTTCCCCAAACAGCTTGCTGTGGGGGCACCCAAGCAGGCTTGCTCTCGAGCTGCTGCGATACATGTCTATTCACACACAGAGCCGTGGCCCCACCCCCACTCTCTCCTCATTGGCTCACTGGCTGTGATTGATACTGCTTTGGGACGTCCCAGTGGTCAAGAAGATTCTGGAGCTGTGTCCGTCCATGAACGAAAGAAAAAATTGGATTTTTGTCTTACCGTAAAATCCTTTTCTCTGATGTTCATTGATGGACATAGCACCCACCCCTCTATTGAGTTGGGTGTTTTTTCTTCTGACACTGCTTACAACAAAACGGAGTGCCTATAGCAGTGTGCGGGAGTATATCCCCTGGGATTGCCCCATAGGCGTGATAAAGCTTTTTCCTGCCTAGTGTCCTACTCCTGTAGGGGGCAGCATAACCAATGGTCAATAAGATGCTGGAGCTGTGTTCGTCAATGAACATCAGAGAAAAGGATTTTTAAGACATAAATCCAATTTTTTTTTACTTTCTGCTATAAAACATACTCAATGAAAAAATGTAAAAAATCTGATTTATTCATCAATTTAGGCCAATATGTATTCTGCTACATATTTTTGTAAAAAAAAATCCCAAAGAGTGTATATTGATTGCTTTGTGCAAAAGTTACCACGTCTACAAACTAGGGGATATTTTTATGGAATTTTTATTTATTCATTTAATTTTCCCTAGTAATGGAGGCGATCAGCGATTTTTAGCGGGATTGCGACATTGCAGCGGACAAGTTGGACACCTAACTGACACTTTTGAGTGGACCAATGCACTGTCACTGTACTAAAGACACTGACAGGGAAGGGGTTAACATCAGGGGCAATCAAAGAGTTAAGTTTACTCCTAGGGAGTGCTTTCTAACTGTGTGGAGGTGGCTTAACTGGAGGAAGACAGTGGTCCCTCTTTCTGCTTAGCAGAAACACAAGATCTCCATCTTCCTCTCTAACAGAACGGTGGTCTGTCTTGTTTACATAGGCAGACCGTCGTTCTGTCTCTTCTTTGAACAATCGATGGATCCCAGCACCCTGTGCACGAAATTACGTACAGGTAGGTGATTTCCCACAGGAGGGCCGCCCTGCTGCAGTATATCTGTGTGGGGCAGTCCATAAACTGTTAAAGCAAACCTAAACCCTCCTATTCTTTACTGCACATCTAAGGAAGCTTCCATCTTAACCTTTGTTTGATCTGCAATTGCCATGGTGCTGTACATGTGATCAGCTATGACACCAGCCAGTGTTTGTAAATCTCAAACATGAAAGATGAAAAAAGCCCATCCTTCTATATTGTGTACTTGTCTCACTCCAAAGCTCTGAGTGTCATTTCTCTCTGCTACTTGGTTGCTCTGTTATCACTTTTTCACAGCTGTGCTTGTTCTCCAAATTGTATGAGGGGGGCGGTGTCTGTTCCTTCCAATCATGGCTGTGTGAAGATTTCAAATCCACTAAAGAGAAATCCTTTCCTGTTCATATTTTCAGAATGATCTATAGAAGAAATGGCAGCAGATACACAGCTACAACTTATGTCTGTGTATCATCTTAATTCAAGTTACTTCACTAGGTATATGTGAATGTGTACAACCACTTTACATAGTTACATAGTTACATAGTAGGTGAGGTTGAATAAAGACAATAGTCCATCCAGTTCAACCCGTGTAGGTGTGTGTGGCCGTACTCATCTCTCATACCCCTGAATGTTCTGATCCTTGAGATGTACGTCTAAGAGTCTTTTGAAAGCCACCATACTTCCCTCAGAAACCACCTCCTGTGGTAGAGAATTCCACAATCTTGTAGCTCTAACAGTAAAGAACCCCCCTCGTTGCCTGAGGTTAAAACGCTTCTCCTCCAGACGCATTGTATGCCCTCTAGTCCTCATGCATTCCTTCCGACTGGATAGCTTTTTTTCTATGCTGAGATCACCATTGAGATATTTATAAATTGCTATCATGTCCCCTCTCAGGCGTCTCTTCTCCAGGGAGAATAAATCAAGCGATTGCAGACGCTCTTCATAATTAAGGTCCTCCAATCCCCTAATTAGTTTAGTTGCCCTTCTCTGGACTCTCTCCAGCTCCAACACATCCCTCCTGAGGACCGGCGACCAGAACTGGACAGAATACTCCAGATGTGGTCGGACCAGAGTTTTATAAAATGGTAGGATTATAGTTTTATCTCTGGAATACATCCCTTTCTTTATGCATGCTAATATTCTGCTGGCTTTGGCAGCTGCCGCTTGACATTGCATGCTATTGCTTAGTCTATCCTCTACCAGGACTCCCAGATCCTTCTCCATTTTTGATTCCCCCAAAGGTTCCCCCCCTAAAGTGTATTGTGCTTTTATGTTTTTAGTCCCCAAGTGCAAAACCTTACACTTCTCCTCATTAAACCTCATTTGCCATGTTGTTGCCCACTCTGTTATGCTTCATGCTGTGCAGTTATTGCCCTGCCCAATTTTGTGTTGTCTGCAAAAACTGATATAGAGCTACTGATCCCGTCTTCAATGCTATTTATGAATAAATTGAACAGGGTTGGTCCCAGGACTGAGCCTTGAGGGACCCCACTTACCACCTCAGACCAGTCTGAGTATGCGCTATTTATTACCACCCTTTGGACACGCCCTTTTAGCCAGTTCCATATTCAAGAGCAAACCTTGCGGTCGATGCCTGCAGACCTTATTTTATAAATTAAGCGCTTGTGGGGAACTGTATCAAACGCCTTAGCGAAATCCAGGTACACCACATCCACTGGTCTCCCCTTATCTAGCTCACAGCTCACCTCCTCGTAGAATGTTAAGAGATTGGTTTGACAAGAACGCCCATTTGTAAACCCGTGCTTGTTACTGCTGATGATGTTGTTGTCTTTAGCAAACTCTACGATATAGTCCCTTATCATCCCCTCCAGAAGCTTACATACTATCGATGTCAGACTGACCGGCCTATAATTTCCCGGGACATGCCTCTGCCCTTTTTTGAATATCGGTATCACGTTAGCTTTCCTCCAATCCCCTGGTACATTTCCTGTCATAATACTGTCAGCAAAGATCAGGAACAGTGGTCTAGATATAGACTTACTAAGTTCTTTGAGTACACTCGGGTGTACGCCACCCGGGCCTGGTGATTTATTTGTGTTAATTTTATCCAGCCTTTCCCTAATTTTACCCTCTGTTAGCCATAGCGGCAAGTCCTGTGTATTACTACTAACCATACAGTCATGGTCAGTGTACCCCTCCTTTTCCTGAGTAAAAACTTACGAGAAAAAGGCTTTCAGCACGGTTGCTTTTTCAGTGTCCTCTGTAACCATCCTCCCATCATCGTTAATTATGTGTGCAATATGCTCTGCCCTAGTTTTTTTGCTGTTGATATATTTAAAGAATTTCTTTGGGTTCTTTTTTTCTATCCTCCACTATTTGTCTCTCAAAGCTGATTCTAGCCATTTTGATTTCGTATTTACATTTCTTATTTGCCTCCTTGTATTACTTGAAAGCCGATACTGTGCCCTTTGATTTATAATTCTTGAAGGCCAATTTTTTTCCCTTAATACCTTTTTTAACATTACGGTTTAGCCAGCCAGGTTTTGCTTTGTCTCTTCTAAATTTATTTCCCATAGGAATGCACTGCGAGATGCATTTGTTTAATATGTTCCTAAGCATTCCCATTTTTCCTCCGTGGTCAGTGTTCCTAGGGTTAGGTCCCAGTTTACCCTTTCCATCATGGAGCACAATTTGGGAAAGTTTGCCCTTCTGAAGTTTAGGGTTCTTAAGTTCCCCACTTGCCTTGTTATATTGTTATTTACGCTAAATGTGACCATCCTGTGATCGCTAGAGCCCAGGTTGTCCGTGATTCCTACCTCCGAGATTAGGTCTGGGTCATTAGTGATCAATAGATCCAGGACTGCATTTTCTCTAGTAGGAGAATCCACCAACTGTTACATGTAGTTATCCTGTAAGGTTTCCATGAATAGACGGGCATTCTGTGAGTGTGTAGTCCCCTCTTCCCAGTCAATGTCGGCATAATTGAAGTCCCCCAATACGATGACTGATCCCAGTTTTGCCACTTTTCCCAATAGTGATATAAATTCCAGCTATACCTCCTCCCTTTGGTTGGGTGGCCTATAGCAAACCCCCACAATTACTTTTCCCTTTTTTTTTTCGTCCCTGTGGAGTTCTACCCATACGGATTCTAACTCCATACTCATCCCTTCCGTAATATCACGCCTCTCTATCACCCTTACATTGTTCTTGACATAGAGACATACCCCTCCCCCTCTTTTTCCTGCCCTGTCCTTCCGGTACACCGAATACCCTTGGATATTGGCCAGCCAGTCATGTGAGGGGTCGAACCAAGTTTCCGTTATTCCCACAAGGTTTATGTCCTCCTCATGTACTAACATTTCCAACTCATCCATTTTATTAGCTAGGCTCCTGGCATTAGCATATACCCCTCTCAGTTTTGTGTAAGTTGATAGTGAATAGTGATTATTTTTATTCCTGTTCCAGTTAAATGTAACTGTTTGGAGAAACAGTTAAATCGATGGGTTTGTAAGCAGGGCCCTAATTCCTAGCGGTCATGCTGGCCAAGGGAACATGCCTCTGTCTTTCTGCCACAAGAATGAGTTGGGGTACCAGCCACCTGTATTATGGGGGAACTCCGCCATTTTTGACTGTTTACGTACTCCTAGCCTGAGGCCCACCTCATTAAATAAATAATTGTTCACATGATCAGCCACTTTAAATGTTTTATTGTGAACTTGAACAGGGTGCAAAGTTCTTTTTAGTAAACATGTACACCACCTCCTTTCTCCCAGGAGACTATTGCTGCACTGTTCGTTAAAAATTCAAAGTTAACAAGGGGATGTTGACGACCAGCTCTTCTGCTTTCTCCATGCTGTAGGTTCCCTGAATTGGGCTATCTTGCTTGCTTTGGGCCTACCCCAAAGGGCGCACTCCAACACTATTCTGCAACCTACATGATGACTCTCACCACTTCCCATCAATCTTCTGGCCCCAACCCAAATGGCTACTGATTTATATAGGAAAAGACAGTCCAACCTATTTGACACACCAAGGGGTAAAACTTACTTTAAAGGGGTACTAACCCCTCCTTACAATACCTCCCTGTTTAGCATGTCCCCGTGCCATGGGTACCATAAACTTTGGAAAGCTGGTGGATCTACTCCACCACCTGGTATATAAAAATTGAATATATAGATAGAAAAACAGAGCATATAAAACAGATATGTACAGTATATATAGGGAGTAATACCTGGCATAATCTTAAATAGTTACAAACATAACACTAAAAATAACAGTGACATTATTGCTCATTTAAAACTTTAGTAGCTTTGGATATCAAGAGCAACTAGAAGATAGTTCATATATAATAGCTGGGGCCTGGGAAGTTCCTCTGCTGCCCCATAAGTTAAGTCAGCAGCTCCTTGCTGGGACAACACAATCTTATCAGTGAAAGCGTTCCATTCTTATTGCCATCGCTTAAAACATCTTTGCATCTCTTGAATGGTAACAGTCCCCTACAATGGAGTACATTGACTTAGGCACTCTTAAATGTTCCCATGCAGCAGCCTTACAAAGTTCTTGGCATTTGGCTTCAATGACATGGAAAAGGGTCTCGAGGAGATAAGGGAATTCCACCATATAGTGCTCCCCCACCTTATGAGCCAAATATCTTGAGCCATGATAACCAGGTCAAGTGTCACAATACCGCCAACCTGGAGGCAGATATGAATTCGGCACCCTCCCAGTAATAGCTAATTCCACAGGCTCCTCAGTGCAATCAAAGTCTTCCTTGACTGTCACTAGGGCACAAACAACCACTGTTGGATTAGAAACCCTCCCTGTACAGAGACCGTTCCTCACTTTCCTGAGGCAGACCTGCACCCCAAAGTGTTCCTGGTGTGTCTCTTATGCCTAGTTTCCACTGAGCGGAACTGTTCGGGTCGGTACAGTTTGGAAGGGTTAGAATGGTCCGGCCTATTCAGGTGAGCGTTTCCACTGCAAGTCGGACCGCCAGGGGCCATGTGGGGTTTACACCAATTGCCTTTTGACGTGAGCATTGAGGTTTTCCTGTCTGCCAATCAGTGGAATGTATCGTGTGATGCCAGTAGCTCCTCCCTAACCGTACCGTACCATTTCCTTTGGCCCTACATCTGAAGGAGGACCAGGAATGGTGCAGTTTGGTTTGGTTGTATGGGCCACTTTCATAATGGAAACACTCAAAATAGCGTACCGAACCGACCCAAACCGAACCAAACTGATCCGCTCAGTGGAAACGAGGCATAAGTGCTGTCCTATCTCCACAGTCCAGCTCAAACTGTGCCACTATAAACAACTGTCCACCTGATCAGCCACTTTAAACAACTTACTGTGAACATGAACAGGACATAAAGTTCTCTCCACTAAACATATTCAACACATCCTTCCTTCCATGAGACAATTGGGACACTGTTCCTTACAGATTCAAATTTAACAAGGGGATGCTCTTCCACTTTCCCTCTGCTGTAGGTTCCCTGAAATGAGCGCTCCACTCTTGTTTACTTCAGGACTACCCCAAAGAGAGCACTCCAACACTAATCTGTAACTACACGATCAACCTTCCAACCTTCTAGGAAAAGACAGTCCAACCTACTTGACACACGCAGAAGCGAGACTTCCCTTAAAGGGATACTAGGCCCTGCTTACTGGTTTTGTTCCGTTTTAAGTTACTTTATATCTTCTAACTATGCTTCATTTTAGAGTGTTTCCTAACATGGTTATTGCTAGGTTAGGCCATTTTGGAAGTGTTATTTGGCTGTTTTATATAATAAACAGGGAAAAACCTACCGAGTAACTCTAAAGGCACACATCCCACATTATGTGTAACATTAAATTGATATGTGTTTTAAATGTATAGATCTGCACATTGATGCCATCCAGTTTCTGAATCCGTATTTACCAGTACCCAGGAAAAAACAAATTTATCACTAAAGCATAAGGAACAAAATGGGAACTACATAGATAATAGGAGTGTGCTAAAGGTAACACAATGCAGCATTAAATATAGATTTATTTTGTTTGTTGTAACAGGTGAACCCATACATTTCTGTCAGAAAAAAATCACTTTCTCATTTATTATACTTATGTTTTATTTTTGTTTTTTTTAAAGGCTTTATTTATGGCAATGATTTATTTTCTTGTTTTTTGAATGCTGTTATAATAAGAAAAGGAAGTGTTATATTTTTTATGTTATTCTGTATAAGCATACACATTATCTAATCCAAATGATCTTTTTTGCTTCTGTAGAATATAAATGATGTTTTGAGGGGAGAACCCTTGGGTTGTGGTAAAGTAAAACTGCAGGCCACCTTGGGATCAGGGATTGATTTCCTATTACCTTATATGCAACAATTAGTGCACGCACACAGGTATGTTTATGTTGTTTAAAGTGGTTGTAAAGGCTAAAGTTTTTTTTTTTTTTTTTTTTAACCCTTATGCATTCTGCATAAAGGTAAAACAAAATGTTTTAGGTGCAGCTACCCCCCCCCCCAATACTTACTTGAGCTCAATCTCGATCCAGTGCTCTGCCCGAGAGCAGCAGCACTACTCTCTGTCTCCCTCCTCACTGGACTCAGTGACAGCAGCAAGAGTCTTTGGCTCTTGCTGCTGACAATTATATCCAGTGACGAGGGAGCAGGGGGTGGGGCCAGGCTGCACTGTGTATGTCCATGGATGCACATGCTCAGGATTGGGCCCACACAAGCACTGTGCTGTAAATTTGCAGTATTTAATTCTTATGTTACATGACTGTAAAATCTAGCAGCTTTTTGTGACATGGCAGCAGTCTCCAGTAGTCTCTTGCAACTTTAATGCTATCTCTATGTAGCACCCTGTCTTAAACAGGGTCTATTACCCAAATATAGTTTTTAGCTGTGTGTTATTTAGCTCAGATTGATTTGTATAGCTTTTCACAGGCCTTGTGCTCACTCTCTTCCTCCAGGTTGAGGCCTGGGGAGGTGCCCCTGGATTGAACTTTGCTGTTAGGCCCTTGTGTAGGGCCTAACATGTGCTCTGGATGTGGAATGGATGTGGTCTAAAGTGTTCCTGGAACTGTCCTGCCTGTTGATAGGAATACCAACATCTAGTTCCATGGGAAGACCTTGCTGGAGAATTCCATGAAGAAGGCTGGTTTCTCACAAGGCCTGATAACTCACTTGGCAAAGCATGCAAACGCACTGAGAGCACTGGAAACCGCAACAAAGAAAAAAAGCCTGTGTACCTGCTAGGATTCTACTTGCAGTGTGGCTGGGTCGGCTTAAAAGTGCTGACACTATTGGACATGGAAGAGTCTAAAAGTGATCTGCTTGGTATCTGGGACCACTAACCCTCACCTGCCTGTTTCTCAGTAAAACTTTTAAAACACAGACTGGTGTTCTTTCTTGATTGCAAATCTTAGCCATAGGCTCAGCTCTGGGTAAAATGCTGGTCCACCCCTATCTCCAGTGCCACCATGCCTTCGGGGGTCGGGGGGGGGGGGGGTGCTACACCTAATATTCCTGTAACATGACAGCAGTCTGTCTCAAGTAGTCTCCTGCAACATGAAAGGTGAATTTAGCTCCCTTGTAAGATGGCTACAGTTTGTAGGAGATTCCTAAACTAGCAGCAATTTCTAAAAGTCTCTTGCAATTAAGAAGCAGTCTATAACCTAACTGCAGTTTTCAGAATTTCCTTCACAATGGTTTTTATTAAGACAGTCTTTTGTAATTTGCAGCTCTCTCTCGCACAAGTGTATTGTAACATGGCAGCTCTCATAACACCGTAGTTATTTAAACTGGCTTCTCTTGTTGCACATTTCACAAGTGTGAAAACATTCAACAATTCTTTTCACATGGTATTCAATAGGGCTGGTTAATCCTCGAGAATTATGCTGCTGCTTATTTCCAGAAAACATAAACTTTTTTTTGGGCAGTATCGCATATGTTTGTTTTCCATAACCACTTAAGATTCACAGAATAACAATACAGCATTTTATATAAAAAAAAAACAGTGTGAATTACAGGTACATGGATAAAGTTACCATAATCATAGAACAGCAAAAATGTACTATATTAATGAAGAATGTGTTTGAAAAACCATAAGAAGGACACCCATGAGTTGCCCACCAATAACGAGAATTAAATGAATTCCAGGCAGGAGTGAGCACACTAGAAGTAAGATAATAGGCCAAAGGAACAGCATAATAATATATACGTAATTGAACCCTCCGTATAAGGTATACTCCGTATAAGGTATTCTGGGCTTTAAGGGAAAAAAACGGGGGGAGGGAGAAGGAGGGGGGACTCAGTGGAGGATAAGAAGGGGGAGTGCAAGGACTCCCCTCCCCCCATCTCGCAGGATCCCCCAGCACTTTATTTAATCAATCACATACAATTGCGTACAGGTAACCCAATAGATCCACCATCTATGACTGTGTGTTCACGCAAAGTGCATCCACACCTCTGATACTTCTAATGGCTACAGGCCAATCAATCTTCCTCTAAGGGAGAATGTTGGTAAGCTGGAGTCTTTTGGAAGTGTATCCAACAGGCCCTTTTTTTGTTGAATTTAAATACCCTGTCATGTGCGATTAAAATTAATTCCTCCATCTTCGTTATGCGAACTATCCTTGTGAGCCATTCCTTCATCATGGGGGTGTGTTTAGTATGCCAATGGACTGGCACGCACATTCTGGTTGCATTAACCATATACATTGGTACAGATTTATGGTAAGAACGCTGCAGGACAGCAGTAAAAAGGAGAAGGTATTGGGCAGGAGAAAAACTCACAGGGAGTGTAGATATTGCCCCGAAGGTATCATGAAATTTTTACTAGTAAGATTGAATATTTGAGCAAGACTACCAAATGTGAAGCAGGGAACCTTCCTCTCTTTCACAACGACAACACAAGTTGGAGTTCACAGGGGAGTTTTTTATGTAGCAGAGAAGGTGTTCTTTACCACCAAGACTTGGTTTTATAGCTGTTTTCTTGGATGTTGACGTTCAAAGAACTCTTATGCACAGAAAGGTTAATCATTGTCCAATAATAATCTAATAAAACCTGTTCTAGGACTCTTTCTCAAGCTGTGCACACTGTCTCTGACGGCAACGTGTATGCACTATAATGAAATTGGTAAATAGACAATACCAGTTGTCTCTGTGGTGAGTTTCTGTTACATTGTTATTTAAAGGAGGTAAGTGAACTGGAAAGGGGACTTCAGTGGCAGACCAAAAGTGTCTAATTTGCATATATGACCAAAAAGGAACAATTTAGAGCATGAAGACTGAATAGGTACTTCACGTTTTGGGAGAAATTGTCGAGCATGCACATTGTTATGGGGGGCATTCAAGTTTTTAAAAGAGTAATACATGTCTGGTGAGAAAGCCATGCTTTTCCAGACAGGGGTCAGGGTGCTAAGGGATAATGCCACCATTGTGGTTCTGCAACATGCCTGAAAGCTGTGCAATGTGGGCCCCAAGGTTAGATGACCTGTAAGATGTTTGGAAACATAATTTGTCTTAATCAATGACAATGAGAGTCCAATGGCAGTGGTGAAAAAAGTTTGTTCCAGGTTCAACCACTCCTTAAACTTTCAGTGTAACTTCCAGTCCTCTACAGAGTTGACAGGCCGAATAATACATCTTATATCTGGAAGACCTATGCCCCCT
This sequence comes from Pelophylax lessonae, assembly GCF_965119305.1. NCBI lineage: Eukaryota > Metazoa > Chordata > Amphibia > Anura > Ranidae > Pelophylax > Pelophylax lessonae. Next base: position 100,726,946 of record NC_138774.1, on the reverse strand, counting down.
TAGATTTGGGCAAGGTAAGTTGTGTCCAACTAACTCTAGGAGTCAGCCCTTTCCATAAAAATTTGAGGCACATTGCTTTTAAGCAGCAAAGAAAGTAGGAAGAAGCCTTTTTAGGACAGTCTAAAGCTTATATAGGAGTCGCAAAAGAACAGTCATCTTTAGGATTGCTGTCCTCCCTAATTATGGGAATTGAGGTCTATTTCAATCATAAAGGTCCTGCTGCTTCTGAGCTGTTCAGGGGAAACGTTCAGAGAAAACAGCTCAGACAGACTGGATGACAGTTGGATCAAATTTCCATAAAAATGGAAATTTGGGCCGACACAAGCCTATAGCATCCTGAGGAAGAGACACATTTAAGGCATACAAATTTCAATAGCTGATTTTGAGATTAGGGACCACTTGGAAGTTCTCCAAATCTAGTAGAAGATTATGAAGGGAGGCGCGTGGTTCTGTAAGAAAAAGCAATACATTGTCTGCATGGCTGCCACTTTTAATTCTTTGTTCCTGATAGATATGCCTATGACATTTGTGTCAGCTTGTAGGCATCTCAAAAAGGGTTCTAAAGTCAGGACATAGATTAGCATGGACAAGGGGCATCCCTGCCTGGTTCCATTTCTAATAGTGAAAGTATTTAATAATTGGTTATTGGCTTTGACCCTAGCTTGTGGATTAGCATAGAGTGATAGAATGAAATGTCACATGCTAGAACAAAGTCCCAATGCGTGTAGTACAGCCAGCATTTAGTCCCATGCCACTCTATCAAATGCCTTCTTGGCATCAAGCGATAATGAAAACCCCAGCTTGTAATTGGATGTGAGCCAATAATGTAAGTTAATGGCTTTAACTATATTATCCCTGGATTCCCGGCTGGTGATAAATCTCACTTGGTCCAAAAAAATCCAGGGTTGGAGAAACATGGTTGGACGGTTTACCAAAATCTTAGCAAAAATCTTAACAGCTAAATTTATGAGAGAAATAGATTGTTAGTTTGAGACCAAGGCTGAGTCTGTGCCATCTTATGGTATGATGGAAATGTAAGCCTCAAGAAATCTATCTGAGGAATGTTTGGATTTGGCTAGACAATGTTCGAGTCTTCTATTAAAATAATCTATATATAGCCTTACAGAACAGATAAAGAGTGCGCAGTCCACATAGGCTTTGCTGCTTAAACGCAGACAAGAAACAGGAAACTTTATTATACAGAGAAAAGACATAGAATGTATCATAGAACAGCTACAAACGTATTAACACTGCCATCTACTGGCTAATGTAGTTTTTGCACAAAAATACATGAACAAGGTCTACCAACACCCCCATTCAATAACTACTCCCTTTAATAGTCCCATTCTGGATCTCAGTTCTATAAATCTGTTTCTTGTGAGAAGTTTTGTCAAAACATCTGCGATCTTCATCAGCAGCTCTGATCTACATTTGTTTTTCATTAGTTGGAAGTCTTTGCCTCTCATCCCCTGAATCTGGCTCTGGTTTTAATGCTATGTGAGCAACATAGGACAGACGTTTGACTGGGGTGCCTTTATTGCTTCTGTTGGATTTACTGAAGCTTTTTGCGGCCCTCTTTCTTCTTTTACATTGTTTGGATTGTTTGCATTAATTTCGATTTCTGGGTAATGTTGTTGCTTATGCTCATGTGACACTAATGTGGAATTTCCCTAAGTTTGAAGTGATTGTGTTAGTTCATGAAATTTAGAACACATTGAAGTCTCATTGACAATTACACTTCTACTGATGGTTACCGTGTCTGTGTCCTGGTGTAGAATTCTGTATACCTTTTGAGATGCATTGTACCCCACAAGTACACCTTTTCCTTTTTACAAGCTTCACATTTTCTATGTTTTTCTTTTGGGGTGTGCACATAGGCTTTAAAAATTTTTAGATGGTTCAAATTTAGGCGGCTCTTTCATTCCATGGTTTATATGGAGCCTTTTCAGTTGATTTTCCTGGTAGTCAATTTTGGAGGTAGCATGCGGTCATAATTGTGAAAAATGGGTTGGTGCGCTAAACAAAATGTGTAGGACAACAAATATGTTGATATACACTACATATAAGGTGTGTGAAATGTGACAAAATCAAAATAAACAATTCCAAACAGCTGAAGAGACTAAAATGTCCAAAACTGTGATTCACAACAAAATCAAAGTCCATCAGGTGATAACAAATGAATTGAAATATCTTGACATGTGGGTGCTTGAAATATTCAAAGGAAGGTGATGTTAAAGTGATAAAGGATCCCACCACCAGCTGACAATCCTGCTTACCAGATAGATAAATTTCTCAGGCATTAACTCTATGCAATGGCATGCACAGTTCACCCTGGTGTGACACACAGTGGAGCCTCTTACCAGATGTCTCTAATAACTTGCGTATCTGAGATAATTCCCCTGGTTAAATTGGATAATGATGTTGGTATCCTCCTGAGTGTTCCCCAGACTATCACTTTATTCACTCTTCCAATGATATAGCTCAGCTTGTAGCTCCAGTGCATACCATGTAATGAAACAAATGAACCGCCCGTAGTGTATTATCCTTGGTTTATTAGGAAAACATAGGCAAATGTACTTACAGGAAACAGGTCTTGGTATTGGCATGTAAATGTGGAGCCTTTCAGTATCCTGTGTCCGGCTGCAGCACGGACACCTCGGATGACGTGGGTGGCAGGCGCGACACGCCTCCTCTCCAATGCGTTTCCTCTGAAAAGACTTCTACTGGGATAGGAGAGATATGCGGTCATAATTGCCCCCCCCCTCCCCGTATGTCAGGGGTGGGGAACCTCCAGCCCGCGGGCCGCATACGCCCCGCACGATTGTTATGTCCGGCCCGCACAATTGTTGCGATCCGCCCCCCCCCCTGTGCCGCTGTGAATCTCCAAAAAGGGTGGACCCGGGGCGCGGAGCAGTGCGCCTCGAGCCCGCCCATTTGTGTGACAATAGCGAATGAAAATTCACTACTGTCTCACGGATCCTCCTCCTCCTTGGCCAATGCCATTGGCCGAGGAGGAGGCGGGACGCAGGATGTGGGAGGACTCAAAGAGACGCGGGGACTGAAGAGAGGAAGCCGCTGCTACAACAGGTAAGTCTAGTGCACTGGGGCTTGGCACACTGTTCACTCTGCATTGTGGTCAATCAGTCTGCATTAAAATTGGGCACGCTGTGGTCAATCAGTCTGCATTAAAATTGGGAACGCTGTGGCCAATCAGTCTGCATTAAAATTGGGCACGCTGTGGTCAATCAGTCTGCATTAAAATTGGGAACGCTGTGGCCAATCAGTCTGCATTAAAATTGGGCACGCTGTGGTCAATCAGTCTGCATTAAAATTGGGCATGCTGTGGTCAGTCTGCATTAAAAGGGGGCACGCTGTGGTCAGTCTGCATTGAAAGGGGGCACACTGTGGTCAGTCTGCATTGAAAGGGGGCACGCTGTGGTCAGTCTGCATTAAAATTGGGCACGCTGTGGTCAGTCTGCATTAAAAGGGGGCATGCTGTGGTCAGTCTGCATTGAAAGGGGGCACACTGTGGTCAGTCTGCATTGAAAGGAGGAATGCTGTGGTCAGTCTGCATTGAAAGGGGGCATGCTGTGGTCTCTCCGCATTGAAAGAGGGCACGCGGTGGTCAGTCTGCATTAAAAGGGGGCAGGCTGTGGTCAGTCTGCATTGAAAGGGGGCACGCTGTGGTCTCTCCGCATTGAAAGGGGGCACGCTGTGGTCAGTCTGCATTGAAAGGGGGCACGCAGTGGTCGGTCTGCATTAAAAGGGGGCATGCTGTGGTCAGTCTGCATTAAAAGGGGGTACGCCTCTTTGATACTAATTACAAACCTCTGCTGTCGTCTATCTGCTGTGACCTGCGGATGTGGAAGAATCTACGCATTTCGTGGTTTGGCAGAGCTGCCCTACTCAAGATGTCCATTCTTCCCAGACTGCTATATCTTTTTCAGGCAGCTCCCATTCAACTCCCGGCATCATTCTTCTCGACCCTCCGGGCTAGCAGTTCTCAATTCCTATGGGATGGGAAACGTCCCAGGATCAAATTCACCCGCCTGACGGCCTCCCCGATCTAAAAACCTACCACAAGGCCTGCATCCTGGCTAGACTTCTGGACTGGAATCTCCACTCCTCTTGTAAATCGGTTGTCAATCTTGAAAACACTTTTTCGGAGATCCCACTTCACCTTCTGGCTTGGATGCCCCTCTCTTCGGTCTCTCCAACCCTTAAAACTCACCCCTTAATTGGCCCACCACTTCTGGTCCACGACAAATGGCGGAAAAAACTCCAGATCAACCCGCTAGTAGGTCCCTTGACCTCCTTGAGGATGAACCCCGCATTTCCACCCGGCAATTCCATAAATTTCCTTCGGCACGGCTGGCCCTACCAAGAAATACTTGCCAAACAATTCTTTAAAGATGGGAATCTCCTGTCCTGGGAGGAGGTCATTCGTTCCATGGCCCCCTCCACTCTCCCGCTCTGGTCCTACTTCCAGATACGTCACTTTCTCACCAGGTCAGCTACCGCTGGAGAATGGTCGAGATCCCCGACTCCCCTGGAAGCTATCAGTATCCGAGCCAAGCCCCAGCGACACTTGATTTCTGAACTTTACAGTCACCTGCTTGATGCCCCTACAGCGTCTCTGGCCCCCTTTACACAGGCCTGGTCCCGTGACCTCCAACTTTCTCTTTCTGAGAAAGAATGGGAATCTATATGTCGTTCAGTCCATCGGGCCTCTGTCAATGTCACAACCCAAGAAAATGGGTATAAAATCCTTACGCGCTGGTACAGAACACCGGACAGAATTCACAAATTTCAACCAGGAGTTCCGGACACCTGCTGGAGGTGTCAGAAAGAACCCGGCTCTATGCTCCATATCTGGTGGAACTGTGCCAATATTCAGCCCTTTTGGGAGATGGTTCACAGGTTTGTGCGTGAGGTCACGTCTTGTGAGCTTCTCCTGACCCCTGGCCATTGCCTTCTCAACCATGTCCCAGACACACACAATGCACGCAGGCCGATTCTTGCCCGTCACATGCTAAACGCCGCCAAGCTGTGCCTACCATGCCACTGGAAATCAACCTCCATTCCATCGTCTAAAGAGTGGTTTCTTAGACTCAATAGAATTGAGGAAATGGAGGAACTAATCAGCATTTCAAATGATCAAATTCACAGATTCTCAGCCCAATGGATAGATTGGATCCGGTTCAAGGATACCACCACATATAAAACGATTATGGAGTCCAAGGGCCCTCCAAGATGAGCTCGAGCAACCTTTCAGAGCTCCAGCTCACAACCATGTCCTATTCCTACTGGTGCTACCATCTTACTGTTGATTACTGGATCACCAAGGTCCACATACCACCCTGCTTTTATCCCTTCCTACCTTCTTCACCCCAACCCCTTATCACCCCTCTACATCTCTTCACCCCCCCTCTCCCCCTTCCTCTTTACCCCCTCCTCCCCTCCCCCCTTCTTTCCTTCCAACCTTTCATCCCCTCCTCTCCCTTCCCATCCTTCCCTCCCAATCTGTTGTTCGTCCTCCTTATCCAGTTAAAACGACTCACTACTCCATAACCAGTGGGCCCTTCCTTGCCTCCTGGCCAAAACCACTCCCTACCTTGTATACAACCTGGTTAACAGTACCCAGTAAAAGATGCCGCTGTGGCACATGACTCCTTTTCCTGCCTGTCCTTAACTGGACTGGTTCCCTGTGTCAAGGGACCCAGTCATACCGGTTAAGATCAACACCCGGCCATGTTTTATTTGTTTATGTTCTGCATAAACCTGCTACAATCATACTGATGTATGTTCTAGTAGTTTTTGCTATATTATGTCAATTCTTTATTAATATACCAATTTTCTGTATACACTTCATGCATCTGTTCTCATGTACCGTGTATATTTTGAATGTTTTCTATTTAAATTCTTAATAAAAATTATTATGGAAAATAAAAGGGGGTACGCTGTGGTCAGTCTGCATTGAAAGGGGGTACGCTGGGGTCAGTCTGCATTGAAAGGGGGCACGCTGTGGTCAGTCTGCATTAAAAGGGGGCACGCTGTGGTCAGTCTGTATTAAAAGGGGGTATGCTGTGGTCAGTCTGCATTGAAAGGGGGTACGCTGTGGTCAGTCTGCATTGAAAGGGGGCACGCAGTGGTCAGTCTGCATTAAAAGGGGGCACGCTGTGGACAGTCTGCATTAAAAGGGGGCAGGCTGTGGTCAGTCTGTATTAAAAGGGGGTATGCTGTGGTCAGTCTGCATTGAAAGGGGGTACGCTGTGGTCAGTCTGCATTGAAAGAGGGCACGCAGTGGTCAGTCTGCATTAAAAGGGGGCAGGCTGTGGTCAGTCTGTATTAAAAGGGGGTATGCTGTGGTCAGTCTGCATTGAAAGGGGGTACGCTGTGGTCAGTCTGCATTGAAAGGGGGCACGCAGTGGTCAGTCTGCATTAAAAGGGGGCACGCTGTGGTCAGTCTGCATTGAAAGGGGGCACGCTGTGGTCAGTCTGCCTTGAAAGGGGGCACACTATACCTTGATTACTGAAGGCCCCTTTCACACTTTTGTGACCTCAAAGTCACGCAATTTTTTACAGCGTTTTTTGCCGCAAAGCAATGCCTATTACATTTATGCATACATTTTGTACGCCCCCCGAATGATGTTACAAAAATCCAAATGGCCCTTGGCAGAAAAAAGGTTCCCCAACCCTGCCGTATGTAGTTGGCATATCTACATCAAACAGCATTGTTCTTCCACTGTTACATAGAGTACAGTACGCTGTGGTCAGTCTGCATTAAAATTGGGCACGCTGTGGTCAGTCTGCATTAAAAGGGGGCATGCTGTGGTCTCTCCGCATTGAAAGGGGGCCCGCTGTGGTCAGTCTGCATTGAAAGGGGGCACGCAGTGGTCAGTCTACATTGAAAGGGGGCATGCTGGGGTCGGTCTGCATTAAAAGGGGGCATGCTGTGGTCAGTCTGCATTAAAAGGGGGTACGCTGTGGTCAGTCTGCATTGAAAGGGGGTACGCTGTGGTCAGTCTGCATTGAAAGGGGGCACGCTGTGGTCAGTCTGCATTAAAAGGGGGCACGCTGTGGTCAGTCTGTATTAAAAGGGGGTATGCTGTGGTCAGTCTGCATTGAAAGGGGGTACGCTGTGGTCAGTCTGCATTGAAAGGGGCACGTAGTGGTCAGTCTGCATTAAAAGGGGGCACGCTGTGGTCTCTGCATTGAAAGGGGGCACGCTGTGGTCTCTCTGCATTGAAAGGGGGCACGCTGTGGTCAGTCTGCCTTGAAAGGGGGCACACTATACCTTGATTACTGAAGGCCCCTTTCACACTTTTGTGACCTCAAAGTCACGCAATTTTTTACAGCGTTTTTTGCCGCAAAGCAATGCCTATTACATTTATGCATACATTTTGTATGCCCCCCGAATGATGTTACAAAAATCCAAATGGCCCTTGGCAGAAAAAAGGTTCCCCACCCCTGCCGTATGTAGTTGGCATATATACATCAAACAGCATTGTTCTTCCACTGTTACTTAGAGTACAGTTCATTCTTTCAGTAACCCTATATTGTTCTGGGCTGTATGGCCCAGTAGTTTGAAATATTATGTCATGCTTTCTACGAATCCCCTGTGTTTTATCACTTGTATATTTAGTTCCATTGTCTGTGCACAGTACACTTGGCATTTTGCCAAATTTGTTGCTTACTTGACTTGACTTTTGTTCCGTAACAGATATAGTGTAGTACAGTGGTACTCAACCCTGGTCCTCGGGGCCCACTAACAGGCCAGGTTTGCAAGATAACTGAAATCAGGGAGCCTGTATAGCCAGCCACACCATCCACACTGCAAGGTTAGAGGGCAGGGGAATGGGTGGAAGATGAAAAAACTCCCACCCTGCGTTTTCCGTAGATGGGGACTCCACCCAACTCACACACCAGGGGAAGCAGGTGTGCGCTTGGCTGGTGGGATCGGAGGGTCCCTTGAGGGGCTCCCAGAATGGCACTGAATCTGAGATTTCACCACAGGACTGAAGCGCTCAGAAGGCCTAGACCTACTAACATGTGGGCAACTAGAAGAGAGCCCAGGAGAGACCTGCCTGGGCTCCTGCAACAGGTGTGATAGTTTGTCTTGTAACCACCCAGGGCTTCTGGCCACAGCCACAGCTCTAAGCTGGGACAGCATGTTGTCCAAGTCACCCATATTTTGTTCTTCCTACAGGTGAAGTCCAGGAACGCAGAAAAAACTGTCTGTTGCTGTGATGAGTTCTGATTGAGCTCTGACACGATCCCCCCTCCTCTCTACCCACTACAGGACACACCTTCTGCCTTGAACTCTTCAATCTGGTAAGCAGAATGCATTATTCTTAAATCACTCCACTAATACTCCCCTTTCACTCAGCTCCAGGCCATATACTTTCTAATAAAATATAGTTTATTACTGAGATTAGCGCTTTCATACTCTTTTTGGCCATTCTCTATTCACTCATCTGAAGGGTGTTCTGGCTTGACTTCACTTATACACTTTCATTTATCTTCTCTTATTAGCAGCATTTTCATCTTCAAATTCTAAGACTGGTAGTTTTGGTTTGTCAGATTTGAAAATGAAAGCTTTGTGATACTGGCCATTTTCTTTTATTCTTTTGCAGTATTCTTTCTGTTGCTGTACCTTGCTTTTATCTGCTGTAGCTGGCTATGACTGGGTTCTCAGTTTTTTTCTGGGCTATGCCTGGGCCCATAACCTGTTAGAAAATTCTGTATATAGCCCTGCAGAGCAGAAAGTGCACAGTCCACACGGGCTTTGCTGTTTAACTGAAAACAGGAAATAAGAAACTTTATGATACAGAGAAAAGGCATAGAGTTTACCATAGAGTAGCTAAAAATGTATAAACAGTGCCATCAACTGGCTAATGTAGTTGTTGCACAAAAATACATGAACAATGTATTCCAACACATTCTCTAGAGGGATTGGAGCTGGACTGTAATGAGCTAAGAACTCCCTGATCAAGTTGTCTCGATGGAGGGCATTGCCTTCCTGGACATCAAAACTATAAAGTTTACTGTAGTAAGCCATACATTGGACTGCTATCTTCTCATTTTTGGAGTGGACGACACCCCAGGAATTCCATATATGATGAATAGTTGTCAGGCATATTATAGCCAGGGTCATCAGAGCCTGGGGAACTGCAGTGTGCTGTAGACAGTTAGAAATAGCAACTGCCACAGAGTTGAGAATATTCCTAGCCTGGGAAGTGTCATATCGCAAATAACCCATTAAGCTGTAAAATACACAACCCCCTGATCACCATCCAGCAGTCCCCCGAGCTTGGAACCTTGTGTTTCAATTTTAACATCAACTTGTACATCACTATCGCTATAACCAAGAAGTGCCCACACAACCAACATGGCCAAAGGCAAACAGCCGTTTAAACCATGAAACATTAATCAATAATAAAGAGGAGTTCAGCATCGCTCCAGGGTGTAACAGGAAAACACATATGGTCAGGTGTGTTGCCGTTCAGGTTAATTACCCCTCACAGCTGCCTAGCTCGATAGTGGGCAGTAAATAAAAAAAAAGGGAGGGGAAGAGGGGAAGAAAGAAGAGGGAAAAAAGGAGAAACAAAAATGTGACAAATGTCGCCTGAGAATGAAAACACAACCCACCTACAGAGGTAACAAGTAATGTCTAATTACAAATAACATATAAGTACAGAACATGTGCACTAAATGCACAGGGCAGTCTGAAAACATTAACAGATATATAGAACCTCACTGAACCAGGTCCCAGTTAACAATTTACAGTCTACGGGTACCTAAATACTATGGACAGTATGACAGACCCAACTAGGACGGGGTTTGGAGGGGACTGCAGGGTAGCCTTTTGCCTACTTACTATGGGCGCTGGCATTTGAGGGAGCTACAAGCATTTAGGACCTTTAGTACATTTAACAGTCAAGAAAGCCATGATGGTCTCTGCCAACTTGAAACTCAGTGAGCAGATGTACGTGAAAAGAAATCTGGTTAATGAGATTTGGACAACCCTGTGTCTTCTTGAATACTGTTGCCAGACAACCTGGGGTCCCTAATTAATCAAAGCATTGTCTAGGTGTAAATTCCCATTGTTAATTGAGTCACTTTTTGTTTCTGTCTGTTGGCTAATGTGGCTAACTCTTGGAGGATCCTACATGATGGGATTAGCCTTGTGTCAACTTTACCTCGTTATCTAACCATTGTTGTGTGATGTTTTGGGTAATATTTGGTATAATTGTTCATGTGGTGACTGACTTACTTTTGTATAAAAACCTGTATTTTTTAATTCCTTAAACGATGCTCGGGTTAAAGGGCTGGTATTAGCTCTCGGTCTCCTGAAATGATTTGAAGGGCAGAAGGCGATATTTGAAGGAAGCACATAAGCGGTGCCAAGCGTTCAGTCACAGAGCGATCTACTTGAGAAACTTCATGGATTGTAGATGAATATCCCCATTAGGACTATAAGGCAATGGCCAAGCTCTGCCATCTACAACTCGTTGAGTTTCCCATTTAGACCAAAATCATGGGGAGCCTATGTGCAGTCACTACAAATTCAAACACAAGCATTCAAGCTTCTAAATGAGATTAAAGGGGATAAAAAGAGCAAGTTTCAGCTGAAAAAAAGAAAAAAATAACAACAAAACATACACCATAATTAGAAGGCTTGCTCAACAAAACTTGGGCAGTGGCAAGACATACCCCAAGTATCAGAAGGGTAATACAGACTAGAAGGAGAGCTGGTGCTCCATACAGTTTTTGGAGGGGTGGGGGACTGGGCTGCGTTCTGGTATTATCTCCCTGGAATGACCCGAGGATATGTCGGGATCCAATCTCCGATGGCGGACGTGTTGGAGTTGAGGGCTGAGGCCACTGGGCTGGTGTCATTTGAACCAGGGCTCTTTAAAATGGAAGGAGCTGTACCAGGGGAAACTCTAGAATATAACAAAAAACCCACAAGTCAATTGGTGTACGTAGATGTGCTGTATGGCCTGCATAGGTAGTGGTAAGGCAGAAGGAAACCACCATCTATAAGGAATTTCTTTGTCTCTAAAAACTTGGAGCAGAGTCTTAGCTCTTTCCTATGTTGTAGTGTAATGGCAGATAAATGTTGGTAGATCTTGATATCCGCATCTCCAAATAAAATGCAATCCCTAACTCTTGCCCTCCTTTAGGGAAAAGTTAACTAAATAACAGATCTAGGGGGGTTTACTATCTCTGCCTCTAGGCTGGGAGTTCTGTTTCTATAGGAGACTTCCTTGGATTGTACAGAAGATCATGGAAGATTGTGAGAACTACCTGTTTAGCCGAGGGTTTATCAATGTTCTCGAGGATGCCACGGATTCATAAAGTATGTCTTTAGCTGCAGTTATCAAGTTCCTCTAGGTGTCTGTGCATAGAGAAAATTTGAGCGATATAGGCTTTAGTGACCACTTGTACTTACTGGAGAGCAGGTCTGCTGCTGACTGTACCACCACCTGTAGTCTTGTGGTCATATATTTGATATCCACCTGCAGATTAGAAATGGCCGCAGATAGTGTGTTTTTGATGTCCAAAGTCACTGATTGCAGGTCACTAAGGTGCAGAGGTTGATCCAGGATCAGTACAGAAATCCCTCCTGTGGTGGGTAAAGAGAGCTCAAGGGGAAGGAACTAGTAGGTGAGCCATGCTGAGGCCTGCGATCCCGCATTTGTCTCTCCCTGCTGGGTCCAGAACAACTCAGAGTTGTAGCGGTTGAACTGCATTCCAGAGTCCTGTGGAAATTGGGTCATGGAGGTGCTTCGGTTGTTCTTCCCCATGGCTGAAAGAGTCGGTTCTCCCATCTTTCGAATGCAAAGATAAGCCTTGGGTGCCAGAACTCTAGACTTAGGTAGCCACCAGGGACCAATGCTAAACCATGACCCCCCCCCGTATTGTGTATTTTTTTAACCTTCTTAACGGGTGCCTAAAAATGTGTGACACAGCATTTACACATATTTTTGCCCAGGTGCCCATGAACTCATCCACCCCATGAGAGATCACAACAACCTCTATGATTTGCAGAATTGCCAGAACTGTGGCAAGTGGCAGAGACATTTCGAGAGAAGTTTTCCCTGACTGAAAGATATTTAGATTACCACAGGAAGACAGCAAAGGTAATTTTCTATATGTCTGTAGGAACATATGTTAGGTATGCTTTTAAAAAATCCTAGGAATAACCTATTTAGACATTGAGCTCTCTGACAATTTACTGTGAGAGGTAGTTATTGATGCTATAACTAATCATATCAATATGTTATTATTTTCACATCAATTTAAATAAAGAAATAACTACATTTATAAGTGTTTACTATATTTTATTGAGTGAAAGAAGAAAATATAAAGGGAAGAGAGTCAGCCTCAAAATTTTAGATTACATTTTTGAAAGGTTGTTAGGTACCTAATAATAAAAGAGGAATTGCTAAACTGCTTTTTTATGTTTTGCATGGCACAGCTTAAAGGCAAAATAGAAAATTCTGAAGGACAGCTATGTGTGATATTGGAAGTAGCTCCAGGAGATGCACAGCAGATCGGTGGCTGTTGCCTTCACAGTAATGTGCACACAAGGGAGCTTCCTCTGACCAGTGCTGGAAATTAGGAGGTAAGCTAGCATTTCTGATCATCAAAGGTTTTGGTAACATAGTTAAGAGGGGACAACTTCGTCAAAAGCAACAGGAGTTAGAAAATCTAGCCACTACCAGCAGGTTTTCTTGTGTGACACTGGTATCTGAGGAGGAGGCTGCACCTTTCCTGAGCCTTGCCCCTTTAAAATCCAGGGCAACCAGAAGGCCAGTAAGAGGAAGAACGACCGGCCAAAACATCAACCACCTGCTAGATATTATGTGCATGATGTCAGAGATGCCAGGTAGAGATGCGGTCTGGGGTCATGTGATACATTTCCTTGTTCATTTCTCCTCCCTTATTCACACCACCTTCCATTCTTCCCCTTTCATTCACTCCTGGTTGTGGAAATGTTATTAATATTTTTGTGGACATTTTTCAGGATGTGTTTTTAGTTAAATTGCAATTATGTCTCCCAGTGTCCGTTTACCAGGAATCGCTATGCACAGCGAATATGGCTTTAACTGTCATTAAGGAAAGACCTGTAATTGTGGAAACCTTCCATTAAATTGAGACTGCACGCTACTTGTAGCCTGATAATCCCTATCAGTGGTGCCGGTCCAGACAGTGCAAGGCGAACTTCACCGCACAAATGTATATTAGCCAGCCGGGGTCACGGTATTCACTGACGGAGATATGTTTGTGATGTGGAATTCTTATCATTTTGATAACATCTGCCCTTTTGCCAGGATTAATGGGTGGTAGCTTTCTATTATACTTGATCGATATGATTGAAATACTGCTGCTATTGTCTTTTGCAGATAAAGTTTCATTCACTGGAACAGTAGCATGATCACTATTAAATATGGTTTTTATGAACTATATTATATAGGATTCACTCTAACAGGTTATGACGGGAGTGCATGCTTGTGAATTAGCGTGGCCAAGTCCATGAGAATCCATGATAGTGTTTGGCAGCCATGTTTAGTAATAGCGCTTTGTTTCGCTTTCACTTGACAGTTGAAATCTCGTGCACACGGCCGTGTTTCTCCATAAACATACACTCCCCTTTCCTATAGTACTTTTGAAAGTATACATGTCTGTGATTGGTTGTGTTGATGCCACCACCCCTGAAAACCCCTTTTGTTCTCTGACTATAAATATACAAGGGCTCTGCGCTAAAGGCAGAGAATTCTTCAGTTGGCATTGATTTGACACGGGTGTTTCCTTCTTTGTCGCTGAGCACTTGGATTTCTTTAAACAAATGAGCTGTACATTGTACTTTTCAGTACAAGGGATTAATGGCGCTTGGCGCGTATTAATATCCACAAGTTGCGCTTTTCAGCGCAGCAAAGTTTTCAGCGCACCAAGCTATTTCTATGCTCCAAACCCCATTAATTTCCATAACATTCTGCACCATCACTGCTTCCAGGTCCATATGCCCCACCTGTCTTCAGCAAACATCTCAGCAACACAACACCAGCACTTTTTTCTTGCACCTATTCACATCCCTCCACCAGATATTTTAACCCGATATTTAAACCACCCCCATCTTGTCCATCTATTCCCTATCCAAACCATACCACACCACCCTCCACATTAGATCCACCTACAAGCCACCAGCATTATACAGCTACACCCACCACTTTCCCCACCACGCATTCCTTCCACAGTCATTACACCTTACTACCACAATTGCACTTTTCATCATAATTCACAACTCCGCCAGGCAATGAGTAGGGTAATGCCAGCACGTGGCTCCTTCCCAGTCACAGATCTCCTACCATCACCTCTGAAATTTTTCTTTTTTTTTCCATTTTCTTCCGTTTCAGCTCATGAACAGTTATTCTTGAGTGAACTGCTACAGCTGTCTCAGGGTACCTTTTCAGACATGCATGTTTTCAAAGTATTATATTAGTCAGGATTAAGGGATTACATCTGCTTCAAGATGTTTGGAGCAACCTACCTGCTAAGTTCCTTCAAACACTCTGTACAAGTGTACCTATAAGAATTGGTCAGACCAAATACTGATTTGATTTGGATTTCTCTTCTGTTAATTTATTTTCCTAAATTTGCAGGACAATTTCATGGGTCAGATGGTGAATGCACCGACAAGAAATAATGCTTTACTAGACCTACTGATTACTAACTTAGGAAACAGTGAATATAGGTCAATTAGTTTGAGTATAAATCATAGAAATAGGAAACACAAGAGTACTACAAGGACACCGGATTTCAAAAGAGCCAACTTCCCTAAACTGCGCTCTTTGTTAGACGATATAAAAATGGAATAAAATACTAGGAACAAAGAACACAGAGGAAAATTAGAGTGCTTTAAGAACATAATAAATAAAGGTATTGGCCAGTACATTCCAACGAGGAATAAATTCAAAAGAGCTAAAAAAAAAACCTGAATTGGTAAACTCCATCATAAAAATGCATAAAATAATCTAAAGAAAAGGCCTTAAAAAAATACAAGGCTGAGGGGTCATTGGCAGCATTCCAACATTACAAGGAATGCAATAGGAAATGTAAGAGTGCAATCAAGGTGGCTAAAATTTAGCACGAAAGGCACATAGCAAAAGAGAGTAAAAAAATAAAATAAACAAGAAATTCTTTAAGTATATAAATAGTAAGAAAGTGAGGCCAGAACACATTGGCCCCATAAAGGATGACAAAGGGAATCTGGCTTCAAAGGACAGAGAGAAAGAAATTCCTCTCCTCAGTCTTCACAAAAGAATTGGGGGGGATACAGTAACATAGAATGTAATGTTAAAGCTAATAACATGTCACAGGAAGCACCCTCATGGTTAACAGAAAACAGACTCAGAACTAGACTTTACATAAATAAGTCACCGGGACCAGATGGCTTACACCTGAGGGTCCCTAAAGAACTCAGCCAGGTGATAGCCAGACAATTGTTCCTCATTTTTATAGTTAGTCTACTGACGGGAATGGTACCAGCTGATTGGAAAAAAGCCAACGTGGTACCAATATTTAAAAAAGGGCCGAGATATATCCCTGGGCACTATGGGCTTTTACTTTTGTACTTTTGTACATAAAACACTTATACACACACGTATTATAGGTTGAACTGGATGCACTGGTGTCTTTTTTCAACCTCACTATGTAACTATGTCATTTTCCATCTGGGTAATTAATAAAAATAAACTATTAACACTTCTGTTTCTGAAAGACTTCCTAACTTTCAGCATTTTTTTACTCCAGCCCAAAACTTTTGCTTAGTAATATACAGTATATATACAGTATACAGGATTTGAAAAATGTCACGACTTGGACTTAGAGAAACTGAGACACTAGTAAGATGATAACATGTGAAAATTGTGAAAAAAGAAAAAAGGCTCCAAAATTGCCTGAAAATACTTACGCTCAAGTATGAATCCCTGAAACTGATACAATGGATTCGAGAGTCATTTGCAACAATTGGGTGAGCACATGTTTGTGTTGGGTTTACCTAAGGAGTGATTACAAGATTTTACAAATGCTGGAAGCACTGAGTATTATGTTAGTTTTACCATTATTAGATATTCCAGGATGCCGCAGCCATTAATGTAAGCTCTGTCAGCAAGAAAATGTATATTACAACCCAATAAACGAGAACTCCTTTACAGTGGAGACAAAGAGTTTATGAGCACATTATATATGAAAAAACATAATGCACAGTACAGTAATGCTAAAAACACTGAGACTGGGATTGTGATTATAGAATAGCTACTTGTGTACTTGCTAGCAGTGCTAAAATCCAAAGGCAGAGAAGATGCAATTATGACTGATATAGGATCATGATATACAGTAGGTTACTCAAGAATTTAAAAAGTGTTTGTCCCATATGTTATTCTTGCTCCATCTCCATACATGCTTCATAGTTCTACCATAAAGAAGGATGTTTTCTCTTTTCATCTCCTTCTCTACCCATTAGCTTTTTAGAACACCAGTGACAGGCCACCTTGTGTTTTATGTGATCCCCACCCAGTTTTCCTTAGCCTACATTCCCAGCATTGCCACATATACAGTATCTCACAAAAGTGAGTACACCCCTCACATTTTTGTAAATATTTTATTATATCTTTGCATGTGACAACACTGAAGAAATTACACTTTGCTACAATGTAAAGTAGTGAGTGTACAACTCGTATAACAGTGTAAATTTGCTGCCCCTCAAAATACCTCAACACACAGCCATTAATGTCTAAACCGCTGGCAACAGAAGTGAGTACACCCCTAAGTGAAAATGTTTAAATTGGGCCCAAAGTGTTGATATTTTGTGTGGCCACCATTATTTTACAGCATTGCCTTAACCCTCTTGGGCATGGAGTTCACCAGAGCTTCACAGGTTGCCACCAGGGTCCTCTTCAACTTCTCCATGACAACATCATGGAGCTGGTGCATGTCAGAGACCTTGTGCTCCTCCACCTTCCATTTGAGAATGTTCCTCAGATGCTCGATAGGGTTTAGGTAATTTGGAGACATGCTCGGCCAGTCCATCACCTTTACCCTCAGCTTCTTTAGCAAGGCAGTGGTTGTCTTGGAGGTGTGTTTGGGGTCGTTATCATGTTGGAATACTGCCCTGCGGCCCAGTCTCTGAAGAGAGGGGATCATGCTCTGCTTCAGTATGTCACAGTACATGTTGGCATTCATGGTTCCCTCAATGAAATGTAGCTCCCCAGTGCCGGCAGCACTCATGCAGCCCCAGACCATGACACTCCCACCCCCATGCTTATTTCCCAAAGACAACCTCTGGATATGATGCTGAGCACGTGCACTCAACTTCTTTGTTCAACCATGGTGAGGCCTGTTCTGAGTGGAACCTGTCCTGGTAAACCACTGTATGGTCTTGGCCACCATGCTGCAGCTCATTTTTAGGGTCTTGGCAAACTTCTTATAGCCTAGGCCATCTTTATGTAAAGCAGCAATTCTTTTTTTAGATCCTCAGAGAGTTCTTTGCCATGAGGTGCCATGTTGAACTTCCAGTGACCAGTATGAGAGAGTGAGAGCAATAACACCAAATTTAACACACCTGCTCCCCATTCACACCTGAGACCTTGTAGCACTAAGGAGTCGTATAACACCGGGGAGGGAAAATGGCTAATTGGCCCCAATTTGGACACATTCACTCAAAAGTGTACTCACTTTTGTTTCCAGTAGTTTGGACATTAATGGCTGTGTGTTGAGTTATTTCAAAGAGACGGCACATTTACACTGTTATACACGCTGTACACTCACTACTTTACATTGTAGCAAAGTGTAATTTCTTCAATTTTGTCACATGAAAAGATATAACAAAATATTTACAAAAATGTGAGAGTGTACTCACTTTTGTGAGATACAGTACTGTATAAGATGCAGCTAAAAGTTGGACTGGGGGTAGAAGGTCAGTCCACCCACAACGTATATCCCAGGTTTGTATACCCTTTGCTGGGTTCAAGGATAACTAAACCAAAGGACAAAAATGTTATACATTTCAGCTTATGGGTTTTTAGATGTGAAGGCATTAGTTTTCTCTTTTGGGCTATGAACATTTTCCCCAAGTTCAGAAAATGCCTGTTGACCTTGCCAAAAATGTGGTGTCCTAGTTACTTCCTATGAGCTGCCTTAAAGACAAAAAATGTTTATTTCTTTCTATATAGATTACTAATCCCACCAACCCCCGTGTAATTGAGATGAACGAAGGCGGACATATTTGTAGTCCAACCTGGGGGATGACCATGGCTCCTGCTATAGATATAGTGGAACAGTGAGCATAGCCATCCAAGAACAGGAAGGGTGTTATTTGTAGAGTTATTAGGTGAAAATTAGGGAAAATCCCTGAAAAAATAAAACATACACGGTCACAACATTTAAGGACTAGTAAGCTGAAATATATTATATTTTTGTTTTTGTGTTTAGATATGCTCTAATTCACCTACTGGCATTTTGTATGTCTTGGGTACTACAGTAAGTGCTTCCTCTGTGGTTAAGTCCATCAGCCCCATCATCACTACAAAACATAGTTGTTATGAAGAGAGGTACTACAGCATGTGGTGGCAGACCAGGCATCCCAAATACCTGGAGGTGTGTTAGATTTATGGAATTCTTCTGCAGCTGTAGCTTTTGAACAGAGCAAAGATTGTCAGCAGGATGACATTTTAAAAATGTACTTTTAATGCAACAGATTGGCTTTAAAGTGGTTGTAAATTATATCCTATACCCAATAAAGTGAACAGCTTAAGACGATACACAGAGATAAAACAAATCTCACTACATAAGTTTTACATGTATATCTGCTGTCTTTCCCTTTCTACACTATTTGGAAAGTGCACATCATGTTAAAAATCTTTCTTCCTGTTTCAGCAGCACACAGGGGTGGGTGTGGAGTCTGGACATTGTGTGAGAGCTGATTGGAGGAAAGACACCCACTCCCCTCTCCACATAGGCAGAGGAACAAAGCAGTTTGCAGAAATGTACTTTGAATAGACCAGCTCTCTGTTTATCTATCTCTAAGCACCTTCCCCGACACAAATTTACAGTTGCTTTTATCTTGTGTGTCGGAAAACTTGTCAGAAGTTATCATGCTGATAACAGAGGAATGGAGCATCAGAAAGACATGGCACTTAGGGCTTTGGAGAGGGATAAGTAAACACTACAGATAGATGTGCCCAGGTCAGATTTCTTAAACGGGGTTTACATTCACTTGAAGGTCTCATGCATGCAGAGCTATTGAAGCAAAAAAAATGCCTAGTAAAAGATCCCATCTTTCCTCAGCGCCTGAAGAGCTGCAGGTAGCACATACACCTGGCCATGGAAGTGAATGGTTGTACGCAAATGTATTTCAGGTAAATGCTGATGCTTTGGTGCATTGGAGTAAACACGTGCATGCGTATATGATGGTTTTCCCATAAAGCATTAGCATTTACCTGAGTAAAGCTGCGTACAGCCATCCACTTCTATACCTGGATGTACAAACCCCCTGCAGCTCCCCAGGCATTGAAAAAAGCCAGTATTTTACACCAGGCATATTTTTTATGGCAAAACATCTGTCTGCATGTAGTCTAAGCAGAACTGCTTTGAAACACATAGCTCCCTCTAATGGCATCTCTACAAATCTCCATATTTGCTGCATTTACAAAAATATGGAATATCAAATGTTAAAAATGTGTTTCCATTACTAGTATAGTATCCTTGATCTGATCAGAAACATACTAGCATCCCCAATAGTTTAATATAGTGTTCTCAAAAGGCAGTGTTAGCAGGATTAGCACCTGCGTTTAGCACCTCTGCCCCCCCCCCCCCCAAGAAGTGCAGA
This sequence comes from Pelophylax lessonae, assembly GCF_965119305.1. Taxonomy (NCBI): domain Eukaryota; kingdom Metazoa; phylum Chordata; class Amphibia; order Anura; family Ranidae; genus Pelophylax; species Pelophylax lessonae. The sequence continues at coordinate 100,707,049 of NC_138774.1, read as the reverse complement.
ATCAGCAGATTACTGTCACTTCCAATACACTACACACTAAACTGAAGCGTTAGCAGAGGCAGGCCTGATCTCTGCTAGCACTAGCAATTACATTTTTTGGTAGCAGTTCAAACAGTCATTGACAACCGGGTGCTTTTTTCCTGTGATTCACAGTAGGTACCTATAAATTTATTGGCCAAAATGTCCAAACAGAGGTACATTAGTGAAGAGGCCTACACAATGCTGAGCATGACAGATGAGAGCGATGGGGAAGCCTCACTGTCAGAATCAGGCTCAGTATACGAACCTGTAGAGAGCAGCGGCACCCTGACAGATAGATTTGATGATGGAGTAGTGGTCCCTGCTATTTTCTACTCTTTCTACTTTTACTGTACTTTATAATATATTGTTATACTGTAATGTTTTATTGTTACTGTGTTTTATTGTTAACCATTGTTTGCTTTGCAGGTATGCCAATCAGCTGCAGCACTGATTTGTTTATTCTGACAGCAACATCGTTTGCTCTCAGCATATAAGTAAATCTATGACTGCAGTGCTGTAGGAGGTGATTTCACCACTGCAGTTAAAAAAAGAGCATATATGGCGAAGCATAGGGGACGGGGTGGACACAGAGGGCTGATCTCACCTATGCTTCGCCATATATTTTTAAAATTTTTTGGCAGAGATTTCTTCATCCACATCAATCAATGCGAATGGAGGAATCTGCTATGTTCTTTCTTTTCCTTCAGCCCATGGGCTGAAGGAAAAAAAAGAACATTGCAAGTATGCCCCTCATTAGGAATGGGGGGATGCTTGGAGGTCTAATGGTGGACATACCACACACTTTCTGGTATCGTTTTTTACAGCCAGGGGTCTCTAAAAAGCAATCCTAGCAGATATTTAGCCGCTAGACTGCTTTTACAAGCAGTGGGAGGGGACTATTCCTCCCTCCCGCCACATTCCACGGTTTTCTTGGGCTCCCCTGTCCAGTGGTTCCATCAGCTGACCATAGAGCTGATTGAAGACCAGAATGGCTCCAATCATCTCTATGGCCTAAGATACTGGAAGCTACGAGCATTTCATTACTTCGGTTTCGCCAGATATAAACAGCGTCATTGGGAAATTGGGAAAGCATCTTATCACACCAATAGTTTTGTGAGGTATCGCCACGAACGTCAGATCGAGGGCAGTAATTCTTGCAGTAGACCTCCTCTGTAAATCTAAAGTGGTAACCTGTAAAAGCTTAAAAAATGTATGTGTTTGTTGCTGCTGCACGGGCGTGTGCAATTTTAGCATGTCATGTTTGGTATCTATGTACTCGGCATAAGATCATATTTTATATTTTACCAAACAATTGGGCAATATATAGTGCATTTGTGCATTAAATTTAAAAAAAGTGTTTTTTTTTTTGTCCCCCAAAAATTGCATTTGGAAAATCTCTGCATTTTGTTCTGTAGGGCCTCTGCTTTAAGAAAATATATAGTGTTTGGGGGTTCAAAGTAATTTTTCGAGTAAAAAAATATATTGCTAAGAGGCATGGTGAGTATTTTGCAGCTCTCATTTGTTTTGGAAAATGAAAATGAAGAAATCTTTTTTCAATTTTCAAAACTTTTTGACAAAAAGCGAGATTTGCAAAAAACTCACAATGCCTCTCTGCAAGTAGCTTAGGGTGTCTACTTTCCCAAAAGGGGTCATTTGGGGGGTTTTGTGCTATCTTGACATTTCATGGCCTCCGAAACTGTGATAGGAAGTTAGGAGTGAAATCTACGCCCTTAGAAAGCCTGAAGGCAGTGATTGTTTTTTGGGGTCCTGTACGCGGCTAGTTTGCAAAAAAGTCTCACACATGTGATATCCCCATACTCAGGAGAAGCAGCAGAATGTATTTTGGGGTGTAATTCCACATATACCCATGGCATGCGTGAGCATTATATAATTTCAATGACAACTTTGTGTAAAACATGTTTTTTTTTTGTCATTTTTCAAACACCTGTGACAAAAAAATGTAATATTCAATGGGCTCAACATGTCTCTCAGGAAATTCCATGGGGTGTCTAATTTCCAAAAAGGGGTAATTTGGGGCGGTTTTGTACTGCCCTGCAATTTTAGCACTTCAAGAAATGAGATAGGCATTTAGAAAGTAAAATCTGTGTAAATTCCAGTATATACACCATAGTTTGTAGACGCTATAACAACTAATCTTAAATTAAGGCTTATCAAAGACATGTTTACTAAATACATTTTGGCCTGAATGTATGACAAAAATTGAGTTTATTGGATATTTTTTATAAGAAAAAGTAGAAAATTTAATTTTTTCTCAAAACTTTTAGTATTTTTCATTTTTATTGCCAAAAAATAAAAACCACAGAGGTGATCAAATACCACCAAAATAAAACTCTATTTGTGAAGGAAAAAGGACATAAATTTAATTTGGGTACAGCATTACATGACCACGCAATTACCAGGTAAAGTCACTCTGTGCCAAATTGCAAAAAATGGCCTGGTCATTAAGGGGGTAAAACCTTCCTATCCAGCAATGGTTAAGCTCACTAAAATGACATGATTCTTTACACTGACCTTTACTGACTACAAGCTAAAGGGTGATTGCTATGGCTTATTACCCTTTACACATCATCATTACTCCTGGCGCTGTCTTACAAAGTAAACCAGCAAATCTACAATAAAACCTGCACCACGACATTGCAAATGCTCTGCAGTGCATTGAAAATTAGTACTTGCAAGGTTCTGAAAGCATCGCCTTGTAAATGTGTAGTGACACTGACTGCACCATGATCACAGTGGATTTCCCACTTGAATAATCAAGCCCTTGTTCTTCAACAAATCCCAAATACTGTACTTTAATCCAGAAAGGAAAGGCTTATATAAAATATAACTGATTTTGCCGACATACTTTACCCGTTTGATAGATATGGATTTAGAGGATATAGACTTAAAGACGTTTTCAGCTTTATCTATAGGACTTTTTCAATACTAACTTTAAATGAGTAAATTCAGCTCCCTTTGTTTTTCTTCAATGCTGATCAGAGGATGGTATTAAAAAAAAAAAAAAAAAACTCTATTTTCACAAAAACAATTAATAAATAAATAAATAAAGTCAAACTTTAATCTGGAAACTGTGCCCAAAAATAGGTAAGCAGAGAGAAAAGGTCCAGTTACTAGTTTTACCTGTGGTCTCCCTGCAGCTGATATTTTCTTCATAAATGACTTACGTGCCTTGTTCTGCACTGTTTCTTTATAGAGGTGGCCATCTTGGTAGAGGCAGGGTGTTGCTTCCTCATGTCAGAGCCTCCATCAAGCAGATCAGTGAGCAGTACATTAGTGACATCATCAAATCTCACTCCAAATCTTGTGAGACTAGTAGTCACAAGCAGCAGTGTTAAACATCCCACGCTGTATATATATATATATATATATACAGCTATGAGGATACTGCTTAACCACTTACAGCCTACATTAATTTCTTAGGGTGGGTTTTCTGATAATGACAGTGAACTATACCTGCATAATGTATGTTATGTTATGAACTATACCTGCATAATGTATGTTATGTTAAAGAGCCGCTTGTAGTCCCCACCAGATAGAAGTTTGACAGGATGACAACCCAGGAGCACAACTGGGAGACAGGAAGAGAGCTTTGTCACCAAATAACAGAAAGTGCCTGAACAAGGACCTTCTTGGCAGGATCACCAAATATTTTTTTTAAAGAAAACTACAGATTTAAAAGAATGAAAAATTACTTGAATTTGAATTAAATTTTCATATACTTAAAAAAAGTATTAAAAGACTCAATATGCCCTCCCAGCCAGGAGGAAAGTTGAAACGTGTGGTGCTTTGACAGGGAAGAATTCTTGAGATATGGTTTTAAGTGGCTCATTTACTTTGTTTTGATGCTTACTTAAAGTCTATTTATTCACTGTCAGTAAATTCAGTTTTACTTTGCTCTTTATTACTGTTTATTTGATATACTACTTACAAAATCTTCATTTACTGTTTTGATGAAAATTTCTGAGCCTTGGATTAAACATCTATTAGGCACTTAAAAAAAGGCATATTAAAATATTAGTCTGTGTTTTGTACGCCAGAAGAGATTACCCTTTAATCTAAAATATGTTTCTGAGTGGGAGCCCTGCCATAAAACCGTGTAAGTGGGAGAATTTCTCTAGCACAGCGGGAAATCTTGCCGGAATAAATAAATTTAATAATTAAACACGTCGTTGTTCATTTGCACTATTTAAGATCACTTGTGTATGTGTCCTAAATAATGTAGAAGGCAGATCTGCAAGTCAGCAGTTATTGCAAAGCGGCTGGAAATACATCGTGTGCAAATGAAGAATATCCTGATTCTGGGCTCAGATAGTTCCACAATGACTTTTTCATCTGTCTTAATTGATTTATTAGGCTGTGTATGGGAACATAGGCGGTTTATTGGCCATAGATGTTAAAGCCATATCTCCTGGGCTGTCATGATGAAAAAATAAGGGGAAAAGGGAGAATAGCACTGCTAAGAGCTATTTTGATCTAACCTGGCTGGGTAACATAATCTCAACACAGTTTCAGAAGCACAGCAAACATTTTTTTTAAAGACATTTGGAGAATTATTTATCAGACTGAAGATGGTTTACTTTTTATGTAAACATTTCCTAAGAGAAATATGAAGGCTGCAAGTCCTGACTTCCTTTAAAATGTTAGTAGCCTGGCTGGCATACTGACTTTCTGGCTTCAGCAATTGAAGTAAATGACCCAAATATTCATATATAGAAATTCAGAGGGCCGTGCATGCATGCCTCTTCTGTGCTGGTGACTGCATTGAATCCAGCTTCATTATTACAACCAAGGAATTAGCATTTTCAGAAATAAGAAGTCAGAAATGACAACACCCACCATTCTTTCAGAAAAGATTTCTATGGAGGTGAAGTCTATTGCACACAGAAGAAGCATATGAGTGTCATTAGACCAGTAGGTCATGCAGCTTAATATGTGGATGGTTACCATGCACATAACATTTTAGAAGCTTGGCAGACCTTTTTGTAGGACCTGTGCATATACCTTTTCCACAAGCAATAGAACCAATCAATCTGGTATCGCTACAGGAAAGTGGAGTTTTGGTTGAGTTTTAATGTTCATTATTAGGATTATACTGTATATGTTTTTAGGATTATTCCGATTTTCTATTACTCCAAAAGTGGAACATCAGGCAAAATATATTCTAATTTTGGATAGAGCAAACAAAGAGTCACAAACACTGTTAGGCCTCATAGCACTCATTTCCTGTCTTAGAGACACAACAAGAGTTTAGAGAAAATCTCCTCAAACTTAGGACGAGCCTCCTGCACAACGTCACAGTTGCTAGGCGGTGGTAGGGCACAGCCTATTCCATCCTCTTGGGCCTGATTGGCTGTGACTTTGTATTTGAGCACCACAAACCCAGGGATCTGGGCTTGTGATAGCATTTTGCTACCTGGCCTCTGTACTGCCTTGTTGTTTCTGCCTGACTAGCCCAGTTATTGGTTTCTTCTGATACTATCCCCCAGTCTAGAATATGGACTAATTTTTAGGATTGCATCCTGCTTTTTGCCCTTGGCTGTTTCTTTCACTTGTCTGCTCCCTGCCCTGAACATACCGTGTTTCCCCGAAAATAAGACCGGGTCTTATATTCATTTTGGCTACAAAAAACACACTAGGGCTTATTTTCAGGGGATGTCTTATTTATTTACGGTATGTAAAAAGACGATCCTAAAGGGATTGTAACCCTAAAATAAATAAATATCCTGCTCCTTTAAAGCATGGTAGACAGCACAGTGCTTGTGTTGTGTCATTTAGCCTTCTTTATGTTCTAAAAAACCTGGAATAAAATAATAAAATAAAAAAAAAAAGTTCTCTCCCCCTCTCTCCCTGTCAGCTCAGGAGTCAGCATTATGACATTCTGTAATCCCAAAAATAAACCTTGGATAAAAAGTCATTGTAAAAATATGTAATCGATTTTGTAAAAAGATTATGTAATGTGCAGTGTGTCTCCTTTTGTAACTTTATTGTTCAAAATACCTTATTTACAGTGCCGCTGGACGCTCACGTGACCCTCCAGAGCTCTAATTTCCCTCTCCGAATACTGCAGAGGGAGGGACTGAGATCAAGGATTTTACTAGGGCTTATTTTCGGGGTAGGGCTTATATTGCAGCCATCCCTGAAAATCACGCTAGGTCTTATTTTCGGGGTAGGGCTTATATTGCAGCCATCCCTGAAAATCATGCTATGCCTTATTTTCGAGGTAGGGCTTATTTTCAGGGAAACAGGGTATATAGTCTCTGAATAATGATAACTGCCTACCTCCTGCTCTGACCACCACCAGTCTCTGAACTTTCATATGGATACTCTCCTGCCATGCTACAATTCATCCCAGATATCCTGAAGATTTCAGGTACTCTTTTCTGTTACCTACGCTTGGTCTCTTGTGCCAGCCAGTGTCAATAATACAGTGATAGTGTATAGTATTATCACTAATCACTGTATTAATGTCACTGGTGAAGTCAGTGGCAGTTAGTCAGTCCCCCCACCCCCTGTATCAATGTCAGACTCCTATTATAAGTTGCTGATCACTGACATTAGTAGTATAAAAAAAAGAAAAATCCAACACATATACCATAGTTTGTAGATGCTATATTGTTTACGCAAACCAATCAATATACACTTATTGGGATTGTTTTTACCAAAGACATTGAGCAGAATACATTTTGTCCATAATTTGATTTTGAAATTGTTTTAATGGTTATGTTTTAGAGCAGAAAGTAAAAAATATTGTTTTATTTTTTTTTTCAACATTTTTAGGCCTCTTTCACATGGCGAGCCGTATGTCCGTATATCACCCCATCCGTTTGCGGGTGATATACGGACATAATGCATGTCAATGGGATTGCAGATGTCAGCGGATGACCATCCGGTGACATCCGATTTGTGTAGTTTCAGTTCTGTTCCGTTTTTTGGAACGGAACAGAACCCTATATTTCTTCCGTTTAAAAAAACGGAAAGGATGCAAAATCGGATGTCAGCGGTGTCATCCGCTGACACCCGCAATCCCATAGACATACATTATCCGCAAACGGATGGGATGATATGCGGACATACGGACCGGATGACACAAGTCATCCGTGTCCGTAAAAAAAAAAAAAGTGCCGGAGAGGATCGCAATACGGTCCACTCCGTGTGAAAGAGGCCTTAGTCTTTTTTGTTTATATTGCAAAAAACAAACACTCCAGTAGTGATCAAATACCATTGAACAAAGTGGTTCAGTGAACAAAGAAAGCTCTTTTTGTTTGAAAAAATAATATCAATTTTGTTTAGGTACAGTGTTGCATGACCACGCAATTAACAGTTAAAGTAGCGCAGTGCTAAAAAGCAAAAAATTACCTGGTCATGAAGAAGGTAAACCTTCTGGAGCTATAGTAGTTAAGAGACAGAGCATCTTTTGACTCTGCAAGAAGAGTCACTTAAATCTGTGAAAGGATAAAGTCTTCCATTTGCTAAATACCCCTCCTACAGCAGGAGTCTCCAAACTTTCTAAACAAAGGGCTGGCATAACGTTCTTTACAGTTTAGGGGGGCCGGAGTGTGGCCAGTGTGAGTAGAAAATGCTCCAGTGTCAAATGCCCCATGATTGGTTTTAATGAGAGCACTAGTGCTCCAATATTGGTATCAGTGGAAGGAATAGTTCCCCATCATTGGAATCTGTGGGAGGAATAGTTCCCCATTATTGGTGTCTGTGGGAGGAATAGTGCCCCAACATTGGTGTCTGTGGGAGGAATTGTGCCCCATCATTAGTGCCAGCTGTGGATGGAATAGTGCCCCAAGGGCCAGGTAGAGACAAGAAAAAGGCCACATCTGGCCCAGGGGCCCCAGTTGGGAGACCACTGTCCTACAGGATCCTTCACTTCCTGTTGATTCCTTTGAGTCAGATGAGTGACTATTACCTGTCACAGACCTTTCGCCATGTCACCATGTAAATCTGTGACTTATATCTCTGCTGCTGAAGGAGGAGGCAAAATATGAATTGTACATGTTCGCCTGTATTTGTCACAATAATGTGATATGTCCCCCCCCCCCAGAAGACCAATTAAAGGGTTAGGAACCATACCATCCTCTTCCCTTGTTCATTTACAGATCATCAAAGATGTCTGTGATCATTTGAGGGATGTTGATGAAATGAGGGCAATTACAGGAATCTGGTGTGTGCTACAATGTAGCTCATATGTATGCAGCAAACTCTTAGACTTTGACTGCTGTTCTCATTGTATTTAAATGTCAGTCCTAAACAAATCCAGACGGCTTCAAGGCTCAGTAGCCAGCTGAATTATGGTATGCTGTGCGGTGTGTATGTGTGATGGAGTCTTCAGTATTATCTTCAAAAGCTTGGCTTGTACCCCGAAGCCACCTGTGTCAATTGGAGCACACAGAACTGTTCTCAAGAAAGAAGTGAACACGCTTTTTATTCCCAAGGATCTTCTTTAGCTGGAATTTTCAATTAATTCACTCTCATTCTAACCCATATATATATACTACAGTGCACTCCAGATTGCTGCTTCTTTAAAGCTGAACTCCAGGCAAACAACAATTGAAATACATATTTGGCTGCTGTTTTGTCTGCCAAAGAATTTTTATTTCTTTGTAGTCAGTCCTGAAACTCACACAGCCCTGCCAGACAGCACAGTCAGCCCAGTGACAGACTTTTTTTTATACTGGAGTTATACAGCAAAGATAACCTTCCTGACCCCAGTCCTGACCCCAGTTTCTAACTGGACAGTGAAAGAGCAGCAACAGACTGACAAAGTCATCTCTCTGCTCTCTTCTCCTGTCAGCATGTATACTTGACCACCCAAGTGCTAAACTTCTGCCTCTTAGTTTGAGTGGTACTATACAGTAGTTTACAGGAGATTGAAGTCTGGTATGTAAACTAGTTGCATTTATAAATAGCTTTTAAAAATACTTTTTTTTTAGGCCTGGTTCACACTAGTGAGATTTATTCTTTATAGTCACAAAAAGTGCAGCGCTCTCCTTCAATAAAATGCATTAAAATTATAGTGCATAAATAAATATCTGAAAATAGTGTAAAATATACAGTCCATCAATAAATGATTCAATGTCCGTGAAAAAAGTGCAGTCCCATACACCAGAAACTCTTCAGTAATTGCCTCTGATCACCACAGTGCCCTTCACCTCACTTATGGTTGTCTTCTTTCCTTCTTAAATAGACCTCATTAATTAAAAGAGGTCTATATTTGCTTTACAGTGTTATACAGTCAGGTCCATATACAGTATATTTGGACACAGGCACAATTTAAGTTTTTTCAGGTATTTACCAAAACATATTTCAGCTATAGTTATGTAATGGATATGGGCTGAAAATTCACACTCTCAGGTTAAATTTGAGTGTATGTACTAGGGATAGACCAATATGTTTTTTTCAGGACCGATACCGATACCGATATTTTGGTCACAACGTATTGGTATCAGCCGATATGGGTCGATATTTTGTACATTTAAAGTTTTGAAAAATAAAGACAATTTTTGACACAAATCTGGTACTGAACATGTTAATTTTTGTTTAATGCTTAATGGCTAGCTTGCTGGCAGGGCCGGATTAAGAGCATCATGGGCTCGGTGCTGAGGATTTTGAAGGGCCTTAAGGGCCGTGCCTTGGCATGCACCCAGAGGAGGAAGGGTGCAGCCATGCATGCCTAATTCAACATGGGATGCTGTCTCTGAAGCCCATAAACACATCCATGCATCGGCAACTGTCCCTCCTTGTCCGGCCTTCGTGCTGTGTGGGGAGGTTCTGAGGGAGCTGCCTGGGGAAGCGAGCATAGAAGCCAGACTTCTGTGTTTACAAGTGACTGAAGAGCGGTAACAGTGAATATGGCCAACCCGGGGCCTATATTAAGGTAGGGGCCTGGAGCTGCAGCTCCAATAGCCCCTACGTTAATCTGGCCCTGCTTGCTGGCACCCTGTGGCTGGTGGCTGGCTGACTGGCACCCTGTGGTGAATGGCTGGCTGGCTGGCGCCCTGTGGTGGGTGGCTGGCTGGCACCCTGTAGTAGGTGGGTGGCTGGCACAGGGGCTGTGGGTGGCTGGCTGGTACAGGGTCTGTGGGCAGCTGGCCGGTACAGTGCCTGTGGCTGGCTGGTACAGGGCCTGTGGGTGGCTGGCTGGCTCACTGGTACAGTGCCTGTGGCTGGCTGGCTGGCTGGTACAGGACCTGTGGATGTGGGTGGCTGGCTGGCACCGGGCGGCTGTGGGGGGGTGTATGGCTGTGATACACTCCCGCAAGACTAGTCCCGAATCCAGACAAGGCTGTCCAAAGCGAGGGAGGCGGCCTAAGAAGGCAGAATGACGTCACGAAAAATCTCGGCAATATCGGCCAGTTCCGGGGCCGATACCGTTATATCGGGGAAAGTGCATATCGGCCACCAATATATCGCCTTGCTGATAATGAATCTATGCCTAGTATGTACATCCACATCGAAGGAAGGGTTGAGGGATTACAGCTCTTAAGAATAGCCACCACCAACCCCCTTTTTCAAGGGACCAAAAGTAATTAGACAATTGAGTCAAAAGCTGTTTCATGGCCAGGTGTGGGCTATGCCTTCATTATTTCTTCATCAATTAAGCAGGTAAAATGTCTGGAGTTGATTCTAAGTGTGCTATTTGCATTTGGAATCTATTGCTGCGAACCTACATCATGCGTTTAAAGAAGCTGTCCATGCATGTGAAACAGGCCATTGCAAGGCTTCGAAACAAATCCATCAGAGATATAGCAGCAACATTAGGAGTGGCAAAAACAACATTTTGGTACATTCTGAGGAAAGAATAACGCACTGGTGAGCTCAGCAACATAAAAAGGCCTGGACGTCCACGGAAGACAACAGTAGTGGATGATCGCAGGATCCTCTCTATGGTAAAGAAAAACCCATTCACAACATCCAGACAAGTGAAGGACACTCTCCAGGAGGTGGGCGTGTTATTGCCAAAGTCTACAATCAAGAGAAGACTTCACAAGAGCAAATACAGAGGGTTCACCACAAAGTGCAAACCATTCATAAGCCTGAAGAATTGAAAAGCCAGATTAGACTTTTAAAAAAAAAAATCTAAAAAAAGCCAGACCAGTTCTGGAAAAGCATTCTCTGGATGGATGAAACTAAGAACAATCAAAGTGCGGAGAAGGCTTGGAAAAGCTCATGATCCAAAGCACACAACGTCATCTGTAAAACATGGTGGAGGCAGTGTGATAGCATGGGCATGCATGGCTTCCAGTGGCATTGGGTCATTGGTGTTTATTGATGATGTGACAGATGCAGCCGGATTAATTCTGCAGTGTTTAGAGATCTACTGTCAGCCCAGATTCAGCCAAATGCAGCAAAGTTGATTGGATGGTGCTTCACAGTACAGATGGACAATGATCCAAAACACACTGCAAAAGCAGTCCAGGAGCTTTTAAAGGAAAAGAAGTGAAATATTTTCAATGGCAGAGTCAATCATCTGATCTCAACCCAATCGAGCATGCATTTCACTTGCTGAAGGCAAATTAAAGGCAGAAAGACTCACAAACAAAGAACAACTGAAGACAGCTACAGTTAGAGTCGTGGAAAGCATCAGAAAGGAGGAAACCCAGTCTTTGGTAATTTCCATGGGTTCCAGACTTCAGACAGTCATTGTCAGTAAAGAATTCTCAACAAAATATTAAAAATTAACACATTCATTTATAATTATATAGATGTGCACCCTCCTAGACAGGTGCTAGGTAAAAACATCTATTTTGCTCCTGCTGCTTATCAGGGGAGCTGATCTGTTAGTTGTGCCTGTCACATGTTTCCAGGTGTGATTCCCTGGGTCTGAGGGAGTGTCCCCACTGTGTCCAAAGAGGGAGTTTGTTGGACAGTGGAGGAAACACATCGTGTTTTATGGCAGTCCCAGTGGGAGGGCATGGCTGCAATGCATCCTGGGATTTCCCATAAATACGGTGGAAGCTTGTGACAGGGCGTCTTTTGGGAGGAGGAGGTGGATGGCTGTCTCTCCTCCTGCTGAAGTGAGAAAGGTGGTCCAGGCAGTCGGCCTAGGGACCAGGGGTTGAGCTGTGCTGCAGAAGGATCCAGTGTGCTGACCAAGTGGAGCTGCTGGGCAGACTACTTCTGGAAAAACAGTGTAGTGACTACTTAAGCATCTACCCAGGGGTATGCCTAAGAGAGGGGACCACTCCAGAGAAGTCAGTGGATCAAGGAGCCAGCTCACTCAGAGTGTTACAGTAAAGGGGGTGCCGTGTAGTGAACCCTGAAGATTAGGAAATTAGGAACAAAGGGGGTGCCAGGAAAGGCCCTGAAGTTGTTCAGCAGTACAGTTCAGTTGCTTCAGTGTACAGATTACTTCAGAGTACAGATTACTTTCGAGTATAGATTACCTCAGAGAATCACTTCAGTTCTGCGTCACAGCTAGTGACAGACTGAACCAGCGGCCTAGCCATGACTAGCTCAATTTCAGTGTTACCCAGTGTTACTCAGCGTTAACCAGCGTTAACCAGCATTTACTCAAGTCGTCCCTGCCTATTGTGCATAGTTTTGTTCAGTTGGAGTATCCCACTTGTCCCTTCTCCTATTCAAGTTCCTAATAAAACATAAAAACCAAAGAAACTGGACTGATTCTTGTCTGAGGTAAAAACACTTAGAAAATGCCAGATTGCTCTACTGTTGCCAATGGTAACCCAGGGGAACCCACACTCAGCAGCTCCCATGGGAGTAGTGCTACAGATTCATTTGGCCAATTACATTTGAGCCCCTGAAAATGGGGGGACCTTGTATTAAAATGGTTGCAGTTCCTAAAATTTGTACTTGATATTTATGTTTAACCCCTTAAAATAGAACTAAAAGTCTGTACTTTAAATTAATTTGGATTGTTTCGTTTTAGTTTTATTCTGGTGGCATACAGAGCCAAAAGTATGGAAATTGTGCCCGTGTCCAAATATATATGGACCTAACTGTAAGTGGCACCACTCCCACTGGCTGTACTCTCCAAATCCGCAGCTCTCAGCATGGCGTCAATCATATAGGAGGCAAGAGGAGGCAAGAGTGCAAATCGCTAATAAAAAGTATTTATTTCCATATAAAAATCCACTCAGATTTCAGAAGTAAAAAATGGGCATTTCACAATACAATCCTCTGCATACACAGCTCCACTTAATCCCAGCATGATTATGTCACTGCACACCTCATGCCTAGCACCCAGTGAGGTCCATTTATGCAGGAGAGAAGATACCTATAGGTGGGGTGAAGGGCACTTTCATGATCAGAGGCAATTACTGAAGAGTATCTGGTGTATAGGACTGCACTTTTTTTCTCATGGACATTAATTCATTTATTGATGGACTGCATACATATTTAGAAGAAAACATGGACTCATGTATATTTATTATATATAGAGCTGCACTTTTTTTATGACTATATATATTTATTGCATTTTGTACAGATAGTTGGATGCATAGAGGTGCTAGCTTCTTCCTATAGTATATAGAGTTGAGTAATAGGTGTTTTATAAACAGGGATAGTGCGGAAAGTTTTCCACATTTATATTATTCTTTTTAGTGTGTATTCACATCAATGCAGCACGGTGCATTTTTGGAAAAGGGCTCTGTGCTACTTTGATGTGATGCAGCTGTAATTTTGGCATCACTAACTTCAATTGAAATGCACCATAAACACACATGCATGCATTTTTGATGCATTTTTTTGCTGTGTTTTTTCTGGTTGTTAAGAAGCAAAAACCCGCCGGCAACCGATGACTTCCTGCTGACAACAGGGATGAGCCATTGGTTTTTAATGTTCAATGATGTCATAAGGGGCAGGGGTTACCGGTGATGTAATTGATCATATATGGACATGTCCATATATATTGAATGACGTCACTGGGTGACCCCCACCCCTTGTTTACTTCAGCAGCAGGGGAAAAACGAAGTGTGATTTAGTGCTGGGCAAGCAACATGAGTGGTTGGGTGTTGGCCACCGGAAGGTTTTTTCTTTTATCTTCAATGATGTGGACCTACATACAACATGAGTGACAATAGATGTACATTAGGGGGCATTTAAAAAAAAATTGGGTGAATGAGTAGGGTTTACTATGTACCCTTACTCATTCACAAGGGGTATGTATTGACATACTCATACTCATTTATCTCTCCTTATCTCTCCCATTTACCACCTCATGGCTGGTCAGTAGGGCTACCATAAAAAAGGAACCAATAGAGACTAGCAGGAGACAAGAGGTTTAGGTCTAGACTTAAAGCAGAACTAAACTCCCCTAAACAACATTGTCTTACTTTCTTCTTTCAAAATGCTTATAATGTTTATTTATTTTTTTACCATTTTTCTTTTTTTTTTCATTGTATTTTGCTTTGCTTCCAGGTTTTCAGCCTAGGCTGGGCCCTGCTACCTTCTGGGATGGCTACATCACAGCTATCCTAGGGGACATTGTGTTAGTATGAATAGTGAATCGTGCTCATGCACGGCAGATGTCTGTACATCCGCACAAATGCTGTGGGGCACTACAGTGCCCATTTCAGGAGATAAGCCAGAAAAGATTAGCAAAGGCCTGGTACACTTATCAATACCCTGCATGGTCACATTTGTTTGTGTTGCATGAATATTCATTCACGACGCAAGAATGTTGGTTCACGTTGCACGCATGTTGCACTGACGCATGCCTTTTGTGATAGATCTTGGCACCCTCTGGCCTTTACATGGATGACAGTTGCTCATAGACTATGCTGACTGGTCTTCAGCTCCCTCCCTGGTATCAGTGTTCCTGTGTTCTTCTTACTTCTGGATTTGACCCGGCTTGCTTCTAGACTTCTCCCTGCTTCTCTCCTGGCTCTGACCTTGGCTTGTTCAATGGACCTGTTATCGCATGTGTATGACCACGGCTTGCCTCCGACCACGCTCCTGTCTACTCTTCTGCTTGACCACTGTGTTTTGACCTTGGCTTCAATTCCTGACCACGTCTCCTGCCTCATACTGCTTGCTGTCAACTGCCTGCACTTCCCGGTGTGTCATTCTGGATCAGCTGCTTCCAGTACCCAGCTTCCACACTGCAGAACCATCTGACAATTGATCTGGCAACCCATGCTTCTTTGGGCTCAGCATCTCCTGTCACCATCTCCAGGGGTGTCGTGCACTCAGCCACAAGTGAAACCCTCTCATCACCTTGGCCTTAAGATGAAGTATGTGACAGGCTATCCTCCAGAAGCTGGCAGCATTTGTGCAAACAAGGAGATATCTGCCACGTTTGCGCTCCCTTCTGCCAGCTCTCAAATGCCTGGAAGAGACTTACGGTCCATCTGCACATGTGACTTTTCTTTTTAAATGGCAATGTGGAAGAGGGAAAGGGGAAGGTCATTTAGCAACAGTTGAGTTCCATTCTCAAGGATAGGTTCAACTTTTGTAACATATTACATGTTACACCTGTATAAAGGGTGTAACACGTAATATGTACTGTCCTCCTGACCCCACTCACTGCCCCCCAATCCCCCATTATGACAGTAGGTGGGGATCCTCTCCTGCACCTGCTGTCACAATTTAAAAACAGTGCTGCTGTGCAGGGCTCTGCCCACATAGTTGCGTCATTCATTCACAAAGTTCTGTGAATGAATGAACTACAAGATTGTAGTTCTTATTGAACTGCGAGGACGCTGATGAGCGCTCTTGTAGTTCATTAATTCTTCCTGTAATTCAGTAACTATCTGCCTGTACAGGAGGTACGGGAAGACAGCTATATTGAGTGTCTGCAGGAGCCTGGCATTACGCCCATGATCCACTGATTACGGTTGCAATGCTTTACATGCTGCAATGTAAAAACAATAATAAATGCACTTTTTTTTTTTACTTGCAAAATTATGGCCTTTTTTTTTTTTTTTTTTTTTTTTTTTACAAATAGTGAACTTATCCTTTAACTTTAGAGCTGAAATAAAAATACATACTTGATTATTCCTGATTTTAGCATTTCTGGGAACTCTAAAAGCAGTTGAATAATGTGTCACTGAAGCGAAAATACTAATATCATCTGAAGTAGTACAGCAGAGAAGTAATAGGAATTAGAGAAAAGAGAGTAAACCAATTTGAAGAAAAATACAGCAAAGTAGAAGAATGATGGGCTGAGTTGGGAGCCAAGTAAATAAATTAAAAAAAGTTTGTCAGTAACAATTACATTAAATTGGCACACAGAGACCCTATCTGACTAAATGATGGAAGGTTTTGTCATAGACGAGCTGTCATCTCCTCCATTATTATGACTGAGCGCATCTTATGCTCAAGCACAGCTCCAGCAGGTAAAGTAGCTAACATCCTGTTATGCCATATTAGACAGCAAAAATCTGTTATAATTAAACAAATGTTCATTGGGATTGTAGAGGTCAGATTTTTCAGAACTTGTATTTATAGTTCCAACATAGAGTAATGGTAACAGAAATATACATTTTTGACACATCTGACCTTTAAATTCAGACTTTGATATTTCTGGGCTAAATGTGTATCTATTACTTTACTTTATTTCCTTTCATGTTCATAGACAGGCAACACGTGAAAGCAATCAGTGAGTTGCCAATACTATACAAAAAAACACTGCAAAATAGAAAGGTTACTCAACTTACGTTACAAGTGTGCTGTAATGTACAGTGGTGGCACAGTGGTGTAGTGGTTAGCACTTTCACCTAACAGCAAGAGGGTCGCTGGTTCAAATCCCAACCACGACACTACCTGCCTGGAGTTTGCATGTTCTCCCTGTGCCTGCGTGGGTTTCCTCCGGGTACTCTGGTTTCCTCCCGCACTCCAAAGACATGCTGGTAGGTTAATTGGATCCTGTATAAAAAATTGGCCCTACTATGTATGAATGTGAGTTAGATTGTAAGCTCCTTGAGGGCAGGGACTGATGTGAATGTGCAATGTATATGTAAAGCGCTGCGTAAATTGACAGCGCTATATAAGAACCTGAAATAAATAATAAATAAAAATAATGTGTTGCAGCAAGAATCCAGAGAGCACTTGATATGAGGTTGCATGGGAATTGTAGGGGGTACTTGTGTTGTACAGCTTATTTTGTCTGCTTGGGGTATCATTAGTCACTTTCAAAACTTCAAGGCAGGGTTATATCTAATTGGTGACTTGACATACTGGGGTTTATTTACTAAATTAGTAACATGTCTGCATATAAACCAATCAGCTTCTAACCTCAGCTTGTTCAATTAAGCTTTGGCAATAAAACCTGGAAGCTGATTGGTTTCTATGCAGAATTGTGACAAATTTTTTACACTCTAGCTTTAGTAAATAAACCCCACTGTCTGTATGTGAAAGACAGAAAGAAGCTGGCAGTAGGTATATTTGGGAATAGCAAACCTACAACACAAGCTTGGATTCTCAGACTAGTGGCAAAATTAATTGGTGGATGAGTGCAATGCCTGGATGAAAAACTGAACTGAGCAGATAGGTTGTGTTCCCTGTATGGAGTGTATGCATTGTCCTTGATTTGGAACAAAGTTCTTCTGTCTTTCTTTCTTCCTCATTTGTCCCTCATTTTGGTTTGATCAATACATCTTGTTTATAAAATGCACTTTTTATCTCTCAAAAAGTGTTTACCATTTACCTTTCATCCAATTTCTAAATTGCTGCTGTAATTTCAGAAGCCAGTATAAAGGAATAGTAGTGGTAAACAAAGCACTTGTGGGTTTACCTAATCTTTTTTTGTATATTTCTCCTTTAAGGGGGTGTGGCAGGGGGTGAATCCTATGCCTACATAATTTTGCTTATAGATGTCCCTAGTTACCATCTCAAAAAATTGTGAGGTATGTATTTGGCATAGTTTTCAGTTTTGAGTGGATTGTGCCTTTAATTCCATTGACTTGGTTGTTACCAAAGCTATAGAGAAGTTGAAGAAGAGATATTCTTCTCTCCCTTGTCATTCACTACAGAATGAGACGCTACATTTACCAGTTCTTCCCATCCTGCTCACCAACTTTCCTATACTCTTAGCCATGCTCTCAAACACTATGGTATTTAAGCCTGCGTCTAATTTAGGCCTTTAAAATTCACTAATGAATAATCCATAAAGTAATTATCTTGTTAAGGAGCTATGGAACAGTTTGCCTTTAAATATTTTATGAAGGTCGCGAAAATATCATTCAATTTTTACTGTCAACTCAGGCTAAAGCAATCACTATATTACTCACAGTCTTCCTGTTGTCTTGCAGGAATGTGGCTACAAGATTTTAATTTTTGGACGATACGGAACTTCCGGAGCATGGAGACTCCATTAGTGTATTGGCCACGGATGATATTCTTAGGTTATTTTGAGCCCTTGGTTGGTTTCTATGATGAGAAAGCTATTACTGTTCCCTAGTTGTGAGTGCATTATTTAAGATATAACATAGTGGGCCCTGTCCTCTTATTGGCTTAGGTCATAATTGTGCATTAAAATCAAACTTCTCTTATTACCTTATTGGCTATATTCCCCCTATGATCTCTGAGCAGCGTCTTTTGTCAAATTCTGGTCATTTGCAAAGAGCTTCCTACCATTTCCCAAAGGATGTGGACTGAGGCATACAGTAGTCAGAAATGTCTGAAGTGGAGATTAACAGTCAACTATTTTAAAAATCAATATTTCACTTAGAATGGGATCCTATACTAAAGGCTGGGCAGTTAAATTGGCTGATCAGAAAAGAGTAAAAAGAAAAAGACATCTGATAAGCATAAATGTGTATTATGCCAAAACTTTTTCACATTTCGGATAGCATACGGAAGGGTAAAAATGGCTGTCAGGGTTTTGTTTTTTTACTATCTGTGTCTCATTGAGGAGGTGTCCTTTCACTTCCTGTCCTGTAGACTTCACCTGAAGCAAGAAGATATCTTTACAATGTGAGGGAATTTACATTGGAAAGATATACTCTTGTCAGGGTAACAAGGGGACCTTATTGAAGATTTCCCCTCAATCCCTGTTCTGGCGGCAACTTGGATTAGCCTTCACTTTCATGGTGCCGCATGCAGAACAATTTAAACATATTACTTTATAATTAAATAAAGACAAAAACGATGCTGGACTTGCAATGGTATGATGGGCCCTGGCCCTTTATTAACTATATTTAATAACTACATTACTTTAGTTCAGCCCCAAAGCTCGAACTAACCATACACATTAACGTAGCAATAACTGTGATCCAGTCAAAAAACTCAGACCACCCTTTGTATGACACCATACAAGAAAAACACACCCACAAGCCATGCTCAACTTACGAGCATGGCACCACCACAAGGCCCAAAGCCCTTTCAATACACGATCGCAAGTCCAGATTAAAAATGTCATTTGCAACTTCCGACAAATGAACCATATCCCATATATAAAAACCCCTTAAACCCCCTTCTAAATCCACATGTCTGAATGAAAAACCCCCCATAGAGGACATAAATTTAGAGATAGCCCTATTTACCTTTACACGTGTTTTCTCCAAAAAGAATTGCTCTTCCGAAAACCAACACAATCTGGGTATTATTTCGGAAAAAACAAAAATACAAGCAGAAAACACAGACTGCAAATGCATAAGATCAGATTTAATATGCAATAACAAATCTACGCTTTTTCGGGATCCTAAATCATTCCCCCCAAGATGAATAATAACCGTATCGGGGGAAGGCCAAATCAAACGCAGTTCATAAAAAACAGAACGGATGTCCTGCCAACGCATTCCACGCCTACCGTACCAGAATAGCGAAGCAGAGGATGATGAAAAACCCAAATTTGCAGTATAAACCCGAACTTCTGCCCTCTTGTGGGCCCAAAAAACGAACGAATGTCCGACGATCCAAATAATTTTGCGGGAACCTGCAATTAAATACAAGAATTAGGACGGACATACGACTTGAAGGCAGAAGAACGCCATCTACCAATATTTCTAATAGAATCGTCAGACATACCAAATTGAGCAGCAGTGGTAGCTGCGCCAATTCGGAAGGAATGAGCAGAAATCGGAAGATGGCCCAAATTCAAATGGACCAAACATTTTTTTAGAATAGAATTGAATTGAAAAACCGTCAGTGGGCTACCGTTTTGATGTATGAGAAATTGAAGAAATGGAAGAGGCCTGACTAACAAATAACTCTCAACCCGATGAACAGCGCAAATTTTAGAATTTTCGTATCGCCCCAGAGATATCCAATGCCCCTTACCAAATTGATCCGTTTTACTTCGCCTCAAAAAAACGCGAAGCACACCTCTGGTAACAGAAACATCAGAGAATCTTAAACCATCGATGGCAGATGATTTAGACGCCAGCAGCTCCGAAATGCGAAATGCACCGAAGAAGCACAAGCAAAAAGCGCATTGCAACAATACAGCTTCATAATGTGAAAAACAAACAGAATTGGAGGCCACACACAAATTTTCCAACAATGAAAGGGAAACAGCAAGCCTTCTATCAGGGGTAATATTAGACTTGCGATAACCCTTCAAAGCCAATTTCACTGAGAAAATTTCCATACATGAGCGGTGACCATGCAATTTCGTGAAAAACGAAATACCAGCTAAAGACTTGAGAATATGGGAATAAGAAAATTGTCTATTAAATAAATATTCCAAAAAGGACAAAACGTTTTTTTCAGAAAAAGAAAATTTACTAATATCCCTGCCAACAAAAAAGGAAGACCACATACGCCACGCGGCGTGGTATGAGCGCCTTGTAGAAGGAGCCAAGGAAGAGAAAATAGCAGAAGAAACCTTTGTCAGACCAGATTCCACAGGTGAGAAGGGCATGAAATGCCCAATAGATCCGCGCCGGGAGCTGCAATCCGAAAACGGTCCATCTGCTGACTAGACAAAGAATCAGCAATAATTTTGGAAAATCCGGGAATATATTTAGCTTTTAGCCATATATTGAGTTTTAAACATAACAAAACTAAATATCTAAGAAGTGAAATGACCGGAAGAGACCTGGAGGACAAGCAATTAATTGCAAATACTACTCCCTTATTGTCGGAATGTAACAATATACGCTTATTACTAAATTGCAGTCCCCAGATCTCCAATGCAACCAGAACTGGAAACAATTCCAATAAAACTATGCAACCAGTCAAACCTTTATCTATCCATGTGACAGGCCAAGTAGCAGCTGACCAATGGCCATTCCAGTAAACGCCATAACCGTGCGAGCCGGAGGCATCAGTGAACAAATCTAAAGCAGAAGATGAGCAAAAACAATCTTGCCAAACGGTGTAGCCATTGAAAGAATCCAAAAATCGCAACCAAATTAATAAATCATCTCTAATGTCTGCCGACACAGAAATGAAATAACTAGGGGAAGTGACTCCGGAAATAGCCCTATACAACCGTTTAGTAAAGGCTCTGCCCATTGGCATGACCCTTGATGCAAAGTTGAGTAAACCTAGAAGAGATTGAATAAATTTCAACCTGACCTTCTTCTTACCCACAACAAAAGTCAAAAGTAAACGAATTTTAGATATTTTTGAATCAGGTAGACGAAAAACCATGGCAGTCGTGTCGATTTGAATACCTAAAAATTCAAGGCAAGATGTAGGATATACTGATTTTTCGACTGCCAATGGAACACCAAATTCGCAGCAAATATTTTCAAAGTACCTAAAACAAGATATGCAATCGGAAGACCCTGCCTTTCCAATAAAGAGAAAGTCGTCTAAATAATGAAGTACACTATCTGGACCCGACTTGCTAACAATTACCCATTCCAAAAATGTGGAGAATAATTCAAAATAATAACAGGAGATGGAGCACCCCATCGGCAAGCATTTGTCAAAAAAGAACTCTCCATCGAAACAAAAACCCAAAGAATCAAAAGCATTGGGATGAATGGGCAACAGTCGAAAAGCGGATTTTATGTCAGCTTTAGCAAGTAAGGCCGAGCAACCTGCTTTTCTAATCTTGGACAGTGCATCGTCAAATGTAGCATAAGACACAGAACATAAATCAGTATCAATCTCGTCATTCAATGATTCTCCTGACGGGAAAGACAGGTGGTGTATCAAATGAAATTCACCATCCACCTTCTTGGCTATGACCCCTAGCGGGGAGACCCTAAAATTAGGAAAGGGGGGAGCAGAAAAAGGCCCTGCAACCCTACCGCTAGCAATCTCTTTAGCAATTTTGTGCCGGACGACGTCAGGATGCACAGCCACAGAAGGAAGATTGTCGTGAATTACACAACCTGTGCCTGAAAAGGAAGGTAAAGAAAAACCAAAACAAAAACCCTGAATCAAAATATCGGCGGACCTACGGTTTGGGTAAACCCGTAGCCAGGGGAGCATTTTTTCCAAGCTCACTGTAGTTTCCGCCTTTAAGAAAAATTTGCTTCTCATTCGATTGACTACCAAGCGAAGCCTGTTTTTTGTAGCATTTAGATACAGGATGAGCCCCAGCACAATGCGAGCACTCGTGCCTGAATTTACAAGCATGCGGCCATTTACACATGCCATCGTTGAATCCAAAACAAACACCTTTTCTATGAGTAACAGAATTAGGAGGTTTCGGCACAAAAGCAGGCTTCTGCGGCAACAACAAGTTGAGCCATAATCCTACGTCTTTAACACCCCATTGCAAAGATTTATGGATGGACAGCTTCTGTCTGAACGATTCGTCATAAGCCAGCCAACCTAAACCAGGGAAATTCTTGTATGCTTCCAGCACTATATCCAAGTGCTGGAAAAGCCCGCTACACAATTCTGGTCTCTTCTCACCCAGCACACTGGAATAAATACAGAAACCCTGTAACCAATTATGGAATGTCCTGGGAGCTACCCTGGATCTATCCTCGCCCGTCTTATCATTGTCAAACTTCGAAAGTTTGAGGCCAGGAAGCAATGACAGGATGTCAACATACTCCCCTCTAAAAATTTTCTCTTTAACCGTCTCCTTAAGATGAAATCCTAAAGGAGATACTGGACAGGGTAAAGCTTCCTTTAAAGCAATCTCAGGTACCTTTCCACAATTACCAGCAAAAGCCTCATGATGAGCTACTGGAACAGGATCTACAACGTATGCATCAGAAGGAGAAACATCCACCAGTGCAACATTACCCCAAACCTCCTGCAGAGAGGCAGGAACCTCAGACTCATTAACATTTAACTCATTAACATCCCCACATATGGCAGAATCGCTTGTTATGGCAGAATCGCTTGTTAGCATTGGATTAGAATTTTTTTTACAAAAAGTAGACATAACTTGCACAAATTCAGAGATTAACATAGCATTAGCAGGGTGCTCATCTGCAACGGCTGCGTCACCACTGACCGCAGCACCGCTATTTGAAGGCCGTTGGACCGGAGCCGGGAGAGAAACATTAGCAGAAGAGGAATCTGAGGCCACCGCTGCCGTTACCGAACCGGGTAGAACTGTACTAGTCGGCCGACCTACAACAGGAGAGACTGAAACCTGTAAAAAAGAAACACTATCCCCACCAGGGACCGAGGACAAACAGTCGCCAGAATTACCTGCAACGACCCTCTTCTTCTTAACTGCAGGGATCGGAGCCGATGAGACCACATCCGGACCAAATCTGCTAGGCTTCCTCTTGATCCGCTGTGATTTACCATCTCGGGACCCGGAGGAAGCCGTCGCCCGGAAATGACGACTGCCGCTAACCACATCCAGGCCACCGGGGGCGGACGATCCCATTCGCGAAGGCCGCCAATCGGAAGCCGCGTCATCGCCGGGGTCAACAGGAGCCGGAAACATGCAAGAAGCCTGGGACGAAGATGGCGGAGGACCAGCAGAGACGGAGGCATCCACCGGAATGGAGAGGCATTTCTTCACCCACTCCTCGCCATCCGCGCTGCGGGCTCTCTCCAGCAATTCTCGCAGAAGGGACTCCATGACCAGGTAACAGCTAGGCAACGAACTTCTTGGTCCTCTCCTGTCCACTGATTTTAAACCGTTAATTCACTCCCTTATATAGGGAATAACTGTCACTTCCAGGATTGAAATTCCTCCAATCAATACAGTAAATATATATATATATATTTTTTTTTTAAATACCAATAGCCTTTTAGCTTTAACTGACCAATCCTGTCATCTGTAATTTGACCAATAGCAATATTTATATTCTATACAGTACATTTTTTTACACACACATTTTTTTTTTTTGGTCTTGCCACGGCCCCATACATGCATGGCAGGTACTATGACCCGCCATGCATTTCATTCCTGGTGACATTGGGGATCTGGATAATTAGTAGATCTCCCAATCTGATACATGGACAGCAATAAAAACATGACAGTGGTTCTAACCTCTCACTCTATTCAAATGTAAAAACAAAAGGATATTTTGTCATTATACTTTAACTGCCTTACCTACAAAGAAGGTATTGTTTAGTTTCCATGTTATATAAACATATATTTGTCTAATATTATGCGCTGACTCCAGAGGTAACTTACCCAATCAGTTCACAAAAAGCAGATCGATTACCCTATGTCCTGGTATTTAATCATCAACTCGTCTCTATTCACTAAAGGGACAGGCAACTTCTTGTTCTTGGGCACACATCATTCATTATATGCCTCGCAATTGAATCCCGTATCTTCAATGTAGGAGTGCTAGCAGATCCCAACAATCAGTTTCTCCCTTATGCTGACTGCAGGAAAAGTATATACCATTGTAATGGATCAACCGGAACCCCGACCTGGTGCCTCCATTGACAGATGCTCCTAGTGCTTCCCGAGGTCTCCAAGCACTCCACCAGACACCATAACTACCTCAGACCCAATTAACTACCGCAGCTTGGTTGGGGTCTCATCGTCTATTACCCACCCTGGACCGAGAAAAGGCTCCAGGCTCCCGTGGGTGACCCTGTCTTTCCCCAGAGAGTAGAGTGGTGCTCTACATAAATATGGCCTAGGCTATAAGAAGATTGCCAAGACCCTAAAACTGAGCTGCAGCACGGTGGCCAAGACCATACAGTGGTTTAACAGGACAGTTTACACTCAGAACAGACCTCACCATGGTCGACCAAAGATATTTAGTGCACATGCTCAGCATCAAATCCAGAGGATGTCTTTGGGAAATAGACGTATGAGTGCTGCCAGCACACTGCCTTCAAATTGGTCTGCATGACTGTCGTCCCAGAAGGAAGCCTCTTCTAAAGATGATGCACAAGAAAGCCCGTGAAGACAAGGAGACTGGTGTCAAGCATGTGTAGCTGCAACCAGGTGAGGAGTACAAACACAAGTGTGTCTTGCCTACAGTCAAGCATGGTGGTGGGAGTGTCCACCATGCTTGACTGGAATCATGAATGCCAACATGTACTGTGACATACTGAAACAGAGCATGATCCCTTCCTTTCGGAGTCTGGGACGCAGGTCAGTATTCCAACATGATAATGACCCCAAAAACACCTCCAAGACGACCACTGCCTTGCTAAAGAAGCTAATAGTAAAGGTGATGGACTGGACAAGCATGTCTCCAGACCTAAACCCTATCAAGCATCTGTAGGACATTCTCAAATGGAAGGTGGAGGAACTCAAGGTCTCTAACATCCACCAGCTTCATGATGTCGTCATTGAGGAGTGGAAGAGGACTCCATTGTCAACCTTTGAAGCTCTGGTGAACTCCATGCCCAAGAAGGTTAAGGCAGTGCTGGAAAATAATGGTGGCCACACAAAATATTGACACTTTGGGCCCAATTTGGACATTTTCACTTAGGGGTATACTCACTTTTGTTGCCAGATGTTTAGACATTAATGGCTGTGTGTTGAGTTATTTTGAGGGGACAGCAAATGTACACTTATACAAGCTGTACACTCACTACTTTACATTGTAGCAAAGTGTCATTTCTTCAGTGTTGTCACATTAAAAGATATAATAAAATATTTACAAAAATGTGAGAGGTGTACTCACTTTTGCGAGATACTGTAACTTTTCCTCTAGCTTCCCTCAGTGCCTTGGTGTTCTTCCTTCGTTTTATGTATCAGGTTATTGATACTCTGCTCCTGACCTTGATCCCGAGTCCTAGTGTGAACCTACTCCTGTTCCAGTACCTGCATCCTGTACCTTGCTACCTCATATCTGCTCCCCTTGTTCCTGATCTCAATTCTGGCTCCCATCCTAATCACCCCCCCCCCCCCGGTCGTTCTTGCATCACCTGTCTTATCCTGTTGATCTGTGTTCTCCCCTTCTTGATATATATTGTATTATATTTAGGTTGCTTGTTATGTATTATCTAATTTTGCCTTGTATTCTGTTTGCTAGTGTTGGATGTTTTTTTTGTTTCATTATTAATAAATCTTACTTTAATAATACACAGTCTGGTACCAGTTTCCAAGAGTGCAGCTACATCTATCTGGTCATCACCCTTGCTGTTTCTGTATACCGGCACACCATATCCTAACACAGTGCTAGACTGAGAGACGCGGGGATTGTTGTGATATGTTGTTTTTCACAGGAAGTGTCAGTTCTATGCTGCCCATAGATGCTTTTTTTTTTCATTCAAACAGTGGTCTGGTTATGTTGCTGAAAGAAATACCTACATTCTTGTACATAAAAAACAAATGCATAAAAAGGGATATAAGCTTTTTTTGAATGCTGTTACATATAGCTAGAACATTAATTTAAACAGTTTTGGAAAGTAACTATCTGTAACACGAGTCTGCACTGACAAGCTGCTCTAGTTACCATCAATAATTTACATGCAATCCTATGTATGAGACATAATCTCACAATTCATCTCAAAACAGAATTAATTCATATACCCCTAGGAAACATGATTTAAAGAAATTCTGCCATGAGACCAACAGAGAGACTGTCAATGCTGACCTCTCCTAAAAAAGCTAGCTGCCCAGCTGTCATGCTATCCCATTTGCTTCAATATTTTGAGCCAGTATTGGAAATTAAGATAAGGACATCAGACTTTTCTCGGATTTTCTAATACTTGTTCTGGCTCAATTATTCACAAAAATTTTGTCAAAATTTCAGAATGCTAGTCAAGCTACCGATGTTTTAAGAATGGGTCAGAACAGTAAGCCCAGAATTTATTCAATTGGCAGGTTTGCCTCAAAAAATCTCATTGCAGAGGAGGTTCCATTCTAACCAAAGGCTCTATCTATCCTGATCACTTCTACCCCCTCCCCCATTCAGCGATACTTGAGGTTTGCATTGTCTGGATGTGCCTCTCCTCTGCAAAGACATGAACATGGATGTTTGGCCAACCTGAGTACTTAAGACCGTGAAATGACCAGCAAACAGCTGTACCAAATGTCAGTTAGACAATACCTCATCATCATCATCAATGACATGGAGTGTGCGAGCCTTACCTGCTAGTATTTACGGTTGCTGTGTATTCTCCAGCCGTCCAGATGATGTCACCCACTGCTATCCTGTGAGATGGAACTCACATTTCTTGTGTTATATGAGCTGTATTTGACTGTTTTATATGTAAGTAGCCAATTGTCCTTTTAATAAAGTTTGAATGGTGGAAACAGAGAGCACTTAGATCTTCTTGGATGTTCATGTACCTGTGGATTCCCTGGGAGATCAGTGTCTGCTGCACTGACCACTAGTTACCCCTAAGGGGACACGCTCTACTGACTCCTTGTTAGCTCAGGAGTCCAATAATTAAGGTGAGCGAGCAATTATCTCAGTGGTGGAGGGATTGTCACACATCCCGTGTGTCTGTGGATTTCTGTCTTCCCACATGATCTCTCTGACTGTGACCCAGGCTTTGTGGTTCACCTTAGCTTTATTTGTTGGACTTTATCTTCTTTGTGTTATGTGATTGGGTTTTTTCACGCTGCACTTTTGCACTTTATGTTTTTATTTCTTAGGCTTGTGATTACCTTTAAGTGTTTAGCTGGCATTCTATTGATTTATTCGCTTTATGTGTTTGCGCTGATTGCCTCTTTTTTGGCATTTTATTCATCATCCTCTGTAAATACCTTAGGGTGGTGAGAATTCAGAGATAATCTGGCCATTT
The DNA here is from genome assembly GCF_965119305.1 of Pelophylax lessonae. Taxonomy (NCBI): domain Eukaryota; kingdom Metazoa; phylum Chordata; class Amphibia; order Anura; family Ranidae; genus Pelophylax; species Pelophylax lessonae. Next base: position 100,679,056 of record NC_138774.1, on the reverse strand, counting down.
GTAGAGGTTTTTGGCTTAGGTTTGGCCACAAGCATTAATAGTTGGATTGCTTGTGCATTTGCGTTTCGACATATGCAGCTCACAATGCAGACAGTCCACGCACCCCCATACCCCTGGGGAAAAAACAGCAATTGGTTAATGATTTCTAACCTATCCAATTGCATTATTTTCTAAGATATGTGGGCTGGAATTGTTGAAGGCCTCTAATAGACCTGAAGATAAATAACAATCTAAAACCTGCCAGCCCCAAAGTCTTCAATTAAAGTTGGCTTCAAATACTTACCTGCCACTGACCTCAATAATTTAAGGTAACCAACAAATTTAATAATAGGGAAAAAAAATATTTCCAAATGTATTTACTTACTTTGATTTTTCCTTTTTAATAAATCAACCCCGTTGCCTGAATGTTTCATCATTCAGTTGTCTGTCCTTCATAATTAATTAAGAAAACCAGGGGAGGTATTACAAACCCTACACCTGGGGTTCACAAAATCAAAAGTTACCTCTGTGTTCGGCAGAGATGTATAGTAACTAAGTAGAACTACTTCACTACTGTACTTAAGTACCGAAAGGCGGTATCTGTACTTTCCTAGAGTATAATTTTTTTCTCCTACTTCCACTTTTACTTCACTACATTTTTTCAATGATTTCAATAATTCTATTACGATATTTTTTTTTTGTGCTGCATAGTTACCTGTTACAATTATAAAAATTACCACTGCTAGAACAGTAGATGGCAGGTTTCATGAAGCTCAAAACGTGTATTATCAGCGCATACGAAAATAAATGCTACTGTGTGTATAAATAAAAGCTGCATTTGAAATAATAAAAACCAAAATGATGTTCAAACTTTTGACTTCTTTCTTTAATAACTACATAACACAGTACTTGTACTTTTACTCTCAGTACTTGAGTAGCATTTTTTTTTCAAAACTACTGGTACTTTTACTTTCAGTACTTGAGTAGCAAAATTTAAAAAAAAAACTACTTGCAATACTTAGGTACAAAAAATGTTGAATACTTTAGTACTTCTACTCAAGTCACTTTTTGATCGAGCACTTCAACTTCTACTCAAGTCACTTTTTGATCGAGCACTTGTATTTTTACTCAAGTATGGGTTTCGAGTACTTTATACAACTCTGGTGTTCGGCAGGGAATACACAGGCTGGCTCATAATACCTCAGGGCATTAGGCCTTCCTTCACATGGCCACATGTCTGAATAACATCAGTACTAGCCTCACTACAACTTCATGAAGCCTCTCCAATGTATGAAAAAGAAACTTGGCCAAACTCATTCACACTTTATTCTGTTTGGGTCACTTTTGCCAATATATAGTCTTCTGGACCCTATTTATATTATTATAGTTTTAGGACCCCAAATTGTGTTTTTTCAGTAAACACAGTTGAATGAATATATCTTCTAACAATACTGAACTTAAAAATGTATTATGAGATGCCAGTTTATCTTCAGAACCACAGGCTGTACACTAAGGAATTTAAAATACAAGAATAAGCATTATGGGTGGGCATCAGCCTTCAGTTCTCCCTTAAAATTAATGATGTGCCCCCCACACATCCTGCACATATCTTTTTGGGTTTTTTTGCACATGGAAAGTTGCTTGTCAGCAGGGGAGGGAGTATAGATAACCCAGGCAATTGGAAGACCCCTTTTTTATGTATGTGCTGATACTGCCCAATTTCTGATCGGCTGAACAAGTTATGATACATGCTGAGCTCCCTCGGTGAATGCTGCAGAGGAAAATTACCAGGGAACTTCAGGTATATGGAAAAGCTCTGAATGGAACTGATGTACAAAAATTAAATATAAATCCTGAAAGGGCCTTGCATAGCGTATTGAATCTGGTGATAGCTAAGCAGGTTGCAGTTGAACTGGACTGTTCATTACCCACAAGTGCCGTCTACAAAGACACCATGAGCCTGTGAATTTCAAACAAGAATTGTCTGAAAGAATCTCTTGGCTGGAGTGTGAAAAACAGCCATTGAAACAGACTTAGCTTTGTATAAGGGAAAGGAAAGCAATATAAATTGGGAAATCAATGACAAGGAGCAATACAATTTCTGATCTTCAAGTGGCGGCTTTGCTGTAGCAAGCAAGTAGCGCAACTTGTGCAACTTGCAGAAGTCATTCTTATACTCAGGTGCTGGTAAGTCTGCTTTCAACAACACTGTCTAAACCAAAATAATAATTGGGTCTGTATTGTTGCAACATACTTTTAATGAAAAACAATTGTACAGTAAATACAGGAAGCACAGGACTGAAAACAGCCTGCTTAAAGAGTTACTACATCTGAAATTAATATAATTGTTTTTGGTAGATGGTGGAGAATGAATTCAACAGACAGTTTCTTATATGTCTCAGGAAGAGCTCTGTGCTTCAAATGAAACTTTAGTCAGAAAATGAAATCCTTCTAGATCACTTCATGCTGGCCCCTTTTGCAGTAATAGCTATGTAAAACATTAAAAATAAGTGCCTATTCTGTTTAAAATCCATTAACCACTTAAGCCCCGGAAGATTTTACCCCCTTCCTGACCAGGGGGTTTTTTGCGATTTTTTACTGCATGACTTTAACGGACAATTGCGCGGTCGTGCGATGCTGTACCTAAACGAATTTGACGTCCTTTTTTTCCCACAAACAGAGCTTTCTTTTGGTGGTATTTGATCACCTGTGCGATTTTTTGATCATGCGCTATAAACAAAAAAAGAGCGTAAATTTTGCAAAAATAACAATATTTTTCTCATTTTGTTATATGAAATTCACAATAAAAAATGTAAAAATCAAATTTTTTTAACATTTTCGGCCAATTTGTTTTATGCTACATATGTTTGGTAAAAAAAAATCGCAAAAAGCGTATTTTGATTCGTTTGCGCAAAAGTTATCGCGTTTACTAACAAAGGTTAAGATTTTTGTCATTTTTGGTGGTTTTTTTTTAACGAGTAATGCCGGCGATCTGCGATTTTTTTTTGCGGGACTGCGACATTGCGGTAGACTGATCGGACCCTTGACTGACATTTTTGACACTTTTGGGGTTACCAGTGACATTACTGCAGTAATCAGTGCTATACATATGCACTGTTATTGTAAAAATGACACTGGCAGGGAAGGGGTTAACTGTATTGGAGAGGGAGGGGTTAAGTGTGTCCTAGGGGCATGTTTCTAACTGTGATTGGACATGGCTACTAGTGTAAAAACAGAGATCAACGGTCCTACATAGTAGAACCGTCTGATCTCTATTTTTACACAGGGGAGAATGACAGGCGGCTTGTTTACATTAGCCGCTTGCCTTTCTCCCTTCCCGGCGAACGATTGCGAGTGACCGGCGGACATCGGGTCCGCCGGTCACACGCACTGACTTGTTAGGGAACGAGTCGGGGCGGGCGCGTGCCTCAGCGGGTGCGCGCTCGCCCGCTATTGGCTCACAAGCCAGTGACAGGCTAGTGACGTACCTGTACATCACTTTGCCTGGCCGGGGCTGACCGCCGCAGTATATGTACTTGCGGCGGTCGGCAAGTGGTTAATACACTGTCTAACCCTGCTCTGCATATTGCTCTCACTATGCCTAAAATCAGAGCCACTAGAGGCCGATCTGCGCAGGGGCTCTGGGCTTCAGTGCAATGGCGCAAAGCTGGAGGCAATTTTACAGCACACACTCATTTTGGTAGCATAGTTATTAATGTGGAATGTATGTTCCTTACTAAAGAACATTATTTTTTATCAATTTGTTATGGGTATGAGTTCTACTTTAGGTGGCTTCTCGAGGACAGCAAACAAGCCCACTGGCAGGATTTTTAACCCTTTCCTCCTCTATCCACAACTGACAAAAAAAAAACGATAAATATAGTATAAATATACTTTAAAATATAACTCCACTTTTGTTGAGAAAAAAGCCCTCCCCTCTGGGTGATCTATATACATTACAAGGATTTTAACAAACTTTGTTGCAAATTCCTACATTTTGTTATTCTGAAGAAATTCCTGTGTGTTTGTCCATGTGGTAAGTGAATCTAATGGGAGTGGTTTCATAATTATCAATCAGCTGCTGTATCTGCAGGGCTCTAATGAGGAAACTTGCAGGGTCTGCATCCCTTTAGATATGATTTCCTAGTGGGAGTATCTCACCAAAAAGGATCTTTTTGTTGCAGGGGATGCCTGATATTAAACTTATCTTAGTGTAGACTTTTGGGAAAATCAATGAGCCAATTACACAAGCAGGAAATGATGTTTCTGGGGTGTGGTCAGTACACATTCTGTGTATAGAACACCTCCAGGTAGCCATATTGCATTGCATTTTACAGAAAATTACAGTGCTGCAGATTGAAAAGGAAAGGTAATTTTTAACAACATTAAATTACAATATGAATTGTATATGCTAAATATTTTTTTTTATATTTTTTTTCCCAAGAAAGTGAAGTTACCCTTTATTAAAATTACAGGACACAGCTGTGATGTAGTTGCCAGCGATGAAATCAAACTGCACAGAGTGGGATACTGACACACCCAGAAATGAATCAGATGTTGAAAAATAAGCAAATAGAATTATTGCCTGCTAGACTTGTAAATACTATTAATTGTCTTTTGCAAGGTTGAGGTTTTACACCTACCTTGCCTCTCATTCTTTAAAAAAAAAAAAAATCTTTATTTAGATTTTGCAAAGCAAACATACAAAATATTTAGAGTTACAGATTCATCACTTGAACAGGAGAGTAAGAAATTATAAAATTGTGTACATGTCTCAGAAAAGAGAAAAAAAATAACCTAATGCTCAATAATTAGTGATCAAACAGAACATGATAAATAGAAGACAGTGGTGTAGTGTGGGCTGGGCCACAGGGGCAGGTGCTTTTTGCGCAAATTCTTAGAGGGGCAAAATTAGTAAGGATTCGGGGCGTGAGGTGACTGGAGGTTGGTGTGTGCATGCTCTTGTTCTGGTCCTGTCAGTTGCACACACCCTTCTCTTTCTCTCCCTCTTAGACTGTGTGGGTGGGTCTGAATAAGAGGTTCTAGATCGGAGTGGGCAGAGGTGAAGAGAAGGAGCTGTGCGCTCCCGCTAGGTGTGCAGCAGTGTGCTGCTCAGTGTAGCTGAGGATGGATTTGATCTCTGTTCTCCGAACTCTGTTCCCTCTTCCCCAGGACCACCACCAACTGGCGTGTCATGCACTGGAAACTTCAACTGATAGTGAGTCTGGGGGGGAGAGGATTATGTGGAGTTGGAGTGCACAATAAGGGGGTGGAAATACTTAGGGTGCACGATGGGGAGTATATGGAATTGGGGGGCACAGTGGGGAGATTAAATGATTGGGGGTGTTTCATGTATATGAAAAAAGGGACTGATAGTCCTCTCCAAGTTTATTAAAATTCAAGAAATAGGCTAAAAGCATTTACAAAACAGAAAGCACAAAATGTGCTTTATACAACATTTCACAATTACCAGTTGTAGTGTACTGTTCTCACCACTCAGCGATCCTAATATTGTCCTATATATGAAGTCATCACACGGTCATATTAGGTTTGCTGAGTGCTGCAACTACTACTGTGCATTGTGAAATGCTGTATTAAGTACATGTTGTGCTTTCTTTTTTTGTAAGTGTTTTTAGCCTATTTCTTGCATTTTAATAAATGAACACTATCAGTCCCCTTTTTTCTTTCATGTTTATAATGCATAATTGAGCTGCACATGAGACTGGAAGAAAAAAACTGATGGATTCCACATCCTTATATCAGCCCAAGGGGCAGGCGAGTTAAAGCGCTATTTGAGCTCACTCTATAATAAGAGGTTAAATGAGGTGAGCAGATTGTAATCTCACATGGTGAAGTGCACAAGTGTCACTGTGGATTACCTTTTTGCAGAAGAATAAAAAGAATTCACATTTTTCCCATTGGTGATGGGCCTCTATGGGAGCCAGGTTCTCTCGTTCCCTTGCCAATCTATACATGAGTTGGTGGGAGAGGTCCCGCATTTTTGGCATTGGCAATCCATATTGATCGTTTTGGGAAGGAATACTTTTGCTGCATAGACGATCTCCTGTTTATTTGTTCCTCAAAGAGTGGAAGTTGGGATGATTGGCTTGATCATCTGAACGATAATGAGTTAAATCTAAAATTCACAGGATACTCAGATTTTAGCTCAATTTCTTTCCTGGATGTGAATCTGTCCAGTGAAGGGAATCAGATTATATCTGGACTTCACAGAAAGCCAACAGCTGGCAATGCAGTGCATAGAGCTGATTCGATACACCCACTGCACACTATTTAAAGCATCCCTGCCAGACAATGTTTGAAGCCAAATTAATGTGGGATCGCTTTGTGTATTTAGGAGATATTTACTGTATATGCAGCCGATGATGTCATTGGCGCATGCGCTCTGAAGGAATGGCCACCCATGTCGTTTCTTCAGAGCCCAATGCTGTGACTGGCGGGAGTGACATCACGCGTGCGGAAATTACGTCACGTGGCTCCGGTCAGTCACACAGCCAGAGTCTGCGGACCTAGAAGGAGGACAAGTGAAGATCGATGCAGCCTCCAGTGGTGACAATGAGGGCTTAGTTTGCAGGTACGTTGCACATAATATGCTAGTATGCAAAGCATACTAGCACATTATGCCTTTACTTTTGCAGGTCAGAAAAAAATAAATAAGCAGAACTTTACTTCCTCTTTAAGCATTGCTAACAAAACATCTCGTGAAGAGATGGTGAAACATAATAAAAAGATTTATAGATCTAATAATATCCCTGTGTTCTCCACTCCTTACAGCGCAGAGTTCAATAAAATCAACAACATTGTTGAAAGGTATCTGCCTATTTTGTATAATGATCCATTTATACACAGGTGTTGTCTAAGGGCATTAAGATAGTCTCCCACAGGGCACCGACGTTTATTTCCCAGCAGGAAGGAAAATCCTTTACACTGGCTTCAGTTCAAGGGCACTTTTGCATGTGGCATTAGTGGTTGCCCCTGCTGTTCACACATTAGGAAGGAGAACTGTGCATTCTACTAGTAATAACAGAAATTATGGCATTACTTCCTTCATTAATTGTAACACTTGGTATTTGATATATGCAATTACATGCAACCTTTGCAAAATTCAGTATGTTGGCCGTACTATCCGCAGGTTAGGGATCGCCTGCATGACCATCTTTATGACATTACCAAGAAATATTCAACCAATGTAGCTAAGCTAACCACTTCAATAATTGTCAAGAAGGTGACCCTTCAGCTGTTTCTATATGGGATGTAGAAAAGATCATAGTCCCCAGGAGAGGTGATGAGAAACTCAGACTTCTGTGTAAAAAGGATGTTTTCTGGATCTTCCCTCTGGGTACATGGAAACCTGTAGGGCTCAACCATGAATGGGGTGTGTCACATTTTATGGAGGAATAAAGTGCATCCTAGGTTTTTGCTACTGGTGACCCAATAGATCTTTTTTCACATTTTTCAAATCTTTCCTAACTTTTCTACAAATGGGGTTCCATTTTTATTTTCTATTCAGTCTGTTCTTTATATGATTCGTATGATGTTGTATATCTGTTATATATGTTCATTTTTGCATTTGCATCCGTAAAAAGGGGATTATTATTGGCAGCCGCAAACCAATTGTTTCACACAGATTGTTCCAAACACAAGTTGTGGACATTTGTATGTAAGCTTTGACTAAGCGCTAAGGGAGTTTGAAACGCATTAGCTGATGATGCTGTTCCTCTCTATTTGTATTTTTGGACATGTTTTTATGGACTTGCTGAAATAAAGGTGATTTTACTAAATGTGCGCCCTTTGGAATCTGTGATCTGCACCTGGTCTGTGGTGCAGAGGTGTGTGTGGTGGTGGAGATGGGAGACTGACCTAGAGAGGTGTTCACACACATCTATGCATTGGAAATTGAACATTATCTTTTTGATTTGGAGATTTTATTTATTTATTATTGAGTTCATTTGTCTAATAATTTGAAGTTGTGCTACACTATATCTATATAATTAATGGTTTTATTTTAGGGTTGTGAAAATGACTCTAACAAATTTTAGCTGGAAACTTGTTGATATATTTTAAATTTTATAAATTGGAATATTGATAAAATATACGTAGGGCTGCGGAGATTGTGTTTCACTTTTTATTTTAACTAGAGAGCACTCCCAATGTTTATAGGGAAGGAAAAGAGGGACTGTCTCAGCAGGACTGAAAGAGAGACATCACAGCAACTTCTATCCCTGTCTGACTTGAACTTGACTTTTACTAAATCAGAGCATGAAGAATGTGCCTTGGGTCTGGTAAGAGAATAAAATCAAACAAGCTAATCTGTTGTCTACTGGGAACTGTTGTGCTTTCTTCAGGGGCCCAACTTTGCTAGCCAACAATTGTTGTTTGTTTGCTTGTTTTTCATCATTCTCTGGCCAGTAGGATTAAACGGGGACTGTTACAGCAAATTAGGACTGTCTTTATATACTGTTGCTAGGTATTCAGTTCTGTTAATTACTATTACTCAGAATACTGCAGGTGTTTAACCATATCTCTCAAAGTAACGTTGTGGTCTTATTGATTGTGTGTATAAGTACATTTGCTAATCATTTATCCTTTTAGGCTGAGCTTGGCCTAATAAATTCTTTGAAACAACTCAAAGTGTATCGGTAAGTGCTGGCCTGTGTTATCTTCAGGTGTGAAGAGACATCATAAAATAATTCAGTGGCTACTCTGGGGGTAGCGCTTCAGAGGCATGGCACGAGAAGTGGAAAATGTGATCCAGTTGCTTGGGAGAGAGGGAGGTGTCTGAATTTTTCTATTTCTGTAAGAAGGAGTCAGTGCTGATCCTCCTAAATCCAACCTCTTTAGCATTCTCTTATGGAGGTAAGTGAAGCTCTATTGTTTCAGGAGTGCCTGTTTTTCACAAACTTACCCGTGTTCCAAAAAAGTAAACTTTGAGTTGTATTCAAGGGTATAGAAAGAAGACAGCAGGGCAGCAGACGCATGATAGAAAATATTGTATTTACAAAGAAAAAAACATAAAACTTTGATACAACTATACATCCGTAAAATGAACCTATTTGGTCCTTAACATGTCTAACCTGACAATACTGATAAAATGCCCATAACTGTGATAATCTTTAAATTATTGACTGTGGATTCTAGACCTAGGATGTAAAATGGTCTCTGGCACTAGTCTCCCCACCTCCACCCCAAAACTAGGCATCACCCTGCCTTTCTACTATCAAACAAGAGACTGTTAAATAACAGGGTATGGGATGTGTAGGAGCTGAGATCAAGAATACTCCCTTGTCTTGGAATTCAGAGGTTCTGCAGGAACACAGGCATGGTGATGAAGTCCCGCCCAGTGGGACGTAACGCGTGCGAAGGGGGAAGGGCCGGTGACGTCACCCGCCATCCATTGCGGTCGAGACCGCTGAGTGTAATACGATCTGCTCATCACATGCACTTGTATAGTGCTTTACAAGGTAATTTTATGATTTTATGCTATGTTCAATTAAGTCATTTATTGCGGTACTGCACTAGGTCCGGACCTTTGTTTTCCTATAGACCGGTGACCCGCTTTATGGACCTGTGATCTGTTACCTGTGAGCCTTATTTTCTGATGAAGAGGAATACTGATCTGATCTATATTGGTGATATCCTTGGAGAAAGTTTATGTCTTACTAGCCCGTCTGGTGACACAGGGGCTAAGTCTGAGGTGAGAGGCTAATGAGACTGGGTGGAGGATTACCAGCACATTGAAGAGCACTGAATGTTTATATCTTGTGCATGCTTCACCATAATTTGCACCTGTGGACAGCTCTCCTTGATATCATCTTCATAATTCATATTTGATAGCGCTGCACTTTTTGTAATATATTTGTTATTGGGTCTTTTGGTTTATTGATCCTTTAGTGCATAGCAGCTTTCTATTATTATTTTATACAGCTGCGCTGAATTTTTTATTTATTATTATATGGATTTGTAGAATATCACACATAATTGCAGGCACCACAAGGTGTGTACACTTACATAGTTACATAGTTGGTGAGGTTGAAAAAAGACACAAGTCCATCCAGTTCAACCTATTGTAGCACCCTCCTAGGTAGGTGCTAGGAAAACCATAAGGGGGGCCCTGTCTGCTTATCAGGGGGGCCTGATTGTTCAGCTAGGCTGTCATGTGTTTCCAGGTGTGCCTGTTGAGCTTGGGGAGTCTCCCCACTATGTCCAATGAGGGCTCTTATTGGACAGTGGAGGAAAGCTGACCAATAGCACACCAGGGCTTATATCTATCCCAGAGGGCAGAATCTGCGGCAATGCATCCTGGGAGGGGGTATAAGTCTAAGGGGGACACATGACAGAGCGTCTTGGGCGGGAAGCAGAGTTCCAGGAGGAGGGTGATGGCTGTCTCTCCTCCTGTCAGCGTGTGGAAAGTGTCCTGGGCAGTCAGCCTGGAGGACGGAAGGTTGAGCTGAGCTGCAGAGAGGGATCCAGTGTGCAGAGGACCAAGTGGAGCTGCTGTGCAGAGGTTTCCAGGAAAGCAGTGTCGTGAGTACTGTAAGCTGCCCAGGGGTCTGCCTAAGATAGGGGACCACTCCAGAAGGTCAGAGGTATCCGGGAGGCAGCTAACCAGTACAGAAGGCTTAGAAAGGGGGTGCCAGAGTCTAAGCCCTGAAGATAAGTGTGTGAGAGAAGGTCCCGGTGCGAGCCCTGAAGTGTACAAGTGTTCAGCAGTGCAGCAGTGATAAAGTAGCTACCTCAGCAAGGAGTGCCAAAGGGAACTTCAAAAGGACTTTGAGTCACAAGGAGGTGATCAGAAGTCAGTTCAGCGTTAACAGGCAGAAGGCCAGTGTTAACCAGCGTTAGCCAGCGCTAATCGGCGTTAACCGGCATCAAGCCAGCTTCAAGTAAACGCCAACAGGCATTTTTCAGTTGTCCCCAGCAAATTGTGCATTGTTGAGCCAAAGGAGTATCCCACTCATCCCTTCTCCCATCCAATTTCTCAATAAATATAAAAAACCCAAAAATAGTTGGACTGGTCATTGTCTCAGTGCTCACAATTGGAGAACATGCTTAAATGTGCTGTTGTTGCTAGTGGTGGTAATCCAGGCGGACCCACATCCAGCACAATGGCTGGGAAATTCTTCTACACTATGATATGTGTGTGTGTGCGCGAGTATGCTTGTCAATAGTACACTGTACATCCCTGTAGGTTGTGCTTGTTAAGGTGCCCATCTAATAGTTGTTTTAAATTATTGATACTCCCTGCTGATACCACTGTTTGTGGAAGAGAATTTCAGATCCTTACTGCTCTGACAGTAAAGAACCCTCTACACAGTTTAAGGTTAAACCGTTTCTCTTCTAATTTAAGTGAATGGCCACCTGCCTTTTTAAATACGCTTTTACTGAAACGTTTTTTCCCTATGCTAGGGTCACCACTATAGTATTTATACATCAATATCATATCTTCTCTCAAGCGTCTTGTAGAGTGGGAGAATTATCATTTTATCTCTGGAGTGAATCCCACTTTTAATGCATGCCAAGTTTCAGTTGGCTTTGCTTGCAGCAGCCTGGCATTGCATGCCATTGCTGAGACTGTCATCTACTAGGACCCCCAGGTCCTTTTCCATCTTAGATTCCCCCAGAGGTTCTCTCCCTAGCGAGTAACTTGCATTCATATTTTTGCCACTCAAATGCAATACCTTACATTTTTCAACATTAAACCTCATTTGCCATGTAGATGCCCACCCCATTAATTTGTTTAGGTCTTTTTGCAAGGTGCATCCTGCGTAGAAGTTATTGCCCTGCTTAGCTTTGTATTGTCCGCAAATACTGAGATTGAGCTGTTTATCCCATCCTCTAGATCATTTTTGAATAAATTAAACAGGATTGGTCCCAGGACAGATTCTTTGGGGACCCCACTTTCCACACCAGACCATTCCGAGTACTCTCCATTTATCACCACCCTTTGGACTCGCCTCTATAGCCAGTTTTCAATCCAGGTACTTACCCTATGGTCCTTGCAGACAGACGTTAGTTTTTTTACAGCAAACATGTGTGGGGAACTGTATGGAATGCCTTTGCAAAATCCAGATACACCACATCTACGGGCCGCCCTTAAGCAGCTACAGGCTTTTCTTTTACCAGCTATAGAATGTCAGTTTTGGTAGTGTTTTAAGACCAGTTAGGCTCATTTTGGAAAACACTTATTTTGGGAGAGCGGTAGCTCAATCAATAATCAACTGTTTGGAATCAACATCAGAGAAACAGAAGAGGTCAAAAATGGTCATCATTATTTAGCTAAGATATAAAGTGATACTTCTAGTCCCTAGGAGCACACTGAAATCCCAGTTAGATTCTAAGTAGCCAGATAAGTGGGGATCCAGAGGCTACTGAACCCAAAAGCTACATTTTGGGTTCAGAATTTGTTGTATTCAGATATGTCGCTATGATGGAGAAGACTACTTTGGAAGAAGAACTAAACAGATAAAAGATAAAACTACCATAACTTAGCTAGCTGACTTGTCCAAGCAATCTAAAAAGAAAAAAAAATGGACCTTTACCCAATGTTAACAGTCTGAGAGGAATTTACTTTCAAATTGCTATGAAGCTTTAAAAGAATCTGAAGCTGCATCAAAGATCCAGGTCTTAAGCTGAAGTGACCCCGGATGAGATGACAAAGAACCACAAAAGCTGTTATCAGGGAATGATGAGCTGAAAAATAAAGTGGCTTTTCGATGGGTCGAACTTCGGCTTTAAAAGAAGTCTGGTTCAAAATACTTAATTCAGTGAGGAGATAACTGAAGCTCAAGAATCTCTTTCAGATGACAATGGACTTTTAAATGAAGTAAAATATTGCCATAGGCTACTGATATAACTATTTAATTGTTGGCAGATGCATGAGAAGTCCTTCTTGATAAGTTTAACCAGAGAGGTAGAATTTTACTATCACAATGTGGCTTGTTAAAAGAAAGAATACCAACAGAGATATAGTGTATGGCACACATGGGACTTTTAAGATACCATAAACATGATCACATATTTAAATATCATAGTCACACTTCATGCCTGGCCCGGGTCACTCGTCACACCTAAGAAAAGCCACTATGCAATAGAACTGTAGAAGCAGAAGTAAAAGGTAGAACCCCTTGTGTTTTCTATTCCATGTCCCTTTGTGACTCCTTTAATAGGTGAAGGGGAATAGAGGCTCTGAGCAGTGTCATCAGGGCTGCTGTTAGAAATCAGGGGGCCCCGTACAGCTTACCTGACAACCCCCCCAAAAAAAAATATCAAAACAATATTTTCACTAAAAATACATAAAGGGTTGGGCAGGAGGGCACAGCACAGCAATTGGGGGGGTAAAGTACAGGGGTAACAGAACAGAGGCAGGAGGGCACAGTACATGGGGTCAGGAAGGCAAAGTACAGTGGTTAGGAAGGTACAGTACAGGGGGCAGCAGCAGGGCACAATACAGAGGGGGGAAGAAAGGTATAGTATGGGGGGGAGCAGGAGTGCACAGTATGGGGGTGGGGGGACAGAAAAGGAACAGAAAGGGGGGAGGGGCTGTAAGATACAGTATGGGGGACAGGAGGGCACAGTACAGTGGTTAGGAGAGTACAGTACAGGGGGGGAGCAGGAGGGCACATCACAGGGTAAGGGTAAGCAGACACAGTATAGGGGGCAGGAGGGTACAGTATACGAGGCAGGGGGGTACAGTATAGGGGCAGGAGGGTACATTATAGGGGCAGTAATATATAATACAAAGGTCTTCTCAAGCAGAGCTGTGTAGGGAAGCTGCTGTCACAGATCCTAGCTCTTCTAGCAGGCTGTCACTGGGCTAAATCTACAACAAGTGTCTCTCTTCCAGCACTTAGCAGGGGTTTAGAAGGAACCCTGAGGTGGAGCATCCTATTACTGCTGCTGCTTGTGAGGGTGAGATGTGTACTGTGGCAATCACATTGGATGAATAGGAGAGGAGGGTCATCAGGGATTGGCGCAGTACACATCCCACCCACACAAACAGCAGCAGTAATGCTCCACCTCAGGGTTCTTCCTTAATCCTTGAAAAAAATGGGGAGGGGATGGGATAGGATGGGGTAGGGAACCATGGGGTTGGGGAGAACAAAGAGGGGGTAAAAAGGGGGAATGAGTAGGAGATGAGGGATGGGTAGAGAAGAACTGGAGTGAAACTGGGGGATCCTGGTCTGTATAGGGATACAAAAGTAGGAGGATTTGTGCTGGCATGAGGGAAGGAGGAGGAGAGGCAAACACATGGAGATCAAGGGGCTGTAGAGGGATGGACATGGGGAATAGTGTGGCTTCTGAGGAATAGTCACAGTATAATAAAAGCAAATGAGCTGGCAGGGAAAGGGAGAGGGAGTGATCTCCATTGACTAGTAAAAAATCAGTACTGGGGGTGTGCAGGGTGGAGGATTCTGGGCATTTGCAATGTTTGTGTATGGGAAACACACACATACACCTGCGTGAAGGTGAATTGCCTCCAGAGAAGAAGAGTGTGTGTGTGTGTGTATGTGTGTGTGTGGGGGGGGGGGGGGGGGACGGTAGTGAACTGGAGGGACTATTGTTGGGAAAGTGTCTGGAAGAGAATTCTAGCCAGCAGGGGAAGAAGTTGATCTGTTGTAAATTTGCAGGGCTGCTAGATGTTGGCAAACCATCTGGGAGATGGGAGCAGAGGGTTAAAACGGATCTGAGAGGGAAGCAATGTGATAGACAGAGATGGATGGATCTGTGTGAGGATGAAAGGGAGCAGGACAGGATAGTGGCTGAGGTGGGGAGGAAGATCCCAGAGTGGGAGAGAGCACTGAAGACTGCTGGAGGTGTGAGAAATAGATAACTAAACTGACCTGTAGGAAATGCAAAAGAGCCGAGCAAAGCGAGGGGAACTGTTGGCAGGACACTGCGGGGAGAAAACGTCAAGGCCCCCCATGCACCTAGGACCCCTGGGCAGTTCCTATAGGTGCCTGCGCATTATGACAGCCCTAAATCTCAGTCCAGACACATCCACCTGTTTTCCCACAGTGCCCGACAGGACAGGAAAGCACTGGGGTGCCCAGGCACACGCAGTGGGAGTCATATGTGTCCAGGACAGGGAGGTGGATCAGTGTGGTGTGGAAGTACAGGAACAATGCCCTGTGTTTCTCTCCCTCCAGCATTCAGCTGCTGGAGGGAGAGACACACAGGACATTGTTCCTGTACTTCCACAGTCCACACCACACCAATCAGCTTCCCTGTCTGGGCCCCCCTGTGTGCCCCGGCCCCCTACAGGAGGACAGGTGGTCCCTCCCTATCAGTGGCCCTGAGTGTCATCTGGCAACTCATCTGGTTAACGATCCCTCCTCATCTGTAGGTATTTGAAGGGCTGTACTGGCTATTTTCAGTACAGGACAGTAAAGAAAAGGGAGACACAGGTGTCACAAATCGTGGGTTTAGGTTCACTTTTAGGCACATTGAATAAGGAAAACTGTCAGGTGAGGCTGGTATACTTGCAATGTGCCATGTTCATTACACTGCAGTGTCTTGGGGTGGACACAATTTTTAATATAAAGTATATACACCCTAAAGCTATCTATACTTTGGGTATTATAAAAAACTTCATTAAGTCAAGTTAATATACCGTAAGTTATGTATTTGTTAAAAAGAACATTAGAGGGATTGTAAATGCTATTTTTTTAAATGAACAAACAGTTTTATACTTAATTGCTCTGTGCAAAGGAATTGCACAGAGTGGCCCTGATCCTTCTCTTCTCAGGTTCCCTGCTGGCATACCTGTCTCCTTTATCTTCTTGATTTGCCCCTATACCAAGCCACTTCCTATTGTGGCACACCTGTGGGTTCGTTCCTGAGCCCTGCTGCCTGCATCTCTAGACACAGACAACGTGGCTTGGCCCTGTACCCTGCTCCCCGTTACAGGTTTTGACTGACAGCAGCGGGAACCATTAGCTAGCCTGTGAGAGCAGGGAGAAGGGAAAGTACCGCTACAGAGAGGTCCAGCACTGGTTTGAGAGAGGGCTCAGGTAAGTATAGGGGGAGGGGGGTCATACTGATACCTAAACTTTTACCTTTTACCTTAAGGTGTTACTAAATCCAGGACCCTGAAATTGCTATACCTGGTCTCCCACAGTACACAGAACATAGAAATGCAATTGTTTTAGTAAATATTCTTCTTCATTACTGTTCCCCACTTGTGTCACCTTCTTCTTCTTCTTCTTCATTACTGTCCCCCACTTGTGTCACCTTCTTCTTCATTACTGTCCCCCACTTGTGTCACCTTCTTCTTCATTACTGTTCCCCACTTGTGTCACCTTCTTCTTCATTATTGTCCCCCACTTGTGTCACCTTCTTCTTCATTACTGTCCCTCACTTGTGTCACCTTCATCTTCATTACTGTCCCCTACTTGTGTCACCTTCTTCTTCTTTGTTACTGTCCCTCACTTGTGTCACCTTCTTCATCTTGATTACTGTCCCCCACTTGTGTCACCTTCTTTTTCTTCATTACTGTTCCCCACTTGTGTCACCTTCTTCTTCATTACTGTCCCCCACTTGTGTCACCTTCTTCCCTACTGTTCCCCACTTGTGTCTCCTTCTTCTTCTTCATTACTGCCCCCCACTTGTGTCACCTTATTCTTCATTACTGTCCCCCACTTGTGTCACCTTCATCTTCATTACTGTCCCACACTTGTGTCACCTTCGTCTTCTTCATTACTGTCCCCGGCTTGTGGCACCTTTTTCTTTATTACCAACCCCCACTTGTGTCAACCTATCCTTCATTACTGTCCTCCTCCCCCACTTGTGTCACCTTCTTCATCATTACTGTCCCCCTCCCCCACTTGTGTCACCTTCTTCTTCATTACTGTCCCCCCACTTGTGTCACCTTCTCCTTCCTTACTGTCCCCCTCCCCCACTTGTGTCACTCACCTTCTCCTTTATTACTGTATACAACTGTTCCATTCAATCCTCACTTTATTTCCTCTCTGGGGCTGGGCTCTGGTGAGTGGTCCACTCTGGTCCCTCAGACAGTCGCTCGGGCAGGCCGCAGGAGGAGAACTAGGGCAGCCGTGGATCTTAGCCAGCCCAGCCAGCACTTCAGCAGCAGCACACAGATACAACTCGGGCCGGTGCTGCAAGACACTTCCTCTGCAGTCGGCGGGCGGTGGTGGGCTGCGGGCGCCAGAAATTAAGCAGAGTGGTGGAGACACTGGCATGAAGATGATCACACACTGACAAGTCCCTCCCTATTGCCAAGTCACTCCCTCTCATGCTTCTGTGAACCAGAGAAGAAGGAGATGGGTGGATACAGCTGTGCAGTGAAGCACTAGACACAGGCCTCTCTCTGCTTGGCCTCACTCTGAGTGAGACTGCGACATCACTGGTTGCAAGACGCCAGGCGGGACGGCCCTAGCAACCAGTTCTGGCAATCGAAAGGTGGCTAATTGTCTCAGAGTTAGTATTATTTAAAATCATTTTATCGGGGGGGGGGGGGGACAATTGCTCCCCCCCTGGATCCGCCCCTGTTCCACAGTGAGTATAACAAGCATGCTTTACTGTATATACCTACTGTGGTGGCACTCACGGTCACTGGGAGTGAAAGACAGATACTTAAGGGACACTGAGAAAATGGTTTGGATAACTTCAAATGGGAGAGTAATATTTATCAACAATATCTCTCAAGAACTATGAAGATTTAATCCCACTTTACACTGAGACCTACAGCCTGTTGCCATGAAGTCTGTGGCACCTAAATAATCATAGCAATATGTAGATGTGTATTCCATGTACTTAAATGTATGAGATGGACAGACTGTC
Source organism: Pelophylax lessonae (assembly GCF_965119305.1). Taxonomy (NCBI): domain Eukaryota; kingdom Metazoa; phylum Chordata; class Amphibia; order Anura; family Ranidae; genus Pelophylax; species Pelophylax lessonae. The sequence continues at coordinate 100,661,260 of NC_138774.1, read as the reverse complement.
ATTGGCAGTCTTGTCCTATTATGAGATTGTACACAGCGTAAGAATAGGTGTGCTTAGAAAATGTGCAAATATACAAAGAATGTAGAAAAAATGCTAAGTGGTGTAATATTGGACCATCAACCTTAAATAAAAAAATAAATGAATGAACACATATAATTGGTCAAGCTAAAGTGCAAACTTTAAATATATTATAAATGAAACCAGTATTTACTAATTACCTGATTCTACACACTTAAAGGGGGGAGGAAGGACCAGTTCTTTGGGGCAGTCATCTACAGGTGCTGACAGAAGATTAAGATGCCCTTGCCAATGTGCTGCTGCTCCTTCATTGTTCAAACCTAGGTCGAAGGCAAGTAGGTGACAGGACAGTTTTGTTTAAACTGTGTAAAGAAAATTGAAGTTTTATAACCTGGCTGTGCTGTCTAGCAGGGCTATGTAGTTTCAATATTGCCTGAACACAAATTAAATCCTTTTGCAGACAAACTGCACTCACAAATGCAAGCATTCAGCTATTTATTTAGCTGTTTGCCTGGAGTTCAGCTTTAATTCAGATTTTGTTCACTTTTCAGAAGAGAAGCAAAGAAAATGATCTGGTTGGAAACAGCTGACCTGAGGTATCCTTGGAAACAGCAAACGTACAATACAACGCAACAAAGACACAATAAATGCATTAAAAAACCTTTTGAAAACACAAAAGAAATATATAGAAATTAAGTCTATAGGGACCTTGGAAAAACTAGGACCAAGATTATAGTGGCCTTCAAAGGAATTGGAAGTAACATACAAATGCCAGCATTTTACAATTCGCAGAACTTGATATGTCCATGGAACACAAAATGAGGCAGTTTTTGGGAACAAAATGACTATGGTCAGATGAACCAAATTTTAATCCTAATTTGCCAACATCTGCTAGTGACATAAAAACAACATCAACTAGATTTAATCAGTAATTGGTCTAGAGTAGATGTGAACAAATCGATATGTTCCAAGAGCCAAATCAGGTCAACATAATTTGTACTTGACAGATAGCAAGAAATATTTCTGATTTTGAAACTCAACTCTTAAATGTTTTTATTTTTTATACTTTTTAAAGTAGACCTTTCAGGAACTTTGCAAGTATGCATGTATTAATGCAGGACTAAGCCTATGATAAACTAACAATTTAACTTTTTTTAAAAATACACTCCAAAATCAAAAGTCCCAAATTTGAAGGGATATACGCAAGTTATTGGCCATAAAAATGGTATGGGGGGGGGGGGGGCATATGTCAATGCAAAAATTAAAAAGCAAAAACACTGTGATTTTTATAATGCTTAAAGTTTAACAATAAAAGTTAAAAATTCCTCTAAATATACTGCCTGGGGGTCCTCTTAGTACATATGTTTGTAAATTTATGTGTGTATATATGTGTGCTTGTCTGTACTCAGGGCCTACATTGTTGAGTAGATGATTGGCTCATTGTGCCCAATCCAGACATATGCATGTATATATTTATATACAGTATATCATTTTATTGTAGGTGAGTCGGGAGGTCATTAGGACTGAGGATTATAATCCAAATTGTGACTACAATGCTGAATCCATCCCTCTTATTAAATGCCATATTGGACTAGAGGACTGAGCACATTCAATGGCTTAAGACTTTTGTGATTCTTTGAGGACACAACCCATACATATGTGTGTGTGTGTGTGTGTATTTGTATGTTTTTCTGAATTTAGCGTCTTCACTGCAGATGATCTGCTCATTATGCCCAATGCAGAAATATGTAGTGTGTATAAACATATGTATATATATATATATATATATATATATATATATATATATATATATATATATATAAATCCTATTATAAGATGAGTCTGGAGGTCATGATTAGGGGTGATCGAACTTTTGAAAAGTTTGGTTCGACCAGAACACCCGAACCTCCCAAAAGTTTGGCCCGGATTTCAGAACCCCATTGAAATCAATGGGACCCGAACTTCGGTAATCAAAAAAGACCATTTTGAAGCCCTAAAACCCAATAGATGCCCCTAAAAAGTGCCTAGGGTTCTGGGTCATACCCCAGGGACTATTAATCACACAAAAAAAAGTTCTTAAAAATTTTCATTTTTGATAGAGAGCCAATTATTGAAAGAATTAAAAAAAAAAATTAAAAAAAAAAAAAAAATTCTTTGGATTTAGTATCTGGGGGGTCTAAAAAGTGTACCTGTGAAGTTTCAGCTCTGTAGCATGTCCAGAATCATAAAAAAAAGATTGTTTGTATTTTGTCACTTATAGAACAGGTTAGTGGCTTCTCTCTTTTCACACCTTGCCGGTTTAGTAGCAAGCGTTTTTTGGGCATTTTTTGGGGTCTTTTCAGGCAGGCGAAACATCTGTACTTGTGTATACGGGTATATATACACACATACTTATATGCATATATACACCTAGACATATATAGGTGTGATAGTAGCAGAAATATATGCTTGCGCTAATGAAATCATTTACACGAATATGGCTCCGCTCCTATAACACCTATATATGTCTAAGTGTAAAATACATATAAGTATATGTGTATATATACCACTATACACAAGTTCAGATGTTTTGCCTGCCTCCAAAGAACCCAAAAAAATGCCCAAAAAAATGCTAGCGCCAAAAAAAAATGCCCAGGTGTGTTGTTGCAGGCATTTTTTGGGGGTTTTTGGAGGCAGGCAAAACATCTGAACTTGTGTATAGTGGTATATATATACACACATACTTATATGTATTTTACACTTACACATATATAGATGTGATAGGAGCGTAACTATATTGGTGTTAATTATTTCATTAGCGCAAGCATATATTTCTGCTACTATCACACCTATATATGTCTAGGTGTATATATACATATAAGTATGTGTGTATATATACCCGTATACACAAGTTCAGATGTTTTGCCTGCCTCCAAAGAACCCAAAAAAATGCCCAAAAAAACGCTAGCGCCAAAAAAAAAAATGCCTAGGTGTGTTGTTGCAGGCATTTTTTGGGGGTTTTTGGAGGCAGGCAAAACATCTGAACTTGTGTATAGTGGTATATATACACACATACTTATATGTATTTTGCAACAACACACCTGGGCGTTTTTTTTTTTTGGCGCTAGCGTTTTTTTGGGCATTTTTTTGGGTTCTTTGGAGGCAGGCAAAACATCTGAATTTGTGTATACGGGTATATATACACACATACTTATATGTATATATACACCTAGACATATATAGGTGTGATAGTAGCAGAAATATATGCTTGCGCTAATGAAATAATTAACACCAATATAGTTACGCTCCTATCACACCTATATATGTCTAAGTGTAAAATACATATAAGTATATATACCACTATACACAAGTTCAGATGTTTTGCCTGCCTCCAAAAACCCCAAAAAAATGCCTGCAACAACACACCTGGGCGTTTTTTTTTTTTCCGGCGCTAGCGTTTTTTTGGGCATTTTTTTGGGTTCTTTGGAGGCAGGCAAAACATCTGAACTTGTGTATAGTGGTATATATACACACATACTTATATGTATTTTACACTTAGACATATATTTAGGTGTGATAGGAGCATAACTATATTGGTGTTAATTATTTCATTAGCGCAAGTAGTGTTTTCTGCTCCTTTCACACCTATATATGTGCTGGTGTATATATACATACATGGGTGTGTATATATACCCCCTATACACATGTTCAGATGTCATGCCTGACTCCAAACATGTGCTCAAAAAATCCCTATAGACGCCTGCAGCCAAAAAGCAAGCTGACAGGGGCCGAATTCTGAACTTTTTGGGCAAAAAGTTCTAAATTCGGCCGAACCTCGAACAGCCAATGTTCGGGTCGAACCGATGGCCGACCCGAACCGTTCGATCATCCCTAGTCATGATGACTATTCTCCAAATAGACTATGATTCCATCAGTCTTCTAAAATCTGATATTGGTCTCCAATTACTGATGTCTCCCAGTGTTAATTTTGGCATCGTATTTTGATTTAGTTTTAGTTATAGTCTTTTGAATAAAATACCATTTTAGTTTTAGTCCCATTTTATTCATCTGCAATTGTTTTAGTTTTAGTCTTTTGACTAAAATGTTATTTTAGTTTTAGTCCCATTTTAGTCATCTGCAACTGTTTTAGTCTTATTTAGTCTACTAAAATCTTCAGTACATTTTAGTTGACTAAAATCATTTTAGTCAACTAAAATCGAATGTGTTTAGTTAAATTATAATGCAATATTTAAGCATTTCTATAGAATTTCCAAACTCATTATATACTCCTGGAGTAAAAAAAATCTAATATCATGTTATTATTTATGGTATTAAAGGAGTTGTAAAGATAAAAAGCCTTCTGTGTGCAGCAGCCCACCTCAGCCCCCCTAACACTTACCTGAGGTCCCTCTCGGTTCAGCGATGTCCACTAGTGTCTCAGCCATCCTGAGATTCTCAGAGGTGGTGGTCTCAGGTCTGAGGGATGGCCTATAATGCACAGTGCTCTGGATGCCGGTGTTGCTCACTGGTCAGATGATGCCTGTAATGCTGCACAGCGCTGGATGGTGGTCTCGGGTCTAACTAGGATGGCCTGTAATGCACAGTGCTCTGGATAATGGTGGTCAGAGGAGGTCTTTAATGCTGCACAGTGCCGGATGGTGGTCTCAGGTCTGAGGGATGGACTGTAATGCACAGTGCCCTGGATGTCGGTGGTCAGAGGAGGCCTGTAATACCCACACACAGTGCTCTGGACGGAAGGTGGTCTGAGGGGATGCCTTGGGTCTGTAACTGTAATGTACACACTCACAGTGGGTGCTCTCTGCTCTGGATGGTCCTCATTGTGACTCGTGAGTCGGAGGCCTGCAATGCTGGCTGAAAAGTCGCTTGCTTGCTGGAAGCAGAATCAGGCAGAGCTCTGTTGAAACCGGAAGTTATTTCACAAGGGTAAACATCCCTACCTCACATTTTCAATTCATTTTTGTTCATTAACAAAAACTTAATTGATTTTCTTCATAGTTTTCGTCAGTGGACAAAAATGTGGTGTACTGATGAAAATTTTGACGAAAACGTTTTTGTTGACAAAATTAAAATTTTCTCCATACCCCCAAAGTACCTTAGTGATCTAAACTGTAGAAAGGTGCCGGTTACTTGCATCACACCCCTTTAGTAACTTCTGACCAGGAACAAGGGAACAAGGTTTGAAAAGCTTTACTTGGAAAAGTGCAACTTATTACAAAGTCCAAATGAAAGAACCGTATTTCTTCCTGCATCCCTAATTCTAACTTAAGCTATGTGCTTCCCCATCATATCTGCAAAGGTAAAGTCCATGTATAGTCAGGAGATCCATAAGTGGCTTTCCTAGTGCTGAAGTATTAGAGGACGAGCCCAAGATCTAAGTGATCCTTTACCTGATGGTAAAAGCCAGGGCCGCTGATAGGGGGGACCACCAGTCCTCATATAGGGGGTCAGGGCACACAGGGGAGCCCAACAGCATTGGGAATTGGTGCGGTTGGGCAGAGGGGCAATTACAGAAAGAAACCCTGTGTGGCTGTCTGCAGCAGCTGAAAGCCAGTTTGTCCCCCCTCCTGCCAGCTTTCAGCTCCTGCAGGGAGAGACACAAACGCAGGGCATCCTTCCTGTAATTGCCTCTCCGACACCGATCCCCTCCCTGCTCTGCCTGTAAAAAGGGAATAACTCTCTTTAAACTAAGGGTATTTTTGCCATCATCCCATATTTTGTAGGATTTTAAAGGCAACTATTATTTACAATAAAGGAATGTATATACTATAATTGTTTAAAAGACAATAGTTCTTTATATATGCATATAAAATGACCCCTCCGGGTGTGATTTCCAAAGATCCGACATGTCAATTTGTATAATAACTACAATAAGTGAACATTTTACAACAGTTGCACAATTTCAATAAGTAAAACTTGTATAAAACCCTGTTTCATTGTATGTAAGATGACTTTTCCCAGTGTGGTAATTCCAGTTATTGTGTTATATTGTGTATTCATCCATGTTGCATTAGGTACAGTGAATGTTACAGTGGTACTGGAATATTCAAATGTATTTCAACATTCAATCTATTGTCTTCTTCAGGGAATTTATTAAATACATGTCTGTTGTATATTCAATGATACACATTGATCACATACATATCAACTTACTTTAGATTAGAGCATTGTAACACTTTCCCAGGGATGTTTGGGCATGCTAGACCTATCCCCCCTTGTGCACACAGAGACCTTTTAGGCAGTGTTGTCCTCCAAATTATCCCTCTCAGCAATGATCATATGCTCGTCAATATAAAAGCACTGTGAATAGATAGATACCAAAAAATAGTGGCTGTATCCTTACACTCATCAGCTATACATATGTGGAAAATCCTCATTTCAATTTGTTGGATGATAATATATATATACTCACTTTAAATGTTTTGTTTGTGTGCATTCTTTCCTGGTGGTCCCAGTGGGAAGCTATTGCAAATCCCCGCTTGTAGGGGGGAAACAGAGGGACGCCAACCTTCTGGATTAGTTCCACTTCCTATTCTCCGCATGGAGCGGAGAGGAATGGCATCTCCGTTGGTCTCCAGGCGTTCTCTTGTAGCAATCGCGCATGCGCCAACCTTTGCTATGCGACCTCGTCACCGACGAGGCCCATCATGCAGGCGCTGATCATAACCACGATTGCGCATGCCCAAACCAGGGAGCCGTAACCCAGGGAATGGACTGTGACATAACATGAGCCACCGCCAACACAGAAAGATTTGAGGCCACTAGCCTGATACAGGATCGGGGATAGAAAGAAGGCACAGGTGTACTAGCTTTCCTTGAGGGCCTCTTATATGCCCCAGTGCTAAGTCTGGGGCCTTTCTGTGCTGGGTGTGCAACATATAGAGGGCCATGACAGCATACCTGATGGGGGGACCTGCCAGGCAGGTAGGCTGGTAATAGCAATAGGCAACATTCTTTCACTCTGCATGGGTGCAGTTTTCAGATTCTCTCCCCTTTGGGTTCGGGTTCAGACTTGGCTTTTTCTTAGCCTCCGGACCACTCTCTCTCTCTTATAGGGAATAATACCACTTTAAAACCTGCTAGATATGGAAAAAATTACTCAATCTGCACCCAAAGAGTCAAAAGGCCAAAACATTTCTGGTCCACACCAACACCATGCCCCACAGTTCCATTTCCCCACTCCTACTCCTAGCTCCAGGCTCCAACTACAATCTAAGACCCTTCCACCACCAGTCACCACACAGCCAGAATTTCTATGTATAGGAAAGCCATCCCAGGCCAGCTGATCAAATGGGCATGCAATAGCACTTGTCAAAACATGTCTTCCCCTAAACAGATTAGAGACAAATACATTGATTTTATTAAAGGGATTTTTTTACATTTGCCTACAAATTCACTTCAATAGTTACATTTTCTTAATATCCATATCCATTTTTTTACTTGGCAGTGACCCAGATTTACAGCAGATTTATTCATAATACTGGATACCCTGCTGTGACTGAGCACTGTGCTGTGGTTATTATGTCACAAGCATGAATAAAATAAAATTAAAGGGGAACACTAATGAAATGTGCTTTCCTTCTATTAAAACCTTGTTCCCTAATTAGCCTATCTTCAAAGTTAATTTAGTCAATTTTTCTGATGTAGGCTTACTATGAAAAGTTAACAGTACAAACCTACTTATTTGCTTTAGAAAGTTGGAAACCACCCCAATTTATAACTAGCTTTTGGGGTCTGGGGATGTTAAAACCATATTTTTACTGCCTATCAGGTACCTGGTGAAGACTGGAATGTTGTGGAGGCCTCTCTTGCTCCTCCTGCCTCACACTCCTGAAGGTGGGACCAGAGAGTGCAAAGGCAAGGAGTGGCATGAATGCCGTAGCAGCTAGCTGGTGATGTTCACTCTGTAGGTGGGTACAGCTGGTAGTCGCAGTCCTCGGAACTGGATGCAGTAGCAGCTTGGCACCAGATCGTGGGACGGGAGTAGAACCGGAAGACAAGCAGCAGTCAGCGGCAACCGGGCAGTGAGGTACCGAATCAACAAGCAAGCAAGTCCAGAAGATAGGCCAAGGTCGTTAACAGCCAGGCAGTGCTGTACAAGGTCAGCAGGCAGATCAGGTCTGTTAAACAAGCCAAGGTCAGAGTAGTAGGTAACAGAGCTGGAGCACGGGCAGAGGCAAAGTCCAGAGGCAAGCCGAGTCATACACGGGTAAGCAGGAACAACAGATCAGGTCTCAGGAACACAGGAACAAGCTGAAGACCATTCAGCAACTGCTCACAGTAATAGAGCAGTTTAAATAGGCCACTGGGCGCCAAGTGCTAATTGTTATGTGCACGTGTGCGCGCACACGTTCGCGATCGCACATGCACACAAATATGTGTGTGATGAACTTGTAATGCAGAAGTGACATTGGTCCTTCGCTTATAAATATTACCACGTGTGCAATGTGCACGAGCATGAGCATAAGTCTGCACTGGCCTTTTGGTGGTGGAAATCTGGTTTACCTTACTCTGCCCTTAACTGCTCTCCTTTTACCTGAAAATGCAGTGGCCGGGAGTGTTCACATGCCACAACCAAAGCATCATGGCCATGGCAGGAATTATACTCCCTGTCACATTCAGCGCTGCAACTGCTCTACAACCACATGCAATGCATGCAGTTATGGTATGGTGGTGCAGCATTTAAGGGTTAGGATAGGCAGTGAGGAGGCGACATATTACCTTTAAAACGCCTCTGAAAAGCAATCTGAGCATGGAGCAGCAGAGTAGTGACAGTCCTTGCCGCAAGTGTGAATAAGTCATTAACCACTTGCTGACTGCCTAAAAAAAGCAAAAGCCACATGTGTGCGTGCATTCACACCTCGATTGGACTGAGGGGGAGCCAATCAGTGGGTCCGGGGGACCTTATGCCCGCCGGCCACCCGCGATCGTTCCCGGGAGAGGCAGAAGGGTTGTCTGCCTATGTAAACAAGGCAGATCGCCATTCTGACAGGGGAGAAGATAGAGGTCTTGTGTTCCTGCAAAGCAGGAACAGGGATCTCTGTCCTCCCCCAGTCAAAGCAACCCCCACACAGTTAGCAAGCACCCCCTAGGGACACATGTAACCCTTTGATCGCCCCTGATGTTAACCCCTTCCCTACCAGTGTCATTAGCACAGTAACAGTGCATATTTTTTTGCACTGATCACTGTCATAATGTCACTGGTCCCCAAAAAAAGTATCAAAAGTGTCAGTTAGGTGTTCTGATTTGTCCACTGCAATATCGCAATCCCGCTAAAAATCGCTGATGCCGCCATTACTAGTAAAAAATAAATAAATTCATAAAAATACCATAAAACAATCCCATAGTTTGTAGACGCGATAACTTTTGCGCAAACCAATCAACATGCGCTTATTGGGATTTGTTTTTACCAAAAATATGTAGCAGAATACACATTGGCCTAAATTGATGAAGATATTTGATTTTTACATTTTTTTATTGGATGTGTTTTTTTAGCAGAAAGTAAAAAATGTAGTTTTTTTTTTTGGTTTATAGCGCAAAAATAAAAACTGCAGAGATGGTCAAATACCACCATAAGAAAGCTCTGTTTTTGGGAAAAACAGCACATACATTATATTTGGGTACTGTGTCGCGCGACCGAGCAATTGCCAGTTAAATTAATGCAGCGCAGCAAAAAATAACCTAGTCATTAAGGGGGTAAAACCTTCTGGGGCTGAGGTGGTTAAAGTAAAGTGCACATGGAAGAGCTTTGAACAGCACAACCAAAAAAAGGTTTGCCAGCACACTTTGGCCTCATGCACTCTGGACTGTTTTACACTTCCAGGTTGCCCTTTCACTATATGCCAATATGGAGGAAAGGAGGTTGAAAAATAATATACTTGCAGGATTACCAGGCAATAAAACTATGTTACAAGGATAGCTCGGAAAAAACAAAAATTGCTCTGCTAATGCTAGTGACACCCTGAATTATAAATATCATTTTTGATTTTGCCCTTAGTTACACTTTAAATAAATCCGGCCAGGGCTGGTTCTCTAAATGCTGATTACCTCTCATATACAGTAGATAAAAAACATCTGAAAAATGAGTTTTACTTTATTTAAGCCTACTTCTGTTGTTTTTACAGCTGGGTGAAAAATCCTTCTTGTCCCAATATAGTTGATTATACTCTATAGCTTTCTCTCTATGGTTTCACCTTCTCTTTTGCTCTCTTTCTAGATGCTGTCAGCACTGTCTCCTAGCTGTCTATGTGATGATATTTTAAATCTGCCCTATTATATATCACACAAGACACATTTTTCACTCTCCTTGCAGCACTTCCTTGAATCTGGCGGCTTCATAAAAAGACATCTTGGTTTGAGGATGAAAGTGGGCGCAGGGGGTTCAGCACCCACAGATCAGTACAGACAGGTGACATAGAATTGGCATTTAGCTCTTTCTATCTCCCGCTGTTAGAACAAACAGCGCCGTGTTCCAAAGCACCTTACGCTGTCTTCTATCAAAGACACTTTCCAGCGAAGAAATGGTTTGATCCCTTCCCAGGCTTTGATAGCTGCACTTTAGAGGATTTCACCTGTTACAGACCAAGTAGACCAGACATTTGGACTGAAATTAATTAAGTGGCTGTAATATTACAGCAGAAAATTACAGCTTAAACCTGAAAATGAGCTCCTGCCTCTTCACAGCTCTTTACATATGTTGATCAATGGCTTTCCCTGATGTTTAATATACTTAATGCTGCACAGGCTTGTCAGTGAACACATTGAATTAATAAACCTTTAACTAGTAATGCGTGTGACTGACTTTCAGATATAGACGGTTTACTGCATAAAACAGCATTTCAAATGTATATGTCAGAATATATAACACAGAGCAGGAGCTAAAGTGATAAAACTCTACATAAAAAAATTTAAAATGTATCTTTTGCAAAAACTTTTTTTTGTTGCAAAGGATATGATTAAAGGACTTTTCAGATGTTTTTTTCTGTCTGTTTTCCAGTGGAAAGATTTCCTATTGTTTCCTATTCTAGAGACTTCCAATAGGAAGTAAAATTAAATTTTTCCAAACTAAGGGGAAACTAAACACCAAAACAGATGCTGCTGTTAAAAGATATTCCCGGCTCACCTCCTGTTACGGTAACAAATGTAAAATTCTGGATTTCCCATTACTTTCTATCTTGGTGACAATAATCACCAGGACAAAAAGGGCAAATTTCAGCAGACAGCAGTAAAAAACTGTCTGGAAATGTAACTAATCCCTACTTTACACAAAAAATAGGTTCTGTCTAAGGGCCTATTTTCATGGGATGCAGACATGCTTCTCCCGTGCAAGGCTGTATTTTACCGTCACAGGGATGCGCAGGGGTAATTTGTATGCTTTCGCCAGTTAGGCCACCCTTGTGTGAAAGAAGAAAATGGTCGCACACCACGACTGCTACGTGCTTGTTCACTACCGGTAGTGAACAAGCACGTAGCAGTCGTGTGAAACGCGTCTACTGCCTACCCTGCTGTACCTTGTACCACTTATGTGAATAAAGAACTTTTCTTAATTGGATTCCGTGGTGGTGTGCGACCATTTTCTTCTTTCATGCTTCTCCAGGTGGCGAGCCGAGGTTCAGCACCCACCTTGAATCGTGGACTTTGACTAGCCTGAGTGGTGTTATCTCTCTTCATAGGCCACCCTTGTGTCCTTGGGATTTTTATTTAGTTCTGGCGGTTTTACAGACACAACTCTTTGAGCCTATTCAGCATGTTCCCCCGGTTCATCTGACGAGAAAGTTAGTCTTTCAGGTTGCAGTAACATCAGCTAGGAGGGTGTCAGAATTAAAGGCTCTTCCTTGTAAGGAACCATTTTTGATCTTACACTTCAAGATAGAGTGGTTTGCGTCTACATCCAGAGTTTTTGCCCAAGGTGGTGTCCAGTTTTCATTTGAATCAAGACATCACACTGCCAAAATTTCCAAATCCTCAAACAGCAGAGGAAAAACTGTTACATTCTCTCCATGTAGTATGAGCTTTCAGAGTCTATTTGAAAATTTTAGCTCAGATTCGGAAGACCGATTCTTTGTTTGTGCTGCCAGAAGGGCCCAGGCAACATCTAAGTCAACTATTTCCCAATGGATTTGCGAGGTCATTATCCAGGCTTATGGTTTAAAGGGGAAGGCCCCACCTTTTCGGGTAAAGGCACACTCTACCAGAAGAGTAGGTGCTTCATGGGCAGTTCGCCATCAAGCTTCTATGGCTCAGATTTACAGTGCGGCTACTTGGTCTTTAGTACATACATTCACTACATTTTATCAGGTGGATGTTAGGGCCCAAGAGGATTCTGCATTTGGCCGCAGTGTGCTGCAGGCAGCTATGTAGATCTTTTTCAATCTGATGGAAATTGTCATAATCAGAGTCCCCTCCCCTCAAGTGCATTGCTTTGGGATGTCCCAAATGGTAATTATTGTAGCTATCCCCATGCCAGTGTCCCATTTATTACTATTGGGACAAAGTGTCGGGACAAGGTATCCTAGATCCCAGTGTGAACATGCCAAATTGCGCACCCCCCAAGATGTATGAGCATGATGTGTCAGTAAACCCCCCCCCCCCCAAAACAATTAAGCACTAATCTGCTTGCTTTTTACCCTAAGCATCAATTCCCCCTCCTCCCAGTACAAATACACCCCCTACTGAAATCCCCCATCCCAGCACAAATCTTTGCCCCCTTATCCCCCCAGCTAAAATTCCAATCCCCCATCCTAGCACAATTCCCATTCCCCCTCTCCCAAATTTCCCCTCCTAGCACAAATACCCCTCAATCATCCATACTAGCACCCCCCCCCTCACACCACCATATCACCTTTTCTAGCACAACCTCCATAAATCCCCCCTCCTAGCACAAATCCTCCTCCCCCCTCACAGCGCAAATCCCACCAAATCACCACTCATAGCACGCCTCATCAAATTTCCTCTCCTTTGACAATTTTTATCCCCTGCACACCCAAAATCCCTCCTCCTAACTCAAATATCCTCCTTCCAATCACCATGTGGTGCCCCCCCCCCACCTCACATGATACCACTGTGCCTAGGGTAGCCACCCCTTCTGCCCACCCCTTGTCCTGGCCCTGACTGGGACAACTGGCTGAATGGGCACTGCTGCTGTGCCCTTATACTGTATAACATGTGGGAGTGTACGGGTTCACACACACTCACTAGCATGTTATATTAGGACACAGCAGTTGTGCCTGTGCAGACAGGAGTCTCAATAGAAGTGAAAGCGATGCCGACACAGGGGAAAAAAATGAATGTGCTGACTGCATAAAAAGTAATATTACTTTGGAACTGCTTGATAAACTAGAGATAAGTAGGTCACCATCAGGTAAATGGGAACATATGGTAATAGTACAATCAAAATCCAAATCAAAGTCAGATTAAAAGTCACTTAAAAAATGTCTGCTGCTCCTCTAAGACAGGTCATGGGTATACCTAATGCATACAAAAATATAAACAAGAGAGGGTGCCTCCATCTAAATTTTATTAAAGGGATGTACAAATAAAAATATACACTCACTGTTAGGGTGCCAGGAAATCAGACCACACGGGGATGCAGGTAAAATAAATCAGTTTATTGGAGCAAACAACAATAAATGCACAGCAAAATTGAGGAAGTGGAAGCAGGAACAAGCTGGTGTCAAACCCAGAAGTGGGTAGTCATGAAAGCTGGGGTTGAGTACAGAAGTGGGTAGTCTGCCGATGCCGGGTCAAGAGCCAGGAGAGTCGTCAGCCAAGCCAGGTCATACACGGAGGAACATAGAGAACATAAGACTGCTAGCAGAGATTCACCTTGGAGCACAAACACAACGGCAAGGACTGCAACCCATCAGGTGATAGATATAGTCAGGTGGGCAGCATTATCACTGTGCGACTTCCAGGCAGCAGGCAAGTGATGATGCAATCAGAGTCTATAAGAGGCAGCAGTCTGCACATGTCCAAGATGGCTGCCAACAGTAGGGCAAGGTAAGACTTTGACAGTACCCTGCCCTCAACGGCTCTCCTCTGTGGAGCAAAAAATGGTTTCTGAGGAAAGCGAGCATGGAAAGCGCGGAGAAGGGCGGGAGCATGAACATCAGCGAAGGGAACCCAGGAGTGCTCCTCAGGACCATAACCCTTCAACTGCACCAGATATTGAACTGGAGTCTACCAACGCCTGAGTAACCACCGGATACGCTGCCCAGGAGAGTACAACTGAATGGTGGTTCATCTTTACAGGAAACCAGGGGTGAGGAAATTCCACCTAAGATCTGCACCTTAGGATCAAGATCTGCACTGCATCAGGACCTTAGGTGCGAGCATTTCCCAGACGGATCGGACAAGATTTAAGGAAATGTCCACCAAGACTGCAATACAGGCACCTGCCCTCCTTCCTCCTAAATGCCCGCTCAGCTTCGGAAAGGCGAGTAAATCCCAGCTGCATTGGTTCACAGCCAGACGCACCACCCATAGGAGGCGTAGGAGGTGAGGGAGGAATGGATAAAAAAGAAAACTTAGGAGCCAATCTGGTAGGAGGTCTCCACAGGTGCTCCTTAAACAGTAGTCTCTCACTGAGCCTGGAATGAACCAAAATCAGGAATAAAATGAGAGCCTCAAGCTCGTCAGGGAGATCCTTAGCCATAATCTCATCCTTCAATGCATCAAAGAGACCATAAGAGCAGACAGCCACCAGGGCCTCATTATTCCAGCGCACCTCTACTGCCAGGGTACAAAATTCGATGGCATACTTGGCAACGGTTTGTTGTAACGCTCCTGCGTTTTTGTTATAGGCTGGATTTACAGCTGCAAAATCTCCACTCAGTAGTCATGTAGAGAATTGAATTGAGTTCGCAAAGATGTGTCATTCCACCCTGAATCAAGGGTCCATCTTTTGAACTCAGATACAAAGTCTTCTACAGGTCTCCTTCCTTGTTTCAAGGCCCTCAACTGCATATCAGCAGTACTCTGCCTATTGGGGTCATCGTAAAGGCTGGTGAGTTCCGCTAGGAATAAAGAATAGGTGTTGAGAATCTGATCATTATTCTCAAAGAGAGAGTCTGCCCAGGCCCGTGGATCACCCGTCAAGTATGAAATAACGGTACAGACTTTTATTTGATCAGTGGGGTATGTACGAGGCTTTAACAAAAAAAGCAATTGACATGCGTTTTTGAATTCCCGAAATTTTTTCCGGTCGCCTGTAAACACTAGAGGGGGGTTTATTTTAGGTTCAGGAGGCTGAACAGCAGTAAGCCGTGAGAGCTGGGTTACCTGCTGTGTTAAAGTCTGATTCTTTTCTTGTACGTCAGTCAGAGCAAGTATTAACGCTTTTACTTGTTGTGTTAATTGTGTCACTTGAGTGGGTAATTCTGCTGAATCCATTTTTAGGGTTCGTTCAATCTGTAACGCTCCTGCGTTTTTGTTATAGGCCACTTACAGCTGCAAAATCTCCACTCAGTAGTCATGTAGAGATGTGTTGAATACCAGATCCAACTCTCCAGGACTCATCACTGTGGGCCTGTCAGCTTCAACATACAGATATATACACACTCAATGAGATGTTCCTGGAGTGATAGGATGTATATGATAGTATGAAGGTGATGTGCTGAAGGGACAGGTGTGAACAGTGACAAGGATGGTAAGCACTTGATAGGTTTGTACAGGAGAGTTCAAGATGGTATTTAGGAATGCAGATAGGTTAGTATCGAGTATGCTAACAGGTGGTGAGGACAGCAGATGACAAATACAGGATAGACTAACCCAGTGCAAGGATAGATAGTAGTAGACAGGAGAGCTAGCAATCTATGCAGCAGTGCAGATGATAGATGGTAGTAGACAGGAGAGCTAGCAATCTATGCAGCAGTGCAGATGATAGATGGTAGTAGTCTCAAGAGCTAGCAATCTATGTAACAGTGCAGATGATAGGATAGTATGGATAGGTAGTAACAGTGCTTAATGCAATAGTAGTAGTGTAAGTTATGGAGGTTTCCCCTGCGGGGTACTTATCACTATAGTATAGTAGTAGAAGGGTCCGGTGATGAGGAAGTGATCCAGTAGCGAGATACAGGGATCAGTAGCGAGGTTCAGGTCTGAGGAAGTGATCCTGGTAGCGAGATACAGGGATCTGTAGCGAGGTTCCACAGCGAGACACGCTTGTAAGCATAGATGCAAGGCAGGTTGAACGAACATTGAGTGAGTGAGAACGCCGGCGGTTGAAATAGCCGCTCTGCGGCGCTCAGTGATGACAGCATCGGTCTTAAAGGTGTATGCGCACCTACCAGAAGAGATTGGTGGAACGCATACACGGAATGGAAAGTGGAATAAGGGTACCAGAGGTACCAGAACATTACATTTGTATACCCGGCTGCATGGACAGGAGCAGCTTAGAAGAAGAGGCAGAGCGAGCAGGCACATCGAATACCCTATGAAAGGAGGCAACATAAGGGACTCACCCAGACCAAGGCCTTGTCCGAGAGCAATGAGATTGGGAAGCCCACCTTGGACCTGTCAGAAGGAAATGCCTGAGGAACCATCTCATAATAAATTCCCACTTGGTTTAGGAAGCCACGACACTGACTCAGTTTACACCCATAGCACTGCGGGAAGGGGGCTGAACCAGTCATTCCTCTGGTGAAGGAGACTCCAGCTGCAACTGCAGGAGCGGCAACAGGAGCAGCAGCAGGTGCAACAACAGGAGCAACCACCGGCCTAGCAACACCAGGAGCGAGGTGCGCTGTGCGTGAAAGTAACGTCTGCAACGCATGAGCGAACTGACCCGAAAGGTGATCTTGTTGTTCGACCCTGGTAACCAGCATGGGGAGCGTAGGAGCACCTGCATCGTCAGGATTCATGGCCCTTGTGTACTGTCGGAGTTCCAGAAAACAAGACCACATGAGGATGCAGATACAATAAAGCAGTGTATTGGAGCAAACAACAATAAACACACCGCAAGATTGAGGAAGTGGGAGCAGGTACAAGCTGGGGTCAAGTCCAGAAGCGGGTAGTAATCCAAGCCGGGGTCAAGTCTAGAAGCGGGTCATCTGCCAATGCCGGGTAATCTGTTGATGCCGGGTCGAGAGCCAGGAGAGTCTTCAGCCAAACCAGGTCATACATGGAGGAAAACAGAGAACAGAAGACTGCTAGCAGTGATGCACCTTGGAGCACAAACACAAGGGCAAGGACTGCAACCCATCAGGTGATAGATATAGTCAGGTGTGCAACATCATCACTGTGCGATGCCCAGGCACCAGGCAAGTGATGATGCAGTCTGCACATGTCCAAGGTGGCTGCCAACAGGAGGGCAAGGTAAGACCTTGAAATTTAAGGTCAGCATTTCTGTATGGTGAAGAATGAAGTCATCTGTGGAGCGGCTCTGAACTGCAGAGGTCATCAGGCAAGCAACTGTTCCAAAATGCAGAGAATGGAAAACAAGCGGCTGGTGTTATGCAGAGTTTGGCTGGGATGCTGCTGGTGGAGGGAGAGTATGCGCTGTCACTTGGTAGCGGCTTCTGCATACCCACCACCTTGGCTAGAATCAGCTCAGCTTTGATTTCTGATGATGACATCAATACGCCAGGGGTGTGTGGCTATGCATTTCGATGTAATAAGACCGATTTTGTTCCTTTGGTTTGTCAAACAAAGAAATGCCGGCATGGGATGTACCCAACAGTCTGCACCCCGTGTGAACAGGCACCTTAGAATATGAATTGAAGTATATTTAAAGCTCAAACCTTTTTTTGGATAGAGTAGGGACCGTTTAAATCCCCTTTCAGGTTTTTCTGTCCTGTTGGAGAGATTTCCCTTTACTTTTTGTCCTGTAGACACAAGGAGACAAGGGGAAGAAAGAAAAATCTCTCTGAAGTAATATAAATCTACTCCTAGACAGCTATCACTAAATAAAGTGCTCCAATTGAAAGACTTCCCTCTATTACTGTTTGAGTGACAATTTAAAATGGTTGATTCTCCTTTACTTTCAGTCCCGGTGACAATGGTGACCAAGACAAATTAAGTGGGTTAATGTCTCCCATGAAGACACAAAATACAATAAATTCTTTTAACACTTCCTACCTGAGAAAGGATAGGACAGGTCCCCCTTCTCCATTCATAGATTTGTTTTCATTCATAGAAACTATAGTACAGATTTTATCAATGCAGGAGCAGAAAGGGAGAGCATAGTCTCTTGATGAGTGCATATAACAGGTCCCTTGACTCTCTTAACCCCCATTGCACCGATACACTACACCGATTTGTGTATGGGGAGGGATCACAGGAGGAAGCCAGCAGCACAAGGGATACATCACATTGATAGTAAGTAATGTCCCTATTGCTAATTTTTTTAAATTGCCAAACTTAGTCTATAGATACATCTTCAAGTGCCTGTTCATGTGCTCCTCCAACTCATACTATCTATCATTTCAGCAGCATGTGAGTCAGTCTACACTAATATTAAATAAAATTGCCTGCATTTGATGTCTTAAACTATTGCAACAAGTCTTGCAATCGATTTGTGTCTCAAAGCAATTGTGATGAACAAAAAATATTCATAAACACAAATGTAGTCAACTAAATAAACAACATCAAATGGCTGTACCTGAATAAATTAAAGTGAATGCAATCCTCGGGCCAATATACACAAGAAATAAAATCATGAAAGCAGTGCAAACAAAGTAGCAGAGGTAACTAAAGAAAATCCCAGTGGTGGCAGTAACTAAACACATGTCAGACCCTGGAAGAGTAAAGACATTCTGAAAGATGCAAAGAAAAAGAGACGTTTTTTGACCTTGTATAGCACTGGGAATATTTATTGTAAAAGTTAAAAACAGGGATGACACTCACAAAGGGGGTACTTCGCAAAAAAGGCATATCATTAGCCAGAATGGAGGCGTCTGCAGAATGTCATCTCTTAGGACAAAACCCAAATAGTCAGAAACAGTTGGCCTAGGAGGAGCTGGACTATGCCTGCACAGCCTATTTATCTATAAAGCTGAACTCCAGGCGGATAAAAAAAAAAAAAAAATAAAAAAAAAAAAAACATTAAATAATGATTGGGGATTGCTTTCCATAAACTAGGTCAGGTGTTATTACACTAAGCAATCAAAGCAATTCTCACAAACCAGGCCCTCCTGGGGTGCCTGTAGGGTGGAGGGATAGAAGTAAGCCTGTGAGGCTCCCCAGCGGTTGTTCTGCTGCTAGCCAATGAGCATAGGAAGGGTGCTGATATGGACAAAAGTACATGAGGAAGGCAGCGCATGAACCACACTGGGATGCAATGGATAAAGGAGTCAGGTGAACATCCAGTAAAGAAAGAATTAACAGTTTATTGGTATTGATAACAGGAAAACAAAGTGCATAAAATGCTTACATCCCCTTGGGCTGGAGTGGACAAGGGCACCTGGCAGCAAGCAACATGAGTGCGATGAGGTCAGTCTCCCAGGACTGCTGAGCAGTGTGTGCACAAAGCCAGGAACCAGCCGGCGCAAGGATGAAAGGACTCCGCTGTAGTTCCGGAGCGGTGACATCAGCCGGACAGGCGCCACTTGTGGGAAAACACCAGGACCCAGGGTGGGACACAAGCTATATTGTTGCCATGACTACATGTTTTGCGCCATGATAAAGCGGATGGGGGGGGGGGGGTAGTCCATCCTCAATCTCCTGAAATCTATCTGCAGTCTCTGGTTATCTCCTGTAATCTGTCCGCAGTCTCTGGTTATCTCCTGTAATCCGTCCGCAGTCTCTGGTTATCTCCTGTAATCTGCCCGCAGCCTCTGGTTATCTCCTGTAATCCAACCACAGTCTCTGGCTATCTCCTGTAATCTATCCGCAGTCTCTGGTTATCTCCTGTAATCTATCCGCAGTCTCTGGTTATGGCCTGTAATTCGTCTGCAGTCTCTGGTATCTCCTGTAATACATCCGCAGTCTCTGGTTATCTCCTGTAATCCGTCCGCAGTCTCTGGTTATCTTCTGTAATCTGTCCGCAATCTCTGGTTATCTCCTGTTATCCATCCACAGTCTCTGATCTCCTGTAATCTATCTGCAGTCTCTGGTTATCTCCTGTAATCCATCCACAGTCTCTGATTATCTCCTGTAATCCGTCCGTAGTCTCTGGTTATCTCCTGTTATCCATCCGCAGTCTCTGGTTATCTCCTGTAATCTATCCGCAGTCTCTGGTTATCTCCTGTAATCTATCCGCAATCTCTGGTTATCTTCTGTAATCCATCTGCAGTCTCTCCCCCACGGCCCTTAAGCCCCTCCCACTATCATGTTTGGCCGCGGCAGGTCATTGTCTCCCTGGCATACCCCTCAGTCTCAAGTTTAAAAGTTCAGAGGTATGTTCTGTATGTATGGACTCTGCACAGTATCACTGTGGCACATGGAAGGCAGAAAGAAAGGAACACTATGGTACATGGAAGAAAGAAGGGGCCACTATAGTACATGGAAGAAATGAAGGAAGGAAGGATCAGTATGGTACATGGAAGATAGGAAGGATCACTTTAGTACATGGAAGGCAGGAAGGATCACTAAGAAAGGAAGGGTCATTATGGTACATGCAAAAAAGGAAGGAGGGATCACTATGGCACATAGAAGGGAGAAAGGTTTACTATGGTATATGGAAGGGAGGAAGGATCACTATGGTACATGAAAGAAAGGAAGAAGGAATCACTATGGCACATGGAAGGCAGGAAGGATCACTATGGCACATGGAAGTCAGGAAGGAGGGATCACTATGGCACATGGAAGGCAGAAAGGAAGGATCAATCTGGTAAATGGAAGGTAGGAAGGATCACTATAGTACATGGAAGGCAGGATCACTATGGTACATGGAAGACAGGAAGGATCACTATGGCACATGGAAGGATAGCTATGACACATGGAGGGCAGGAAGGATCACTAAGAAAAGAAGGGTCATTATGGTACATACAAGAAAGGAAGGAGGGGTCACTATGGCACATAGAAGGGAGAAAGGATTACTATGGTATATGGAAGGGATGAAGGATCACTTTGATACATGGAAGGCAGGAAGGATCACTAAGGAAGGAGGGATAACTATGGTACATGGAAGAAAGGAAGGAGGGATCACTATGGCACATGGAAGGCAGGAAGGATTACTATGGTACATGAAAGGCAGGGAGGATCACTATGGCACAAGGAAGTCAGGGATGAAGGATCACAATGGCAGATGGAAAGCAGGAAGGAAGGATCAATCTGGTACATAGAAGGCAGGAAGAATCACTATATTATGTGGAAGAAAGGATTAGATAAAAGGAAGAGAGAGAGAGGGTTCAGTTCGAGTTAGAGTTCAGTCACAGACTGTGAGGCTAGCTGG
Source organism: Pelophylax lessonae (assembly GCF_965119305.1). Taxonomy (NCBI): domain Eukaryota; kingdom Metazoa; phylum Chordata; class Amphibia; order Anura; family Ranidae; genus Pelophylax; species Pelophylax lessonae. The sequence goes on along the minus strand of NC_138774.1, from coordinate 100,639,914 downwards.
TCTCCAGAGGCTTAGACAGTGACATCATGTGCACTGCTTCAAAATTCCCGCCCACACAACCCCTTAACAGGCACAGCATTGGCTGCACACCGGGGGGTTGTGAGTGGACACAGGAGGACATGAGGAGGAGGTGGAGCAGACTTAGTCTCCCTCCTCTTTCATTCATTAGGGATGTAGAGCGAGTGAGCGGGGAGGGGAGTGGGGAAACTGTGCTGGCTGGGCACAGAGCATGTCAGTCTCAGCTTTGCCAGCTGCAGTACAACGTGCACCTAGCATTTGGATTAGTAGAGTCAAGTGCCAGAACTTGTTCTGGCACTTGGCTCTGCTGCGGGATTCAGCCCAGATTCGTGGGACACTGGGATTTAATTGAAATTTTAGGATGATCCCAGCAAATCCAGGACAGTTGGCAGGTATGCTGGTTACAGTGAGCCCAGCTAAATTTGCCTAACACGGTAATTACAGCCACATTGGATACAGTTGGGCAAGCTAAATGCATCTAAGAAAAACACACCTAGCTCCATTGACCACAGTGAGCCAGCACTAAATCTAATCCTAGCACCTATCTAGGAGGGTGTTACAAATTTGTGAGATGAGCCTGTACAGTTGTGCTAGGTTGAAGGTAAGGCCAGAGTTCAGCTTCACAATGAGTAGTGCTGAGCAATACTTATGTTTCAGATGGTTACATAACATATATCAATCATACTGTATACTGTAAATTTAACTACACAATGTTTCTGGTTCAGCAGCAGGGGTATCACATTTGCATATAGGGATTCTTTGGTGCAGAAGGTAAAACTTTTCTCTCACACATATCAATCATAATTTTAGAAAAAAAAAATCTCTTTCTTGTGTCTCTAACTGCCAGGAAAAAGGTGTTACAGTCAAGCAGTTGTGAACCAAGAAAAAAGTTCCGTTCTCATTGTAGCTTGCAGACTTTTCGTCTATGCCATGCATAGGGTAGAATGCTGCAAATTAGAAAACCCCCTATTGTTTGAAAAGTAAAGTGTTAATTGTTAACATCTGTCTTTTTAAAAGTATACTCTGCTTTTTGGTTAGGCCAAATTGCCTCTTAACAAAGAAATCTGCTAAACTCTATTTGCATCTAAATTGGTAACATAAAACTGCATAATCTTCTGTGGAAAATACTACTGTTTATGAAGTCCCTATAACTCCTAGCAGCCAAACACGTGTGGAAGAATTTTTAAACGTATGTTCTAGATCTGACATCTAGCCCTTGGTACGTAAAAGCTGGAAAATAAATGGGTTGTCATAGATGGGTAGATTACTGAGAATAGGTAGTAAGAGCTCTGACTGGCGTCACTGGAGTTGGCATGCAAGTGGGACTCACCATGGAAAAGAAAGTGACTGGCTTGTGGATTTGTCTATATTTTCCCATATTCTAACATGTGTTCAGCTTTAGGTTATCACCAAAATGTAGACTACTATATACCAGGGCCGCAGCATAATGAGTGCTAGCAGGTTGGGCACCAGGGCTTTATGGTGGCTGCAGCTTTTAACCACTCACTAGAGCTCTACTGCGGCAAAGTGGCTGTTGTAGGTCTGACGACGTAGACCTACGTCGGCAGACACTCCCCCTCCTCGTCGGCGCGCACGCGCCGCTGGAGGCTCGCCCCCACTGTATTCAGTCACAGCGGGAGTCGGGCCAGGGGAGGAGCAGCGGCGATCGCCGCTGCTCTTCCCGATCGTCGGGGAATCGAGTCTGGCGATCCGCCCGCTTGTGTAAACAAAACGGGCGGATCTCCTAAGTGACAGGCAGTGTCAGATTGCAGGGTTCAGCATAGCTGAACCTGTTATCTGTCCCTGTGTCACTCAGTCACCTCCCCCCACACATGTCAGTAAGCACCAGGCATACATTAACCCCTCCCTCTCCAATAAAATTAACCCCTTCCCTGCCAGTGTCATTTTTACAGTAACAGTGCATATTTATAGCACTGATTACTGTAGTAATGTCACTGGTACCCCCAAAAGTGTCATAAATGTCAGTCAAGCATCCGATCTGTCTGCCGCAATATCGCAGTCCCGCAAAAAAAATCGCAGATCGCCGCCATTATTTGTTAAAAAAAAAACACCAAAAATGACAGAAATCTTTCCCTTAGTTAATAAATGCAATAACTTTTGCGAAAACCAATCAAAATACGCTTATTGCGATTTTTTTTTTACCAAAAATATGTAGCAGAAAACAAATTGGCCTAAAATGATAAAACATTTTGATTTTTACATTTTTTTGGGGGGAAATTTCATATAAAAAAATTTGAAAAATATTGTTATTTTTTCAAAATTGTCGCTCTTTTTTTGTTTATAGCGCAAAAAGTAAAAATTGCACAGGTGATCAAATACCACCAAAAGAAAGCTCTATTTGTGGGGAAAAAAAGGACGTAAATTTTGTTTGGGTACAGTGTTGCATGACCGCGCAATTAAAGTTAAAGTCGCACAGTGCCGAATCGCAAAAAGTGGCCCAGACGTAAGACAGCAAAATCCTCCGGTGGTAAAGTGGTTAAGGGAACCACCTAGACATTAAATCAGTAGATTAACATTCCTTAGCATGGTTCCCTGTGCCAAAAGAATATTAAAGTAGATGTAAACTCTAATGGGATGGAATTTAGTTTGCTAGCGCACTGTTATCATGATAAATACTTGTTTTCACCCTTTTTTTTGTCCTCTGTTGTATCTCAATGCTGCTGATGTCCTGCAGTCACTTCCTGTCTACATTACAGTATAATGTAAAGTTATAATGTGATCACCATGACAGACAGTCATGATGAGTCCAAACCCAAGTTTGGCTGAATCTGGAAATTAGCTGTGATAACTGGCCAAAGAGCAACAGGAGGGAGATTTCCTACTCTGCAGCTGATGCGCACAATGGAGCGGAGATGATTGTGACATCACTGACCCAACATGTGTCAATGCTATTGACCCAGTATAGCCATTTGGCCCTATTAAGTCAACAATGACATAAGCATCCCTGGCCCTTTGCATGTGTACAGATGCAGGAAAGGGAATCTATGACAGCTAACTTCTGGGTCTGGAGCAAACCTGTGCACATTACATGCAATGTCTGTGCATTGTGATTTGAGCCATACATTTTGTATGGCTCAAATTGCATCACATCCTCACCAAAATGGTGTAGGACCCTCTTCTTTTTCTGGAGAGGATTCGCATTGCATGGGTGTTCACAGTAGTAAGATCATTTTGATGCAAAGAAGACATGATATTTTTACATACCTCTAAGTAACCAATTTTTGGCATTTCTTTGGAGAAAATTCAACCATTCATTGCACAAGGGCACACAGCCGTGAACTTGTTGTCACATTTCTAGTGGATCCACTGCCCTGCCCCTGAGCCCTACTGAGAAATGAGAATAAAATTAGCGAATCAGCAGAGATTAAAGTGACACGTCTTGCTGATATATGATCCCTTTTACCAAGGATGTAATCTACAGTAAATCAGCACAGTAGGTAATTCAAACCTCCAGGAACCTTTAATTAACCAGCAGATAGGGCTGACTGAGATGTATCCGAAGGATTTTCCCACGTACCTTTAAGGAGCATTTATAAGCACATAGGGAAGAAAATCCATTTAAATGCCACCTTTGTGTGTCATTGTCATACATTGAGCTTCTTCTGTCATTGTAAAAATCCTTTTAATCCAGAAATCTCTATGTGGACGGACTAATGCATGCTATTCCTGAAATATATTTGCATAGGAGTGTGTAGGCAGTTCATCTTTCTTCTTACACAGTGCCATGGAAAGTTGCTGATGATCCTTTATACTAAACCTGTCACAGAAATGAACCTAATATTTTCTCAAACCGTGAATTTATGGGTGCTTACACATGCTATACCTTCATTTTCCCATAAATCTTCTGAACTTGACTGCATGTTGCATACAGATTACTCCACTGAAATATTGGGTGGTCAAGCCTGGAAGGCATTGAAACAATGAAGGAAAGCCGCTCAGGTGTATGTTCCAAACCCGGTGCAGGTCAGATCCGTCATCCAAGAGTAGAAAAATCCAAGTTTGAGACCGCACTCAAGGTGTTATGATGAAATCAAAAGGTTTCTTTATTCCTCATAAATAAAGTAGACAGACAGTGTACAAACAGACGTGTCGGGTTGACGCGTTTCACGACAGTGTAGGTCGCTTACTCATAACCACACAGTGCGGTCTCAAACTTGGATTTTCAAGCCTGGAAGGCCCCATTCTTGGAGAATGGTAGACATTCACATCAAGCTTGGAGGGCCGTACATGAAGTGAAGGGGGAAATCATTATACATTCACTTACATACAGTTACATAATTTGAGACAACAATTTGTCAATGGCTCTGTGCTGAATACTGAAGTACCCTGTGAGCTGTCCCCCTCTGAAGACATGAGAGCTGGCCCTATCCTCTAAAGACAAGAACCTACTTTCACCCATTAACCCCCATTGCTCACCCCACATGGCCTAGTACATGATCCTTTAAGGGTCTACTCCATTCTGACTCCTAACATGTCACCAGCCCTGAAAAACATACTACCTGTTCTCTGAGTGACCACTATTGTATGGCTGCTACACACCTTGCTCCTGGTCCAACTTTAGGGATGAGCCAAACTGCCCTGAGTTCCATTTGAGCAAGGTTTTGATTCTAAACCTGAACTCCACTGTAATCAATGAGCAAAATCTGTCATATTACATATGTTAATTTTGCCCCAAGGGGGTGTCAAGAAAATAGCACTGTGGGGATGTGGGACCTTACTGCCCTGGGGAAAATAGTACTAATGCAAAAATAAAAAAATGCCCAAAAAATTCCATTCAGACAGGAACAGTGTTTTTTTTATTTTTAAAGTGAAACATTGAAAAGTGTTCAAAGTCTTTAACCACTTGCCTACTGGACACTTTTACCCCCTTCCTGCCCAGGCAAATTTTCAGCTTTCATCATTGTCATACTTTGAATGACAATTGCATGGTCATGCAACACTGTACCCATATGAAATTGTTATCAGTTTTTTTTCACACAAGTAGAGCTTTGTTTTGGTGGTATTTGATCACCACTGAGTTTTGTTTTTTTTTTTTTGCTAAACAAAAAGATCGAATTAAAAAAAAATATATATTTTTCATAGTTTGTTATAACATTTTGAAAGCAGGTAATTTTTCTCCTTCACTGATTTGTGCTGATGAGGCTGCACTGATGGGCACTGATGAGGCAGCTCTGATAGGTGGCACTAATGGGCATTGGGCACAGATGAGACGGCACCAGTGGGCAATGATGAGGCTGCACCGATGGGCAATGATAGGTGGCACTGATGGACTCTGATATGCAGCACTGAGGGGCACTGAGAGGTGGGACTGATACGCAGCACTAATGGGCACTGAAAGGTGGCACTGATGGGCACTGATATGCGCCACTAATGTGCACTGATAGGCACTGGTAAGTGGCACTGATTAGCACTGATAGGCAGCACTGATAGGTGACACTGATGAGGAGGCACTGATGGGCACTGATTGGCAGCATTGATGGGCACTGATAGGTGGCACTGGTGGGCACTGATTGGCAGGACTGGTGAGCACTGATTGACAGCACTGGTGGGCACTGTTGGGACTGCACTGATAATCAGGACACTGATAATCAGTTACCTGATTATCAGTGCTGATGTCCCTAACGCAAGCCAGTTATCGTCTCTCTTCTTCTCTCCTCACGCTGTCAGAGTGAGGAAAGAAAAACTGATAACTGGCTTGTGTTTACATCCTGTTATCAGCTGTCACTAGCTGACAGTTGATCATGTGGTAAAGGGAGGCTGTGATTGGCCCTTTACCCTGATCTGTGGTCAGTCTAAAGGACTCGGCGAACACAGAGGGCACACGGGCAGTGTGATCACGGCAGCACGTCCGTGTTTGCCCTCCTGGCAAAGGAAGCCTGCGCTATAACCATCAGTCAGCTACAGCAGGGCGGAAGCTGGTTAAATAACATGCCTCAGGGGTGCCCTAATCCTGTCTGTGAAGGGAGCATATTTCTGATGTACAGAAAGTGCCACTGAAGCACTAAAATTTACAGAAAAAAGTGTTTGCCAGCAAATTACAAGCCATTGACAACTTCTTAAAAAAAAAAGACCACTCCAAGGGTCTGGTATGTATATTGGGGGACGTTTGGAGGGGTCTGTGTACCATTTTTTAAAGACGCTAATACCCCAACTCATTAAAAAAAAAACAAAAATAATTGTAACCTAGAAAAAAGAGAGAAAAAAAAATATCCTAAAAATATGTCCCTGGTAAATCCATCATTATTCATGATGACTGGAGCCCCGTCAACTCACCGAAAGAAAAAAAACAATGACTCCAACCCAATGGTACTCATAGCCAATTGACAGATCCCCAAGCTGTCATCAGCTATATAAGGGAAGGGGCAGAGATAACGGTAACATCATTGACCAGATATGGCCATGGCTATATTTGGTCAACGTCATTGTTCAAAAAAATGGCCAGTCGCCATATTTGGGCAGTGATTTCGCTGCTATCCCCGCCCCTTTCTTTAAGTGGTAGGCATTTTCATTGATGTTAGTAGTTCCTTGGGACACAGTGAGTGCTAGCTTCTGCAGCTTGCCTAAGAACCAGTGACAGTGTGAAGCTGTCAAAAATAGAAATGATAGCTGTATTGCTTCTTTCTGTGATTTTAGGCTCCCGACAAACAGGGTGCCAAAAGAACAAATATTCATATGTTCATCCAAATGTTCAGTCAGCCAAAGTGTCCACATCTAGTGTCCACATCTAATGGAGCAGTGCGCAAAAGCAGGAAAAGTGAGTATAAGTAGTTTGAGGTGGTCTAGCAAGTAATTTTCACTTTGTATTGTATAAGCCAAGTGACAGATTCTCTTTTACTTCTTTCCCTGCACTTAATCCAATCTTTTTTTTCCAGTAATCCCATCATTTTAAATCTTTAGATTATGGTATGTGAATATTGGAGAAACATGGACTTTTTAAGGCACGCATATATAGAAAAAAAAAGTTTCTTCAAAACAAGACAAAATTTACATTATATAATAAAACCATATGAAATCAGACCGGTTTATTTGAATATCTGACCAAACCAAATGCTAACATTGAACTGTGGTCAGCTGGTATCCCAGGGCCCTGTGGTGATAGGCTAGCCAACACAGTTGGAATTGGTCAGCATCAATGGTAAAAGTTCAACATGTTTTGTGATATGTCACTTCTTTAGGAGCTCATTTGAGTATTCTAGATGGGTTTAGAGTTATGCCCCTTACACACGTGCAGATTATCTGAAGACTTTTGTCTGCAGATTTACCTTTTCTATGTAGTGCAAGGGCCTGCCGGATTGCATACAAATTGAAAGTGTTTAGGTTTGACCTCATATTATATGATTTTGGTAAGTCTGCAGACAAAAGTCTTCAGATAATCTGCACGTGTGTACGGGGCATTAGACGATGGTGTCAGCTAACACAGAGCAATTTGCTGCAGAGTGAAATTACATAGATGCCATGATTTTATTTTCTTAATAAGTATTAGGTATTTAGTTTTAAGGAGGGCAGGCTCAACTGGTATTGGCAGTAGTAAACTATGCATGAGACAGGCACGCCCAGGAACAGACCAAGTAGGTTTGTCCTGCGCTTTTATTTAGCTGGACAAAAAAAAAAAAGGGTTTCAATGCAGGAGGTAACATAAAGCAAACAAAATATAGGATTGCCTGAACCCTTAAAGGAGTTGTAAAGGCAGGAAGGTTTTTTTTATCCTAATGCATTCTATGCATTAAGATAAAAAGCCTTCTGTGCCTTCTGTGTGTAGCAGCCCCCCCTAATACTTACCTGTGCCCCCTCTCTGTCCAGCGATGTCCACGAGTCCCTCAGTCGTTTGGTCTCCCTTCTGATTGACTGAGACACAGCTGTGGCGCCATTGGCTCCCGCGGCTGTCAATCAAAGTCAGTCAGTCAATCAGGAGAGAGAGGGGGCAGGGCCGGATGGCAGCTCCATGTCTGAATGGATACTCAGAGCTGCAGCTTGGCTCGGGTGCCCCCATAGCAAGCTGCTTGCTTTGGGAGCAGTCAATAGGAGGGAGGGGCCAGGAGCAGCAACATAGGACCTAAGAATGGGAGGATCCAGGCTTCTCTGTGAAAAAGCAACTGCACAGAGGAAGTAAGTATAACATGTTTGCTATTTTAAGAGAAAAAAAAACCCAAAACTTTACAATCACTTTAACTATACTCATGTCAGTTTCTGACTAACAGAGTACTCCTACCAACTGTCCCCGATTTCAAAGGAATGTCCCTGATTTCGAGGGACTGTCCCTGATTTGAAACAAAGTCCCTCTGTTCCTCTTTCCTTCGTCCTTTGTCCCTCATTTTGGTCTAATCTATATAGTTGTATATAAATATATATATAATGCACTTTTTTATCTTTCAAGTGTTTCCCAGTGCTAAACCTTTCATCCAATTTCTAAATTGCTGCAGTGCTGAGGTTTTTGGTGGGCCTTTTTTATGGAAATAAAATAAAAGGAAACGCAAATATTTTTTTTTTAAACAAATTGAATATATAAACAAATTAAATTATAGAGAGGGAGGTGATAGAGGGGGATGGGGAGGGTGAGAGAGAGGGGGTGAGGGGGATAGAGATGGGTGAGAGAGAGAGAGGGGGTGGGGAGGAAGGTGAGACAGAGAGAGGGTAAGTGGGGGGTGAGGGAGTGAGAGAGAAAGGGGGTGAGAGAGAAAGGAATGGTGAGAGAGAGAGAGGGGGTGAGAGAGAGGAAGGGTGAGAGAGAGAGGGGGGATGAGGGGTGAGAGAAAGAGGGGAGGAGAGAGAGAGTAAGGGGGAGAGAGAGAGAGAGAGAGAGGGGGGGGGGGTAAGGGGTGAAAGAGAGAGGGGTGAGAGTGAGAAAGAGTGGATGAGAGAGGTGAGAGAGAGAGAGGAAGGGTGAGAGAGGGGGGTGAGAGGTGAGAGAGAGAGGGGGTCAGAGAGAGTAGGGAAGGGTGAGAGAGAGAGAGGGAGTGAGAGGCGGTGAGTGAGAGAGAGAGGTGGTGAGAGAGAGAGAGAGAGAGAGGTGGTGAGAGAGAGAGAGGTGGGATCTTCTGGGGTAGCCCTCCTGCTTCAAACTTCAATGTGTTGTGCATTCATAAATGGTATTCTGCATACCTTGTTTGTAACAAGTTGGGTATTTGAGTTACTGTTGCCTTTTTATCATGTCGAAATAAGTCTGCCCATTCTCCTCTGACCTCTAATCTCTGACATCAACACGGCATTTTCGTCCACACAACTCGCTCACTGGATATTTTCTCTTTTTCAGACCATTCTTTGTAAACCCTAGAGATGGTTGTGTGTGAAAATACCAGCAGATCAGCAGTTTTTAAAATACTCAGACCAGCCTTTGTGGCACCAACAACCATGCCAAGTTCAAAACCACTTAAGTCCCCTTTCTTCCTCATTCTGATGCTTCACCACATCTAGATGCCTAAATGCATTGAGTTTCTGCCATGTGATTGGCAGATTAGCAATTTGTGTTACCAAGAAATTGAACAGGTGTACCCAAACAAAGTGGCCGGTTATTGTATATATGTAAATTGATGGCGCAGTATAAGTACCTGAAATAAGTAAATAAAATAGATCATATTCAGGTGTGTAGAGAAATCACAAGGCAATTCAGCCACTCCTCCGGGGATAGTGCTACACAAATAAAGAAATATTTTAGCTGATCTCAGTATGGTTGCTTTATGGGCAATAGCTCCACATACCAGGGTAAGCCTGCAGAATTTGTGTTTGAAAGGAGATAAAGTACTCTTCACTGTTAGCTGGATGGTATAATAACTTCCAACTCTAATAACTCAGACTTTATAGAGTACGATACATTCTCACAAACTACAAACACAGTATAATATGCTAGTATTGTCATAGATCCACTGGAATCTGATATATTGGTTTTGGGTGGATGCCAGCAGACAGAATTATTTACCGGCTTCTTATACATCCCTGAGAATTCTATGGGGAAATGTTCCTCCACCAGAACAGCTCTGGTCTAAACAAAAGCTTGTCTATAGTTTTTTATAGTTTTTAATAGGAAGGCCTTTTTAAGAAGTTTTAATAAAACCAATTAATCATTATGTCTTAGTATGTGAAGATGGGATAGCTACTAATATGCAAATCAACTTCTGTTCAAAATCAGAAGCACAGGATAATTGTTGTGGGCAACCACCTTGCTTTAAAGAGAACCAGTCATGAACTGACTTTTGGAGGAATTTGAATATTCAAGTATCTCAATTTTTTAAATCCTTCAGGCCCTGTTCACACCTGAGTGTTTTCCAGCTCGTAAAACGCTCATCTCTGAAGTCTCAAAATGCCCAACAAGCAAAATCCCATTCATTTCAATGGCCCCTGTTCACCTATGAGCATTTTGTGGCTTGAAGCAAAATGCCTGAAGCTCAGATTACAAGCAATTTTGTTAAATGTCAATGCCTGCCTTCAAACACCTGCAAAAAACGCATGTTGCTTTTGAGAATTTCTGTAGTGCTTTTTGCTGTGCTTTCCATGTATTTTACCGCAATTTTGCTGCAATTTTACCACGATTTTACCACAATTTCCGTTTTTTATGTTTTTTTTCTGAAAATTTGTTGTTGGGCAGATTTAAAAACGCAAATGGCGGCAAAATCGCATTAAAAGCGCAATACTTTTTGTTTTAGACGCAGGTCCATTGAAGTTTATTACATGCAAAACGCTGCATTTTGCAGGAAAAAAAGTCCCCGACCCTTTCCAAAAACGCAGAGGCACAAAAATGCATTGATGTAAACGTGTTCCATAGTAACCTATGTTAAAAAAAATGAAATGCACTTCTGCAAAAAGCATGAAAAAATGCATTTGTGTGAATCGAGCCTTATGGCCCAGGAAGAAGTAGGCTGAGTAAATAGATAAAAGTAAATAAGAGAGCAGATATAGCTATTTTATAAGTAGACCCACACAAGGATAATAATTTTACAATAAATAGTCAGATACTTGCATAGATCAATGGTAAATTGTTCTCTTTCTTAGTATTAGGACCAGGGCCGCTGATAGGGGGGACCACCAACCCTTTTGTAGGGGTCCCGAGCACACAGGGGGGACCACACAGGGAGGGGGATTAGTGATGGACAACAAATACAGAAATCTTCCTCCAGCACCTAAATCTGCTCCTTCCCTCTCCCTGCTATCAACTTTTATCTGCTGAGAAAGAGACATTTGTCCCTCACTAATCCCCTTCCCTTGTGTGGGCCCCCCTCCCAGCACTTATCTCTGCTCAGTTTATTTGTAAATTGTAACTTTGTTTCTCTCTCTCTGTCTCTCTGATTACTGAGCTCCAACTGCCCAGCCTGTATATTTTTTTTGCATCTCATCTTCATTTTTATTTTTTTAACATATTTTTTTTTTAGATTTAGCAGGAATTATGCGAGTTATGTTATATTTGTGTCTGCAAATAGTGATTTTTTTGTAATTTTAGCTAAATATATCTTTAATATTTTCTTGGGGGGGCCCTGCCAGGTAGTCTGTACGGGGCCCCGTGATTTCTAACAGCAGCCCTGATTAGGACACTGTCAAATAGTGACTGAGCACATACAAGAAGGTAGATATCAATCTGTCCCCCACACGACAGGGTTTGGGTCGGACCACTGGATGCCCAGGCCTAAGCACTGCATGCTAGGAGGAGGACAGAAAGCCCAAAGTAACTGTTTCTTCTGGAGAAGTAGGTTTATACATTTATTTCAATATGTGAACAGGAATGAGCATGGGCAGAATTGGGGTAGAGGTGCTTTTTATAACAGAGTTTCAACCCCAGCAGCAATGGTATAGTTATACTAAGGATCTCAATGGATGGAACCCTCTCTTTGTGGCTACTATTGTACAGCTGCTACACACCATGCATTTGGCCCAACTTCCAGTACTTACTGTACTTCCCATAACACGTATCCTTTGATAGCACTACTGGATACAAGAGACCTACATTTCACTTCATGCTGAAGAACCTTTGCTAAAATCTCAACATAGAAAACAAAATTGTGATCTTTAGTTTAGGCATTTGAATAGAAAGAAAGTCAACTGTGGCTGATGCCTATGTTACTAGGTAGAAGTATTTCTCCTGTTGTTTCCTTCAAGCTGAGCTCCAGGCAAAACAAATCCCCCCCCCCTCCCTCAAGTTAACTTAGAGACTACTACTAAAAAAAATAATCTAAAATTGCTATTTGCTTACCTGAACTTGTGGCCATATGGTGCTCTTTGTCCCAAGTCTTCTATCTTACTGATTGCAGAGAAGGGTCCTCCTTCAGGTGTCCGTGTTAAATGATGCCGTGGAGGAAAGCAGGACAATGGGCTATGGGGTGGAATAGCAAGAGGCCATTACTTTTCACTGAATAGGCCAAGCGACAGATTCCATTACCATTTCTGAGCATTTCGAAAATACATGGGCAGAATTGGGGTAGAAGAGCTAAATAGAGTACAGGTCTACTTTAATCCCTAGCAGGAACAATATAGTCATAATGGGGAGGCAGAGCAATCTCACTGCCAAATGCAAATGCGCATAATTCACCTTAGAGTACATGATGTAAATCCAAACTAAAAGGCAGAGAGTTTTCACCCTATAACGGGACCTTCAGTACAGGATCACAAAACATTATTTAAATGAAAACTGCAAATTTAAAAACATTGAAAATTACTTTTGAAATTACTTTAACATGGTAAAGCTTATATGATATTTTAAAGATTGAATTTTCATATACTTGGATTCAGTACTGGTTTATCAGTTTTCATGAACTTTGCCTTTAAGGGAGCTAAAGCAGCTAATAACTGCTGTTTGAACCTGACACACACATCATAGCTTGTGCAGTATGATAGAGATGACTCAAAGTCACAGAAAGCTATTATAGAATGGCTGAAGGCTTATCCAAAGCCATAAGGTAATACTAATTTAACAAGGCAACAGAAGGCATATTTTTAGTGGGCAGAGTGACTCCTGCCAGCTAGCACCATTCATTACTTCCTGAATCGGAGGCATCCAAGTTAGTATCCTAAGTACCATAAGTGCAAATAATGTCCTCTCTAACTTGATATTTCTGTGATATTTTCTCTGTGTCTCAGAGTTGCTCAATGTTAATCACATTCCTATTTGCAAACATTTAGCAAAAAAAAAAAAATGTAAATTTCTATCATTAGCAAATCTATTCATGTATTCATGTATTCATGACATTTTAGTACTTTTCACAATGGGCCATCATGGAAGAAGAACATTTTGAATAAACATTGAAATTTACATGTCTTTAAAGCTCAGCTCCAAGTATCATATTAATGAATGCCCCCTTTCCCCTGCCTCCAGCTCCTGGTCAGTATAAAATTATATTCTCTTTCTATATATCCCCAATAAATACACCTTAACTACTTAATTTCTAAAAGTGACAACAGAAAAAAAGACCAAGAAGTGTTCCACTGAGTTTGTCCCATTTTTTATGTTTATGATTTTTTTTGTCTAAGTATAGATCTATGTTTGTCTTAAGCATTTCTGAACCCACTTACTGTTGACTGACTCACTACCAGTGTTAATTTTGATGTAGAATATGCTTTAGTTTTAGTCATAGTCTTTTGATTAAAATGCCCTTTTATTTTTAATCATATTTTAGTCTTTTACCCAAAATGCCATTTTATACTGAACAAAATTATAAACGCAACACTTTTGTTTTTGCCCCCATTTTTCATGAGCTGAACTCAAAGATCTAAGACTTTTTCTGTGTACACAAAAGGCAGATTTCTCTCAAATATTGTTCACAAATCTGTCTAAATCTGTGTTAGTGAGCACTTCTCCTTTGCCGAGATAATCCATCCACCTCACAGGTGTGGCATATCAAGAAGCTGATTAGACAGCATGATTATTGCACCGATGTGCCTTCAGCTGGCCACAATAAAGGCCACTCTATCACGCTGACTTGCAACAAGCTTGCAGCATGTGATGTCAGAACTCTTGATCTTGGAACTTGAGCCCTTTATCTGATCTGTTTAGTTGGGACTAGAGAAGGTTTTGCAACTGAGCTCTAGTAGACATCATGGTACGCATATATGGCAGACTGTTTTACAAACCCTGAAGCCCTGAGGCTAACTTTATGACACCAGGCTACTAGGTTTGGCTGTTACTCATGGCAGACTAATCTTCAAATAGCTTGATGCCAAGAATTTAGTATCCCATTAGGCTAGTGATATGCTATTTCAAGGCCAAAACCTTTCAGGAGTTTCCAGGGACTCCCTTCAAAAGAATTACAGCAGCTAATATCTAGACCAGTGATTCTCAACCATCAGGTCATGGCACTCTGCTAGGCTGCAGCCTTCCTCATCTTGGGCTGTGGCTTAAGAACTGCCAAGCTCTTTTTATGAGTCTTTACAGAGTCAGCTTTTTTTTGTTTCTGTGTGCCTGCAGTGACTGCTTTCCCTCCTGCCAAACCAAGGTTTGACAGATGCTTCTGTCACTAACTCTGCAGAATTTCTCTCACCAGCACTCTGCATAGTCTATCTGGTACTGTTTTTTTACATTCTGTTACTGCCCAGAAAATGGGTTATAGGCAGGTGCCAACAAGGGGTTAACTTGTTTTCTGTGTTAAGCACTTGTTTCCCCTGGTTGTGCTCACTTACTCATGTAAGCTGAGCCAGTCAGGTGCCAAATATTACAATGTTCTGCTGTGTTCCTCCTCAGGTTGACCTGAGAGCTAGAGGTAACCAGGCTGTAAGAGTTAACACTTTTTCCACCATTTTCAGGCAGGTCACTGCCCCCTACAGTTTTACCAATAATCAAGGGGTTTCCTGCAAGCCCCTGGGGAGTTCCAGAGTCAGTTGCTGGCAGAAAGACTGACAAAATGTAGCCTTTTACTCTGCTGGAGTGCTCAGCTCCTTTGGTGGGTGATGGGAGCCTAATCAGGGTTAGGGATGATCGAACGGTTCGGGTCGACCATCGGTTCGACCCGAACATTGACTGTTCGAGGTTCGGCCGAATTCTGAACTTTTTGCTGAAAAAGTTCGGAATTCGGCAACCAGAACCGACCAAAATGCAATGGGACAGGAAATGGGCTTTAAAAGCCCGTGATTGGACCAGAACCATCAGTAAAAGCCAATTGAGGGGGCAGGAGAATGCTAGGAATGTGATTGGAGTGACTAGGGGGTCCAGAGGCCAATCATTAGTGAATACGCCCCCCAGTATATAAGATAGCCCCGCCAAATTCCTAGCATTGTAATACAGGGACGTGGAAGAGAGTGGAAGCAGTTCTGTTACTTCTGCTTCAAAGTGTCATTTAGCAAATATTAGTGCGAGGAAAGGGATATATAGTGTAGTTAGGGTACTATTTTCCACTATAGTTAGATTTAATAATCTAGTTTCTGTAGGGAAAGTGTTAAGTGTAAGGGGACTGTAGTGTAGTGTAGGGTTAACTGACTCTGACTGCTATGGCAGGGTGACAAAACCCTTCCATGTCAGGGTGACCGCTATAGAGAAAAGATCTTTTCTCTTAGAACACATATAGAACAGGGATATGGCTTCGCCCCTGTCACCCTGCTTTTTGCTGCAGGCGTTTATAGGGCTTTTTTGAGGACATGTTTGGAGTCAGGCATGACATCTGAACTTCTGTGTAGGGGTATATATACACACAGACGTGTATGTATATATACACATATATAGGTGTGAAAGTAGCAGAAACCTATGCTTTCGCTAATGAAATAATTAACACCCATATGGCTTCTCTGCTATAACCCCTTTATGTGTGTATGTGTATAAATAAATATAAGTGTGTGTGTATATATACCCTTATACAGAAGTTCAGATGTTTTGCCTGCCTCCAAAGACCCCAAAAAAATGCCCAAAAAAAAAAACGCCTGCTGCAAAAACACACCTGGGCGTTTTTGTAGCTGGCGTTTTTTTGGGCATTTTTTGGGCATCTTTGGAGGCAGGCATAACATCAGAACTTCTGTGTAGGGGTATATATACACACACACATGTATGTATATATAAACATACACACATATAGGTGTGAAAATAGCAGAAACCGATGCTTGCGCTAATGAAATAATTAACACCCATATGGCTTCTCTGCTATAACACCTATATGTGTGTATGTGTATAAATACATATAAGCGTGTGTGTATATATATATGCCTATACAGAAGTTCAGATGTTTTGTCTGCCTCCAAAGACCCCCAAAAAAATGCCCAAAAAAAAAACGCTTGCTGCTGCAAACACACCTGGGCATTTTTGTAGCTGGCGTTTTTTTGGGCATTTTTTGGGCGTCTTTAGAGGCAGGCATAACATCAGAACTTCTGTTTAGGGGTATATATACACACACACATGTATGTATATATACACATATATAGGTGTGAAAGTGGCAGAAACCTATGCTTGCGCTAATGAAATAATTAACACCCATACAGTATGGCTTCTCTGCTATAACACCTATATATGTGTATGTGTATAAATACATATAAGTGTGTGTGTATATATACCCCTATACAAAAGTTCAGATGTTATGCCTGCCTCCAAAGACGCCCAAAAAATGCCCAAAAAAATGCCAGCTACAAAAACGCCCAGGTGTGTTTTTGCAGCAGGTGTTTTTTGGGGCATTTTTTTGGGGTCTTTGGAGGCAGGCAAAACATCTGAACTTCTGTATAGGGGTATATATACACAGACGCTTATATGTATTTATACACATACACACATATAGGTGTTATAGCAGAGAAGCTTAACTGAACCAGCTGAAGTTAGAAGCTGATTGGCTATGATACACAGCTGCACCAGATGCTGGTTGCTCCAGTTTTAGTAAATCTCCCCCATTGTGTCTGCGTTTCTTTAGATTTATCTTTAATTTTTTTCTATTGTATCTGTTTTTAGATGTTCGCTCACACACAGAAAGGAGTTAGCAATATCTGAAGGGGTTCATTTTTTTTAGCATCCTCCCCTCAGAACCCGAACAGGTATTTCTGTGTGTGAAAATTCAGTCACAGTCAGCTATGACTAAAGCATTTGTAAAGGCTCAGATTTTGTTTTTTCACACAATCAGAAAAGCATTCAAAAAAAATAACGCTTTCAAAGCGATCGTATGATAATTTGATCATTAGCACAAAACATTCCTCCGAAATTTTCCGAAGTGACAAACATGTACGATTTTCATTTAATCAGGACAGTTTTCGTCCAACAAATACAATACAATACAAATACAATACATCACTTTTGAATTTTTATTCTGTCGTACGAGAATTTTTGTACTTTAGCAACCTGTTAATTTGCGATATGAAGACTAGCGTGTAAAAAAAAAACAATGGATGACCATTTTTATGTGGTTTGTGGTAAATCTAACAGAAAAGAAAATTGAACATGTATGGCCAGCTTAAGATACAAGTCAGATTTCTGGCATCCCCTGCAACAAAAATGTAATTTTTGGTGAGATACTCCCAATAGGAATAGGGATGCAGGTCCAGCAGATTTCCTCATTAGAGCCCTGCAGCTGCTACAACTGATAGATAATTATGAAACCACTACTATTTGACCCACTCAGCACAGAGGCACAGAGGAACAAGCAATGATTTCTTCAGAATAACAAAAGGTAGGAATCTGCAACAAAGTTTGTTATAATCCCTGCAATGTACAGAGATCATCCAGAGGGGAATGTTTTTTTCTGAACAAAAATGGAGTTACGCTTTAAGGACCAAGCCTATTTCTGACACTATATACAGCATTGTCTTCTGTGATCCTTTATGGTTGTATGTATATCTGCACTGATTTTTATATTTTCTGTACGGTGTTTTTTCTGTTTTATGCCATTTCTCAATAAAAGTTTTTAATCTCCATAGGCGATGTTTTAAAAAAATGTGAATGATTACAAGTTTAGAGTTACAGAGAAGGTCTTTTGCCACAAGTATTGCTCTCTCTCTCTGATGATCTCAGTGATACCTCACATGTGTGATTTGAACATTGTCTACATTTGTGGGTGCAACTTACGTATGCATTTTCTTTGGTGCGCAAGCACACGGGGACAGGGGTGCTTTACATTTTTTTTTCTTACTTATTTTTATTTTTTTTAAACTGTCCCTTTGAAAAAAAAATCTAATCAATATTATTGCTGTCACAAGGAATGTAAACATCCCTTTAGAAGGTAATAGGCAGTGACAGGTACTCTTAATGGAGGGATCTGGGCTCTTAAAGACCCCAAACCCCTCCACCGCACTTCAAAGTATTTAAAACGCCAAAATCTGCGTTTTTTAATACTTTTCATTTTTGACACGTGGCGGCTGATCGCCCAGGTCCCAGGTGGGACAGGAGACATGGGGGAAGCGGCAGAAGATGGCGGGAGGGGGGGCTGTCTCCATCCACTCCTTGTGATAATGGTTGAGCAGCTACTTAGCCGCATCGGTTGTCATCACCTGAAAGCTGACTATCCGCTCTAAGAAACGGTACCTGGGTGAAACCTGCAGCTGCAGGCATCACTTCAGTACAACCACTTCAACAAAGTGACGTACAGGTACGTCATTTTGCGGGCAGTGGTTAAGGACAAAAGCCAGCTGAAACGTCTTAGCAGGCTAGTCTCTACTTTAATGTATTACCTAATTTTTGAAAAAGAACTGCTATGCACAGGACTTACACTTCGATGAACACAGCTTAGATACCTTTAACAGCCCAAACTTCACTTTGAGGAATACATACTGTATTTAAATTCCGAACTAATGTTTGTATGAATATTTGTACCAAAATTCTCAGCACATTTGATGACTTGATGAACACTGTTGTAGCATTTAACATTCAATTCTGCAGTCAATCGAATTTCGCAAACAAAAGCTGCATTCACTGTTAATAATTAATTCAGTCGAGGAAAAAGAATTCCATCCTGCTCCTTCGAAAAAATTTTTGTCACTGTGGTCCAAAACGAATGTGGATTTGACCCCATGAAAATGTTTTAATTAAATTCTACTAGTGCATGGTCATCTTAAAGTATAACCAAGGGCTAGTGCATGGTAATCTTTAAGTATAACTAAGGGCATAGAGTGGAGCGGGATTAGAATATTTGCCAGTTTTTTGTGTGTTTCTGTTAATGAGATTCACCCTCTCTATTTGTCTAGTTTACCATTTTCACTGAAAATTTTGGGCTGTCACCAGAAGAGGAATAGAAGGGAAAATCCTCCAATGGTGACACTAATTCTGGTGACAACCATGGATTCCTTTTTTTTGGAGCACTTTCTTCTCACTTCTTTTTTTGCGACAGGAAATAAAGAGAAATCTCCCCAATGGGACACAGTGGCAAAAAAAAAAAAAAAAATCCCGACAGTGGTTATAAGCCTTCCTTATGCTGGCCACACACTATACGAAAAAGCATTCAAAATCATTTTAGAAAAACTAACATTCAGCTGAGAGAGCAGACGATCGTGAAATCATGTAATGACCCATAAATCGTACAATGGACAAAAACGAATCAGTTTTTTGTTGGTTTTTTACTTTTTTTTTTTCATAAAGTCTTTGTTGAGTTTAAACAAAGCAGTACACAAACAATACGTGGTAATATAGGAATAGACAGTACATAGTAACTGAACAAGAATCGATCTAGAGTGTTTGTAACCTGTGCTGCTATATGTTGTAGCCATTTGTGTGCGAGTACTCGAGTGGTAGGGATAATGTACTCATTGTCAGTGGTTATGTTGAGTTGGGTGAAAACAAGGATTGCTGATCATGTTACATGGGGCGGGGATAGTTCATCATTCGTTTTTTACATACAGTATCTCACAAAAGTGAGTACACGCCTCACATTTTTGTAATTATTTTATTGTATCTTTTCATATGACAACACTGAAGAAATGAAACTTTGTACAATGTAAAGTAGTGAGTGTACAGCTTGTATAAAAGCATAAATGTGCTGTTCCCTCAAAATAACTCAACACACAGCCATAAATGTCAAAACCGCTGGCAACAAAAGTGAGTACACCCCTAAGTGACCATGTCCAAATTAGGCTGAACGTGTCAATATTTTTTGTGGCCACCATTTTTTTTCCAGCACTGTCTTAAACCTCTTGGGCATGGAGTTCACCAGAGCTTCACAGGTTGCCATTGGAGTCCTCTTCCGCTCCTCCATGATGACATCACAAAGTCGGTGGATGTTAGAGACCTTGCGCTCCTCCACCTTCTGTTTGAGGATGGCCCACAGATGCTCAATAGGGTTTAGGTCTGGAGACATGCTTGGCCAGTCCATCACCTTTACCCTCAGCTTCTTTAGCAAGGCAATGGTCATCTTGGAGGTGTGTTTGGGTCCTTATCATGTTGGAATACTGCCCTGCGGCTCAGTCTCTGAAGGGAGGAGATCATGCTCCACTTAAGTATGTCACAATATATGTTGGCATTCATGGCTACCTCAATTAACTGTATCTCTCCAATGTCGGCAGCACTCATGCAGCCCCTGACCATGACACTCCCACCGCCATGCTTCACTATAGGCAGGACACACTTGTCTTTGTACTCCTCACCTGGTTGCCGCCACATACGCTTGACACCATCTGAATAAATTAAGTTTATCTTGGTCTCAACAGACCACAGGACATGGTTCCAGTAATCCATATCCCTAGTCTGCTTGTCTTCAGCAAACGGTTTGTGGGCTTTCTTGTGCATCGTCTTTAGAAGAGGCTTCCTTCCGGGACGATCGACGTGCAGACCAATTTGATGCAGTGTGCGGCGTATGGTCTGAGCACTTATAGGCTGACCCCCCACCCCTTCAACCTCTGCAGCAATGCTGGCCACACTCATACGTCTATTTCCCAATGACAATTTCTGGATATGACGCTGAGCACGTTCACTCAACTGCTTTGGTAGACCATGGCGAGGCCTGTTCTGAGTGGAACCTGCCCTGTTAAACTGCTGTATGGTCTTGGCCACCATGCTGCAGCTCAGTTTCAGAGTTTCGACAATCTTCTCATAGCCTGGGCCATTTTTATGTAGAGCAACAATCTTTTTTCAGAGCCTTTAGAGAGTTCTTTGCAATGAGGTGTCATGTTAAACTTCCAGTGACCAGTATGAGAGAGTGAGAGCGATAACACCAAATTTAAAAACACCCACTCCCCATTCACACCTGAGACCTTGTAACACTAATGAGTCACATGACACCGGGGAGGGAAAAGGGCTTATTGGGCCCAATTTGGACATTGTCACTTAGGGGTGTACTCACTTTTTTGCCAGCAGTTTAGACAATAATGGCTGTGTGTTGAGTTATTTTGAGGGGACAGTAAATTTACACTGGTATACAAGCTGTAGACGCACTACTTTACATTGTAGCAAAGTGTCATTTCTTCAGTGTTGTCACTTGAAAAGATATAATAAAACATTTACAAAAATGTGAGGGGTGTACTCACTTTTGTGAGATACTGTATACCTAGTGCAAACAGTTTGGACAAGAAACACATTAACCTTTCAATCTATTCTTCGTTCAGCAGAAAATTTTCAAACCTGTCTTTCGTTTTTATGGCTCAAAAACGTCACAACCAATAACCAATTTGTGCCCATTAACTGGCCGAAAAATGAATAAACTATCCAAATGACCGAATTTCGGACAATTTTTCGTATAGTATATGGCCACCATAACTCTATCCAGAACGTACACAATGTTTTGCCTTTAATTCTACTTTAAGCCCCCGTTCCTTTTAAGTGTGGCTTTGAACCTGAAATCGCATGATTTCAAAGCCGCATCTCAGTGCGACATCAGGTGCAACTTTGAGGACATCTGTATGGCTTCATGTACAGATGTCTTTTGATGTCGCACCGTATATCGCCTAAAGTAGTGCATGTACTACTTTTTCAAATCAATTTGAACACTGTCATAGGAATGTGAACGGCGGCTAAGAGATCCAATGCTTCTAATCTTTACTGTTCCATCCCTGGCTATCAGAGAAAGAGGAAGTATCAATCAAGAGGTTTCACATACAAATGTGTACAGCAATTATACTATAAATGTTTTCCTATGAACTCTAAAATTATATTCACTGAAAAAACAACTTTCTCCTCAATATTCTAATAAGTCTAATCAGCGTGAAAGCCTGTGACATGTCTCAGATATTAATACAAGATGATCCCCTGAGATACATCAATGTTCTCCTGTGTACATTCATGACTTGTTAATTAGTTCCATAGAAATATTTAGATTTTTATTTTATGCTGGCTGCGTTGTTATCATCGCCTTCATTGCAAAATTACCGTAATTAAATGAGAACAATACACATGAAGTGACACCAGCAGAGATAGCAGAGGAAGGCTGCGTTCAGTGGCGGTTAGTGCATTGAAAAGCTTGGATTGATGTTCAAATTATATTCATCCACTCCCACCAGCAAACAGAAAAGTTGTTTTATTTAGCAACATGATATTTGCCAACAATGTAAATGAATATCCATGGTACTTTGTTGTAAACAAACATATCACAAACAAAGGAACACGGCGGTAGATATTCATAAAAGCAAAATGGGTGGCTGCCTAGGGCCCCAGAATCCTGGGGGTGCATGAGGATGTCGAGGCTTTCTACATTTCCAATTTCTTCCTATTATAAGTCAGTTTTTTTGCTTTGGAAGCCTTTGGATTTTTCTTCGGCAGGAAGACAGCAATGGCGCTCTTTGTATTGCTTTCAATAAAGGTTTCCTTTTAAGATGACTAAACAATAATACAAAATACACATGCACATTCCCTGTACCTTGAAGTATTGTTTACATATTATCTGACACCAGTAATATTCTACAGCTTATATCGCTTCATATAATGCACAGTTACATGTAATAAAATGCACAGTTCAAACACCGCAGGCCAAACCCTGCACAAATGTTTCACGCACTCACGCCAGAAGCAAAATACAAATGTATAAGAATCAATATATACAGTATATATATATATATATATATATATATATATATATAATGTAAATAGACATCACCCAATGTTACTGGTGGGGAGCCCATAAATGAAATATGGGGCCCATGGTACAAGTAATCCACTGCTGAAAAAACATATTCATGAAAACTAGAGAAGAATAATAAACACAAAATTTGAGTTAAAGTATAACTAAAGGCAAAACTTTTTTTTTTTTAGTTTTGGATAGAGCAGAGAGGTATTACAACACACCTTTTATTGCTGTCTGTACCCCCCCTCCCCCCCCCCCCGTTAGAGAGAGTAACCCTCTTAATTTGTCCTGTTTACCATTGTCATTGAAAGTAAAAGTAGACGAAAATCCCAAATTTTGGGTTGTCCTTTAAAAGTAATAGAGGAGAAATCTTCCAATAGGGAAACTCGTTCTGGTGACCTAGGGGTCCCAAAGGAATTCTTTTAATTTGCAGGGATTTCCTCTTACTTCCTGTTTTGGCTATGGAACACAGATGGCAAAATAAAATCTGACAGGGGTTATACCTCTTCCTTGCTCTATCCAAAATGAAAAAAAAAAAAAAGTTCTACCTGAAATAAAAATCAGTATATCAGTGTGCCTTATGAAATTCACATATTACCATTCCACACAGGTTCTAAATACATCCAAATCATCAAATAAAAAAATTGATGTCCACTTTTCACCATGTGTCAATGTGCAAAAATACTCTTCACAACAACGAATATTTAAATCTGTATCTAAAGCTTGCTGTTTTAGATTAAGTCATTCATATAATCAAAGGTCACCACTGATTTCTCCACCAAATGATTTCAGTTTTCCCTAAACCACCAAATCAATGCTCTCACCTTCCTCTTAGACCTGCAAAAATATTAAGTTAAATGGTAATGCACCTTTTCTTTTTCGTAGGTCTAAAAGGAAGATGAGAGCATTGAATTGGTGGTGAAGGGAACAGTGAAATCACTTGGTGGAGAACTGTTTTGATTATATGAATGAATCTGATTGGTCAGTACAGGCAACAATTCCACCTTTGTACCTATTCTTTAGTATTTATGAAGTAGCCCCTATAAGAGATGTTTTTAATTTCTGTTTTAATATTTCTAGAGCGCTTTTCTCTTTGAGGACTCAAAGTGCTTTATCTGTTGCTGGGGCAGGAAGCCATCTTGGGCACTCTAAGTAGAATATCATACTAGGGCCAATTTACCTATCAGCATGTCTTTGGGGTGTGAGAGGAAATTGAAGTACGCAGAGGAAACCCATGCAATCACAGAGAGAACATGAAAACTCCATGCAGATAGTGTACTGACCTTTACTCCAATCTAGGACCTTCATGGTATGAGTGCTAACTGTAAGCAAGTGACACAGTGAGGAACCTACCTAGTTAATATCAGATTCTGTCTTCTTTATCAGAATACACCTGCACTCGCAATCCTGGAAATCCAAATGTATCCGTTTTGCAATCATCTGTGACCAATTTATCACATCACTTGCCCAAGTTTTTTGCCTTAAAATGTTTGTAAAGACTCAGCTTTTTTTTAAAAAATTAAAGAGTCGACATGTTATAGTTACCTGCTCTGCGCAATAGTTTTGCACAGAACCTCCTCTTCTGGGGTCCCCCACTGGTGCTGTCGGTTCCTCCTCTTCGGTGTGTGCCCTCATAGCCAGCCACTTGCAATGGGGGCACTCATGCAAGCTCACTCCCGAGTCAGGCTGTGTGTGTCCATAGACACACACAGAGCTGCTTGGCCCTGCCTCCTCTCTCCTCACATGTTTGATTGATAGCAGCAGGAGCCAATTGCTCACGCTGCTGTCTCTGTACCTGTGAGATGAGAGAGAAAGAGAGCAGCAATAAGGCTCTTGGCTACAGTGCTGGATCAAAAGTGGACCCAAGTAAGTATTTGGGGCTGGGGCTAGCTGATACTGGAAGGTTTTTTTTTACGTTAATGTATAGAATGCATTGAGGTAAAAAAAAAACTTAAGCCTTTAGAACCACTTAAAATGCAATTGCACCTAATCCCTAGAATGGTGTGCTAATATTGGGCATCAAATAAGGACATTTATGAATCAAACAGGGATTTTATAATAAAACTGTCCCATAATCTTAGTCTTTCTGTTTTGGGCTGCCTTGCTTAAGGGCATATGCACTAACCAGCCACTTTATTAGATTCACCTGTCATTTGCTTGATAACACTAATTGAAACAGATGGGCTACAGCAGTAGAAGACCACACCAGGTGCCACTCCTGTCAGCTAAGAACAGGAAACTGAGGCTACAAGTCGCACAGGCTCACCTAAATTGGACAATAGCAGATTGGAAAATGTTACCTGGCCTGATGAGTCTTGATTTCAGCTGCAACATTCAAAAAGTAGCGTCAGAATTTGGTGTAAACAACATGAAAGCATGGATCTATCCTGCCTTGTATCAACAGTTCAGACTGGTGGTAGTGTAATGGTGTGGGGGACATTTTCTTGGCACACTTTGGGCCCCTTTGTACCAATTGATCATCGTTTAAACGCCACAACCTACCTGAGTATTGTTGCTGACCATGTCCATCCCTTTATGACTACAATGTACCCATCTTCTGATGGCTCCTTCCGGCAGGATAATGCACCATGTTACAAAGCTCAGATCATATCAAACTGGTTTCTTGAACATGACAATGAGGTCACTGTACTCTAATGACC
Organism: Pelophylax lessonae; assembly: GCF_965119305.1. Lineage (NCBI taxonomy): Eukaryota > Metazoa > Chordata > Amphibia > Anura > Ranidae > Pelophylax > Pelophylax lessonae. The sequence goes on along the minus strand of NC_138774.1, from coordinate 100,614,359 downwards.
TCCACAGTAACCAGATCTCAATCCAATAGAGCACCTTTGGGATGTGGTGGAACGGGAAATTCGCATCATGGATGTGCAGCCAACAAATCTGCAACAAATGCTATCATGTCAATATGAACCCAACTCTCTGAGGAATGTTTCCAACACCTTTTGGAATTTATGCCATTGAGAATTAAGGCAAAAGGAGGTCCAACCTGGTACTAGCAAGGTGCACCTAGTACAGTGGCTGGTGAGTGTATATTGTACATTCACATCAGTCCCTGCCCTCAAGGAGCTTACAATCTAAGGTACCTAATTCACATACTAGGGCCAAGTTAGGCAGGAGTCAATTTAACCTATCAGCATGTCTTTGGAGTGTGTTCTGAAGTGAGTGGCAGTTCTGAAGACAAAAGGGTGTCCAACCCAGTACTAGCAAGGTGTACCTAATAAAGTGGCCGGTGAGTTTAAACAAACCATTTTCATCAGTATATTTTTGGAGGGTCATGGACTAGTACAGTAAATGGCAATTGGCACATATATTACTTTGGAATACAATACCTTTTATGTTTTAAATGTTGCTACGTAGCTAAACCGTTTATTGGGTTGAAAGAAAGGACACAAGCCAAACCCGACTTCTAACAGGTACTTGGGCAATTGCTGGTGTTTTTATTTTATGGGAACCTTAAAAAAATATTTTCTGATCCCACAAGGCAGTTTGCCTTATTTTGGGAATTAAATACAGGCATACCCCGTTTTACGTACACTCACTTTACGTACACTCGCGAGTACGGACATACCCCGAGAGTGTACGTAAAGTGCCTCGCAAGTACGGACGTTCCGTCATTCCCACGCCGCGGAAGCCGCAGTATACTCAGGAAGAGGCGGAGCTGCCGTCTGGAGTTGCGAGAGGCCAGGTTCCTGCCCGGAGTACAGTAGCCAGTCACTAGTTGTCAGCCCACAGACAGCTTGGAGTTGACCACCAGCCATCCGCGAGTTGCCTGCCAGCCATCCCACAGTTGCCACCTGGAGTTGCGAGGCTGCGAGTGAAGAGGCCACGTTCCTGCCTAGAGTAGCCAGGCCCGAGTTACCACCAGCCAGGCCCAAGTTACCTCCAGCCAGGTCCCAGTTACTGCCAGCCAGGCTCCAACATACAGGTAATTGCACTGTGAAAGTGATTGTAAATACTGTAAACATTACAGCAAATGTACTGTACTCGTACGCTACCTGTACTGTGTATTTTTTTTTGGTCACACCTGTATCCACAGTTTTTTTTTTTTTAAATATTATGTTTATTTTAGTTATCAATGCATTATTTATGTCAGTTATGCCTCTAAATGACTATTGGAATGTAGTACATGCATTGAGAAGTGAAAAAAGGTATTGCTTCACTTTAAGTACATTTTCGTTTTACATACATGCTCCGGTCCCATTGCGTACTTAAAAGTGGGGTATGCCTGTATTACCATATTTTATGTATGAATTACAACAGTGGATACCATTAGCTTTAAGAAAAACGTGGATTAATTTTACTTCCATACTGATTTGATGTACCGTACCCTTCCTTCATACAGTCTTCAGACATTAGAGGGCCATTTGCAAATTTAGATTAAAAGATAATTAAACCCAAGAACAGAAAAGCATTATATTGCAGTTTATAATCCTTAACTAGGGTGGCTACCTTAGTTTCCTTTTTTTTAAGTTAGGAACATTTTCAGCAAATACAACAAATACCTGTTGATCTTGCCAGAAATGTAGTGCCCCTGTCCCTTCCTGTGAGCTGCACTGAAGAATACCTTCCTTCCTAGCTATCTTCTGCACATTATAAATTGCCCTGCCTTCCATGTAATGGATATGAATATACTATATGGACATGTTTGTAGTTAATATAAGAGCACTCTAGGTGACAAGCATGCCTTCCTCCATAGATACAGTGCAGGAGTGACAGAGCCAACCAGGGACAGGAAGTTGACTATTTGCAGAATTACTGAAAATCAAGAAAAAAAAAAAGAGCGAAAAAAGAAAACAAATGCCATCACCACACCAAGGGCTAGTAAGCTGCAAAATACTACATTTATGATTGTGGGTTTAGATACACTTTAATCTTGTATATAATTACAGATTATTTCACATTTAGGTTGTCTTTTTGCCTAAACAAGCTCAGCTTTTTAACTATTTAATTACAAGTGAGACCTCCCATCCATTTTATTAGCTGCCTGTCATTTTATCCTGTCTGAAACTTCTGTGCTCTTTTCATAGTATGGTTCCCAAATCTCTATGCTATTTTCAAGATAAAACATTATTGGCTTATGCCACATAAGATTAGATCTTTTACATTTAGCTTGTAAACTGTAGTCTGAAAAACAGATTCAGCAGGCATTTGTGAAGCATTTAACAAGCTTTAAGCAGTTTTTTTTTTTTTTTTTTATTATTTTTTATTATGCAAACAAGCAAAACAAATCCTCACTGCTGTGTGTCTGAAATAGGAGAAAAGAAAATGCACAAGTAACCAAAAAATGAATTCAATGACATCCGTTAAGTCGCCAAACCCCCACCACACAATAGCTTAAATAAGGAGTAATAATAACTAAAACCACACTAGAACTCCTCTGTAGAGAGCACTACCCACAGCTCAAGCTGTTCTTGTTAGAGTCTGGGAGGTGTCTTCTGAGGCAGCATTTGTGAAAGGGGAGTCCACCCATACATCCCAGACATTGGAAAATTTATTGAGCAACCTTCAGCAGCATATGCAAATTTATAGAGGGGAATTGCCAGGTTGACCAAGTGTAGAAGCCACTGGAGATTTCCCTATCAAGATGATGGCTTTCCTGGCATAAAAAAGAAGAACTCCCAACAGAGCTCTCAAGGCCCTTGAAGGAGCCAGAGGTTGAACCAAACCCAAGATACAAATATCTATGCTCATGGGAGCTTGGTGTCAGGAATCATGAATCAGACTGAGACAGAAAATGCAAGAGAAATCACACCTTTATTGTAATAGTAAACATAGTACAGATCAGAAACATAGTCAAAACATAAGCCAGGGTTCGGAAGCCAAAATGGGTAATCAGACTGGGCAGTGATCAGTGAGCCAGAAATCAGCATAGTCGGTAGCAGAAGGACAAAGTCTTTAACATGAACACAGCAGAGACACTCAGGATATGTTGACCAGGCAAAGGCATGAAAGGAATGAACAAGGCAGTTTAAATAGCCAGAAGGGGCTGGCTGTAGGCTGGACTGATGAGGCAGGAAATGGTAACCAGTTGAGTCACTGTGAAAAAAATAAGTGCCTGGAAATTAACCAACAGCTAAGCAGCCTTGAGCAATGAGAAGAGAGTTACTAAAAGCCCAGCCCTGACAATAAATAATTTAAAGGGAAGGCTGCTGTACCTTTAAACAAGTTTTAGTAAAGTACAGAAAGTTTCATCACTGCCAGCACCTTACTAAATATAAGGTATAACGTGTTTAACATTACAGCCACTATTTCAGTTAAGACCCGTATTCAATGCTCCCCAACTGTTGCTGAATTTGTTCTAAATGCACTTCAAGAAATCTGCTCAAAGTTTGTTAAAGGAAATCCATCAGTGTAAAAATATGGGAGGTGGCATTTGTGAGTTGTTTTTGAATAATCTAAGGTGGTCAGTCTGATTTTGATTCATTTTTTTTTTGGGATGAGTGCATGTGATCAGCACAGGGCCAATCAGCATGTAAGATTCTGGTACCTTTGGTACCCTTATTGCCCATTTTCCTTTTCATATTGCGTCCCACCTTTTTAGTTAGGTGGAACGCATATACCTTTAAGCCATATGACATCATCACTGAGCGCCGCTCTGAGCGGCTATTTCAATCGCCGGCTTTCTCTCTCAGGTTGTTCGTTCAAACCGCATGCTTACAAGCCTTGTCTTATGCTGCCGAAGCCTCCAGCTATTCTCTTTACCTGGAACAGACCGGAACCTCGATACTGATCCCGTATCTCGCTACCGGATCACTCCCTCACTACCGGACCCCTCTACTTACTAACCTTACTAGTGATAAGTACCCCACAGGGGATTCCTCCATAACAAACTTACACTATCTACTTCTGCACATTAAGGACTGTTACTATCTATGCATTACTAATTCTATCATCTGCACTGTTACATAGATTGCTAGCTCTTGAGTCTACTACCATCTATCCTTGCACTGGGTTAGTCTCTCCTGTATATCATCTGCTGTCCTTACCACCTATTACCATACATGATTACTAACCTATCTGCATCCTACCTATTACAGTCTACTACTCTCCTGAACATTACTATCAAGTGCTTATCATTGCTATCACTGCTCACCCCTGTCCCTTCAGCACATCACCTCTATACTGTCATATACATCCTATCACTCCAGGAACATCTTATTGAGTGTGTGTATATCTGTATGCTGAAGCAGGATGGTCCACAGTGATGAGTCTGGAGAGTTGGATCTGGTAATTCAACACATCTCTACATGACTACTGAGTGGAGATTCTGCAGCTGCAAATCCAGCTTACTATAAAAACGCAGGAGCGTTACACAGCACTGTCCAGACAGAGGGTCAGGGATCCTGGATCCTGATAGGACAGCTCAAAGCAGCATGAAAACTCCTCCTACAAATATTACCAGGAACTGATAGAAGTCACAAGGCTGCTATATACTGCTTATGATAAAAGGTATTTAGCAATTTATATTTACTAAAATAATTGCATTTCCATATTCTGTGTTATGTGGGAGACCAGATATAGTGATTGCCAGGTCCTGGGTTTAGTAATACTTTAAATAGTTGTGCATTGTGATAAGTATACATTTAATTAATATTTGTAAAAATGACTTCATGGAACAATTGTGTTCAACATACTGTGAGACCACATTATGTCTTATGTAGACAGTGTGTGTGTATTGATGATGCAATATCACTTGCTGAGAATAACCTGCTGGCAACAAAGAAGCATTCCAGGTTTTGGCCTCTTGTCTCTTTAATTCAAATGTGTGGACAATACATTACAGCAGGGTTTTTCAACCAGGGTTCTTCCAGAGGTTCCAAGGGTTTCCTTGAGCAATGAACAATTTCTGCCTCTCAGATGAGTTTCCACAAATGAATCAATCTTTTTTACTATCTGTAAAGGGGTAATTCTTCCCAATGACACAAGTGTTACGATTATTCTGCCCATTGACCATCACACTAATGTACCATGAGTTGTAGATATAGTCATTTTTATCAAAGGTTCCCTGAGACCAGAAACCTGAATATTTCAAGGGTCTAAGCATACCATAAAAAAGGATCTTTTATACAGTAAATGTGTGCTGACTCTTCAAAATAGCATTCACAATGCAAGATGTTTTGAGGGAAATTACATGTAGTTATAGGTCATTGTTATTTTAATTCTTTATTCTTTTAAAAACTGATCTGAACAGCAGATCAAATTATAGGCTATTGACAGAAAATGGAAAAATAATAACAACTGTGGGGCAAAATGTATTCTAATGCACCTTTTTCTGACAGAAGAGGGTAATTATTTTTTTTAAATCAAAGTCAAAGTTTATTAAGCCATAAGAATATACAGCAAGAATCAAAAGGAAGAGGGTAATTATTAAATGGAATATTCCATGTTATCCAGGCTTTATAGAAATAAAAAAAAAATGAAATATTTTGTATATACTGTCTAGTCTTGGATATAATAAAGAACAGATATACAAAAATGCTATACAATCTTTTTAAACAACGTCCTTGTGCACAAAGTCTTATACGGGGTAGTGATATACTGGCTTCCCTTCTTTTTATCTCTTTTTTTATACTTCCCAAGATAACATTAAACATCAGAGATTTACAATTATTACAAGACTATAAGAAGATTACAATGCAGAAAGAGAGTGCTTTTTATATACAGCTGGTCATTACTAAAAACAAGAGATGCTTGAAGGCAAAAATTTCAGGGACAGATAGTATGAGAGTGGGATCATTTATGAAATCACAGGAAGTTAGCAGGTAGGGGATTTATTAAAGCAGCAATGCTGTTTGGGCGCTATTCAATTAACACCTTATAGGCAGCAGAAAGCAGCAGAGAATTGTACTTTAAAAAGGTAGAGACACTATTGGATCCTCCTTTCATCTATATTTTATAAAAATGTTCCATGTTGCAGAGAACATTTGCAATTAAACTTTTTTTGTTATACTGATAAACCGTTACTTTGCTTAATGTTTGTTTAAATGTCACTGCTTTTGTTCCAGGATCGTGTCAGTGAATCTTATTCAAATATTTTATAATCATCAAATAAAGGCAACCCTTCAATCCACATCTCCAAATCCAATCTTTTGAATAACCGTCCCTTTCCACATATTGTTTTTTGTTTCTGGCCCTTGTCTTGATCAAGGTTTTTATGTGCTTTGATTGTATGAAAAATAAAAAGATTATTTGTTGTGTTTTCATAGATTCATCTTTCAGTCTTTGCCACTTGCAAGGAAATTGATACAGTTTGAAGTGTTCCTGCAGGCTGTGAAGGAAAAGATAGAGGATGTAAGCAGTGCCGTTAAAGTCATGGTTTACCTTTACCGAAATCTTCCTATACAGATAGGGGATGTCTGTACATAAAAACAAACTGTGCAGCTCTGACTAAAGTTAATAATGACCTCGCTATAGCTGGAGGCCATTACCTTACCTCATGAAGCCTGATTGGAAAATTCCCAGAACACTGTTAGAAAAAGGCCCAGCTGTTACTGTTCACCTCCACCATCTCAGGAGTGAGCTCTTTCTCTGTGTCAAACCACCGCACATACGCCTTTTATCCCCTGATGCAATAGCTCAGAGCTCAGCATTTGTGATGGTGAAGGTGAAAAGTAATGGATGGACTTCTCCTAGAAATGTCCTGGATGTTTTCCAGTCAGGTTTCATAAGGTAGATACTGAAAATGGCCAACACCTATAGCAAGGGCATAATTCAATTTTAGTAAAAATTGCACAATTTGTTTTTATGTACAGATGCTCCTTATCTGCATAGGCAGCTTTTTTTGGTAAAGGTGAACCAACCCTTTAGAGTGAGCTCCAGTCTTTAAAGTGAGCACTGGCTACCTCTATGTGTAGACAGCTTCTCAGCTTCAAAGAAGGCTATTTGATTAATCCTGTCCAGATTTAATTATTTATCACATGGGTAAGCTCTGAAGAAGGGGAAAGCCCTTATGCCAAAACGCGTTGGCTGTATTTTATTCAAAAAACATTTCAAATGAGCTTTAAGCTACTTGATTATTTGTATCAGGTCCTCCTACCTTTCTGTTGAGTGGTCTGTTTACTGCTATTGGAGGTGCAGCAGCCCAAAGACCCCTTTTTGGTCTTTTAGTTGGAGAATAATCTCCTCAAAGAATAAGTAATCTTTTAGATGTACAAAATTAAACCCACAGTTATATTGATCCAGCACTTTCACACACCTATTTGATTTTAAAGTGAGCATGTTAGTAGCACCTGAGGATGTCTGTTTTTGGACAAAACATTTTAGAGCTTGGTTGCTGCATGTGCCGTCGCTTCCAGTTTTAACTTTTAGATTTGTGGCACACACGCTGGCTTCAAAGATAGCAGTGTGAAGCGGAAGGGCTTCCTCTACAGGTATAGGCTTTTATCTCATAGTGTCTGGAATGTGTGGCACTGGATTATGTGAGTGCAATTGTTTCATATATTTATGTTAAAAAAATATACTTTATGGTTTCATGCAATGAGGCCTCTTCTTTTTGATTTATATATCATTACATGGTCCTGACATTCATGGGAGGAATCAACTGAAGTGATCTACTGTATATGGATGTGAAGATTTCCATGCTGGCGTGAAAATACTCACCTTAAAGTGGAGTTCCACCCTGGATTTTTTTTTTTTTTAAATACCCCCAGGACAGTCAGGGCTAGTGCATTCCACAATGGCTAGCCTCTGATCTGTCCCGGGTTGCACTTACCTGTTAGGACAAATACTTACCTTGAAAAAGTCTTGTCCAGCGCTGCCATCTCAGATGTAATAGCTTGAAGCCAGCGCGTCCTCTTCTGCGTCCTCTTCCACCTTCTTCGGTCCCACAATGCCCTGCGCCGGCCCCGCCGTCACTTCCGGGGCGCGCGCGTCATCCCTCCACAGCTTCTGGGCATGCCCAGAAGCTGTTTAGAAGGGAATGACGCGCGCGCCCCGGACTGACTGACGTCGGGGCCGGTGCAGGCGCAATGATTCCTGGGAGCGTTGACGTTCAGCTCCCAGGATAGAAAGTATCCTCATGCTCGGTGCCCAGTGACAGCGGCCATCATCCCTAATCAGTATGTACAAAGAGAATTCCCCTTAATGGTATGGGACTATAAATCTGAGGATGCCAAGCCCATGAACACCCAGGGATAACCACCTTCACAATGTTGACTACGCCAACATAAGATCTATATCATATCTACTTCATTTGACCCTTTGTTGGTCACATTCACTTCATATACTCAAGGTATCACAAATAATTATACCCTTCTACATGTGAGCGGTCCATGTTGAGCCACTACTGACTGGTCATCGTGGTGCCCTGTTGGTCCCTCCGGGCAGCTACTGCTACTATACTCTCGATATTCTCACAAAGTTCTCTGCCCTGCACGGGCTTTGGGAAAACTTGGGCATCCCTCCACACGGTAGCAATACCGTTTTTATCCAACAGACCGATCCAATCCATTGGTTGGACACAAAGGATACACTAGGTGCTCTATCTGGTAACTTTGGGTGACCCCTGAGGAAGGGCTTCCACGCCCGAAACGCGTAGGGTCGGTTCCGGTTCCATGATTGCCCTATGTACCTGAGTGTCCACATCTTGGTTCGGTATTCGGTCTGTCAAATGCATGCAATTTTAATGCCCTGTATGTGTATTTGTGTTTTTCACAATATTGTGTTTTCATGATTTGTCCCTTTGTATTAATAAAGATTATTTTTTATATAGTATACAGTGTTCAGCGGCATTTATAGTCCCATACCATTAAGGGGAATTCTCTTTGTACATTCAGCTCCCAGGAAACATTGCAGAGCCAGGAAGTGACGACGGGCCGCGGCCGAGGAAGGAGGAGGGAGGAAGTAAGGTAAGTATATTTTCTTCGCTACGAGGTAAGTAAAAAAAAAAATAATGCGATTAGCCATTTGTTTTTCAGGTGACCCGGAGCGAGAAGATGGAGGTAAGTATAAAATGAGGGTGGAACTCCACTTTAAAGTGCTGATAGACTTTTTTTTACTAACAGGTCATATATTTCTGGTGAGTTATCCAAACCACTGGGGTGTCAGCACTGGAGCACTCTATTTGTTACTGGCTGAAGCACTGTGGCACTTTATGGATTAGGAATTCACAAAAGATACAAGAAAATGACTCACATGCTTTTTAAAGAGCACTTTTATTCTTGGCACAATATTAACCTCCCTGGCGATAATCCTGAGTGTGGCTTGGGGTTAATTTTCAGTACCAAGAGCAGTAACCCCGAGCCACACTTGGGATTACCCTGTAGCAAAACTTACCTTGTCCCTGTGATCCCCTGATGTTCTCCCGCTGTGTCCACCGGCCAATTTCGGGTTCCCTTTCCTGCGAGCGTCACAACGTGTCACAAGTGGGGCATACCTGGCAGGAAATTTAAAAAAAATAAACAAAACATGACACATACACTCTTCCTCTTTCTTTTGGGGTACCCCATGGCTCTGTCCTAGGGCCCCACCTATTCTATCTCTATACCCCTATTCCCTGGGTCAGTTGATAACCTCCCACGGCTTCCGTTACCACCTTTATGCTGACGACACCCAGATCTATTTTTCGACTCCTCAACTCACTGCCTCAATCTCCTAACGTATCACAAACTTACTGAGTGACATATCAGTATGGATGTCACCCCACTTCCTCAAACTCAACAATTCTAAGACTGAGCTTGTAATATTTCCTCCTCCTCAATTTCTTCCACATGACTTTACCATTGAGATCAATGGTACAACCATTGGTCCTTCCACACATGCCAGGGTGCTGGGTGTAATCCTAGACTCTGATCTCTCCTTCAGCCCTTATATCCAATCACTGGCTAAATCTTGCCACCTTCACCTCCGTAACATCTCCAGAATTCACCCCTTCCTAACTAACGACACCACAAAACAACCTATTTACTCCTTGGTTATTTTCTGCCTTGACTACTGCAATTCCCTTCTCACCTATACACAGGCTATCCCCCCTTCAGTCTATCATGAATGCTGCTGCCAGATTAATATACCTTACTAACCGATCAGTGATTTCTTCTCCTCTCTGCCAATCTCTTCACTGGCTTCCCCTACCCCATCGTATAAAATTCAAAATACTAACTACAACATACAAGCCCATCCATAACATCACCAACCTAATCTGCCGATATTGCCCAAATCGTCCTCTCCGTTCCTCCCAGGACCTCTTGCTCTCTAGCTCCCTTGTTACCTCCTCCAACGCTCACCTCCAGGACTTCTCCAGAGCCTCTCCCATCCTCTGGAACTCTCTGCCCCAGTATGTCCAGTCAGCTCCTACCTTGTCCGCCTTTGGGCGATCCTTGAAAACACACCTATTCAGGGAAGCCTACCCCACCTCTACCTATGATCTGTACTTGAGTGCCCTCCATCAGATCAACCCCCGCAGCCATTACCCTTTGTACCACCTCCCCTCCCTTTAGATTGTAAGCTCCATGAGCAGGGCTCTCCTATTCCTTTTGTTTTGAACTGTATTGTAAATTGTGCTGTCCCCCTTTTTTTTTTGTAAACACTGTGTAAACTGTTGGCACTATATTAATCCTGTATAATATTATTAATAATAATGATAATAATAATAATACACATTGTAATACATTGTAATCTGTTAGGATTACATTACTGTGTGAACTCATTTCACCTCAGTTTTGTCCCTAGTGCTTTGTTCGGTGCCCTGCCTGCACTTTTACTGTTCTTTCTGCCTGGAAACTTGGGAATGTCCACGGCGTCCAAAAAGCATTCCTTTAGGTCAAAAGCGGTTTTAGGCCAGCTAGAAAACAGTGATAGTGAATTGGAATTACTTGAAGAATTGAGTGATAGTGATTAATGGGGAAATTCGTCATCAGACACTGAAAGTGACGACAGCGACGATTCTGTGACTGAGCTCAGTGATGTGCAAACTTGGTGCTCTATTGACTGCTGTACGGATTAGGCAGTGCCCCCAAGATGCCCATTTACTGGAGCATCTGGTATGAAAGTAGATGTTGAACACTACAACCCCTTGGCATACTTACAATTATTTCTGACTGATGAGGTTATTGAAAAAATTGTTAATGAGACAAAGCGGTACAAAGAGCAACAATTAGCTACTCTGCATTGGAAGTTTTCAAGAAGCAGAAAGTGGGAACCAGTGATCAAAGAGGACATTTGGAAAGTTCTGGGCCTAATAATACTTCAGGGAGGGATGAAACCCCTGCAGAAATGGTAATAGACAGCTAATACATTACTTGCCACTCCATTCTTTGGTACAGTTATTTCAGAGTACAGATTTTCCCTGATCATGAAATATTTACACTTCCAAAACAAAGAATTTGATGAAACTACTCATCCTGCACCAAAACTAAAGAAAATTTGGGAAGTATCTCAAATGATTCTAAAGAATTTCCAATTGAGCTATGTGCCAGAAAGAGATATCAGCATAGTTGAAAGTCTAATGGCCTACAAGGGAAGGCTCAGCTGGGTATAATACATTGTATCAAAGAGGGCAAGGCTTGGCGTAAAATCCTACATGCTATGCGAATTGTCAACTGGCTACATTTGGAATTCAGTTATATACACTGGAAAAGGAACAAAATTCAATCCAAAATACAGTAACTATGAAAGGGCAACATCTTCCGTTCTTTCACTCATTGAGCCATTGCTAAATCAGGGCTATTGGGTAACAACTGACAACTTTTATATGTCTCCTGAACTTTATGAGTTTCTTCTGCCAAACAAAACAGATGCCTATGGAACCATTAGGGCTAACTGATGCGACATGCCGCCAACGTTTGGCAATAAGAAGCTCAAGACTGGAGAAATGGCTGCCTGGCAGAAAGGCAAAATGATGACACTGCGATGGAGGGACAAGAAAGATGTGTGCTTAATGAGTACAGTGCATAACACCTCCACTGTTATGGTACGCACAAAAGTTGGGAAAGAAATCATAAAGCCACAAGTAGTGATAGACTACAATAACACCATGGGAGGTGTTGACAGAGCCAACCAAGCAGTGAAATTCTACCCAGCAATGAGGAAACAGCAAAAGAAGTACTACAACAAGATCTTCTGACATTTTCCTGAGCAATGCCTACATTCTGCTCAAAAAAATAGTGACAAGCCTGTGATTCAGTCTGACTTCATTTGGAAAGTTACCAAACGTGTCTTTGTGAACCACCAAACACCATCAATGGCTGTGAATAGAGCTGGACGTCGTGCTGTTGGCGTTGTCAACCCGGAACCCCTGACTGGTCGTCACTTCATGTACTACATCCCACCAACCAAGAAAAAGTCAGCACCTACAAGGATGCAGGTGATTTGTTTCTCGAAGCGAGATGACAGTGGATGGAAAATCAGAAAGGAAACCAGGTTCCATTGTCCCGATTGTGACGTCGGACTGTGTGCAGTCCCATGTTTCAAAATTTTTCACTCCCGGGATGTTTACTAATTCAATTTGCAGTGCCTAGTTTTACAGTGATAAGTAATATTGCACCCTTGTTTGGAAAAATGTCAGTGTTTTTGGTTTGATTACATTATTGAATAAAATGTATTATTAATATTATGTTATAATTTATGATTTTGTGTTTCAAACTTTATCATACCCGGGATGTCTACTAGACTCTTGTTTGGAGAGATTTAAGTGATCAACTGCACAGAGGAGTCAAGTATAACATGTTTGTTTTTTGTTTGTTTTTTTAAATGAGACTTTACAATCACTTTAACGTTTCCAAGCGACTTGATTGGTATTATTTGCACAGTTCTTTTTAGCACATTGATTGGTAAAGAGATTTCATTGTTTTTTTTATAGTACACTTCCATTTATTGTTTCTTATGATATTATGATATCAATTTTTAGTATATTTAAGCGCTGCTAATATACACTTTTAATTTGAACTTGAGGCGTTATCTAAGGGTACACCTTTTTTGGTAGCCGCTGGTAGATTTTTTTAGATATTCTTGTGGGTGAGCCCTACTTGCCCTGCATGTGGTTGTTCCTGTTCGCACTAAGTGTGCTCATCAATGCCCTGGACTTGGCGGAAACTGCGGTCATGTGAAAAATCTAACACTAAAGCAGTACCCCGACTTAGAGAGGAGTCTTTACTGTGTGCAGCAATAAAAGTACAAAAAAAAAAAAAAAAAAACTCTGAAAAGCAACTTGTCCCATGTCCCTACACACTATAACTTGTATGTTTGTGTGCATTTACTTCACCTGTCCAGTGTACCTCTGGTCCTTCATACCCAGTAACAGAATAGGGTCCCAAAGTGCACCTAGCGTGGACCTCATGTCTGCTCTCACTAAAATATTTCCTTCCTGTACCTCGTGACCAGGCCATAGATCTCCATAAAGCAAGTTGGGATCTGGTTGCCACTGGATTCTAACTGCTAAGGGCTAGGGAGGGAGCCAGAACATTGACCCCCTTTCTACCAGAGGACCTGTCACCTTACCAGGTACCATACTTAACGACCGGTTGCTTGTAGCTTGTTCCTTCACTTGTTTACCAATAGCAACTACACTCCTCTTCTTGCCTTGCTGGGTTAACCTTTTGTAGTAGTGTTACTTCATACCTCATAGTGGTTTACAGACCCAGGTTCTTTGAAATACGCCAGAACCAACATGCACTCCTTTGAATAACTTTAGACCAGACTCATGATGGTTAATATAACTTTACTGTAAAAATGCAGCATGACAGTACAAAACGAACAACGTCCTGTCCCTGATCCTAACTAAGATAGCATAGCACCCCAAGAATACCTCCATGAGGTGAGAGTCCATAATTTCATTGTCCATGGCTGGGTTTCTGTCCATGATCCTTGGTTTCTTCAATGCCACACTTGCTTCCATAGGAGAGTTTGCAATACACACCTGTACCGATGTTCCCCTTCTCTAGAGCCCTTGGACTTTAGTTGTCCCCCTTTTTGAAACACAGGTGGGCCAGCCAGAACCAAAAGCTCAAGAAATGAGCCGAAAATGTTTAACCCTTTTCCAACCTGGGCCGGCTGCTGGATAAGTAACTGCACACACATTTTTCAACTTGCCAACATACTTACAAGTGTAAAAAACAAAAACAATAAAAAAAAAAAAAAAAAAACATTTAAAGAGCCCCTATCCCTCTGTGCTCACACACAGAAGCGAACGCAGATGCAAGTCGTGCACACATATGTAAATGGTGTTAGCCCCACACATGTGAGGTATTGCCATGAATGTTAGAGTGAGAGCAATAATTCTAGTGCTAGACTTCCTCTGTAACTCTAAATAGGTGACCTGTAAAGGCGTTTAAAGCATTGCCTTATGGAGATTTGTAAGTCTATGGAGATTTGTAAGTTACAAGGTATCAGGTGTGATTGGGGAGCCGGTGTGTTAAATTTGGTGTTATCAATCTCACTCTCTCATACTGGTCACTGAAAGTTCAACATGGCACCTCATGGCAAAGAACTCTCTGAGGATCTGAAAAAAAGAGTTGTTGCTCTACATAAAGATGGCCTAGGCTAAAAGAAGATTGCCAAGACCCTGAAACTGAGCTGCAGCACAGTGACCAAGACCATAGAGTGGTTTACCAGGACAGGTTCCACTCAGAACAGGCCTCGTCATGGTCGACCAAAGAAGTTAAGTGCATGTGCTCAGCATTATATCGAGAGGTTGTCTTTGAGAAATAGACGTATGAGTGCTGCCAGCATTGCTGCAGAGGTTGAAGGGGTGGGGCGTCAGTCTGTCAGTGCTCAGACCTTATGCTGCATACTGCATCAAATTGGTTTGCATGGCTGGAAGCCTCTTCTAAAGATGATGCACAAGAAAGCCCACAAACAGTTTGCTGAAGAAAAGCAGACTAAGGACATGGATTACTGGAACCATGTCCTGTGGTCTGATGAGACCAAGAAAAACTTATTTAGTTCAGATAGTGTCAAGCATGTGTTGCGGCAACCAGGTAAGGAGTACAAGTGTGTCTTGCCTACAGTCAAGCATGGTGGTGGGAGTGTCATGGTCTGGGGCTGCATGAGTGCTGCCAGCATTGGGGAGCTACAGTTTATTGAGGGAACCATGAATGCCAACATGTACTGTGACATACTGAAGCAGAGCATGCTCCCTCACTTCAGAGACTAGGCCACAGGGCAGTATTCCAACATAACGACCCCAAGGTGAAGGAGCACAAGGTCTCTAACATCAACCAGCTCCATGATGTCATCATGGAGGAGTGGAAGAGGACTCCAGTGACAACCTGTGAAGCTCTGGTGAACTCCATGCTCAAGAGGGTTAAGGCAGTGCTGGAAAATAATGGAGGCCACACAAAATATTGATACTTTGGGCCAAATTTGGACATTTTCACTTAGAGGTGTACTCACTTTTGTTGCCAGTGGTTTAGGCATTATTGGCTGTTTGTTGAGTTATTTTGAGGGGACAGCAATCACATACTTACAAAAATGTGAGGGGTGTACTCACTCTTGTGAGATACTATATATATATATATATATATATATATATATATATATATATATATATATATATATATATACTGTATATAGTATAATGTTTAAGGGTTATAAGTAATTTTCTAGCAAAAATGACTGATTTAAACATGTAAACAAAAGGTGCTAGAAAAGGCCTGGTGTTCGAGTAGTTAAAGGCAGAAGAAATGTTTACCTTTAGTTGACTTATTTTCTTAGATGCGATGATCTAAACTGAAGAAAAAAACTCTTATTATCTGTAAAATCCTAAAATGAAATCACTCTGGATAATAAATACTATACCTGTAATTATACTTAACCATTTTTGTTTTTGAGTTTTGAGACTATACATAGTCTAAAAATCACTAATTATAGCAGAGTACAGTAATTATATTGAGCATTTTATTTACTCAGCAGCTTTTACATTGAATAAATGTAAACAGCATTGTCTGTAGCACAGGTAATATTTTTTCTGCTAATGGATGCTGAAATTATAATTACAGTGACCATACAAAATGAGTGACATCTGATTTGTTTGAGTGATGTAAATGGGAGAAATTAGCCAGTATAGGGGCTGACATAGACTCTTCATGTCACAGCAATATGGGGATTGCACAATTAGCTGTAAGGACCAAACAAGAAAATTGCTGCTGTTGGTATTTTTAGAATCTGCACAGAAATTATAAAATAATTCTAAGGTCTTTCTTACCTAGACTTGGCTGTTGGGTACTGAACTCCAATCACAGGAGAGCAGGTAAGGCAGAGCAGCTAATCGTAAGTTGGTATAGGACCTTATACTAGTTGACATGCATAGTTGCCAAAATTTAAAAAAATAAAATTTAGAGACATTTTTATTCTGTATATCCAGAAAGCCAGTGTAGAAAGAGCATTACTATAATTGGGGTGGGGCATTCATTTGTGGGTGTGGTTCAACAGGAATCTAGAAAAAATGCGGCATGTGAAATTACGCTAAATATTGGGTATGCCTTAAAGGGGGTGTGGTTAAATAGAGTCTGAGATGACTTACATAGTGGAGAATGTGGTAATGTTAAATAGGGAATGTAGGTAGGGCAGTGTACAGAGGTCAGTAGTATGCAGGATAGTGTAAAGAGGTCAGTAGGATGTATTGCAGTGTACACAGGTCAGTAGCATGTAGGGCAGTATACAGAGGTCAGTGGTATGTAGAGCATTGTACAGAGGTCAGTAGTATGTAGGGCAGCATCCAGAGGTCCGTAGTATGTAGGGCAGCCCACCAAAAAAGACATCATAGCCATTAGTCTTCATAGGATACACACAAACCACCGCCAATCCCCCCCCCCCAAAAAAAAAATATAGTAATAATAGAGCTCCCATCAGCCATTAGTTGTCATACCATCCACTGCCTCTTACCCCACACAAAAAAAATTTAAAGACTACAGACCTCCAGCCACAAAGTCCCATCCCAGATCACATGAGCAGCTGGAGTAGGCATTTAAAATATCTAACTTTGACTTGGCAAAAGATGGCGCCATTTGTGGCTCTGTCTGGGTCAGTTTGTTCGCCCACTCACTGTGCTGCCCTCTCTGCTCCGTCTGAGTGGCTGGCTCGCATCTGGCCTCCACAGTCCTCTTCTCTGCCTCAGGACACCCCCGCTTTGACTAAGACTCAGGCCTCTGGCTACTCTCTTTCTGGGTCTCTCTCCTCCTCTGACTGGGCTCTCAGTATCTGTCCCTGATTCTATTGCTCCCGGTCGGGTCCCCGCAGGAGCTGCTGACACTGACAGTCTGAGTGCCTCAAAGGCAAGCTGGCATAATCCCCCTTGGCTGACTACGCCCCTTTTCAGCACTGACAAATTCTCATTTGGATAGGCAGCACCTGACTTCCTGTAGGTGGGGAGGAGGTAGAGTAAGGAAGAGGTTGTGGGAAGTTGTGCCTATAGTTCTACTTTAAGACAAATAGACTGTGCAATTTGAAAGTTGCTCCAGAGCTTAGTAAATGAGGTAAAGCTTCACTTTAAAAAGAATATCCATTCACGTGCAAGGAACATTTTTTTAAAAATGCATTTTTTGTTGCATATGATTGGATGATAGAAGTCAGCAGTAATTTACTAAGCTCTGGAGTAACTGCACTTGCAAAGTCCCTAGTCTATGTGCCTTTAGTAAATCCACCCCATTACATGTAGTGAAATATATCTATTTTCCCTGGCCATTTTGCCAGTTTTTTGCAGACTTTTTTGTGTATATACAAACATATGCATAATTTGCTTCATAAACCTTCCAATCACTCCAAACATAAGATATAAGTATATGTATATGTATATCACAACTGTCTAATCCTTTGTGAACATTTGTCATGTGTATTGGGCTGGGGATACTTTACATATTCACAATTATTTTTGGAAATATCTTTGACTCAAATATTCACAAGACAGTATGGGATTATGAATAGACAAGTATTCTTACAAAGGTTATGGAACTTGAGCTGTTAGAAGGGTGTCATCAATTTAAAGGTTTGATAGATGGATACTAGAGTGACACTTTCAAGAATAACAATGGCTATTCTCTAACAAGAAAAACAGAGCTGTCCAAAGATATAGCAATGACTTTGCCAAATATCACAGCAAAAATTACTTTAAAGCAGGGTTTCTCAATCAGGGTTCCATGGAAACCTAAGGTTCCTCCAGAGGTTACTAGGGGAAAATAGTATAAAATATTGCACACATATATAAATACTCTTCTTCCACCATAAAAAAAAGACAATGTTGTAGAAGAGCAGTATGTGTGAAATTTTTGATACTATTTTCATTCAATATTTGACATTTTTATAGATTATTTTGTACTTAATTGAATGTAGTTGTTTGTGTTACACCCCATGTGTCCTGTGAAAGCAGCTTCCCTTTGACTAGTATTCTAGTCACCTTTTTTCTTTTGTATTAACACTTACGCTGCAGGGACCGCACTGACTTAGTGAGTTGTCATATTTCTACGGTTTGAATCATTTTACCTCTTTATTAGCAATAAAAACTGAAAGGGGTTCTAATTTTTTTCCACTGTATCCATCCCACTGGATATCGCAATGAGATAAAATACCATATTTATCGGCATATAAGACGCACCTTAATTTTAGGAGGGAAGTTTCAGGAAAAAAACGTAAAATTCAAATAAAGAACTTTGGCGTAAAATAAGGGTAGCTCAGAAAATTTTATTAAAATTTATACCACTTGTAAGGTAAATAACGTAATACTAACGCATATTAAACAGCCTCCCTGCACATTCCACAGCCCCCCTGCACATTATAGAGACCCCCTGCACATTACACAGACCACTTCACATTACACAGACCCCCCTGTACATTACACAGCCCCTCTGCACATTACACAGACCCCTGCACATTACACAGACCCCCTGCACATTACACAGACCCCCCCCTGCACATTATAGAGACCCCGTTACATTACACAGACCCCCTGCACATTACACAGACCACTTCACATTACACAGACTCCCCCTGCACATTACATAGACCTCCTGCACAATATGCAGCCCCCTTTTCATTACACAGACCCCTGCACATTACACAGACCCCCTGCACATTACACAGACCCCCTGAACAATATGCAGCCCCCTTTTCATTACACAGTCCCCCTATAAATTGCCCAGCCCCCTTTACATTACACTGCCCCCTCCACCTACAGAGTACACAGCACCTTTTATTATACAGTCCCCTTTACATTGCACAACACCTTTACATTACACAGCCCCCTGCCCCTGCACAGTACACAGCCCCTTTCATTATACAGACCCCCAGTCTCCTGGGACAGCTCTGCCAGCGTACTCTAAAACTTAGAAAAACATCACTGTCAGCCTCTTTTTATAGATCCTTCCTACATTGTGTCACTGTCATTGTAAACCGATGCCTCTAAATACCTTATTAGCTTCATTCTTTCATGGCCGCTCCCCACTGATGTTTCATGGCTGGTCCTGTGACCACTCTCCTACTCCAATCTATAGCTACACTCAGAGAAGGAGGAGCAAGAGGAAGCATATGGCTGGAAAGAACAGAACTAATAAGGTATTTAGAGAATGCTGGACAGAGCTGTCCCAAGGCAAAGGGAAATTATGTATAAATTGTATATCTATGTATTTCCAGTATCAGTTGCTCCTACATTTAGAAACATAGAAACATAGAATGTGTCAGCAGATAAGAACCATTTGGCCCATCTAGTCTGCCCAATATATCTGAATCCTATGAATAGTCCCTGGCCCTATCTTATATGAAGGATAGCCTTATGCCTATCCCATGCATGCTTAAACTCCTTCACTGTATTTGCAGCTACCACTTCTGCAGGAAGGTTATTCCATGCATCCACTACTCTCTCAGTAAAGTAATACTTCCTCATATTACTTTTAAACCTTTGCCCCTCTAATTTAAAACTGTGTCCTCTTGTGGTAGTTTTTTTTCACCCCCTAGGTGAACTAACCACGGAAATCATGGCTGCTGATCCATGATACCATCGTCAGTTTACGTGCGTCCATCATCCCGCTGTGTTAGAGTCTCTCCTCTCTCCCCCCTCTCTCCTTCCCTCCCTGCCTGTCAGCTCCTAGTGTGTGAGCGATCTCCTCTCCACCCCTCACCTCCCCTCCTCCGCTATTAATAGCTGTCAGTAACATCAGAGAGTAGTAATCCTGCCACCCCTTTGGTCTAATAGTGTATACTACACAGTGTAAAAGTTTTTTAAAACAACTGCCACTAAATACCTTATTTCAGTTTGCCTCTGTGCGGTCACATGACCTCCTGGGGCTCTTCTCCCCCAATCTAAAGACCACAGTCCATAAAGACATGGATGAGCGAATTTGAGGGCCTGACCTCAACCAGACAAGAACACCTTTGGGATAAATTAGAGTAGAGTCTGCGAGCCAGGCCTTCTCTTCCACATCAATGCCTGACCTCACAAATGCACTTCTGGAAGAATGGTCAAACATTCCCATGGACACACTCCTAAACCTTGTGGACAAACTTCCCAGAAGAGTTGAAGCTGTTATAGCTGCAAAGGGTGGCCCAACTCAATATTGAACTCTACGGACTAAGACTGGGATGCCATTAAAGCAGCATGTAAAGGCAGGCATCCCAATACTTTAATATAGGTATTATAGTGTACATCTGTGTAAGGGTAAGTGAGGTAGATATGGTCAGGGAAGGGAGCACTTATCCTTTTAAGCTTGCTGACCAAAGCTGTAGACAGCATGATTTTAAAGCAGCAAGGTTTGTTCCTTTTTTTTTTTTCCAAAAAGCTTTATTGAACAAAGTACACATTAGAATTATTCCTTGTGATTTTGTACTAAAAAGAAAAGAGGCTGTTGATAGCCCAAGCATGCACAGACCATTATTACAACATAAAACCTACTCATCCCTCTTCCTCAGCATTTCCCAGAATGCACCTTGTGTTTTGTTAAAGACACACAATGGCTCTATGTCAATTTAATTAGGATCCTCTGTGTATTTGCACACAACGATAAAAAAGATTTTCAAGGAGCACAATGTCCTGTATTAATAAACTGCGTGCATTCAAATCCACGGACTCCAGACTGGAGATAATATCATCATTACAAGGGCAAACATTAACAGAGACCTACTCTACCTACACTAGACAAACCGCACGCATATCATCCACCCAGAGCGAGAATAAAATATTTATACCCATTCATACCTATTATAAAGGGAGGAACTCTGGTTCACTGAAGAAAACATCCTATTGTACTGAAGGCATATGTTCTTTCTTCCTGTAATTCGCTGTTTGGGGCTGAATAATCAAAGACACACTGTAGGAGTGCAATGTTTCATGGGTAAAAGGGTCACTTTGGAGCTGGAACAACAGTGATCTAGTGACAATGACATGTTTTATACAAAAATGACCCCATCCTTGTAGGAAGGAATGATTAGAGGCATACCAAAAAGAAACCTATCATTAGGCAACTCTGTGTAAAGCAGCATTATCATACAGTTACTAGCCATATATAAAGCTTGTACATCATTTCTGTTTGGCTAAAATTGAGCTTCAGAGCACCACTATGCACTTGCCTTATTCAGTGTGACTATTTAACATAACCACTATGCACTTACTATATGCAATGTGTCCATTTAACATAACCACAATAAAGTGTTTTTCTTTGGAAAACTATACAATAATTACAATGGAAATCTCCCACGCTCTGAAAACAGTTCAAGAAAAACGTGAACCAATAATACAACAAATGCCGCTACTTAAAATAGTAAATAACAAAATAGGCGAAATACAAGCATATAAAATACTCTAATATATGTGAATCCACAGTACTATAGCCTTCAATTAAAACAAGAAAAAAATATAGGTTGCGTCACTTAGTTATAACTACATTTGCATTTACATTTTTTTCTTAGCCTGTCAGAGAATGACTACCAGATGTTTTGGTTAATAGTAATGTGCATATGCGAAGAATGGATAATAGAAATGCACATGTGTGCAGAATTCTTGACAGAATGGTGACTAGGCGCATGCATACACTCAGGAATGCGCACAGGTGCATGCACATGAGCGCGGGTGCACATTTAATGCATGTTGGTGCCTGACGGACTATTTAAAGGGGCTCCTGCTAATGCTCCAGTGCTGACTGATCTTTCAGCTGTTCCCTGTGTCCTGCTATTACTCTGCTTGTTTCCCTGTTGCTGACTCGGCTTGCCATTGGCCTGAACTTGGATCCTGCTTCTGCGTTGTCACCAGTTCCTAATCCCAGGTCTGTTCTTGACCACGTCTCTGTACCTCGCTGCCCGCCTGCTGCTGACCTCAGCTATCCCTGTGATCATGCTGCTGTTTCTGGCTCTGCTCTCACATCTGGTTCAAGTGCCTATCCGGCTGTCATCTGTATCAGCTCTGCTCATCACAGCGAGTTCCTGTTTCAAGCCCGCTAGTGACAAGCCTCACATCTGAACCTGCAGCCTGTGTGGAGTGCCCCTTTCATTTCGGCTTGATCAGCTACCGTTCCTGACCTAAAATTCTGACAGCCTGCCAGGGTCTGTATCTCCTGCTGCAAGCACTCCTATTCACACCTGCCGACACTCGTGTTCCTCCTGTCCCTTGGTACTCTCTGTTCCACCTTCAGAGGGACCTGTGCTGGACATACAAGAGAGGCCAACCTCGCCATTTCAGTCTCCGATCAGGTATGTGACATAACCTCCCAGCAAAGTCCCATAAATATTGATTGATCCTGCCAGTGAAGTCCCCTTAATGAAGCTTCCTGTGATGGTGTGGCAGTAGTGCTGCACTGTTCCAAAATTCAGAGTAGAGTTGCCACTCTCATAAAGGCTGTGCCTGCTTACACTAAAGTTGGATGAAGAAATGTTGCAGGAAGTGTGGCTATCAGTGTTGCCACTGCTGATTCACAAGCTGGTATGTAGAAAAAGGGGTTAGTATACTTCCCTCATTTTGGGCCCCTCCTAATATCCTTCTGGCACATTCCCCATAAACAATTTGGGCTGAGTTAAGGGAGGAGGAGAGAATGGACAAGCAACATGATGAGATAAGACTGTGGGACTGGGTTCTTGCCCCTCCATGTGAGCTTCCCTCAGGATGGGCCTTTCTGCACCTGACCCCTGACCTCTTTGGAACAGTATTTCCAGTAGTTCCAGTGGATATGAGTTTCTGAAAATTAAAGGATATGGACATGGCTTTTGGCTGGAGGTGTGTTCTTCAAAGAGGATGCCTGAATATCTTAAAGTTAGAGTGTAAAGTGGGCCTGTACACAGTCAGGCCGCAGGTGGCTGGATGGATGCAATATTATAATATGCTACACTGGTTCAGGTGAACAGATCCTGAATACAAGTAACAAATGTAAACTTAGTTGGTGGAATTGAAGGAGTTAAAAAAAGAGGTCACTCTCCTGACATTGAAAAAGGGACCCCCCTCAATGCAACATGCATCAGGTGACCTGAGCCCCCATGTCTCATGGTCCCCAGGTGCTTGGCTAGACTTTCAGAGCCCTAACCTGTAACCACAAGAGGAATGCAAGTTCTTACAGTTTATTGTAAGTACCGGTAACTCCCAACTAAATGGAGGGGTCAGTGCTTTAGTGGACCAGTGGGATGGCATAGCAGGGTTTTTAAGCCCGTCATCTTTACAATTAGAAGCAGACAGGATAGGTCTGTATGGGCTTTGGGGTGGTTACAGTATAGAAAAGGTAGCCCCTGGATAGACCTGCCTATTTGTATCTTGCCAGTCAGCATCTGGCCACACCTAGTCCTGCCCACTGCTTCTGTTGCTGAAACCCATCCAATGTGAGCTGCATTGACTGGGAGGGGGAGCATGTGAAACACAAATAAAGGAAGATTTGGCTTAGTCAGGAAAAGTATAGGAATGCTGTACTTTTTAAGGCTTTTGCAATACATAGTAACTGGTTATGGGACTTGTTTAGGCTGTCATACAGGAACCTTTAGTTGTACTTTTGAAGTCCATTTAAAGGCTTCAGCTTAGCATGACAAAAATACATTTCCATTACAAGTTAGTATGTTAAATATCTTAACAGAAACATAATGTATGTCTTTTTCACTGGTTTGTGTGCACCAAATGAAAAATGCAAAACCCAGATATTGATTTATATTAGTAGCAGTGACATAATCATTGTGCTGTCTGTACAGACAGCGGAGCTGTGGAAGCCTGAAGGGACCCAGCAAGCTCCACTGACTACAGGCTGCCCCCAGAAAACTACAGGGGGGGGGGGGGGGTAGATACAAGACCGGTCACCCTGCACCAGAAAAGAAAGCAGCAATGACCGACCTTTATAATAGGAATGTACTGCATAGGTGCAAAGTTTCACACTGGATGCTGCACAGATTTGGAAGAAATATATAAAGCACACTAAGATTCAAGTAGGAATATGCATAACTCTTGTATTTAGACATCATTTGTGTATCCAGGAGTTTATCTTTAAATTAGACTTTGTACGTGGGTTTCATTAAGCCTAACATTTAGGGTCGTATGCACCAAAGCACAAATGTCTGGGGATGCAGACTTCCTGTGTTCTGGGCATTCATCTCTGGACGTACACAGCCCTTAACATTAGTACCACTTGGTGCACTATCCAGCTACTGCATTTTTCAGCCTTTCACAGGCTGCTAGCAATGGGACACAATAGTGCACCTGTGCCTTCTACCTACACAAAATGGCAACAACAAGCAACTGGCAAATCAGCAAACACATGCTGCCGATTCAAGTGCATTTAATTTGTGCTCCCTAGGGTTGTCTCTCAGACAATATAACTTTTACTGCACGGTGCCTCAGATTAGTAACATAACTCCCTGGGTTCCTGCATGTGCCCAAAGAGTATACATTCTTCAGATTCTCTCCCTCAGGAGCTCAGAGAAGCCACACCTGATGAGGCATCTGGGCAAGTGATATGGAACCAGGTGAGGGGCCATCCACAACCAGTGTGACCCTAATAGCAAGAACCTTCTCCAAAAGACCCAGCTACTGTGGGGGACCCAATCTCATTTGCTACCAGAACACTCCAGTTCCAATGGGGTGGCCCATTCTCCTAGGCACACTGTGTATGAGGATAATCACAAGTAGATATGTTCTAAACTGAACTTTGGAGGAGAGAGCGGCAAATGCCCAGCACCATCTCTCTGGCATTACTATAGTCTCAGGTTCCTAGTATGTCCTTGCCAATTGGCCTGATCAGGAGCATACAGTGTGATTGCCAGCAATAGGATGTGACTTGTCATATGATTTGACCTGTCAAATCACATGAAAAGTCGCTCCAATGTGAACAGAGGCTACTTCTAACTTCAATTGTTAAGTAATATGTAAGTTACAGTTACTCACTGTCTGATTATTCAGCACAACTACCTATTCTGCTAGCCTAATTCTTTCAGGTTATGGAGAAGCATGTGACTCTCTTTATGTGAAGCACTGGGCCAATCAGCAAGCCACAGCACTAGTACATAGGGGAGAGTTTATAGCTCTGTGTAAGCTGTGACTTGAGGGAACAGTAAATAGGTTATTATGAGGGACATTCAAAAATGCACATCATGAAGTATTGAATAAATACAAAATAACATAAAAATGAAATAGATTTTTTTTTTACTATCCATATTTAAAAACATAATTTTTCCCAGGACATGGAATGTATTCTCAAATAGGCACTTCCAATCATCTCAATGTCAGTCTATCTAATAACAATAAAGGTATATATAGATAAGAATAAACAAACATACAAAATGTATCAAATTCTATACAGAAAAAAATCATCATGCTATCTGTCCCATATATTGTGGTGAGGGAAGGAAAGAAAAGGGAAATAAATATCTATCCCAAACCTAAACCCATATACACTCTTACCTAAAAACATACTGTACACACCTCCAACCTAGGGCCTCTTACCAAAAATCCCACACCGCCAACCCAGGGCCTCTTACCTAAAAACACACACACCTCCAACCCAGGGCGAACAAGAGGATAGCAACATTCCCCCACCCCTGCCTGTGGGGAGGACTGAATTGCAAATAAGACCTGATACTATAAAAGGAAAAGAGAAAAACAAATACTAACTAGTATCTCTGGATTAGAATAATCCCCAAAATTGGAGTTATAGATACTGTATATGTTTACCTCAAAAGAAAGTTACATTCATTTATAAGATGTGTAGCTCTGGGAATCAACACTTATAAAAATAAGCACCCTAAGTTTCAATAGGTGACCAAGATGCCATGGATAGTGAAATATCTTCCAAACTTTCATATGCTGCTGAAAATTCAAATAAAAAGGTCCACACATGTGGGATCAGAATACATCACTATAGGCATATAGCAAGGCAAGAAAGAAGAGAGAGTAGTTTGCTCTGCCTGCTTAACAGGGGAGTAGCAGGTAAAACATAGCCTGCTCCATCTACTTATCAGGGAAGCCTAATCAGTAGTTATGCCTGTTGCATGTGTCCACGTGTGATTCATCTGGGCTGAGGGAGTGTCCCCACTGTATCCAATAGGGGAGCCTGTTGGACAGTGGAGGAAAAAGCCAGTGACACACATGCTTTGTAACTATGCCGGTGGGTTGGCACAAACAGTGGTGCATCCTGGGATATGTTATAAAAGCCAAGGGCACATGTGACAGGGGGTTTTGGGTAAGAAGCCAGGTCCCAGGAGGAGGGTGAAGACTGTCTCTCCTCCTGTTTGCTGTGGAAGGTGGTCACAGCAGTCGGTCTAGTGAACCAGGAGTGTGGAGCTGAGCCAGGAGGTCCAGGAAAGCTGACAAGTGGAGTTGGAGGCAGAGCAACCTTGGGAAAAACAGTGTCCGTGAGTACCGGGAAGCTTGCCAGGGGGTCTGCCTAGGAAGGGGGACCGCTCCAGTGAAGTGTCAGTGGACAGGAGTTCAGCACACACAGCAAGTGAGAAAGGGGGTGCCAAGTTGGACCCTGAAGAGTAACTTAAACAGGATCATACTTTCTATCTTCACTTCAGTGGCAAGGTGAAGCAGCGGCCTTGCCACACACACTACTGTCAGTTGTCCTCAGAATTGTGCATATTTCATAGTTGGAGTATCCCACTCGTCCCTTCTCCTATCCCAGTTCTAAATAAAACACAAAAAAACAAATCCCCTGGACTGTTCATTGTCTGAGCCAAGCCCTATGTATATATATATATAAGCCCTGTGTGTATATATATATATATATATATATATATATATATATATATATATATATATATATATAAAAAATTATCCAGCAATGAGTTGATGGACTGAAAGTTTAAATGGGGTGGCTTCTCCTGCTGCTGCCTGCTAACCGTAGTTCATGGGGGAATGAAGTAAAGGTGTGAATGTGCCTCTGGGGAGTGGAAGTGGTTTATATTGCACTTGCTGCTTTATCTTCCATAAAGCACATGTACACTTTAAATCTGACCACATACATTCAGGTCTTTGCCAGATTAGAATTTTTAGTTGTGTATGAGAGTATTTACTTACACTTTTTAAGCTTTTTTTGTTTGATTTAATATGAATCACAATTATTTTAATTTTACTTTATGCAAAAGCACTTTACCATATTTTTCAATACTATTAAAAACTTTAAATTAAAATTGAGAATATTTAAATCTTGTCTGATTTTTTTTGCAGATTCAATGTGAATATCTGAACAAAGACAATGAAATGTGTGGGCACAGAATTATGTATTTTTTTTGCAGCTCTGCGGGGTGAGGTTTTTTGACATCAGAATATTTGCTTTATGCTCCTAAATTCTTTCTGGGTACCAAATGTCCTGTTGACAGTCTGTGTTTTTGGAAGAACAAAGTACTATAAGAGCTGCAGCTAGAACTGACAAAAACTAGAGCCAAACATGAATCTTTAAATACAGTCTGGAAAACATATTTGCTGCTATCAAACATTCCAGCTGTCAGGAGTAAGTGAAGTCTAATCAGCCCACATATCTTCAGACAACATGTAAAAGATGGAGTAACAAGCTTATTTATGGTGAAAGAGGCAATCAGGCAGCCGGCACATAAAGAGGCTTCGAAAAACACAGATGAATTCTCATTTTGCACACCGGTCACAGCTCTTCAGGAACGTTACCAGACAGATCAGAGCTCATTACAAACTTGCAAAGTGCTGCAAAGTTCCTGCAACATCCTATGACTGATTGTGAGGCTTACGGCATTGGCTGTAAAGCAACAAGACTCAGGATGCTGTTAAAGAACTTTTGCTTAGTTTTTTTTTTTTTTGTTTAAAAATAACAAACATGGTATACTTACCTGCTTTGTGCAGTGGTTTTGCACAGAGCAGCCCAGATACTCCTCTCCTCTGGTCCCTTGCTGGCACTCCTGGCCCCTCCCTCCTGCCGAGTACCCCCACAGCAAGCAGCTTGCTATGGGAGCACCCGAGCCAAGCTGCTGCTCTGTGTGTCCAGTCGGGCACAGAGCCGCAGCTTGGCCCTGTCCCTCCCTCTCCTCATTGGCTCACTGACTTTGATTGTTTCAGCCAATGAGGAGGGAGAGTTCCGGACAGCCAAAGCTGTCGTGCAACATCACTGGATCAAGATGGGGCTCAGATAAATATTAGGGGGTCTGCTAGACACAGGTTTTTTATCTTAATGCATAGAATGCATTAAAATAAAATAACTTCGGCATTTAGAATCACTTTAATATCTAAACTGTCCAGATTATGTAAGGCTGGGTTAACACTGGTGCAAATTGGATGCGGGTTTCCCTGCATCCAATTTGCATGTCAGGAGGCTGTGACCGGCTCTCAATGAAGCCGGTTCACACAGCTCCAGGACAGCTGAAGATCAGTTTGCAGGATATTTGTGTGCGTCTTTTGGTCCGTTTCAGGTCCAAATTCAGCCAAAAACTCTGACTGAATTTGGACCTGAAACAGTGAATGGGATGCACAAGACCTACTGCCGCGAGCCGCACCACAATCCAGTGTGAACCCATCCTAACTGCAAAGTTGTATCAGAAAAACGCTATCTGTGAACATAACACTGCCTGGGTCCTTCACCAACCATCCTTTTACTTCCCCAGGCTACCATCTACCTTCTCAGCTGTAGCCAACATTTTACTGTTGCTGAAATGGACACTATTAGGAGTGTCGTATTGTTCTGGCTCTCCATGCTCATGTCCCCTTCTCCAGACTCCCTGCTGTCTCTCCCTGCTCCAAGCACATGCTTGCACTATCTGTCAAGCAAAAAATTAATAAAAATTGGACACAGGGCCGATGTGACGGGGTAAACAGGGGAAGCAAGAGAGAGATATATTTAACATATGGAAGCGGGGTTAACATATGGAAGGGGGAGACTAGGCAATTACCAGGTGGTGGAATTAAATTCCAGGAGGGGCCTCAAGGTAGATATAGGCAAGAATGTGAAAACTCAGCAATTGAGAAATCAGCGAGTGCAGAAGAAACTTCCTACCCTATCGCCCTGCATTTTGGATTTGGAATCCTCAATGATCATAGTAGCCAAGCGGTTAGTGATATCCTCTAGAGTGACCCATCTGTGGTATGGTGTCCTATGGAGAATGTCCAGTTAGCGGTGCGTTAACTGAGAAGCTGTGACATGGAGGTATTTGAGGAGAGTAGGTTTGTCCCTGAGCCGGTGTCTTGTGGCTGGGGACCTTTAAGTGTTCCTCTGATACAAAAGCTACGGTTGGTCCTTTTGTGCAGTCAAGGATCAACAACTTTGATTATTATAGTTTTATCATTATGTTTCTGTTTGACCACTTTTACCCCCTTCCTGCACAAGCCAATTTTCAGCTGTCACACCTTGAATGATAATTGGGCAGTCATGCAACACTGTACCCATGTGGCATTTTTATCATTTCTTCCCACACAAATTAAGCTTTCTCTTGGTGGTTTTTAATCACCACTGGGTTTTTCATTTTTTTGCTAAATGAAAAAAGACAGAACATTTTGAAAAACAAAAAAAAACATGTTTTCTACGTTTTTATTATAAAATTTAGCAAAATCTTTGTTCATAAATTTAGGCCAAAATTTATTCTACTACATTTAAAAAAAAATAACCCAAATTAGTGTATATCATTTGTAGGGAAATTACAGAGTCCCCAAACTATGGTATACAGGTATATCTGAAAATCGATCAATCCTGATGTACTGACAGCCTCATTTCATTTCTTTAGGCCTGAAAACACCAGGACAGTACAAATATCCCCCAAATTACCCCTTTTTGAAAATAGAAAACCAAGGTATTTAGTAAGAGGCATGGCGAGTTTTTTTAAAGTTGTAATTTTTTTGTCACAATTATTTTTTTTATATGCTGTCACCAGTGCAGTACAGCATTAATAATGGGTGTGGCGGTGATCAGAAACACTGTTTGGTGACAGTATGTAAAAAAAATAAATAATAATAATAATTTTTTTTCCCTACACACTGTGACCAGAGTAATATTGTACTACTCTGGGAAAGTGATCAGGACTTTTTTATTTTTTTAACTGGTATAAGCAACCATTTTTTCTAAACAGAACTGATTAATTTAATGTGTTTGGTTGTGATTAGCTGTGATTGATTACAGCTAATTACATGGCACAGATGGGCTGTGATTGACCCTGTCTGTACCATGTGATCACTGTGACCAGTCACAGCTAGCAACAGAATTGTACACAGTGGATGGCATGAAAGGAAGCCATCCATTGTTTACATTTGTCATGTGATCTGCTGTGATTTGTCACAGTGATCACATGGTACAACAGCAGGTCTGGTACACTGATCAGTCTGCGCTTTCTGGGAGGACATCATATGACGTTCAACCAGGTCGACAAAAGTTCTGTCCAGCCTTCATTTTGCTATAGGCCGGGCGGGAACTGGTTAAAAGAATGCTGACATTGGTCATTTGGTAAAAAATGACAGCTATGGTCAATTTTTCAACCAAATCAGTGTTGGTCTGATCATTTTGATATAACTGATAAGTGGAGAGCAGGGGCACAGCAGTTTTATGATGAGTGAACAGTGACATCTGTTTTACCCTAGTCTTAAAAAGCACATTTAGCCAGGATTGTGCCTTGCATTACCTGCCAGACAGATCTGTAACTGCTGGGGTTACTGAGGTTAGAGGCACAATAACAGGTCTCCACTGTTAATGGAGTTCATTTTCCAACTAAGGGATGGATGTTCCTTTCAAGGCCAGCAACTGCTTAGATGAATTTGGACTGACAAGAAGAGTTGAGGAAAATTGTAGAAAATACAGAGGACAGGGTCTTTATAAACTGTATTGTTTGGTGTTCTGCAAAGTCTCTTTGAGATTCTCTGTGCTCTGGGGTTTGAACTTGGCTGTATTATCTGCCAGCCTCTGTTGTTTTATCCAGAACAGTGTATTAGAAGTCTTGTTAGGGGTTACCCCTGATTAATTTGCAGCTGTCCAGTCTCTAAAGCCCCGTACACACGATCAGATTATCGAACGATCTGTCGTCCGTTTTTTGTGGCATGCTAGTCTGATGTGGAAAGTGAAGAGGTTATTTTCATACGAATTTTCCCGTACGACAGAATTCTACTTCAGAAGTGATGTCATGTGCTGGATTGTTTTGTATGTGTTCTTTCGTCTCTGAGCATGCCTAGTCTTGCTCTTAAGCTTTTTTCCCGTCTAAATCTGTACTAATGAGACGAAAATCGGACGTTGTTTTGATGGACGACAAAAATTATATAGCCTGCACATCAGGATTTTGTCAGCCCAAAAGTTGGAGTCGGCTGTGCAAAGCACCATACTAACAATCCTAAAATCGACAGATCGGTCGTCGGACAAATTTTCCCTACAGATTTTCTTATCGTGTGTACGGGCCTTTAGAGTTTAGTCCATGTGGGTTAGGTCAGCAACTAATAATGATGAACAACATTATAGAAGGGTATTTTGGTCTTGAGTCTATGATCCTGAAAGTGCATTCAGAAGTCAGGCCTAAAAAAAGAAAATGTTAAAGCTATTAAAGCCCTAACCCATACTGATCCTAAGTAAATGATAAAAAAAGTTGGGGACAATGGTGAAACACTATATCTTTTACTAGTCTTTCACTACAGTTACACTTCTAACGCAGAAAAAAAAACACAGGAAACTCTGCTTTGTGGGAGTTACTTCAGCCTTCTATAAGTACAGATTGGTGAGAGAAAGATTTAGCATCCATCAATAGACTGTGCTAGTGTTTCCACCTGTCCCGGATACACCTGGATAGTCCGGGTTTTAAATATTGTGTCCAGTTTTAAGTCTGGACTGGACTGCTGCTTCCTAAAAAAAGCTGGAGGGAGGATCAGGTGTTTTCCTCCCTCAAGGCTGCAGGTGGCGACAGATAGCCATCACTGCAGCACAGATTTTTAAGGAATGAAGACAGTTTATCCTTCTTCCTCTCTACCCTTGTCATGTGACTTATGACTGGAGAGAGGAAGAAGGAGCTGCAGTCTGCACAGGGTGTGATCTGTAAGTACAGGGGGACAACTCTGATGTATAGACGGACACATGGTGAATTAGATTATAATGGGGCAGACAGGTCAGACAGGGGTCAGCCCCTATTGGTGGGTGGATTGGGGAAAGATGGGGGGAGAGTTATGGCAGAGGATAAGAAGGTTCCCATGTTACAAACAACCATTGGAAATGGTACTATTTGTACCAAAATTAAAAATATGCAAAATAAGTGTGCAAAATGTGACAATGATTTAAAGTGTTTGTTCACCAATGCCAGAAGTCTGCCAAGCAAAATAGGTGAGTTTGAAGCTCTGCTGCACGAGGAGAACTATGACTTAATTGGTATTGCTGAATCGTGGCTTCAATTCTTCATATGACTGGGCTATTAATATTCCTGGCTATGCTTTCTTTCAGAAAGACAGAGGGGTGGTGGTGTCTGTCTCTATGTGAGAAGTGATCTCAAAGTTAATGTGAAAGAGGACCTAGTTGATGGGTGTGATGAGTCTGAAGCAGTATGGGTTGAAATGTACATGGGTGTGCGTAATACAAGGATTATCATTGGAGTTTGTTATAGACCTCCCAGTATTATTGAGGAGGTGGAGACTCAGCTCCTGGCACAGATATAAAGGGCTGCAAGGGCTGGGACAGTGTTATTAATGGGGGAACTTACCTACCCAGACATTGACTGGAGTAATGGCACTGCTGGAACAGTTAAAGGGCAAAGATTTATAAACCTATTACAAGACAATTTTATGGTGCAGTTTATTGATGCCCCCACTAGAAATGGTGCTCTGTTGGACCTGGTAATCTCAAACCATGCAGAGCTTATTAATAATGTTTATATAAAAGAACATCTGGGTAGCAGTGACCATAATATGATTTCCATTAATGTTACCTGTGAGCAAAAAACGCATACAGGAAATACAAAAACGCTTAACTTTAAGAGAGCAAATTTTCCAAGGATGAGGGCTGCTCTCCAGGATTTAGACTGGGAGGGAATATTGGCACCCATGAGCACGGAACAGAGATGGGAAATTTTCAAAAAGACTTTATGCAAACTCACTGGAAAGTATATTCCCATGGGTAATACGTTTAAAAGGCTAACAATAAAACCTATGTGGCTCACGGCCAAAATTAAAAAAGCTATAGATAAAAAGAAAAGAGCTTTTAAAAAATATAAAAATGAAGGAACACTATCATTGTTTAATTGTTACAAAGAATATAACAGAATATGTAAAAAGGAAATCAAGGACGCAAAAATTCAAAATGAACGACAGATTGCAAAAGATAGTAGGACAAACCTCAAAAAATTCTTCAAATATATTAACAGTAAAAAGGTTAGGTCTGAGCATGTAGGCCCTTTACAAAATAATCAGGAGTGGGTGACTGGGGACAAAGAGAAGGCAAATTTATTAAATGCTTTCTTCAGCTCTGTATATACAAAGGAGCATGGGGGAGCTCATGACCATAATGAGGATGGTATTGACACAGCCCCAAATGATCCACAATGGCTCAAAAGTGATATGGCCCAGAAATATTTAGACAGAATAAGGGTGGATAAAGGGCCAGGACCAGATGGCATCCACCCACGCATCCTAAAAGAATTGAGCGCTGTAATTTTAAAGCCTTTGTTTCTAATTTTT
The DNA here is from genome assembly GCF_965119305.1 of Pelophylax lessonae. NCBI lineage: Eukaryota > Metazoa > Chordata > Amphibia > Anura > Ranidae > Pelophylax > Pelophylax lessonae. The sequence goes on along the minus strand of NC_138774.1, from coordinate 100,580,190 downwards.
AGGGACTCGTTAAGGACTGGAATAGTACCACTGGATTGGCGTAGGGCAAATATGGTACCTATATTTAAAAAGGGATCAAAGTATTTTCCAAGTAATTATAAACCTGTTAGTTTAACTTCTATAGTCGGGAAGATACTGGAGAGTTTAATAAAAGACCACGTTCGATCCTATGGAAGACAAGCTGGCTGTCAGATGCCTTACGGGTCAGAGGTTACTTGGAGATAACTTGTGTTTGGTGTCAATGGATGTAAAATTCAATGCGGCACAATAATATATCAGTTTCAAGAAGGCAGCTGGTAGATATTGGAAGATATGAATTATGTTATAGATCTGTCTAAACGGGAGGTTCCTTGCCATTGTCTGAGCCTAGGGCCGATCACACATGCTCAGCTTCTGAAACTCTGATACCACTCAGGACTTTGAATGCAAGTATTTCATTTCTAATGCTTTATCTTATTTTTTCTAAATTGCTGAATTGTGTCTCTATTTCTTTGTAACCCATTTTTCTGTAAATATTTTTATTTGCACCAATTTTAACCTTTTTTATTATTAAACTTTATTTTGAAAAGAGTTAATCTTGTCCCTAAAGCTCTTAATGCAAACTAACCAAAGAACCTGTCTCTTGAAGAGCGCTACTGTCTAGAATAAATCCTCTGAACATCCCTGTCTGCGGTGACATTGCGTGTTACAGATGATTATTCTAAAGTCATAATTGGTATTTCTAAAATTGCGAGCGTCCTCTGGGCTCATCATAATGCAGAGGTGGTAGCAGAGAAAGGGTTAATTGCTTAATTAGTCCGGTGACAATCGCTCTCAGCCTGCTGGCATCTAGATTGTGGTCCCGCAAGCTGGAAAATCTGTGTGCCGGGTGCAGTGGAGAGTGGCATTGTTATGCAAGAGACGGCAGGGTGTGAGATTGCTTGGTCCTTGGTCAAGAGTTGGATGACAAGGCCAGGGGTCTGATACCTGCCACCGTCACAACCATAAAGTCCCGTACACACGTACCGAATGTTGGAGGAACGATCAGCCGTCTTTTGTCCGGTGCTGTCCTGTCGGCTGAAAAGTGCTAAAGACTGCACACAAATTTTGTCGGTCAACAGCCGACTGCAGAAGTGATGTCATGTGATGGTTAACTTTCCGTGTGTTTTTTCTTTTCTGAGCATGCCCAGTCTTGCTAATCTGCTGTTTGTCGGCCGAATTCTGTACTGACTGGCGAACAATCGGCCGTTCTGGTGACGGCCAACAAATATTTTAAAGTCTGCACGACAGCTTCTGTTCGGCCGAAAATGCACTGTCGGCTGTCGGAAGCATCATACTAACAAGGCGACAATCGGCCGATCGTTCGGCGGCCGAATATTTACGGCCGACAATCGCTACGTGTGTATGGGCCTTAAGTCTTTCTGGCACAGCCACACACCTTACTTTTGTGCTCATTCACCTGCAGAAAAACGTATGGTAAAAAAAGTTCCATGCATTTTGGTGCAACACAATTTTTAAAAGGTTATACAGATTTTAAATCTATTTATATTACATTTTGTTTTTCATTTGTTATGTATAGTACAAAACAAACAATTTGTCGTGTGGTGCTAAAGTGTTTGGGTTTGGCTTGAAGAATAGGTGGCAACCCTATACTGTGCACCGTAAAGAACTGCGGCTTATATCTTCCCTTTCTGTTCTGAAATGAAACTAAAGAAAAAAAAAATTAAATGGAAAGATCTAAATGTCAATTTTATGCAGGAACAAATCAATACAACTTTTAACTCTGTACCTTAAATCCTCTGTTATCAAATGCTTTCAAAAACCAAGATACAAGATTCTTTGCTAGTGGTATAGGACACCCAAATGATTCCATAGCATGTACCGGACACTCTTAGTAAGGTATTAATGCTGTCATGCTGTCTTCTTTTGTTTTCTTTTAAAGCACTCATTTTAAAAAAAGTTTAATGTCCAGATGACAAAGTCATATTTTCTGATTAGTTCCTATTTCTTTCTCAGATAAATCTCCTAGAAAACACCTTACAGAATTACATATATGTGGCAGGGACAACTTTTCAGAAACAAAATTCAGTTACCTTAGACCAAAAGGGTCTGATATGTGAGCATGTCCAAATTATGTGAAATGTCTCCATTTTCATGGATACATGTGATATACAAAAAATGTGAGAGCTCTCCACATGTTATATAACCTGCATGACATATAATAGATTCTGTGTAGGTATCTCAGTTGGATCAATGTTTTTGGGGCAGAGATAACATAAGACAGTCACGTGATCAGATCACGCGTGGCTACATGTTTCATTATCTATGGAGGAGATATCCCTCTGCCATTGTTGTTTTTCATTCTATACATATTAGGAAACATAGTATCAGGATATTAATTGACTTGATCATATTTGGCCAAAAGACATTCCATCTGAGAAGTCTGTCGGTTCACCTCTTTTAACCCAATGTGTGGCAGAAATATGGCTTAAAGAAATACTCTGGGTGGTGTTAAAATCTGTACAATAGCCATGTTTGGATAGATAAGCAAAACCGCAAATGTGACTTTTATTATAAATGTAAACCTTGTATAAAACTCAGTTTTAAAAAAGCGGTGATGTAATTTTTGCACAGCTTCTTCTTGAATCCTATAATGGGCAATGTACAAGACCAGTGGCTTCTGGAAAAAGTACATATCAGCCATCAGTCTTGTGAACAGGATATGAGGGGGTAGAGAGCCTTTAATGCAATAAAGAACTGTAGATTTCACACTGACAAGAGGACTATACATCCGTGGCCAAAAGTTTTGAGAATGACACAAACATTATTTTCACAAAGTCTGCTGCTTCAGTGTTTTTAGATATTTTTGTCCATGGTACTATGGAATACTGAAGTAGAATTACAAGCATTTCATAAGTGGCAAAGTCTTTTATTAGCAATTACATTAACCGGTTGCCGACCGCTGCACGTCTACTTACTGCGGCGGTCAGCCCCGGCCAGGCAAAGTGACGTATATATACGTCACTAGCCTGGGAGTCAATAGAGGGCGGGCGCCACTGGAGGCGCGCTCCCGCCTCGGCTCGTTCACGGACACCTCCGTGCGTGTGACCGGCGGACCCGATGTCCGCCAGTCACTCGCGATCGTCCGCTTTGAAGGGAGAAAGGCAGGCGGCTAATGTAAACAAAGCCGCCTGTCATTCTTCCCTGTGTAAAAGGCAAAGCACTGATCTAACGGTCCTGCTATGTAGGACCGTTGATCTGTGCTGTTACACACACAGCCACATCCCTGCACAGTAAGAAGCACGCCCCTAGGGACACACATAGTCACTGCATCTCTAATAAAGTTAACCCCTTCCCTGACAGTGTCATTTTTACAGTAACAGTGCATATGTATAGCACTGATTACTGTAGTAATGTCACTGGTACCCCCAAAAGTGTCAAAAATGTCAGTCAAGGGTCCGATCTGTCCGCCACAATGTCGCAGTACCGCAAAAAAAATCGCAGATCGCCGCCATTACTCGTTATAAAAAAAAAAAAATGACAAAAATCTTTCCCTTAGTTAGTAAACGCAATAACTTTTGCGCAAACCAATCAAAATATGCTTATTGTGATTTCTTTTACCAAACATAGGTAGCAGAAAACAAATTGGCCAAAAATGTAAAAAAATTTAGATTTTTACATTTTTTGGGGGGGAATTTCATATAAAAAATTTGAAAAATATTGTTATTTTTGCAAAATTGTCGCTATTTTTTGATTATAGCGCATGATCAAAAAATTGCACAGGTGATCAAATGCCACCAAAAGAAATCTCTGTTTGTGGGAAAAAAAGGACGTCAAATTCGTTTAGGTACAGCGTCGCACGACCGCGCAATTGTCCGTTAAAATCATGCAGTGCCGAATCGCAAAATACTCTCTGGTCAGGAAGGGGGTAAAATCTTCCGGGGCTTAAGTGGTTAAGTTAATTCAAAGAGTCAATATTTGCAGTGTTGACTCTTCTTTATTAAGACGTCTGCAATTCGCCCTGGCATGCTGTCAATCAACTTCTAGGCCACTTCCTGACTGAAAGGTGGAACTGATAGGCAGTACTGATGTGCACTGATAGGCGGCATTGATAAACAGCACTGATAGGCGGCATTGATAAACACAGATAGGTGGCACTGATAGGCAGCACTGATGGGCACTGATGGCCAATGATAGGCGGCACTGATGAGCACTGATAGGCAGCACTCATGAGCACTGATATGTGGAACTGATAGGCAGTACTGTTGTGCACTGATAGGCGGCATTGATGAACACTGATAAGTGGCACTGATAAACAGCACTGATAGGCGCCATTGATGAGCACTGATAGGCAGTATTCATGAGCACCGATAGGTAGCACTGATGGGGCTGTACTCATAATCAGGACACTGATGATCAGAGCCCTGATTATCAGTGTAAACAATGTACTGACAGTCTTGCTATTTAACCGCTCTCCTTTAGGCTCTCCCCCAAGGAGTGCCGATAACTGACAAGTCTTTTTACATGTGATCAGCTGATCTCATGGTAAAGGGCCACTGTGACTGTCCTAAGGACACAACAGTCACAGAGCATGCTGGATGCGCACCCCAGGGGGCACGTGGGAGGCAGGGTTCTGGGAGGATGTCCATGGATGTCCTCCCAGAACTGGAAGCCCAGGGCTCAGATAGAAGGGGGGGGGGGGATCAGGGAGTCCCTTTATGATTTCTTTCACCGAGGCCCTGAGGTTCAAGCTATTCCTCTGACTCACACCTGCCTGCTGCCATTCCTGAACAAGCTCTGCACTGGTAGTGACCCAATCCTGCAGCTGAATCAACTGTAAGAGGCGGTCCTGGCGCTTGCTGGACTTTCTTGGGATTGCTGGAATTTCCTAAAGCCTTCTTCACAAGTGCAGTGGAAATGTTTTTTTTTTATGGGATTAAGTTCATTTTCATGGCAAAGAGGGACTTTGCAAATAATTGCAATTCATCTGATGACTCTTCATAACATTCTGGAGTATATGCAAACTGCCATCATAAAAACTGAGACAGCAGACTTTGTAAAAATGTATATTTGTGTCATTCTCAAAACTTTTGGCCATGGCTGTATACAATAACAGAGACAATTTATTGACTGGTATAGAAGCACGTGTGTGTGTGTGTGTGTGTGTGTGTGTGTGTGTGTGTGTGTGTGTGTGTGTATATATATATATATTTGTAAGGAATAAGCTCAGTAGCAAATTGTGAGTGACCCCCTGGATGAGTCACAGCATGGTGAGGTAGGCACAGCAAGACAGCAGGATCCTGGTGAAACACAAGTGTGATTTATTTACAAAGTCTGTGTTTACAAAATTATGGGTTTCCTTTTTTTTTTTTGCTTAATCCTAATCCTTATGAGCTGCTAGTATCTACCAATCTTTCCTGCCCTCTTAGAAGTGCACCGTTTCTGTTAAAATAGAGTTAATTACCTGTGGAGGGTCTAGATTTTCTTGAAGTGTCATACCGACAATGGGAGTCTGGATCCGCCCTCTTCCTTCTCCTCTCTGTGATTGACATTGGCTCTGGGCTCTCTACTCATTCCTGAGACTTCACACAACACACAAAGCTGCTCTCTCCCTCCTCCTCCTCCCTGTTGCAGACAAAATGAGCTAAGCACACATTCAGGAAAGAAGCAGACTTCAGTGACTGTAGAAGTTAGTGGCAGTGCTCTGTGTGTTATATTCTACTTTCCTGGTAAAATTCTAATGCAAGTGTGGCACTGCCCCCTAGAGGGCTTCTGAGAATTACACTTCTTGGGTCCCCTGGGTTACCATTAGCAAATGACAGTAGATAAACGACATTAAAAGTTCTTGGCTCAGTCAATGATCAGTCCAGTGGATTTGTTTTTTTGTGTTTTATTTAGAACTTGGATGGGACAAGGGATGAGTGGGATACTCCAACTAGTAACTATGCACAATTTTGAGGACAACTGACTGTAGAATGCGGCAAGGCCGCTGCTTCACCCTGCCACTGAAATTAAGATAAATTGACTGTTCCCGTTTGAATATTCTCTTCAGGGTTAACAACTTGGCACCCCCTTTACTCTCTCTGCCTGTGTACTGACATCCGCCCGCTGACTCTAGCCAATGGAGTGGTCCCTTTCCTGGGCAGACTTGTTTCAAGCTCCCCTATACTCATGAACACTGTTTTTCCAGAGTTGCTCTGCCTTCACCTCCTCAGTCAGCTTCACTGGACCTCTGGGTTCAGCCACACTTTGTTGGTCCACTAGGCTGACTGCCTTTGACCACCTTCCACACCTTCAGAAGAGGAGACAGCTGTCACCCTCCTTCTGGGACTTGGCTTTCCACCCAAAGACCCCCTGTCACACGTGCCCTTGCCTTTAATACCATATCCCAGAATGTACCACTGTTTGAGCTAACCCACTGATATAGTTATAAAAGCCTGTGTGTCACTGGCTGGGTTTCCTCTACTGTCCAACAGGCTCCTCTATTGGATTCAGTGGGGACACTCCCTCAGCCCAGATGAATCACACCCTGGACACATGCAACAGGCTTAACTATTAATCAGGCTTTCCTGATAAGCAGACAGAGCAACTATACTTTCTCTGCCTAGCACCTACCTAGAAGGGTGCTACACAAGGAATACATTTGGAAAATAAAATACAACACTGGCTTTTGTCAGCATTGCCTACATATACTGTAATAAATTGTAAGGCCTATGTTGTGATTTTATCATTTTATTGCCTATTCAGATTGCTCTATGTATTTGAGCCTTTAATGCAGCTTTCCATGCACATATGCTTAGACTGGTTTTACACTGCAGTGGTGGTGGAGGGATAGGGATGACATCAGTGGCAGTGGTGGTGGAGGGTTAGGGATTACATCAGTGGCACTGGTGGTGGAGTGATATGGATGATAGTGGCAGTGTTGATGGGGGGATAGGGATGACATCAATGGAGGTGATGGAGGAATAGGGATGACATCAGCGACAGTGGTGACGGAGAGGTATGGATGACATCAGTGGAGGTGATGGAGGGATAGGGATGACATCAGTGGCAGTGGTGATAGAGAGATAGGGATGAAATCAGTGAAGTTGATGAAGGGATAGGGGTGACATCAGTAGCGGTGGTAATGGAGGGATAGGGATGAATTCAGTGGAATTGATGGAGGGATAGGGATGACATCAGTGGAATTAATGGAGGGATAGGGGTGACATCAGTGGCGGTGGTGATGGACGGATAGGGATGACATCAGTGGCAGTCGTGATGGATGCATAGGGATGACATCAGTGGCAGTGGTGATGGGGAGGATAGGGATTACATCAGTGGTGGTGATGGAGGGATAGGGATGACATTAGCCCACTGTGAATAATGTCATCCCTATCCTTCCACCATTGCCTCTGCTTCCCGATTTTAGCTGGGGACATGCGGCCTTGGAAACAGAGATACGTGAAGAGCGTGTTCGCTCTAGATACCGTGTTTGCCCGAAAATAAGCCCGGGTCTTATATTAATTTTGGCATCAAAAGACACAGTAGGGCTTATTTTTGGGGTAGGTCTTACTTTCATGTGCTGTCCCTCTCTTCCCTCTCTGCGTGCCTAGTTTAGTGTATATAAAATCCTACGATGCGCTTTATTAGTGTTTTATATATGTCCAGTGTGTGTTTTTGTAATGCAATTGTGTGAAATACCTTCATTACTGCTCTGTGTTACACTACAGTAATCTCCCACTCTCTCCTGTCTTTCTTCTCTTGTATGCTGTCAGACTCAGAGGGGGATATCAGCCCTCCCTTCTGCAGTTTACACAGAGCGCAGGGTAGATTAGATTACAATACCGGTTGTGTGAAATACCTTCTTCATCGCTGCTCCGGGCTCAGATGATCTGCCGCCCTCTTCTCCCCCGCTGACAGCTGGGGGTCACGGAAGTGCCGATGCAAAGGTATTTCCCACAATTCTAATCGAACACCCAGCTATTCTGTGTTACATTGCAGAGGGGAGGGGCTGATATCCCCCTCTGACAGGACACTGACAGGCAGGGCCGCTGATAGGGGGGGACCACCAGTCCTCTTGTAGGGGGCCCGAGCACACAGTGGGGCCCACACAGAGAGGGGGATTAGTGATGGACAACAAATACAGAAATCTTCCTCCAGCACCTGAATCTGATCTGTCCCTCACCCTGCTATCAGCTTTTATCTGTTGAGAAAGAGACAGTTGTCCCTCACTAATCCCCCTCCCTTGTGTGGCCCCCCTCCCAGCACTTATCTCTGCTCAGGAGTTTATTTGTAAATTGTAACTTTGTTTCTCTCTCTCTGTCTCTCTGATCACTGAGCTCCAACTGCCCAGCCTGTATATTTTTCTCATCTCATCTTCTTTTTTATTTAACATAGTTTTTTTTTTTTAGATTTAGCAGGAATTATGCGAGTTATGTTATACTTGTGTCTGCTAATAGTGATTTTGTTGTAATTTTAGCTAAATATATCTTTAATATTTTCTTGGGGGGGGGGGGTCCTGCCAGGTAGTCTGTATGGGGCACCGCGATTTCTAACAGCAGCCCTGCTGACAGGACAGCTAAGGTATGAGAAGAGACAGAATCAGCCGAGAGCGGAGCAGCGATGCAGGGAAGGTATTTCACAGTGTTATATTACAAAAACACACATTGGACATTATTTAAAACACTAATAAAGTGCAGCCTAGGATTTTACAAACACTAAACTAGGGCTTATTTTCGGGGTAGGGCTTATATTGCAGCCCTCCCCAAAAATAGCACTAGGTCTTACTTTCGGGGGTAGGTCTTACTTTCGGGGAAACACGGTAGCAGCTGGGTGTGCAACTCTTTCCCAAGCACGGCCACATGTCCAAAACAGGGAGGGGCTGAAAGATGGGCTGGATTGTGGAGCTGTATCCACCCCCTGTAGAATTTGAAACAGAGAGAGAACCATTAGAAGCTGTTTCTTGACTGTTCAAAAGCCTCTACTACAAAAACTAAAAAAATGAGGGAAGAAAGAAATGTAATGGAGGTACTGTATGTGGGTAACATGTACTACCTATTTTTGCTTTCATACTTCTCCTTTAAGCTCTTGTTAATAATAAAGAGACCACTGCAGTGTGAAATTAGCCAGCAGTAGGGTTTTTAATTAGCAAGGCTAGGCCCAAATTTTAAAATGAACACAGGTTGGAGCTTTACTACAAGAATTAGGAAACTGCAGAGGATACAGCAATGTAAAATTACTAAGAAACAGCACAGTTTTAATCAAGGACATGCCTAACTTTTATTTGATCTATGAGGATAGAGAGTATGCGATAAATGTAAGTGGTATAATATGTGGTGGTTTAGGTGCACAATGTTCTTGCTCTTGTTTTTTTTTTTTTTCTTTTAATAAACACAGCAGCATGTTTATGAAATAAAAAAAAAAACAACCCACAAAAGAAATGAATAGTGTTGAGCGAACACGGACTGTATTATTCGTGTTCGTACCGAATAATTGGATTTTTTTTACCCGAACACGGACACGGACACTTTACTGTATGTTCGGGTAAAAATCCGTGTTCGGTCGTTTTATTTCCGGGTTTTGCATGCTTTGGCGCTCTTTTCATGGCGGGCTTTCAACAGCCAATCAACAATCGTTTAACTGGTGTGCCTTAAGCCATCCCAGCCATGCCTGCAAATGTCTTAGTAGCTGTGATTGGCCGTCTGAAGCATGTGACCAAGTCTTTATAAGTTCGAGGCAGCCGCCGCAGCAGCGTCATTCTGCTGCTTAGCTAAGGGACAGAGCACACATCAATGTGCTGGCTGCTGATTAGGGAAAGATAGGCAGGAAAAAACCATTTGTGTCCGGATAGAATTGAGGGACAGGTCGGAGTGTTTAGGCAGGGCGAGTTGTAGGCATTTTAGGGATAGAGTCTGCTGAATTATATAGGGTCAGTGTCTTCTACAAACTACAATCGATATTGCTGTGTGGGGGGTGGGGTGAATCTGCACTCAATCCTGATCTACGATCTCTTCTCAATCCTGTTAGGGACAGAGTCTGCTGAATTTTAGGGAAACTGTGTTCTACAAACTACAATCGATATTGCTGTGTGGTGTGGGATTGGAGATAGGCAGGTGTCAGTGATCCACATCCATTTTTCTGTGTGTGAGCTGCAGTGAACACAATCTTTTTGGGCTGCAGTGAACACAATCTTTTTGGGCTGCAGTGAACACAATCTTTTTGGGCTGCAGTGAACACAATCTTTTTGGGCTGCAGTGAACACAATCTTTTTGGGGTGCAGTGAACAAAATCTTTTTGGGGTGCAGTGAACACAATCCTTTTTGGTGTGCAGTGAACACAATCTTTGTGGGGTGCAGTGAACAAAATCCTTTGTGGGGTGCAGTGAACACAATCTTTTTGGGGTGCAGTGAACAAAATCCTTTTTGGGGTGCAGTGAACAACATCCTTTTTGGGGTGCAGTGAACACAATCTTTTTGGGGTGCAGTGAACAAAATCCTTTGTGGGGTGCAGTGAACACAATCTTTTTGGGGTGCAGTGAACACAATCTTTTTGGGGTGGAGTGAACAACATCCTTTTTGGGGTGCAGTGAACAAAATCCTTTTTGGGGTGCAGTGAACAAAATCATTTTTGGGGTGCAGTGAACACAATCTTTTTGGGGTGCAGTGAACACAATCTTTGTGGGATGCAGTGAACACAATCTTTTTGGGGTGGAGTGAACAACATCCTTTTTGGGGTGCAGTGAACAACATCCTTTTTGGGGTGCAGTGAACACAATCTTTTTGGGGTGCAGTGAACACAATCTTTGTGGGGTACAGTGAACAGAATCTTTGTGGGGTGCAGTGAACACAATCTTTGGGGGGTACAGTGAACACAATCTTTTTGGGGTGCAGTGAACACAATCTTTGTGGGGTGCAGTGAACACAATCTTTTTGGGGTGGAGTGAACAAAATCATTTTTGGGGTGCAGTGAACAACATCCTTTTTGGGGTGCAGTGATCAAAATCCTTTTTGGGGTGCAGTGAACACAATCTTTTTGGGGTGCAGTGAACAAAATCCTTTGTGGGGTGCAGTGAACAGAATCTTTGTGGGGTGCAGTGAACACAATCTTTGGGGGGGTACAGTGAACACAATCTTTTTGGGGTGCAGTGAACACAATCTTTGTGGGGTACAGTGAACAGAATCTTTGTGGGGTGCAGTGAACACAATCTTTGGGGGTACAGTGAACACAATCTTTTTGGGGTGCAGTGAACACAATCTTTGGGGGGTACAGTGAACACAATCTTTTTGGGGTGCAGTGAACACAATCTTTGTGGGGTGCAGTGAACACAATCTTTGGGGGGTACAGTGAACACAATCTTTTTGGGGTGCAGTGAACAACATCCTTTTAGGGTGCAGTGAACACAATCTTTGTGGGGTGCAGTGAACAACATCCTTTTAGGGTGCAGTGAACACAATCTTTGTGGGGTACAGTGAACAGAATCTTTGTGGGGTGCAGTGAACACAATCTTTGGGGGGTACAGTGAACACAATCTTTGTGAGGTGCAGTGAACACAATCTTTGTGGGGTGCAGTGAACACAATCATTGTGGGGTGCAGTGAACTCAATCTTTGTGGGGTACAGTGAACACAATCTCATACTTCTGAAGATTTGAGGGTGCTGCCTGTTCCATACTCCCCCTACTCCTCACCTAGCCTTTTAGGGGTACAAACAATAGTAATTGGGGCCTAGTGTGGTTGTGTACGTGTGATATACATACACTTTTTTTGGATCATATTTTCTATTCCGCTATTTAATCAAAAACCTTTGGGGATCAGTTAAATTGGGGGATAGTCTGTGTTGGTACGTGTGAGAGAGATCCACCTTTCCAAGTTGTTGGGGTTCATCTCATACTTCTGAAGGTTTGAGGGTGCTGCCTGTTCCATACTCCCCCTACTCCTAGCCTTTTAGGGGTACAAACAATAGTAATTGGGGCCTAGTGTGGTTGTGTACGTGTGATATACATACACTTTTTTTGGATCATATTTTCTATTCCGCTATTTAATCAAAAACCTTTGGGGATCAGTTAAATTGGGGGATAGTCTGTGTTGGTACGTGTGAGAGAGATCCACCTTTCCAAGTTGTTGGGGTTCATCTCATACTTCTGAAGGTTTGAGGGTGCTGCCTGTTCCATACCCCCCCTACTCCTCATCTAGCCTTTTAGGGGTACAAACAATAGTAATTGGGGCCTAGTGTGGTTGTGTACGTGTGATATACATACACTTTTTTTGGATCATATTTTCTATTCCGCTATTTAATCAAAAACCTTTGGGGATCAGTTAAATTGGGGGATAGTCTGTGTTGGTACGTGTGAGAGAGATCCACCTTTCCAAGTTTTTGGGGTTCATCTCATACTTCTGAAGATTTGAGGGTGCTGCCTGTTCCATACCCCCCCTACTCCTCATCTAGCCTTTTAGGGGTACAAACAATAGTAATTGGGGCCTAGTGTGGTTGTGTACGTGTGATATACATACACTTTTTTTGGATCATATTTTCTATTCCGCTATTTAATCAAAAACCTTTGGGGATCAGTTAAATTGGGGGATAGTCTGTGTTGGTACGTGTGAGAGAGATCCACCTTTCCAAGTTGTTGGGGTTCATCTCATACTTCTGAAGGTTTGAGGGTGCTGCCTGTTCCATACTCCCCCTACTCCTAGCCTTTTAGGGGTACAAACAATAGTAATTGGGGCCTAGTGTGGTTGTGTACGTGTGATATACATACACTTTTTTGGATCATATTTTCTATTCCGCTATTTAATCAAAAACCTTTGGGGATCAGTTAAATTGGGGGATAGTCTGTGTTGGTACGTGTGAGAGAGATCCACCTTTCCAAGTTGTTGGGGTTCATCTCATACTTCTGAAGGTTTGAGGGTGCTGCCTGTTCCATACCCCCCCTACTCCTCATCTAGCCTTTTAGGGGTACAAACAATAGTAATTGGGGCCTAGTGTGGTTGTGTACGTGTGATATACATACACTTTTTTTGGATCATATTTTCTATTCCGCTATTTAATCAAAAACCTTTGGGGATCAGTTAAATTGGGGGATAGTCTGTGTTGGTACGTGTGAGAGAGATCCACCTTTCCAAGTTTTTGGGGTTCATCTCATACTTCTGAAGATTTGAGGGTGCTGCCTGTTCCATACCCCCCCTACTCCTCATCTAGCCTTTTAGGGGTACAAACAATAGTAATTGGGGCCTAGTGTGGTTGTGTACGTGTGATATACATACACTTTTTTTGGATCATATTTTCTATTCCGCTATTTAATCAAAAACCTTTGGGGATCAGTTAAATTGGGGGATAGTCTGTGTTGGTACGTGTGAGAGAGATCCACCTTTCCAAGTTGTTGGGGTTCATCTCATACTTCTGAAGGTTTGAGGGTGCTGCCTGTTCCATACCCCCCCTACTCCTCATCTAGCCTTTTAGGGGTACAAACAATAGTAATTGGGGCCTAGTGTGGTTGTGTACGTGTGATATACATACACTTTTTTTGGATCATATTTTCTATTCCGCTATTTAATCAAAAACCTTTGGGGATCAGTTAAATTGGGGGATAGTCTGTGTTGGTACGTGTGAGAGAGATCCACCTTTCCAAGTTTTTGGGGTTCATCTCATACTTCTGAAGATTTGAGGGTGCTGCATGTTCCATACTCCTCTTCCTCATCCTCCCTTTAGGGTAGGAAAAAATTTAATCGGGCCTAGTCTGTGTTTGTACGTGTGAGATACACAGTTTTTTATCCTATTCCGCTATTCAATACACACCCTTTTGGTGTAAAAAACATTAAATTGCGGCATAGTTTGCATATTTGACATTTGCATATATTGTGCCTTGTTGCGCTGTTTTGGGTACTCCACCAACATGGCCAGTGGCAATGACGCCATTCTCAGCTTAACTATCCCACTTCTATGCCTCCTTGAAAAAACAATTTGGGCGATGATGGAAGAGGATGTGGCACAGGATGAGGAGGAGGAGGAGGAGGATGAAGAGGTAACATTTCAAAGGCTTTCAGGGCAGTCATTCGCAAGGGGCTCCGAGGGTGGGTTCCTGCACACACAAACGCCAGGGACACAATTGTCCAGCAGGGGCACAGTTCTGGAGGATGAGGAGGATGAGGAGGAGGAGGAGCTGGAGGAGGAGATGGAACCATGTTCACAGCAGGGTGGCACCCAGGCCAGCTCATGGCCATCACTGGTGCGTGGCTGGGGGGATACAGAGGACACGGACGATACACCTCCCACAGAGGACAGCCTTTCGTCGCCTCTGGGCAGCCTGGCACACATGAGCGATTACATGCTGCAGTGTCTCCACAACGACCGCCGAGTTGCCCACATTCTAACTTGTGCTGATTACTGGGTGGCCACGCTGCTGGATCCCCGTTACAAGGACAACGTACCGTCCTTAATTCACTCACTGGAGCGCGATCGCAAGATGCGCGAGTACAAGCGCACGCTGGTAGACGCCATGCTGCTGGCATTCCCATCTGACAGCGGGGCCACAGTGGAAGCACAAGGCAGAGGAGGAGGAGGAGGAGGTCGCCAACGCAACCAGGGCACCGCCAGCACCTCAGAAGGCAGGGTTAGCATGGCCGAAATGTGGAAAAGCTTTGTCAGCACGCCACAACAAACAGCAGCACCAGCAGCTCAGATGGAACGTCTTAGCAGGAGGCAGCATTTTACCAACATGGTGGAGCAGTATGTGTGCACACGCCTACATGTAGTGAATGACGGGTCTGCCCCCTTCAACTTCTGGGTCTCCAAATTGGGCACATGGCCTGAGCTTGCCCTTTACGCCTTGGAGGTGCTGGCGTGCGCTGCAGCCAGTGTATTATCTGAACGGGTATTTAGCACGGCTGGGGGCGTTATAACAGACAAGCGCAGCCGCCTGTCCAGAGACAATGTGGACAAGCTCACGTTCATTAAAATGAACCAGGCATGGATCCCACGGGACTTTTCCGTACCTTATGCAGAATAGCAATGGATACCGACCTTACCCACCCATTGTTCCATTTTTGCTCTTTCTCACTCTTTTGGGGTGTACCCTCATTTAAAATTTTTGAAAAGAAGCAGTGTTGGCTACCTCGTCCTCCTCCTCAGGGCCAGATTAATGTAGGGGCTATTGGAGCTGCAGCTCCAGGCCCCTACCTTTTATATAGGCCCCGGGTTGGCCATATTCACTGTTACCGCTCTTCTGTCACTTGTAAACACAGAAGTCTGGCTTCTATGCTCGCTTCCCCAGGCAGCACCCTCAGAACCTCCCCACACAGCGTGAAGGCCGGACAAGGAGGGACAGTTGGCGATGCATGGATGTGTTTATGGGCTTCAGAGACAGCATCCCATGTTGAATTAGGCATGCATGGCTGCACCCTTCCTCCTCTGGGTGCATGGCAAGGCACGGCCCTTAAGGCCCTTCAAAATCCTCAGCACCAAGCCCATGATGCTGTTAATCCGGCCCTGGTCCTCCTCCACCGCCGCTTCCACCTACACTGCCCATAGGTGTGCGCAGCCTATTGCATTAAGGTGTGCACCCCAAAGTTGAAATACACATGCATGTGTTTGCCAGCAGGGAGAGTAATGTATCGGGGCCATGTACCTGTAGGCAAGGAGAAATAGAGCAGAGCAGGTCCCAGGGAGATCTTTCCCATCTCCTCACTGGCAATGCTATGTGCCCTAGGTGATTAGGGTGTGCCCAGGCACACCCAGCACACCCTGTGCGCACGCCTATGTCACCGCCACATCCACCACCACCTCAACCTCCCTCCTACTCCATATGGGCCTCGTCCTTCAGAGATGAAGAAGAACATTGTTTTATTTTTCTGTTTTTTTTTGTTGTTTTAAGTTATTTCCCTATCCACATTTGTTTGCAGAGCACTTGCCATGCTCTTAATTACGTTTTGCTGCCATTTGCAGCACTCTAGCCCTTTCCTTTGGTGTTTTAGAGCCATTTTAGTGCCTTAAAGTTCGGGTCCCCATTGACTTCAATGGGGTTCGGTGTCCGGGAAAAGTTCGGTAAAAGTCCGGGACACGGACCCGGACTTTTTTTTAAAGTTCGGCCGAACCCGTCGAACACGGACATCTAGGTGTCCGCTCAACCCTAGAAATGAAAACTCCAGAATACCACCCCTATATCAGTTGTGGATATTTTTTACTGATTCATGAAAGATGTTCCCATACATGTGTTATAATATCTCTCACCCACAGGCGGTTTAGTGAGCTTTCGATGTTGTGTATTTAAAGATGGCTGCCGCATATCCAATTGACAATGTGGTTGTGGGTGGAAGTGCAGCCATGTGTTGATGACTTCACTCACAAAATGACCTGTGAGTGGTCAAGAGGAATGATTACATCCTGTGGGTGGTCTCTGGTATACAGGACTATAAAAAGAGTCCATAACATGAGGAATAGTCTGTTTTTTGGAGCTGTGGAAAGACCAAGCATGCAGCCAGGATTTCTTATTGTCCTGTTCCTCCAGCTATCCAGTGTAAGCTGTTGACATTCAACTACCAGAGCTAAGTACAATTTGATATTTTGGGATATTGGGAATAGGAGTTTCTGTTTAAGTCGTGGTGATTTGTGTAAGGTTTATGGTACCTTTTATGTGTTAGAAGCTTTAAATATTTTGATGTCCAGTAAAGTTTTGTTTTATGCTTTTTATCAAAACTGCTCTTGGTGTGTCTGTTCATTTTAAATATTCACTAGATATTTTAGTGGCTGCCCAGTATACCGTCATGATACATTGTGTTCCCACACTTGTTACAACCCCTGAAACAAAAGTTCACTTTTTTTTCAAGGTAAGAGTTGCAGAAAAAATTAGTTTATTGGGTACCATATTGTTATATATATATATATGACATCAATGAGTGTTTAGTGTATATAGAGCTTTTTTCACTAAAAAACAAATGCGGGTCCCAAAGCACTGAGTGAGATTTACAAAGAGTCATGCAGGTTTTTCCTCTTCACACTATTACTGCATTGTGTTCTTAATTTAGCAATGTTTGGATATTTATCAAAGGGGTTAAGGGGGGGAGGTAAATGGCGCTGCCCAATATAAACAAAAGAAAAGGACCCAATAGAGGGTGCACCTCTGTACTGTGTCAGTACAATCAATACATAATAAAAATGCAGATAAATTGACCAAGTGCTAAGAAAGACTTATTTGTGTCCAAATAAATAATATAAGTGAATAAATAAATAAGTCTTTCTTAGCACTTGGTCAATTTATCTGCATTTTTATTATGTATTGATTGTATTGACACGGTACAGAGGTACACCCTCTATTGGGTCCTTTTTCTTTTGTTTATATTGGGCAGCACCATTAACCTCCCCCCTTAACCCCTTTTCTATTATATATTCTTTTGGACTATATTTAGTAGGTAGGCTGCAGCCAACATTTGTGTTTACCTATCCTACAGCGGATTTTCTCCCCCCCCCTTTGGGATATTTATCATTTATATTGTACATTTCTCTTTTCTATGTGCAAAATCAAGTAAAACTATCATATTTTGTTTCACAGACCCTGTGTGACCTTTCTATAAATAGCTTCCACTGTCAGCTGTTACAGGAAGCTTGTACTGCGAGTAATATGCAGGCTGCCAATGCCAGTATCCTTTTGAAAATGATAGTTGCCTTTCTGTCACTGGTCTTGTATCTTTTATAATTAATTGGGCTGGCATAACTAAAAAACATTTTTTTTTGCCCTTCTAAGCCTCCTGGCCATAGTTCAGAAGCCATGCAGTGCATTATGATATGACCACATTGTCCTTGGTTACCAGCACATACATTAACCAGAATTGCAAACCTGAACCTCATAACTACTTATATAGGATTATATAGTATATAGGCTTCAGTTACCATACAGGTCCAGAAAAGCTAGTAGCCATTTGGACATTTTCACGTGGAAAAAGCAATAGGTAGTCCAAATTCTGTGGATAGCATTACAGTCCAACATGCCTTGCCTTCAATTATGAAGTATGACCTGGCATGCAGCTCCATACTCTGAGACCTTCAATAATTAAGTATGACCTGGTGTTTGCATGGGGATTCCCAAGTCAAGACCTGTCAACCAAATGTCTACAAAAAGAAAAGATCTAGTGTGAATATATGGATTTTTTTCTACCGCTTACCTGAAAAATCTATTTCTTGGAGTACATCACGGGACACAGAACCATATTCAATACTACATGGGTTATAGGCCATTCAATACTACATGGGTTATAGGCCATTCAGGTGAATGGACACTGGGAACCAATCAGACAGGAAGTCACCCTATATAACCTCTCCTACACAGGAAGTCCCTCAGTTTTGTAGCAAGCAATAAATACCCCATACCAGAGGGGAGGGACCTCTGTGTCCCATGATGTACTCCAAGAAATAGATTTTACAGGTAAGCTGTAGAAAAAATCCATATTTCTTTATCGTACATCACGGTACCCAGAGTCATATTCATTACTATATGGGACGTCCCATAGCAATGCATCTGAGAGGAGGGGGACACCATAAATACCACCCTCAGACATTAAAATATCTACATAGCTGCCTGCAGAACACTGCGGCCAAATGCAGACTCTTCCTAGGTCCCAACATTCACTTGATAGAATCTAGTGAATGTATGCACCGATGACCAAGTTCTACTCTTCTGGTAGAGTGTACCTTTTCCCGGAAAAGGTGGAACCTTCCCTTTAAAACCTTACGCCTGGATAATAACCTGGCGAATCCAACGAGAAATCATAGACTTAGACACTGCCTGCTCTTTCCTGTGCCCTTCTGGCAGCATAAACAAAAGATCGGTCTCACGAATCTGAGCCAAACTTTTCAAATAAACATAAGTGTACGTACTACATCAAGAGAATGTAATAACTTTTCCTCCTCTGATTTGGAAAAAAGGAAGGCAGTATAATTTCCTAAATCAAATTAAAGGCAGACACCACCTTCGGCTAAAAACCTGGGTTTGGATGTAGAGTCACACTATCTTGATGTAAAATCAAGAATGGCTCTTTACATGAAAGAGCTGCTAGTTCTGATACTCTTCTGGCTGAAGTTATCGCAATCAAAAAGACCAATTTTCTGGTCAAAAGAGCCAGGGGAATATGCGCCATGGGCTCAAAAGGCTGTTTCTGTAAAACTGCAAACACCAAATTTAAATCCCAAGGACGCAATGGTTGCTTCACCAGTGGAAGCATACATAACATTCCTTGAACGAAGGTTTGAACCAAGGCATGCGAAGCGATCGGTCTCTGGAAATAAACAGACAAGGCTGAAATTTGACTAATTTCATATCTACCCCTACTTACAAGAAGGCTAGAATTCTCCTGATGATATATTTGCAGGAATGCCATTTCCTGGCCTCACACCAGATAATGTAAGATTTCCAGACTCTGTAATAAATGCTTCTAGAGACTGGGTTTCTAGCATTTATCAGGGTAGAAACTGCAGGGCCAGATATACCCCGCTCCTTCAGAATCAAGGCTTCAATAGCCAAGCCGTCAATTTTGGAGACTGTAAAGCAGGGTAGAATATCGGACCTTGAGAGAGCAGGTCCGGACACAGTGGAAGAACTCACATTTTTGAATTTGTGCCTACCAAATCCTCCTCAGCCATGCTGGAGCTACCAGGATTACTGGTTTCCCCCCTAGCTGGATTCTGCACAGATGTGGCAGCAGCTGAACTGGAGGAAAGGCATAGATCAGGGAAAACTCCTCCCAAGGAGTCACCAAGGCATCCACTCCGACTGTGAGTGGATCTCTGGTCCTGGACACAAACCTTTTCAACTTGTTGTTGAACCTGGATGCCCCAGCATTGGCAGATCAATGCAAAGATCTCGGGGTGTAAGGACCATTCCCCCCGGAAACATCTGTTGACGACTGAGAAAGCCTGCCTGCCAGTTTTCAATTTCTGGAGTGAAAACTGCTGATAGGCACGGAACACATTTTTCTGCCCAGAATAGGACGATATCCACCTCCTTCTGGGCTGACCAACTTTTGGTGCCTCCTTGATGGTTGATATAAGCCACAGCAGTGGCATTGCCGGATTGTACCCTGACAGAGTAACCCCGAATCTGGGCATCTAGTACTTTAAAGCCCGACAAACTGCTTGGATTTCCAAGACATTGATGGGAAGACTTTCCTCTACCCAAGACCACTTTTCCTGGACAGTGGCTTTCCAAAACTGCTTTCCAGCTAGAGAGACTGGCATCTGTAGTCACTATTTTCCAGAGTATTGGAAGAAAGGATTTCCCTTTTTACAAATTTCTGGTTAACAACCACAAATATAGACTCTTGGTACCAGAGACAATGGCGAAAAAACTGAGGTACTTCTGGTGTAGGAGGGGTTATATAAGGGGACTTACTGTCTGATTGGTTGCCAGTGTCCATTCACATGAGGGTGGCCTATAACTGATGTAATAATGAATAAGGCTCTGTGTCCCCTGATGTACGATAAAGAAAAGTCTCTTACAAACAAGCAGCTGATCAAACACTGCAAGACTTGTCAGGATTGGTCCAATTTATTCTTTACAGAAGTGGCATGAAGAATCTCGAATAGCTGCATTATGTGTGTGCCATTCTTTGGCTTGAGGAACCAATCCTTTTTCTTGCATGTAACTAGGGATGATGGCAAATACTATTGTTTAACTCCAATTATAATGCTAAAACCAACCGTTGTATGTGTGTGGTGGAAGCAACAGCAACAAAGCTTCTCATGAGATCAGAATCAATGGTGGAAATGACTCAACAGCTTGAAAAACTATGTTCGATTTTTCTATATATTCTTATATTTTCTCTTCACTTGTTATGGAAAGCTTATCCAACATGAATTGAATGGCAGGCCTCCATATTGAACAGACAGAAAGAAAATCTTTTAAGGGTCCGATCAGCTTATTTATTGTATTTTCTGGCTTATTATCTAGTTTAATGCTTTCCTTTCACCAATGTTTTCTGTTACACATTCGCTTTTTATTCTGTAACATTCCAAGACATTTGTAAAACTGAATGCAGCATTGGGACTGATTTACTATTAATCAACAGGATTCTATACCGACAGGTGAACTCTTTCTTATTTTTACTGCAGCCAGCATGTTACTGGCTGCTGCTTACTTATTTATGGTATATATGAATTTTTGAATTGTGTATTTTCCTTATTGTTCTCCGGTGTTTGTTATTTATGATTGATATATATATATGACTACAACCTCAGTGTTTAGGGTATATGGAGCTCTTTTCATTATAAAACAAACGAGGGTCCCAAAGCACTGAGTGAGATTTACAAAGAGTCATGCAGGTTTTTCACTCCACGCTATTGCTGCATTGTGTTCTTTATTTGGCAATGTTGTGATATTTAGCATCTCTATTGCACATTTCTCTTTTCTATGCACATAATTAAGCAAAAGGTGCATATTTTGTACTGGCAGTCCCTGTGTGACCTTTCTGTAAATCGCTTCCACTGTCAGCTGTTAAAGGAAACTTGTACTGAGAAAAATATACAGACTGCCAATGCCGACCTCCTAATAAAAATGCTAGTTACCTGGTTGTCTCTAGTCTTGTATCATTCTGAGTTATTGACTTGAAAGCAGCATGCATCAAGTGAGGTCAGGGGTAGTCAAAATTCCTAATCTGCATACTTGTTTAGGATCAGTGACTCAGAAAGATTTAAAGCATTCGGATCAACATAACAACCAGGCAAATAGCATTTTTAAAAAAGCAAATAAAATTTTCTCAGCAAACACACACACACGTCTATTTCAGTCTCTACAAAGCAGAAGTAGTTATGGATCTTCAATAAAGTTTATCTAAAGTGAAACCTCACCTCAAAGGGGAAGTTTCCCTTTTTGCTCTCCTCCCCCCCCCCCCCCTCTTCTGTCTTTAGCACTTTTTGGGCAGGGTTTGGGGGGTTGTGAATACCTTGTTTTGGCGGATACCTGCTCCCACTTCCAGTTGGATAGCCATGGCAATCCTGTTTTTTAATTCTGTAATTTATAAAAATAAGCAATAAATACATAGTTGGTAAAGTTGAATAAAAAAAAAAAAAAACAGTCCATCTAGTTCAACCTGTGGTGTATGTGTGTGCAGAGTTGTATAAAGTACTCAAAACCCATACTTGAGTAAAAGTACAAGTGCTCGATCAAAACGTGACTTGAGTAGAAGTGGAAGTGCTCGATCAAAAAGTGACTTGAGTAGAAGTACTAAAGTATTCAACATTTTTTGTACTTAAGTATTGCAAGTAGTTTTTTAAAAACTTTTGCTACTCAAGTACTGAAAGTAAAAGTACCAGTAGTTTTGAAAAAAAATGCTACTCAAGTACTGAAAGTAAAAGTTATGTAGTTATTAAAGAAAGAAGTCAAAAGTTTGAACATCATATTGTTTTTTATTTTTTCAAATGCAGCTTTTATTTATACATACAGTAGCATTTATTTTCGTATGCGCTGATAATACACATGTTTTGAGCTTCATGAAAACTGCCATCTACTGTTCTGGCAGTGGTTATTTTTATAATTGTAACGAGTAACTATGCAGCACAAAAAAAAAATATCGGAGTAGAAGTATTGAAATCATTGAAAAAAATGTAGTGAAGTAAAAGTGGAAGTAGGAGAAAAAAATTCTACTCCAGGAAAGTACAGATACTGCCTTTCGGTACTTAAGTACAGTAGTGAAGTAGTTCTACTTAGTTACTATACATCTGTGTGTGTGTGTGAGTTTATGTCAACATTAAATCCCATATCCCTGTATGTTGGGATCGTTAAGATAAGATAAACAAAAGAAGAGAAGCTCCACTAAGTGTAGAAGGACTGGTAAGGTTTATTACATAACCCCCCTAAGGGGCTACACACAAGATTAGGATAAAAACAAGCACATCATAGGTGAAGATCGTGGACGCCAGAGGGTGGATGGATTCACGCGGCCGCCCGATGGATGGCTGTGTGTGCTTCTGAGGAGAGGAGGAGGAAGTCGGTCATTGTCTCTCGTGGCCTTGGTGGATGGCAACGTGGAACGCAGCGTGGAGGGCGGAGCTTGAGCAGAGTGACGTCAACTGGACCAGAATGCAATTTTTTTTTTTTCTTGATTTCATAGATATTTTTATCCATATATATTCTTAACCTATAAGCATTGAATATTGTAATATGACAGTGCTGTTTCAGTTGCTGTACAAATTAGGTTATCCCCGACTTCTGGGAGGTTTCTTTAAATTCAGTGCCCTTATAGGTATTCCCCAGCTTAAGAAAAATGTGTGCATGCTCCATTGCATCACAGCGCATGCTCCGAAATTTGTTGCATTGCATTCTGGTCATCAGACATCACTCCACGCCAGCGATGCTCTCCACGCTGCGTTCCACGTTGCCATCCATTGAGGCTTTGAGAGAAAATGGCTGACTTCCTCCTCCTCTCCTCGGAAGCACACACAGCCATCCAGCGTGCACCCACGCAGATCCATTCACTGTCTGGCATCATGGACCTTCACCTATTATGTGCTTGTTTTTATCCTCACCTTGTCAGTAGCCCCTTAGGGGGTTCATGTAATAAACCTTACTATTCCTACTACACTTAACGGCGCATCTCCTTTTGTTTATCTTATCTTATCCTCAGACCCAGCTACAGCTCTGCACCAGCTGCCCTAGTGTTTGGACTTTTTAGACTTTTACCCATTATCTTCATGTGCTGAGACACTTGTCATGTGGCTGCTGCGTGCTTTTTACTAAGAGATATTGCCTTTGCGCCTACAAGTACTCTCTCTGCGATTGTCAAGATGCCCATCTAAAAGTTTTTTGAAACTATCCGCACGCCCTGCTGATACCACTGTTTGTGGAAGGGAGTTCCACATCCTTACCGCTCTGACCATAAACAACCCTTTATACCACACATGCCAAACACAAGGCCCAAGTCCGGCCTGCCAAGTCTTGTCATGTGGCCCTTGTACCCAGTTTTGCAGCCAGAATGTGTCAGAACTTCTTTCTGCCACCAACCAGCTTTCAACCTCTGCTCCCACTCCCCGCTGTCACTTGTAAACACAGGAGCCTTTGCTGTCAGTTGCCCCTGGATCTAACCGGTCCCTGCATGCACTCATGGTGGGGCACGGCAGGGATAGATCTCCAGAAACAGAGAGAGAGAGAACGATCTCCCTGCAAGGTAGGGTAGATCCGTCCACCCAGGGAGGTACTAGAGCAGGGCCAGGTAGGAGAGAGTAGAGATGTGTGGAAGCTTTGGTGAGGGAGGGGATTTCACATTTCATAGAGCATGTATAGTGCACCCTTAAACCCTGCAATCTGTACACAGTGCATCCCTGAACTCTGCACACTGTTGGTAGCGCAATCTGAAACTCTGCACTATCTACATATGCACTATTTGCTATGCACATATTGTACTCTTGAACGGCCCTTTGAGAATGACCATACTGTTTATGTGGTACCCTTTGAAAATGACACCTCTGCTCTACACAGTTTAAAGTGTTTCTAAAACCACAACAGTAAAATCAGGCTATATATGCAGTAAAGCATGGTTGTTATACTCACTGTGGAACCTAGGGGGTTAATCCTGCGCATTGTGTAAAAAGCCTGTTTGATCCTGTCTTCTCTGATCCTCCCCTTCTTTTACTGTCCCAAAGCTATCTGCTGATAGAATAGAGCCTTGGGGGGGGGGGGGCACTCTGCACATGCTGGTGTATTGCTAGAGAGGTTTTTTTATTTTGGGAGGGTGCATGTGATTAGCACTGTCCAAACAGAAAGTCAGGGGTCCTGCAGCCTCATGGGTTAGTCAGAGGAGAATGAAAACTCATCCTACAAGCTTGAACTAGTGCTATGCCGGTCACATATAGAAGGACCGCTATATACTGCTGATGAGAAAAGGTATTTAGCAGTTTATATTTACTAAAATAATTTAATTTCCATGTTCTGTGTACTGTGGGAGACCAGATATAGTGAATGCAGGGTCCTGGGTTTAGTAA
The DNA here is from genome assembly GCF_965119305.1 of Pelophylax lessonae. Classification (NCBI taxonomy): domain Eukaryota; kingdom Metazoa; phylum Chordata; class Amphibia; order Anura; family Ranidae; genus Pelophylax; species Pelophylax lessonae. Next base: position 100,555,273 of record NC_138774.1, on the reverse strand, counting down.
AACTTTAATGTTAAACCGCTTCTCTTCCAATTTCAATAAAAGGCCACGTGTCTTTTTTAACCACTTGCCTTCTGTGCACTTAAACACCCTTCCCATCCAGGCCAATTTTCAGCTTTCAGCGCTCTAACACTTTGAATGACAATTGCGCGGTCATGCTACACTGTACCCATATGAAATTTTTATCATTTTTTTCACACAAATAGAGCTTTCTTTTGGTGGTATTTAATCATCTCTGGGTTTTTTATTTTTTACAAAAAAAAAGAAAAAAGACAGAAAATTTTGAAAAAAAAAAAAAAGTTTTTCTTATTTTCTGCGAGTAAATTTTGAAAATAAATTTTTCTCCCTCACTGATGTGCGCTGATGAGGCGGCACTGATGGGCACTGATAGGCTGCACTTATGGGCACTGATAGGCTGCACTTATGGGCACTGATGAGGTGGCACTTATGGGCACTGATGAGGTGGCACTTATGGGCACTGATGAGGAGGTACTAATATGCCGCACTGATGAGCACTGATAGGTGGCACTGATAGGTGGCACTGATAGGCGGCACTGATAGGCGGCACTGATAGGCGGCACTGATAGGCACTGAGAGGTGGCACTGCTGGGTACTGAGAGGTGGCACTGCTGGGCACTGAGAGGTGGCACTGACGGGTGGCACTGATGGGCACTGATAGGCAGCACTGATGGACACTAACGGGTGGCACTGATGGACACTGACGGGTGGCACTGATGAGCACTGATGGGCGGCACTGATGAGCACTGATGGGCAGCACCATCAGTGCCCACACTCAGTGCCCATAGTGCTGCCAGTCAGTGCTCATCAGTGCCTAGATGAGCAGGCACTGATGGGCACTGACTGGCAGCACTATGGGCACTGATTGTGGGCATTGATGGGGGCACTGATGGCGGGCACTGTGGGCACTGATGGGGGGGCAATGTGTGTGTTTTTTTTACCTTCAGTAATCAGGGCACTGGTGATCAGTGCCCTGATTACATGTCTCTGTGTCCCCAGCGGCTGTCGGCTCCCCCTCCTTCCTCACACTGCAGGCTCCGTGTGAGGAAGGAGCGCCGGCGATGAGAGATGATCTCATATGTTTACATATGAGATCATCTCTCATTGGACGGCTTGATCACGTGGTGAATGGCCGCTGTGATTGGCCATTCACCACGATCTGTGATCGGCCGTGTCCCTTGGACACGGCCGACACAGATTCTCCCCGCTGCGCGCTCGCAGGAGCGCGCGGGGGGGCGTGTCACTGGAGGCCGTTTAAAAACGGCCTCCCGAAAATTCGAGTCCGCGCTGCAGCCGTATATAGGCTGTAGCGCGGATGTGAGGAGGTTAAACTCCCTCCCACTGAAAAGTTTCTTCCCTATGCTAGATTCACCAGTAAGGGATTTGTATATCACTATAATATCCCCTTTCAAGTTTCTCTTCTCCAGAAAGAATAAGTTTAATGCTTGTAGTCTTTCCCTATAACTGAGGTCCTCCGGGCCCTTTATTAGCTTTGTTGTCCTTCTCTGGGCTCCCTCCAGTTCCAGCACATCTTTCTTGAGTGGAAACAGATCCCTCTTTTTCCTCCCTCTTTCACTCTTTTTTTTTTTCTTTTTTTTTCATAATAATTTTTATTTGCATTTCAAATACAAACAGACACAGAAACAGGGAATGTAAGGAGGGAAGGGAGGGGTAATTGGAAATGGGGAGGCATGGCATGGCAATGCTCTAGTTGAATTCAGTAAAACATGTACTATACAATTAGATACATTCAAACATTCTCAGTAACCAAAGAAAAAATAACATCAGCAATACAATACAACCGCGAAAAAGCATGGTAGCTCAGGGAGGTGACCAAAATTCCCAATGGTGTCGAAATTTTGACATGGAGAGGGAATTAAGTGCTAATGCCTTCTCAAATTGGTAATTTGCACGTAGTAGGGATGTCACATCTGTCAGATTGGGAGATTCCGTAGATCTCCAATTCCGTAGGATAATGGACCTGGCGGCTAGGAGCACGTGTGCTGACCATGGCCTATATTGGTGCGGAATGACTTCAATGCCTAGGTTTAGTACGGCCAGGGCCGGGGTCGGGTTGATCAAACAACCAGTGTGAGTCGCCATATATTTGAATACCTGACTCCAATAACTGGTAAGGGACGGGCATGCCCAGAGAATGTGGAGAAGTGTGCCCACCTGACCACAGCCCCTCCAGCAGAGTTGTGAATAGGACGTTGAGAAACCTGCAAGGCGGTAGGGGGTATAGTACCACCTGTTGACTATTTTTAGCATCATCTCCCAATGATTGACACAGTGTGTGTGATCCGTGGCAGATGAGATTGCCAACTTCCATTGGGACACCGTAAAACTCTTCCTAAGATCCCTGTCCCATTTGAACATCTGAATTGACTTGTAAAACTTCTCGTCATCTAACAGGATGCGGTAGTATTGAGACAGTCTGGGGGGCGGTATGCGCTGGGTAACCAAGAGATCCCAGAGCCCACCATCCACCAGTAGACTCTGTAAGGGATGTTTCTTTAGGAAATGGTGGATGCGGTATACATGAAAAAGAAGGGACCGTGGTAGGGCATATCTATCCGTCAATTCTGTAGGAGAAAGTAGATGGGACCCTTGGTAGAGGTGTTCTATTAGGGTTATGTTTCTGGAGTGGAAGATACGAAGCGGTAAGTCAGAGATATGTGTAGCCAGCAACGCCAGCGGGAGTGGCTGTGAGGAGAGGACATCCCGATCCGACGCCGAGGACACCGATTTGCGCCACGCCCGAACCGAGGCTTGCATTGTGGGGGGCAGACCCGACACATCCCAGGGGATCCATTTGTCACTGAGAAGCAGAACCCGCAAGTCAGGGAAGGGAGCTATATCAGCCTCCAACAGGACCCAAAGTGGTTCATCCGTTGGCTTGACCCATTGTTTTGTTTGTGCCAGGATAGTAGACCAGTAATAGGTTGGGATATCCGGCATTGCTGCCCCTCCAAGGCGTCTCCTTCTGGGCAAGACAGAGGATGCGCAACGCACCCGTTTGTTGTCCCAAATGAAACGTTTAGCCAATTGGGTGGAGGGGATCGGAATGGGTAGTGTCCGAAATAAGTACAACAGTTGGGGAAGAATGTACATTTTATATGTCGCTAGTCGCCCGCTCCATGAAAGATATTTTGTGTTCAACCGAGAAGTGTCCTCCGTAATTTTAGTTAACAACCTGTTCATGTTAAGCGGAAGTAGTTTCGAGGTGATCGGGGGGATATCAATGCCTAAATAGTGGATACTGTCCGACGACCATGGAATGGGTATGTTGGTTTGTAGAGTTGTTTGCGTATCAGGGTCCACGCCAAGATTTAAAATAGTAGATTTGGACACGTTCAATTTATAGTACGACACATTGCTAAAGGAGCGCAGTACCTCATAAGCTGCCGGAAGCGACGTAAGGGGGTTCGTAAGCATTAAAATAACGTCGTCGGCAAAAAGTGTTATTTTATGATGCGAGCTGGGGAGGGAGAAACCAGTGATCAATGGGTGAGACCTTATCGTTTCGGCCAGGGGTTCAATTAGTAAATTGAATATGGACGGGGACAATGGGCACCCCTGCCTAGTGCCGTTCGAAATCAAGAAGCGTTTGGAAAGGGAACCCGACGTGAAGACCTGCGCCGACGGAGAAGAGTATAGGGCTAAGATGGCGGACAGGATAGGGCCAGAGAAACCAAATTTGCGAAGTGTAGCCGACATGTACCCCCAGTGTACCCTATCAAAAGCCTTTTCGGCATCTAGTGTCAGTAATAGAGCTGGGGATTTGGAAGTCTGAGCGACGTGCACTACATCTATCAACCGCCTGGTGGCATCTGAGGTCTGCCTTCCTGGGGTAAAACCTAGCTGGTCCTTACCAATCAGTGACGGTAGAAACTTTTGGATTCTCTTTGATAGTAACCTAGCATATATTTTGGCATCTGAGTTCAACAAAGAAATCGGACGGAAGTTGGCCGGGGACACAGGGTCTTTACCAGGTTTGGGAAGCGTTACAATGTGTGCGCCCAAAATATCGGGGGGAAGGGTGGATTCCACCATGGCTTTATTAAACACTTCAGTAAGGGTCGGTCCTACAAGTGGGAAGAATAGGTGATAAAATTCGTTAGGAAGACCATCCGGTACGGGTGATTTGCCTTTGGGAAGGGAAGCAATATTGGTACGAATCTCGTCTATAGTAAAGGGTGAATTAAGTTCTTCTAGCTGGGTTGGCGACAAAGAGGGCAGGTTAATCGACTTCAGGAAGTCCGCTATACACTCCATCGAGGGCTGGGGGTCAGACTGACTGTCCTTCAAATTATAAAGGGCGCTATAGAATTTGGCGAACTCGTCAGCAATGTCCTGCGGGTGTGTTATTTTGTGTTTAGTCTCGGGATGCAATAGAAAGGGGATCCTGGCCTTGGCCTGTCTACGCTTAACTTGCTGTGCTAGGTGTTTACCCGCCTTATTAGCCTGAGAATAATGTTTGAGCCTCAAGAACCCCAGATGTTTGTCTGACTGCTCCAAGAGCACAAGACGGAGGTCCTGACGGAGGCGAGTTAGTTCAGAGGAGGTGGTCACCGAGGGGTTTTTCTTGTTGTCCGCCTCCAGCACACGTATCCTATCCAGTAATGTGTTCAACTTTGCAGCCCTCCGTCTCCCGAGCCGCGCCCGCTGCTGAATGCACTGCCCTCGAACAAAGGCCTTATGTGCACCCCACAGCACTCACGGGTCGGAGACAGAGGGGGCATTGATAGCAAAAAATTCACGTAAACTAGCAGAAATGTGAGAGAAACAACCTGGGTCCTGAAGCATGCGGGTGTCACATCTCCACACACCCGGAGGAGCCACTCTCACGGCTTCCTCGATGGAAAGTGTCACCCCCGCATGGTCGGACCAAGAAATAGTCCCAATCTCAGAGGAGGATGCTTTGCTCAAAAGATACCTATCTAGCAAAAACATATCTAATCTAGAGTAAGAAGTATGTCTTGGCGAAAAGAATGAATAGTCCCTCTCTGTGGCATGTTGACACCGCCAAACATCAAACAATTGTTCAGTATGCAAGAAATCTCCCAGTCCCCGTTGGCGGCCCCGGGGGGACGCCGAAGAGTCCAACCCGGGGTCGGCAACAAGGTTAAAGTCCCCACACAACAGAAGATGACCCCGCTGAACCTTGTATACTTGCTTGAGTAGTCTGCGCAGGAATCGGATTTGGTGAGTGTTCGGAGCATAAACGTTGACGATGGTCAACGGTAGGCCATTAATGTCACATACAGCGATGATGAAGCGACCATTGGGGTCCAAGACTGATGCGTGTAGTGTAAATGCAAGGGAGTTCCGGAAGGCCAGCATGACTCCTCGCTGTTTCACAGAGTCAGATGCAATGAGTATTTGTGAAAAATCCTTATGGGAGCAAGATGGGTGGGATCCAGCACGGAAATGGGTCTCCTGCACCGCCACTATATCCGCTCTAGAGGTTGAGGCCTCCAGCCATAGTGTACGCCGCTTCGCAGGATGGTTGAGACCATTAACATTAATCGACAATAGCTTGATGGTCATTGCTAGGCGGGAGAAAACGGGATGCAGATCCATCTTGTCTGTGGGACATCAAAAGAGAGCTAGCCAAGTGCGTGCCATAACGAGTCGTGTCAAAACGAGGGTGTAGCGTTGCCAATGCCAAACATGGGGAGGTAGGGGGAAACAGAAACTAAGAAGAGAACCGTCTCTGCGGTTCGTGGTCGGGATGAGCCGACTACGAGCATACGGAGGGCCAAGAGGGAGCAACATTTCCCATGGCCGTGGACACTTGTACAGGAAAGTTGAGTCAAGCACTAGAGCCCCTATGATCAGATGTCAGCCGTGATTGCCTCTTCCGGGACACCACATTCCATTCGTCTTCCAGTGTGTGCAATGGAGAAGAGGCAGAAGGAGAGGGCTGTTGTGGTGGTAAGATCTGCCAGGTCTGCAGAGCCAGGATACCTTCTTCCATGGTACGGATGGTGACCGTGGAGCCTCCATGGGTAACCAGAAGCGTGGCGGGATACCTCCATTTATGAGGTATGGCGTGGTTGCGCAGAGCTTTGGTCACCGTCGCCAGGTTACGTCTAGCTTGGAGGGTGTGTCTGGAGAGGTCTGGGAGGAGCTGAAGGCCCCCGTAGCCCTCCGGAAGGTTGTTATTTGCCTGACGGGATGCCACCATGATCTGTTCCTTCATGCGATAAAAATGCACCCATAGCAGAACGTCTCTAGGTACATCATTGGGCAGGAAGGACGGCTTTGGCAACCTGTGAATCCTATCAATAGCCAGGTCTGCTGCGGAGGCCCCAGGCACCAGGGCAGTGAATAAAGTAGTGACATACTCCAGGAGTTGAGGGGTCTGAACTGTCTCAGGGATGCCTCTGATCTTGATGTTATTTCTCCTGGAGCGATCCTCCAGGTCTGCCACTTTATTTTTTAGCCATTGGATATCCTCATCATGCGTGTTCACTCTATCCACCACAGCATTGATGCAGGAGGCTTGTTTCCCCATAGCACGTTCACTGGCATCCACTCTGAACCCCAGGGACACCATCTCAGATTTAAACTGGTGCATGCAGGCCTGCATGTCCGCCTGCATGGTGGAGCGGAGGGTGTACATCATGTCCCTCATCACCCCCTCTGATATAGGATTGCTGCTGTAAGGGAGTGCTGCGAAGGGATCAGGGTGGCTGGGTGGCTGCAGAGACATAGCAGAGGGGGGAACACTGATGTCCATACCTGCTCCCTGGTGGTGCTGTGGAGGCGACTCTCTCCTCTGCTTATTCTTTGCAGGGCTCCTGGAAGAAGGTGAAGGAGGCGACGGGGAGCCAGAGGATTGCCCACTGTCCGGGTTTGCTATCTGGCGAACCGCAGGAGCAGCGGATGGGCGCGGATTTAGGTTCTTCAGCTGCTGGGGCTGCTGCTGCGGTCCGCGGGCGCCGCCATTTTGCTGGAGACCGGCGCTCTGGGAGATCCAGAAACCGGACAGCTTGTTCAGCTGTTCCGGCCCCTTCTTGCGGCGTGCCATCCCCGCGAGTAACTGCTGTCTCCTCCGGTGCTGCGGGCTGTTGATACCGGGCGGCGGTGGCTCTACGGATGCGGCGTGTCCAGGGTGGCCTCGCGGAGCCGGACTAGAATGCGTCCATCTTCTCCGCCGGAAGCCACGCCCAATCCCTCTTTCACTCTTTTCCTTTATTGCCTTTATTGTGCATTTTCACTCCCATGTTTTCGTATCTTGTTGCACCATACGAATGACAGGGACCAATAAAAACCTATATCTTTTATTTTTAGCAATTTATTTATAGACTGACCCCTCGTGTCCTCCATAGGGGAACCCTTGCGGCGTCCCTGTCTTGATTGCCACCCTAGTGCTGGTTCCTCTTGGGTAAGCAAATCAGTGACTTTCCTCCCCTCATTACAACTCGTTGATACTCTGTTATAATGTAAGTTTTGTTCTATTTTAGATGATGCTTTATATCATGGGTGTCCAACCTTTTGGCTTCTCTGGGCCACATTGAGTGTAGAGAAATTTTCTCGGGCCGCATATTAAATATATACTATATTTAACCACTTGCCTACAGTGCACTTTCACCCCCTTCCTGCCCAGACTGATTTTCAGCTTTCAGCGCTCTCACACTTTGAATGACAATTACTCAGTCATGCAACACTGTACCCATAAGTGTCCTTTTTTTTCACACAAATAGAGCTTTCTTTTGATGGTATTTAATCACTACTGGGTTTTTTTATTTTTTGTGCTATAAATAAAAAAAGACTGAAAATATTGTGAAAAAACGCATTTTTCTTTGTTTCTGTCATAAAATTTAGCAAATGAGTAATTTTTCTTCACAAATTTTGGCCAAAATTTATACTGCTACTTATCTTTGGTAAAAATAACCCAAATAAGTGTATATTATTTGGTCTTTGTGAAAGTTATAGAGTCCACAAGCTATGGTGCTATTCATTGAAAATTGATCACACTTGATCACACCTGATGTACTGAAGGCCTATCTCATTTCTTGAGACACTAAAAAGTCAGGAAAGTACAAATACCCCCCAAATGACCCCTTTTTGGAAAGTAGACATTCCAAGGTATTTAATAAGGGGCATGGTGAGTTTTTTGAAGTTGTCATTTTTTCCCACAACTCTTTGCAAAATGAAGATTTTTTTTTTTTTTTTTTTACAAATTGACGTATTAACAGGTTATTTCTCTCACACAGCATATGTATACTTGCAACTACACCCAAAAACACATTCTACTACTCCTCCTGAGTATGGCGTGTGAGACTTTTTCACAGCCTGGCCACATACAGAGGCCTAACATCCAAGTAGTACCGTCCGGCATTCTAGGAGCACAAATTACACATATAATTTCCTGACAACCTATCGCACTTTTGAAGGCCCTGGAGCACCAGGACAATGGAAACCCCCATAAAATGACCCCATTTTGGAAAGCAAACAGCCCAACGTATAATTTTTGAGGCATAATGAGTCTTTTGAATATGTCATTTTTTTCCACAAGTTTTTGGAAAATGTGGAAAGGAAATGAAAACAATTTTTTTTTACACAAAGCTGTCCATTTATGCAATATTTCTAACACATAGCATGTACATAGCAAAAATTGCACCCCAAAATACATTCTGCTATTCCTCCTGAGTATGGCGATTCCACATTTGTAACACTTTTTCACAGCCTGGCCACATACATAGGCCTAACATCCAAGTAGCGCTTTACACAAAGTTGTCCATTTATCCACTTTAAGACTGGGCCTATTTTTGACACTTGGTGTTTACAAGCTCAAATCATTTTTTTTGCTAGAAAACTACTTGGAACCCCCAAACATTATATATTTTTTTTTAGCAGAGACCCTAGAGAATAAAATGGAGATTGTTGCAATATTTTTTATCACACCATATTTGCGCAGCAGTCTTCCAAATGCGATTTTTTTGAAAAAAATTCACTTTTTTTAACTAAAAAATAAGAAAACAGTAAATTTAGCCCAATTTTTTTCCATAATGTGAAAGATAATGTTACGCTGAGTAATTAGATACCCAACATGTCATGCTTCAAAATTGCGCATGCTCACAGAATGGCGCCAAACATTGGTACTTAAAAATCCTCATAGGCAACATTTTAAAAATTTCTGCAGGTTACTAGCTTAGAGTTACAGAGGAGGTCTCAAATTATTGCTCTCGCTCTAACGATTGCGGCGATACCTCACATGTATGGTTTGAACACCGTTTACATATGTAGGCGGGACTTGCGTATGCGTTTGCTTCTGCGCGCGAGCTAACGGGGACAGGGCGCTTTCATTTTTTGATCCTTTTTGTTTCCTATTACAAGGAATGTAAACATCCCTTGTAATAGAAATAGGCATGACAGGTCCTCTTTATTGTGAGATCTGGGGTCAAAAAGACCTCAAACCTCACAACTACACTAAAAAAGAAAACAAAAAAAAAAATTGTTGAAAGAGGAAAAAAAAAAAGGAAAAAAAAAAAGCGGCCCTTTAAACCGGTTGCTAGGCAACGTCTTTTGATGTAGCTCCGGTCCTCCAAGACCATAGAGTCGAGTGAGGGCCATCTTGCCCTCACTCGACTTCCTGTCTCTGAGGATCCGGGACCGGACAGTTTTCCCCGCTGCCGGCGGGTCCGTTAAGCTGGGAAAACGTCTGGGACGCGGCAGGAGGGGGGGGGGCACCTCTTCCCCTGCACCGTAAGGGTAATTTCGAGGCGAATCCGCCACTGGGACCACCCTTATCTGAAAGCCGACCGCCTGCCATTTCAAAAAATACCGGGGTTATGGGGGCTATCTGCTGCCATTACCCCAGTATTTAGCTTTTAATGGCCGACGCATATAGTCGTTAGGCGGTCAGTAAGTGATTGCATGTATATGGCAAACAGGTGACGATGACTGATGGGGTGACAGGTGACGATGACTGATGGGGTGACAGGTGACAATGACTGATGGGGTGACAGGTGACGATGACTGATGGGGTGACAGGTGACGATGACTGATGGGGTGACAGGTGACGATGATTGATGAGGTGACAGGTGATGATGATTGATGAGGTGACAGGTGACGATGATTGATGAGGTGACAAGTGAGGATGATTGATGGGGTGACAGATGACAATCACTGACGGGGTGACATGTGACGATGACTGATGGGGTGACAAGTGACGATCACTGATGGGGTGACAAGTGATGATGATTGATAGGGTGACAGATGACGATGACTGATGGGGTGACAGGTGACGGTGATTGATGGGGTGACAGGTGACGGGCGATGGTCACTGATGGGTGACAGGTGACGGGCGATGGTGCATGGCGGTACTGATGGCAGTCTCTGGTGACCGGTGAACTTTAGGCTATGTCCACATGTGAGCGTAGCGATCGCGGGCAGAATCACTATGATTCTGCCCGCGATCCAGAAATCATTGCAAATTGCGGGACGCCTGTGCGTTGCCCGTGATTTGCAATAGCACCCCAAATGCTGTGCGATGTTGCTGCGATTTCCGCCTGCCGAATCGAGGTAACATCACGCAAACAACGCATGACGCCCCAAAGAAGCTCTTGTACCTTTTTTGGGCGTCATGCGTTGTTTGCGTGATGTTACCGCGATTCGGCAGGCGGAAATGGTGGCAACATCGCACAGCGTTTGGGGTGCTATTGCAAAAAACGGCAACGCACAGGCGTTCCGCAATTTGCAATGATTTCCGGATCGCGGGCAGAATCGCGGTGATTCTGCCCGCGATCGCTGCGCTCACATGTGAACGTTATGGTGTCAATTTCTGGGCACTGATGAGGTGACTGTTGGGTGACAGGTGACATTGGGGGGGCTGAGGACTGTGTGGGGACCTTTATTAGTGTGATGTTAGTGTGATTTTATTTTTTACAGGTACACAGAGCAATAACTCACTGTTTCTAGCTCTTCTCCCCTCACACTGGAAACTGTGTGAGGGTAGAAGAGCTAGTAACAGTCAGTTACTGCTCTTTGTTTACATTTTGTGATCGGCTGTGAATGGATTCACAGCCGATCACATAGTAAACAGTCACTCAGTGACTGTTTACTACTGCCGGTGACAGCTGTGTTCCTACGGAACACACTGCCACCGACATGACCGCGCTGCGCGCTCCCGATCGCGCATGCGCGGTCATCTCCTGGGCGCCTCCATTGTGATCGGCTGTGTCATTGGAACACAGCCGATCACGTGGGAAACAGCCACGCCCATTGGCTGTTTCCCCCCTGCCGGTGACGGGGGGTGTCCTGGGGACACCCTGACACTGGCAGTGCAGGACGGCGCGCACGCGATCGCGCGCCTGCCCTGTTTCCTGGGATCACGTCATATGACGTCTTCCCAGGATAATGGTCGCACCGCTCTGCCGTCAATTGACGGCGGGCGGGCGGCAAGTAGTTAAGGTATATAAGTAATAAAATGCGGCCGCACCCTTCCCGCGCTGCTGCGCCCCCCACACTAATTTAACTTAGCTAGAGGATGATCAAATTAAATGGAATCAGTATACAGAGGTTTACTTCTTCTGAGCGATAATAAAGGAACACTCTAACCACCATGACCACTTCAGTGATTTGAATTGGTCATGGTGGTAGGAGTCAGAAATACTGCACATGCTCCCCTCCCCCCTCTGAGGCAGCCTCTGCCTACCGTTAGTTGGAAGCTGCTGTGGCCGTGCCCCCAACCTGACTTCCTTCCTCCCCAGCAAAAAAAAAATTATCACGGGGCAATGGGCCGCATTGCCTGAGGTTTTGGGCCGCAGGTTGGACATGCCTGCTTTATATAATGTCTCCTAAGGAAGCGGCTGTCGCCGCAAAACATGTAGAGGATATGCAGGACATCTAAAATTTTTATGTTCTATCTCCTTAGCGTATGTCTGAGGATATTATGATTCCAGCCAGATCTGTTTTTATACTGTATGATTAAATGATGTAATCACAAATTGCTGTTTTACTCAAATAGTGGCTCTATATCTATTTAATAGCTTTGTATAAATAACATTTTACATTTTATATCAATTGTTCAATATTTGTGTACCAAAATAGTCCATCATCTTTTCTCACTAGGGGCCTGCAGGGGTCGCCCCCTTTTTCAAACATCAATCTTGAGGACTTGTGACCAGAACTGGACAGCATACTCAAGATCCGGCTTGACCAGAGCCTTGTAGAGCGGCAGAATCGTCTTATGCCTTGAGTATATCCCCTTTTTAATGCATGCCAATAATACAATGCTTACACAGTATTAGCACAAATAACATGAAAAATAAATTATTCAAACTTATAAAAGTACAAATTGCTGTAGCTTGTCTAGTGAAGTGTAACGCCTATGTCCTTCAATACAATACAGCAGTGGTCTCCTTGTGCAGGCCCATCACCCATAATTAAGAGGCTTACAAGAGTAGAGTACCAGAGTAGTATTTATTGTTTATGACTAGTGGATTTATATATTAATCCTGAATGCTGAAACTGAAACAGTTATACTATATTAGCTGACTATTGTTTTAATGTATAAAAATAAAATCTATAAGAAAAATTCCAAGGACAAAACTGTCCATAAAAGACAAGACATAGACAAACTTACTAAAGCCCCAGCAAATGTTAGAAATATTTTATAAAAAGTTTGCATGTTGTTAAAATATAAAAATGAAAAACCCAGATAAAAACTCCATCCTAAAAGACCTAAAAATCGAAAATAGTTAAATAGTCTCCAATTTATAATTTTCCTTTTGTATACGAGGCACTGTTCGTATAATGCTGAGCCTCACATATGAACCCATGTGTCAAAGTTGTTTGACAAATACATCCCAAATCAGTTAGCACAGTAAGCATTGTGCATTCAGAAGAAAATAAAGAACTAATCATGCAAAAAGTTCAAGCTGTGTTGAATAAAGACAGTTGGTTCCTGTGCCTAACTTTACACAAAGTCATACCGTAATAGCTGTTGTTAGGGGTAAGCTTGAATAATGCAGTATTGTTGGGAGAGCAGATGCAGTATTCCTGGTTTTGCTTGGGTTTAGCTGATGATAGAATCCACGTTAGCATTCAGCACACCAAAAAAAAAAAAGTAATTGAAGGTGCAGCAGTAATATCAAGGTAATACAGTCTCTTGTATATTATTATACCATAGTAACTTGAAAGTGCTTAAAGATATTTTTCCTTTGCAGTAGCAAGTTTTTAGTGGCTAAAATATCAGTCTGTCAGGACCCATTCACACTGGAGGCTGAGGCCAGCAAGACGCAAAACATTTTCACCTTTTTTCTACAGCCAGCAATAAAGGCATTCAGCTTTGTATCCTGCACAAATCAATGTCTTGCGCCATCACTGTTTGCATGTAACTGCTCATTAGAGTGGTTACATATGAATAGGGCCTTTGACTAACCATGGACACAGACAGTGCCTTTACAATCACTTTAAATAATTTTTGTCTGTTCCTCACCCTGTAGCTAGAAGATGCTTGAATAGTTAGTCCCACCCTTTTTTTAGATGCCTTCTAGTTTCTGTTCTGGCCACATGCATTGCTGGAGCTAGACATATGATTTTTTCTTTTGATCTATCTGATGTTCATCGGTGAAGATCCGCACAAGTTTTCAGTTAAAGCTTTCTGATATCTGCAAGATGTCATTTGAATCAAGTCACTGTCTGCAAATGCTGCTGAGATTGCAAGTTATAGCTATACCACCACAACTGGATCAGTTATAGAGATCACACTTGCAATGTTTATATTGGGAAAGCAGAACACTTATGTTGGTCCAAGGTGGACCAATGTAGCAATGTATAAAATACCTGTATAAAATACCATACCTGTAAAATACAATGTATAAGATACCATACCTGTAATTCATCTTTAAAGCAGATCTATCTCCCCCCTCCTTTCCCTACAGTAAAAATCTGTGGAGCATACAGATCCTAAAATACCAAGAAGTAATTTGTGAAATTAGAGGTTATTGTGTTACAACATACATTTAGTTGAGGCACTGGTGACTTAGACAGGGCCTCACAGCTGCCCACTGGGAAGGCTTCATCACCAAAGCCTTCAAGAGAATTCTTATCTGTAAAGATTTTAATGGGAGAAAAGGCTTTTTTTCCCTCACTGAGATCATTGATACACAGACAGTACAGACGTTATTGGTGGGAGGAGGCTGCCTACTGATGAGATCGACTTTGAAGATGGCTTTGCAGTTTTACCAGGAGGGGTTGCAAAGCACCATGAAAAAATTGAAGAGCACAATGACTGAGACAAGTAAAAATGGTTTATTTGTATTCATTTTAGCAAGGAGAAGTGGGGGAGAAGGTCTACTTTAATGACGTCTATAGTCACAACATACACGTTCATTTTATAACATCAGCACTGTATTAACAATACAAACAATAGTTGTATTTGACAATCCAATATAAGCGTGTCTTTCAGCCATTTCTTTCCACAACTTCCTGGATTCCCTGCATATTTTTCTGTTTCTCCCATGCCATTTTCCTTCATTTTTTAAAGAATACATATCCCATGCTACCTTAAATACGCCTCCTTCTGAAACTCCTCCTCTTAGCACCTCTGTAGTTCAAAAGGCAGTCTCTGTGAAATGTGTGACACAGCAGTGCTTACTCACAGGGCATAGTGAATACGTGTCACAGAAAGTTCTCAAACTTTTATATTATTAAAAGTAGATTAGACATAATTGAAATACAATGCAGAAATAAATATATATGCTTTTACATTTTGACTATAGATACACTTTAAGGGTCATGTCTTTAACCACTTCAGCTCCGGAATGTTTTACCCCACTTAACCACTTCCCACCCGCCCTATAGCAGATTGACGGCGGGAATGTGGTTGTATTATCCTGACCGGACGTCATATGACGGCGGCAGGAATGTTTTACCCCCCTTAACCACTTCCCGCCCGCCCTATAGCAGATTCATAGTGGGAATGTGGTTGTATTATCCTGACCGGATGTCATATGACGGCGGTCGTGGGACGCTGTCCCCAAATAAAATTGATGTTCTTGTTTTCCCACAAATAGAGCTTTCTTTTGGTGGTATATGATCACCTCTGTGGTTTTGAGATTTTGTGCTATAAACAAAAAAAGAGCGACAATTTTGAAAAAAAAATAATGCAATATTTTTTACTTTCTGCTATAAAACATTCCCAATAAAAATAATCTAAAAAAAATCAAAATTTGTTGTATCATTTTAGGCCAATTTGTATTCTGCTACATATTTTTGATTTAAAAAAATCCCAAAAAGCTTAAATTAATTGGTTTGCGCAAAAGTTATAGCGTTTACAATCTACGGGATCGATTTATGGACTTTTTATTTATTTTTTATTAGTAATGGCAGTGATCAGCGATTTTTATCGGGACTGCGACATTGCGTCGGACAGATTGGACGCCTAACTGACATTTTTGAAATTTTTTGGGGACCAGTGACATTAATACAGTAATCAGTGCTAACTAAAATGCACTGTTACTGTATAAATGATGCTGGCAGGGAAAGGGTTAACACTCGGGTGATCAAGAGGTTAAATGTGTTCCCTTTTGTGCTTACTAACTGTGTGGGGGGATGGGTTGGACAGAGGTAGAGAAAGATCTGTGATTCAGCTTTCCCTGCCTCTCTGACAGAAAAGCCGCCTGCTTTGTTTACATAAGCAGGCAGCTCTTCTGTCATTCTAGCCGAAGATCGCGGGAGGCCGGCAGTAATCGAGCCCGCTTCTCCCGCGGTCTGACTCCTGCTGGCCACTTTCACTCCCTTCCTTCCCAGATCAATTTTGAGCTTTTAATGCTCTCACACTTTGAATGGCAATTACTCAGTCATGCTACACTGTACCCAAATTAAATTTTCATCATTTTGTTCACACAAATAGAGCTTTCTTTTGGTGGTATTTATTCACCACTGTTTTTTTTTTTCTCTCTCTCTTTGCGATATAAGTGCAAAAAGAGCTACCATTTTTTCGTTCCTGTTTCAAAAGAAATCCAATAAAATCACATTTCATCATAAATTTAGGCCTGATAAGTGTATGATAATAGGTTTGTGTGAAAGTTAGAGTCTATAAGTTAGGCTGCGTATCATTGAAAATTAATCAATCCTGATGTACTGACTACCTATCTCATCTTGAGGCCCTAAAATGTCAGGACAGTAAAAATACCCCCCCTCCCCCATGACCCCTTTTTGTAAATATGACAGTCCAATGTATTTAGTAAGAGGCATAGTGAGTTTTTTGAAGCTGCAATTTTTTGCCCACAATAGTTTGGGTAATAAAATATTTTTTTTCCACAAAATTGTCATATTAACAAGTTATTTCTTACACATGGCATATATAAACTTGCAAATATACCCCAAAATATATTCTGCTACTAGTAGCACCATCAGGCGTTCTGAAGGCATAAATTAAACATTTCGTTTCCTGAGTACCTATCACATTATTGAATGTCCTGGAGCACCAGGACAATAAAATTACCCACAAAATTACCCCATTTTGGTAAGAAAACACCCAATCTGTATACAAGGCATATTGAGTCTTTTGAACATGACATTTTTTTCCACAAGTTTTTGCAAAATGTGGAAAGAAAACGAAAACATATTTATTTTTACACAAAGTTTTCAATTTATAAGACATTTCTAACACATAGCATGTACATAGCAAAAATTACAACCCAAAATACATTATGCTACTCCTTCTGAGTATGTCAATACCACATGTGTGAGACTTTTCCACAGCCTGGCCACATACAGAGGCCCAACATCTTAGTAGCACCATCAGGTGTTCTAAAGGGAAAAATTACACATTTAATTTCCTGAGTACCTATCACATTTTTGAAGACCCTGTGACAAATGTTGATCACTGAGATGTGGCAGATGTTCACTGGGACAGATGTGGCAGATCACGGATGGATGTGGCAGATGTGGGAGATCATGGACAGATGTGGCAGATCACAGACAGAGGTGGCAGAATATCATAGACAGATGTGGCAGATGGTTACAGACAGGTGTGGCAGATGATTACAGATAGGTGTGGCAGATAAGGCAGATGATGTGTGCCAGATGATCACGGATAGATGTGGCAGATCAGGGTCAGATGGAGCAGATGATCACGGACAGATGGGGTGGATGATCATGGACAGATGGGGTGGATGATCATGAGCAGATGCAGCAGATGATCAAGGACAGATGCGGAGGATGATCACGGACAGATGCGGCAGATGTTCACTGTAACAGATTATTTTACAGGGACAGATGTGTGACAGGTGTTTTCACTGTGTTGGGGACACTAGTTAGGTGATCAGTGAGTAAAAAGCAGTAAAACAGCTTAATGCTCACTGATCCCTGGCTGTCAGCACAGATCTGCTCTCGTTCTCCTCACTGATTGAGGAGAAGCAGAGCCGATCGCCGTTACAGTGGCTGTATCAACATTACATGATGGCTATTATTGGACACAGTCGTCATGTTATCAGGAGGGCCAATCACAGAGCCCTCTTGCCGAGCGGTGTTGCGCTGTGTCCCGGGGACACAGGCACACCGAGATTGCGCAGCTGCATGTGCATGCGGCCACGCAATCTCCCTCCTTCTGAAGAACATTCAGGAATGTCCACTCAGAAGGAGGAAGCTCCCACCTGGCCTTTTTAATGCATTGGCTGGGTGGGAACAGGTTAACCATAGCTCCCAAATGTCCCTGATTTAGAGGGACTGTCCCTGATTTGGAAAGATGTCCCTCTTTCCTGCTCATTTTCCCCTCATTTTGGTCTGATCTATATACAGTCGTTGTATATAAAATACACTTATCATCTTTCAAAAAGTCTTTCTCAGGACTAAACCTTTTGTCCAATTTCTAAATTGCTGCATTTGTAAATTTCAAAAGCCAGTATATAAAAAAAACACTTGTGGGTTTAACTGATCTTCTTTTATTTGTTTTGTAATTCTCCTTTACCGGGGCGTAGTAGGGGGGTTCTATGTCTACATAGTTTTCAAATATGTGTTCCTTGATCCCATCTCAAAAAGTTGGGAGGTACGCTTTAACCCTTTTGTGACCAGGTGTCTTTAATATGTGGATGTACAGACCAAATTTAGCAGTATCAGTATGGATTAATTAGCAATTTTTTTTTGAAATAACAAACATGTCTTACTTACCTGCTCTGTGCAGTGGTTTTGCACAGAGCAGCCTGGATCCTCCTCTTCTCGGGTCCCCCGCCGGTGCTCCTCCCTCCTGCCTGGTTCCCTCAAAGAAGGCACGCTCCTGACCCGTGGCTCTGTGTGTCCTTTTACACATGGAGCCATGGTTCGGCCCCGCCTGCTCCATCTCCTGATTGGCTTACTAACTATGAATGACATTAGTGGCAGCCAATGGCTCCTGCTGCTACCAAAAGCCAATCAAGAGTGGGAGTCCCTAGAGAGGCAAGGCTCTCGAGGACATTGCATCAAGAGGGCGCTCAGGTAAGTATTGGGGGGGGGGGAGCTAGGGGGGCTGCTGCACACAGAAGGTTCGTTTTTTAAAAGGTTTTTAAAAAAAAAAACAAAAAAACGTGTGCTTTACAACCACTTTGACTAATCCTTTTTTTTTGTTTTCAAAAATGTTTTATTAACCACTTCAACACATGTCCCTTTGACCCCCTTCCTGCCCAAGCTTTCAGCGCTGTCACACTTTGAATGACAATTGTGTGGTCATGCAATGCTGTACCCAAATGCAATTTTTATCATTTTTTTTTCACACAAATAGAGCTTCCTTTTGGTGGTATTTAATCACCCCTGGGTTTTTTATTTTTTACTAAAAAAAAAAAAAAAAAAAAAGACAGAAAATTTTGAAAAAAAAAAGTGTTTCCTAATTCCCTGTGAATTTTGGAAATTAGTAATTTTTTCTCCTTCACTGATGTGTGCTAATGAGGCGGCACTGATGGGCACTGATAGGCTGCACTTTTGGGCACTGATGAGGTGGCGCTTTTGGGCTCTGATGAGGTGGCACTTATGGGCACTGATGAGGAGGCACTAATATGCAACACTGATGGGCACTGATAGGTGGCACTGATATGCGGCACTGATTGGTGGCACTAGTAGGTGGCACTGATGGGCCCTGACGGGCAGCACTGATGGGTGGCACTGTTGGGCAGCACAGATGAGCAGGCACTGATGGACACTGACTGGCATCACTAATGGGCACTGATTGAGGTCACTGTGGGCACTGACTGGGGTCACGAATTGGTGTCACTGACGGGCATTGATTGGTGTCCCTGATGGGCTTTGGTTGGTGCCACTGATGGGCAGTGTTTTTTTACTGTACTGTACTTTACTGTAATCAGGGCACTGATGATCATTGCCCTGATTACCTGTCCTGGACTTCCCTTTGAAGAGGAACTGTTGATCGTCTCTCCTTGCCGCACACTGACAGTGTGAAACGAGGAGCGCCGATAAACGGAACTTCCTCATTTACATGTGAACATCTGTGATTGGCCACAGCCGATCACATGGGTAAAGAGCCATGTCCTAGGAACACCAAGCGGCCACGATCACCGCGCTGTGTGCCCGGGGGAATGCGAGAGTGGCTTTATGGGACACCTTCATTTGACATCCCCCCAGAATGGGAGCTGCACCGCTCCGCCGTAATTTGACGGTCGGCGGATGGCAAGTAGTTAATTTTTCCTGAAACTTTTGTTTACAAAAGCAGACAAATAAAATACACATAAAAAAAAAAAAAAAAAGAAAAAAGGAGTCGAATATTTAATAACCTAAATTATTTTAGTCTTTCCATAATTCCTTCTCTCTATTACCCATCACCAAACCAACTCTGACCAATAAGTTTCTATATACTTCATTCATTCTTAATTTCTCTCCTCCACCACTCTCTCTTAGTATATAAGCATTTTTCTCCAATAGATTGAAATCTGGAGGGGAGGAGGGGAAAAAAATAAAAATAATATATAGTCACCCCTCATATTCTAGTTTTACAACTTGTATACACCCAATTTTGTGATACACAGTTTGAGTGTGCAGGAACTCCAGGTAAGTCGCATGGTGCAAAAGCAGGATCGATTTCTCGGTCACTGCTTTTTTAAAATTCTGCATGCACCTTTTTTTTTTTTTTTTTTTTAGCTGAAAACGCAGGCATAGCAGCCAAAGCCCATTTGAATCAATGAGTTGCTATGCCTGTGCAAATGTGGGCCGCCAACCCGCTTACATGTGAACCAGGCCTAAAATAAGCCATCAAGCAGTGTCAGGCCTGCCTGGTCCTGGCGCTCAGCTCCGATCCGATGCACTGCACTCTGATTACTGCTCCACTCAATCCGGCTCCTACCCCGAGGCGCCGCCTCCCGTACAGAACACAGCACACATGGCAAGGGGCAGGGTCGGAGCGTCAGTGGAGCTCAAGGCCCTGCCTGCTCCTTCCATGTAATACAGTGCGCTGCCGATGCCTGGGCAGCCCTGCTGACCACTCAGGACCCACCAGTGTGTCGCGACCCACAATTTGGAAACTCTGTACTAGAGTGTCAAAACAGGAGGTAGACATGTCCCATATAGTTTAGGATACTCATCCAATAAGGGGACACTTGTATTTAAAAAACAAAAAAAAGATAGGACAACTAAAAAGAGAAATTGTCCAAAAGTGCCATACATCAGAGTAACCAGGGTATATTATAAATAGAGGTTAACAGAAAAATTACAGAAACCAAAGTATTCCTAATAAAAATGTATCAAATTTTATTGAATCAAAGGAACATACAGTTTCAATAATAATAAAAAATATGAACCTTTCACCTCGCCACTACAACAAGTGACCATGTGGTTATTAAAAACAAACACACACACCTGGATCAGCTGCAGTTGTCATATGAGCAATATATCAGTAGAATAAATATATAATAACAGATGAATAAATCAAAAATAAGGATCCACAAAAAATTTAGTTTATACCAGTGTTTGAACACTGTATCATCTACTTTTGGATAATGTTCTACCTTGTTGTGGTTATTTTCTTGTTTCACATTCTGTTAATGTGATTTTCTGTTTTTCATCTGTATTTGAAATTCAATAAAAATTATTGATTGAAAAAAAAAAAAAAAAAGGATCCACAAAAAATGAGAGTGGAACAACAAATAGGGGAAAAAAGCTCAGCTGGGTGTATCTAGTGGCTGAACCGGGAAAATTACCGATCACCAAATAGAGAGACCCATATACTAAGCAAGGAGCGGAGCCACACCTAATCCAAAACACGACAATGGTGGATGTAACCAGGCTAGAGCTAAAAAAATAACGGCATAAACAAAAATAACCAATGGATAGCCTCACAGCTCATGGCATGGAATCCCGCCGGCGTCATTATTCATAGGTGTAGCATAATTATCACCTATGAAAGAACTAGAGTAAATTCCATCTCTTACCTCTGCAACAAAAGATTTTTTTGTATGCTGTCTTTTTGCCATTTGAGTGCCGCTCATTGGGATTTTTACATTGATCACATTATTATTATATCCACTTATATCCACTTTCCTCCCTTCCTGTTGTTCTTTTGTGACACTTGTATTTAATCATTTTGCTGATTACATTAGTAAGTAGATAGTAAATTATATTTACTTATTTTAACTTTTTTTTTTTTTTTTTATTTCTTTAGTTGCTTCCTTGTTTCTGACCTAGGCCAAAGTGATAAGCAAAGTCCAAGCAGGGTAGACCGCTCCAGGTGAGACTGGGATCAGGTGCTGGTCGGATCCGCAATCCAGGATAACTTCAAACAAAAAGGAATGACCGCACTTCCGATGAATTTTCAAAGAAAGGAGTATCTTTATTCCACATCAATCAAATGGCAGGTACAGTATACACTGTGAATGCAGGACAATGGGTGGACGCGTTTCACTACTGGATATGTCGCTTATTCATCACCAAATTCACTCTGGATGTGCACCGGCCATATATACACCCCATACATGCAGCTGGCAACGATTAGAGTCATCAAACTAGTTGTTCCTCCCATCGGTCCGCTGTTGGGAATCTATGGCCAGATTGCACAGACAGAATGACCCCAACAAATTCAAACTTGAACACACTTGTGCAAAAAACATTTTACATTTTAACATAAATATAAATCATATGAATATCCTAGTGATGAGTGTTAAAGTGAAAAACAATCAAGAATAAAAAACATATTCAATATTAGTGGTGCATTTTGTCATATATCGTATATCTGATATATGTATGTCTGATATAGATGAAAAGAATATGTGTGGAAAAACTTTATAAAAGTGACTTTGAAGTGAAAAAATTATTATTATTGTGAAGTGATAAAAATAAAAATATGATGAATAAGCGAAGTGCGGTCATTCCTTTTTGTTTGAAACTAGGCCAAAGTGCTGTCATACATCATTCAATCAGTCTTCATGGGAATTTTTTCATTCTGGAGCACAGTGTGGCAGCAGTAACTGTCAGAGTGGACATGAAGCTGCGTTCAAACACGCTGCGAAGTGGCTCACAGCAGGGGGTCTGGTGTGCCCTCGTTCTCCATTTTAGGGGCGATTTAGGTCCGAATATTTGCCTGAATTCAGACCTAAAACGCCAAAGATGCACAGGACCCTTTTGCAAACCAGACCATGGCTGACATAGAGCTGTGTGAACTGGCTTAATTGAGAGCCGGTCACACTCTCCTGTCAAATTGGATGCAGGGGAAACTCTCATCCAATTTGCATCAGTGTGAACCCAGCCTGAAGCTTTAGCCCACTGATCTGGAGCGAGTATGCGCTAAGGAGGTGTTCCTTCTACTGCTTTACCCTTGGCGGCTGGTCCTCCTACCCACCCCTTGTGCTGGACCTTCCGGCACTACAAGAGTTAATTACTCGTTTTGGTGTAGGGGAACAAAAAAAGATGATTTACTTACCCAATTCTCTGCTCCTCCCCGCAGTTAGACCAGTCCTCACATCATCTTCTCCCCATGCTCCAGTAGTCTAGGGTCCTTACTTTATCAAGACCAAATCAGGGCTCATATCCCTGCTTTAGACATTAAGACGCAGAGGGACAGTTCACTGCTGCAGCGTGGGTGAGAACCATCTGCTGGGGGGGCCAGAGGTTCAGGTAAGTAAAACAGTTTCTCCCCTTCTCTAGACAAACTTCCCTATTAACTATGCAGCGCAAACACAGCCCCACTTCAAGGGCTTTCATCTACAGTTTGCAGGTGTGAAGGGGTTAAAAAAACATCTGTGCTAGGAGAAATGAATAGCCCTCCTAAAAATGCTTGTTACCTGGCTTCCAGCAGCAAGTGAATCAGAGCTCCTGTTCTGCATATCAGTTTGATAAAGTAACAAAGTTAAAGGATCCGCAAAACACCCACACAACTACTATTTCCAAAAGACAAGGTCAGCAACCTCCATATTTCGTTCAGTACAAATTAATTTTATTAAATGCAAATTCTATTAACATTAAACACCTATAGTGAGGTTCCATTTTTTTTTTTTTTTTTTTTGTGATATGACAGAGCCTTTGTGCTTTATTTCACTTTTTGAAAGGTAAGGTATTTTTACTAATACACCATTTGCACAATTCTTGTTAGATCATTAGAGCATTTCCTTTTTAAAGTATCACTGTAATGGTAGCACTTTACTTTTTTGAATTGATAAAATAAGACCAATAAATATTACCTTGCAATCTCAAAGCGAGGCCACCATTATAGAACAGGAATTTGCAGTTTGGGGAAAAATAACTATGATACCACTCGCAGGTTAGCCCATGTAAGTAAATTACCATCATTCATGAGATCCGTGCATATTACTGCCTAGCAGAAGTTCATATGGATATAGAAACAGTTTCTTGGTATGGTGTTTTTTTTTTACTTTTGCAAAAAGCCTCATATTAGAACATTTCGTTTTTTTGGATGCTGAAGAAAGAAAACTACAGGTACAAGTGGAAACCATTTAAAAGAATTTGGAAAGATACTGGAAGCCGTTTAAATAAAGTATATGGTGGTTTGGTATGTATTTTCTTTTTTTTTTTTTTTTTTTTTTAAATGTCAAGACAAAAAAATGAAATTTTAAAACATTTTTATTAGATTTTTTTGTGATGTAAGATGCATATTTAAAAAAAAAAATAAATAAATAAATACATTTAAAACATCTTTTTATTTCTTTTTAAGTGTTGTAAAATGTAGTTATTGAAAAAAATGAAAATGTAAAAAATATGTTTTATTTATTTTGTTGTAATCTAAGATGCAGATATTGAAAAAAAATTCTATTTTTAAACAGTTTTTTTAGTTTATTAATTTCTTTTAAAATGATGTAAGTTGCAGATATTGAAGGACACCCAAAGGATATGCAATGATTATATATAACTATATAATATAAAAATGCTGTTATATTGCATGTACTTAGTTTCCTTGACCATTTGCAAGGAAAACATCCTGACTTGGTCCTCTTTTTCCTGCGCATGTTTGCCACAGCCCCATTCATTCCTATGGATGAGACAAACTCAGGTGGAGGCCACAATAGGTATGGCTATTCCAAAGGCAGGCATGGGGGACACAGCATGCGAATACAGTAGGAAAAGGACATGGATGCTCCATGTGCAATGCCTGCTTTTCAATATGTTTGGCATCATTCCAATCATGCTTAAGTTTTCTAAAGCAAATCGTTTTTTGTGAATCTACTGCAAAGTTTCCTATATGGAAACTCCTCCAGTATTAGGAGTTTCTGCAGGCTGACAACACTGCTATGCATGCTCCTTCAGTTATTTATTGGTTATAACTGACATTGCACAATTTAATCTGTTGTTTGCTGGGAACTGGTGTACTTTCTTCAAGGGCCTCAACTTTGATAGCCTAGAGTTTCCTTTTTTAATCAATCACTGCCCAGTGGATAAACCTGGGACTGTTAAAGCAAGTTAGGACTGTCTTTAAGTACTGTTGCTAGGCAAAAAAAAAAGATCAGTTCTGTTCATTACTCTCAGGCCCCTTTCACACACTCTGTCCGTCAGAGGGAGTCCGTTTTTCTCAGCGGGGGATTGACCCGCCGATCCCCTGCTGAGCAGGAGGATGACAGCTGTGTCTCCGCGCTGTGTGCGTAGACACAGCTGTCAGTTCCCCATGCATCTCTATGGGGGAAATCGGATGGGAACGGACCGTCGGTCCGTTCTCATCCGATCCCATCCGATCCCATCCACTGGACGGATGGAAAATAGGGTTTCCATCTGTACAGATTTGATGGATCTCCACTGACATCTGATGCCCCATAGGGATGCATGAGGGGACCATTCAGATCCCCCCAAAAAAACGGACAGGCGGATCTGAACGATGATTTGATAACGTCATCTCTGACGAAACGCGTCGGATCACGGCGTACTGACGTCACCCTCACCAGCATTCAGGGAAGTACGGGCGAGCGGAGCCGTCCGGCAGGCGGCTCCTTTTTTCATCTCTCCCTTGCCAATTGTTTATCTATCATTGTAAGTGTGATTCTTCATATTACAGATACATTTGTGGGATTTTATGCTATGGCGCCCCTTCTTTTATTCTATGGTTGAATATCTGCCTGCATCGCTCTCAATTCCTTGAGCCCCTTTTGGTCGGCATCTGAGATCCGGTCTTCAGTTTCTGTACACATCCACCATCAATATCTGCCTATATATTATCATCTGGTAAGGATATTTAGTGTTGGTGTTGAGGATATGGTTCCAGTATGTTTGGGATCTTCTGTGAATTTTTACTATGAGCTTCTATACTACTCCTTTCTGGTAAGCTGCATTCCTATCGGTGGAGGTGTCTGGGTTTATTATTTAGCCTGTCACTTTTTACATTTGGTAAGGAGTATTTAACTGGTCTGTCTTGGTGGTGGATGCTTCACATACTTCTCACCACAACACTTGGATTTCATGTGTATTTATAAATTCACTCATATAATCCTTTTTTTCACAAGCACTTGATTATCACTGAATGTGTTTGGTGTTAGTTCCACACATTGAGTGCATTAGTTTTTGTTTTCCATTTGTTATTTTGGTTTTACACTATGGCATTTTATAATTTTTTCAACGCATAAAACTTCATTGTGGTGGTCGTGATTTCGGGATTCATTGTGTACAGCCTTTGCCGGATTTCCTTTGGAGTCTATGATATCATTTGGCACGTTATCTACTGATTTCCGGTAAGCCTTTCATCTACACGGATATCCACAGTCACTTTCACTAAATTTGTTTTTTCACGGACTTTATGGCCAATTCATCAATTTTTACTTCACAAATTACATTTTTGATTTAAATGTTTGATCATTTGTAGCGTGACTTGTATTTATTACTGTTCTTTGGGGTGGTGGTCACACTTGAAGTCGCTGCTTCACACACGCAATTTGGTTAGATTAGCGCAGTTGTTCTTTTCTGTTAGGATCTGAACGGTCCGCCTGTGTGAAAGAGCCCTTAGCCAGAATACTGCAGGTGTATAATTACATCTCTCAAAGTAACGTTATTGTCTTATTGATTGTTTGTATAAATGTACTTGCTAGTATTTTTTTCTTTTAGGCTACGCTTGGCCTAATAAATATTTTGAAATACCTCATGGTGTGTCAGTAAGTAGGGATGATCGAACTTTTGAAAAGTTCGGTTCGGCCAGAACATCCGAACTTCCCGAAAGTTCGGCCCGGATTTCAGAACCCCATTGAAATCAATGGGACCCGAACTTCGGTAATCAAAAAACACAATTTTTAAGCCCTAAAACCCAATAAATGCCCCTAAAAAGTGCCTAGGGTTCTGGGTCATGCCCCATTAACTATTAATCACACAAAAAAAAGTTCTTAAAAATTGTCATTTTTGATAAAAAAGCCAATTATTGAAAAAAAAAAGAGAGATTGAGAGAGTGGTGTATATACACACATACATATATTTATATACACACCTAGACATATATAGGTGTGATAGTAGCAGAAATATATGCTTGCGCTAATGAAATCATTTACAGTAATATATTTCTGCTACTATCACACCTATATATGTCTAGGTGTGTATATAAATATATGTATGTGTGTATATACACCACTATACACAAGTTCAGATGTTTTGCCTGCCTCAAAAGAACCCCAAAAAATGCCAAAAAAAACGCTAGCGTCCAAAAAAAAAAATGCCCAGGTGTGTTTTTGCTGGCATTTTTTGGGGGTTTTTGGAGGCAGGCAAAACATCTGAACTTGTGCACAGTACCACTATACACAAGTTCAGATGTTTTTCCTGACTGCAAAGAACCCAAAAAAATGTCTTCTATTAAATCGGCAAGGTGTTACAGCAGCGAAGCCATACTCCTGTGCTGAAAGTTTTCTAATACAAACAATCTTTTTTTTATGGTTCTGGACATGCTACAGAGCTGAAACTTCACATGTACTCTTTTTAGACCCCCCCAGATCTGAAATCCAAAGTACAAAGGCATTTTTTTTGGTTCTTTGCAGTCAGGAAAAACATCTGAACTTGTGTATAGTGGTACTGTGCAGAAGTTCTGATGTTTTGCCTGCCTCCAAAAACTCCCAAAAAATGCCAGCAAAAACACACCTGGGCATTTTTTTTTTTTTTTTGACGCTAGCGTTTTTTTGGCATTTTTTGGGGTTCTTTTGAGGCAGGCAAAACATCTGAACTTGTGTATAGTGGTATATATACACACATAATTATATGTATATAGACACCTAGCCATATATAGGTGTGATAGTAGCAGAAATATATTACTGTAAATGATTTCATTAGCGCAAGCATATATTTCTGCTACTATCACACCTATATATGTCTAGGTGTGTATATAAATATATGTATGTGTGTATATACACCACTATACACAAGTTCAGATGTTTTGCCTGCCTCCAAAACCCCCCAAAAAATGCCAGCAAAAACACACCTGGGCATTTTTTTTTTTTGACGCTAGCGTTTTTTTGGCATTTTTTGGGGTTCTTTTGAGGCAGGCAAAACATCTGAACTTGTGTATAGTGGTATATATACACACATAATTATATGTATATAGACACCTAGCCATATATAGGTGTGATAGTAGCAGAAATATATTACTGTAAATGATTTCATTAGCGCAAGCATATATTTCTGCTACTAATACTATCACACCTCTATATGTCTAGGGGTATATATACAGACATATATGTGTATATATACCCCCTATACACATGTTCAGATGTCATGTCTAGTGTTGAGCGAACACGGACTGTATTATTCGTGTTCGTACCGAATAATTGGATTTTTTTTACCCGAACACGGACACGGACACTTTACTGTATGTTCGGGTAAAAATCCGTGTTCGGTCGTTTTATTTCCGGGTTTTGCATGCTTTGGCGCTCTTTTCATGGCGGGCTTTCAACAGCCAATCAACAATCGTTTAACTGGTGTGCCTTAAGCCATCCCAGCCATGCCTGCAAATGTCTTAGTAGCTGTGATTGGCCGTCTGAAGCATGTGACCAAGTCTTTATAAGTTCGAGGCAGCCGCCGCAGCAGCGTCATTCTGCTGCTTAGCTAAGGGACAGAGCACACATCAATGTGCTGGCTGCTGATTAGGGAAAGATAGGCAGGAAAAAAACATTTGTGTCCGGATAGAATTGAGGGACAGGTCGGAGTGTTTAGGCAGGGCGAGTTGTAGGCATTTTAGGGATAGAGTCTGCTGAATTATAGGGTCAGTGTCTTCTACAAACTACAATCGATATTGCTGTGTGGGGGGTGGGGTGAATCTGCACTCAATCCTGATCTACGATCTCTTCTCAATCCTGTTAGGGACAGAGTCTGCTGAATTTTAGGGAAACTGTGTTCTACAAACTACAATCGATATTGCTGTGTGGTGTGGGATTGGAGATAGGCAGGTGTCAGTGATCCACATCCATTTTTCTGTGTGTGAGCTGCAGTGAACACAATCTTTTTGGGCTGCAGTGAACACAATCTTTTTGGGCTGCAGTGAACACAATCTTTTTGGGCTGCAGTGAACACAATCTTTTTGGGCTGCAGTGAACACAATCTTTTTGGGCTGCAGTGAACACAATCTTTTTGGGGTGCAGTGAACAAAATCTTTTTGGGGTGCAGTGAACACAATCCTTTTTGGTGTGCAGTGAACACAATCTTTGTGGGGTGCAGTGAACAAAATCCTTTGTGGGGTGCAGTGAACACAATCTTTTTGGGGTGCAGTGAACAAAATCCTTTTTGGGGTGCAGTGAACAACATCCTTTTTGGGGTGCAGTGAACACAATCTTTTTGGGGTGCAGTGAACAAAATCCTTTGTGGGGTGCAGTGAACACAATCTTTTTGGGGTGCAGTGAACACAATCTTTTTGGGGTGGAGTGAACAACATCCTTTTTGGGGTGCAGTGAACAAAATCATTTTTGGGGTGCAGTGAACACAATCTTTTTGGGGTGCAGTGAACACAATCTTTGTGGGGTGCAGTGAACACAATCTTTTTGGGGTGGAGTGAACAACATCCTTTTTGGGGTGCAGTGAACAACATCCTTTTTGGGGTGCAGTGAACACAATCTTTGTGGGGTACAGTGAACAGAATCTTTGTGGGGTGCAGTGAACACAATCTTTGGGGGGTACAGTGAACACAATCTTTTTGGGGTGCAGTGAACACAATCTTTGTGGGGTGCAGTGAACACAATCTTTTTGGGGTGGAGTGAACAAAATCATTTTTGGGGTGCAGTGAACAACATCCTTTTTGGGGTGCAGTGATCAAAATCCTTTTTGGGGTGCAGTGAACACAATCTTTTTGGGGTGCAGTGAACAAAATCCTTTGTGGGGTGCAGTGAACAGAATCTTTGTGGGGTGCAGTGAACACAATCTTTGGGGGGGTACAGTGAACACAATCTTTCTCTTACGTCCTCCGACAGTCGCCGCCTCTTCATATTCGTCACATATGGGGTATTAGACTTTGCTCCGAAGGAGTAGCTAGGCAACAGAATATGTTAACAATAAAGCTTTAACATATCCCACCCTCAAGGGGTGGTCCCCTCAGTCAATACCCTCCTACTTCCTGCAACCATATCTCAGTTTTAATGTCTAGCTTGTCAGGAGTGGCTGGCTCTCTCTGTGCTGGGACTTTTTGTCCCAGACTCTTTCTTCTTTTTGATATTTTGTTTGAGTTTTCTCTCTACCTTTACTTAGCTGTTATTTTTGTCAGCATTAGTTAGTTCTTCGGACGAAGAGGATCATGCGGACTGGGTCTCGGGCTGATCCCCCTGGTCGCAGGTCGTGGGTCAGTGGCTTCCCAGTCTGCCATCGAGCGTTCAGCCAGGTAACGCTCCTGGCACGGTGAACGACCCATCCCTGTTCGGTGCAGGGATGATTGGTGAGGTGGCTACCTCACCGGACGCTGTGCGGTTTCTGAACCGCCATTGTGTGCGTCTTGAGTAGCGACTCTCCCTGCCTCATGTGCAGCGGCTTGTTCGCCTGTGCGGGTTCCCCACGCCATGTGAGGTAAGTGTATCTATGTGGGGACCTGTCTGTCTGGGGGGGTCTCAGTCTGGGACTGTGTAACCTGCCTTTAATCACACTGCTTGTCTCCCTATCTCTCGGCTGCATGCTGTGGGCTGCAAGGGGGGGGGGGAGCTGTATGACACTGAGTATGTCAGGCTGGGCAGTGTGAGGAGCTGTGTGCTGTGGGGCATGTTTTTAATGGCATGTTGGGGCATATACAGCGATCGCTGCGGCGATCTAACATGTATCCATATTATGGGATGATATTGTGTGTGATTTTATGCACTGTGGAGCGGCGATTTCGGCGCCAAACGGCGCCATTTTACCGGCGCCCGCTCCGGCCGCATGGTTTACATGCACGGCGGCCATTTTCTTGTAGCCTCCATAGGCTTACATAGAGCGCCCTGGCAGCATCACTTCCTCTCTCCTGGAAGCACCGATCGAGGCAGCAGCAGCAGCGGAGTCTCCTCAGGTTTTATCCTTCTATTCCTGTGTTCCATTGCCTGTATTCAGTCTGTATATTCCCTGTGGGGGTCTCATTGTGCCTGAGTGTGGTGCGGTGGGCTGCGCTTGCCGCGCTTGCTGTAAGGGGGCAGTTAACCCTTGGTTGTCTGGCATACAGGGGCAATGGATTCTCAGGAGGGCAAATTTCCCACAGTCTTGGTGGAAAGCCAGGGGACCGCTGTTTCCCCCCCAGGGGGGGATTTGGCCACTATTGTGGCTGGCCTTGCTGCACAGGTGCAAATGCTGGTGGCTGCTCAATCTACTAAACGGCCCAGAGTTGCTCTGTCCTCTGATTCTGAGGGTGAAGGTGATGGGGCTGTTCTGGCGGGGACCCCCCTATCGGGGTCCCGCTCCTCTCTGGATCTAGTGGGGTCTGAGGTAGAGGCTGAAGTTGAGGGGGTTGATAATTCTCCCCCTGGCTCGCCTGAAGAGCTTGCAATCATGGATGAGTTGATTGCTTCCATTAAGCAGACGCTACGTTTGCAGGACGAGGTGTGTCCCCCAGCTGCCTTGGCGGCTTATGGGACGCAGAGAAAACGCAGGACGCCGCAGGTGTTTCCCTGCAATGCTGATTTTCAGCGCGCTGTTAAGGACCAATGGCGCGATTTGCGCAAGCCTTTTGCGGTACCAAGTAAATTTAAGCTGCGTTATCCTTTCTCGCCTGCCACTGATGAACGGTGGTGTGTGCCTCCGCCAGTAGATCATGCTATTGCGGTTTTGAACAAAGCCACTGCGATCCCGGCAGAGGGATCCCCTATTTTCCGTGATGCCACGGATAGGAGACTGGAGTCTCTTGCCCGTCATACTTATTCTGTTACGGGTTCTATGCTTAAGGCTCTGTTTGCTTCTCTCATGGCGGCCCAGGCGATCGCAAGTTGGACGCAGATGCTTAGGCGCGTCCTAGTGGCCGATTCGGCCTCAGCGGCGACCCTGGATATGGTGGATCAGATCCACCAGGGTGTCATGTATCTGTGTGATGCGGACCTGGACCTGATTCCGTTGGCCGCGCGTGTGCACAGCGTGGCGGTGTTGTCTCGCCGCCTGGTTTGGTTGAAATGTTGGTCGGTGGACCAATCTTCACGTAAAACCTTAGCCAATCTGCCTTATGATGGGTCTCGCCTTTTTGGGGAGTCCCTGGATGTGTTGATTAAGGGGATTACTGGGGGTAAGAGCACTCTCTTGCCCCATTTCCCCAAGGCTAAGGGGGCTTCTGGGAAGAAGCATGCTAATTTTCGGCCCCCTCAGGGGTCCTTTCGTGCCTTTCGGCCGCACTACAAGGGCAAACCGTTCAAGGGCCAGGGCTCTCAGAAGAAGCCCTGGTCTGGAAAACAGAAGTCCGGCCAATCCGGACCTGCGGCCCATAACAGTTCGGCCTGAAGGGGCGCCCTCACCCAGTTTTGGGGTGGGGGGACGCTTGCTCGGTTTTCTTCAGCCCTGGTTGGCCCGTGTGCGGGACAGATGGGTTCTGGAAATCGTTCGATCTGGTTACAAGATCGAGTTTCTCTCTCGGCCAGAGAGCAGATTTTTTCCCTCAAATCTACAGCTGTCTCCAGAGCGCCTGCGGGATCTGCGCCTGGCGGTGTGGGACCTGAGGGCTCAGGGAGTGGTGGTTCCGGTGCCTCATCGGGACAGATTTCGGGGGTTTTATTCCAATCTGTTCACTGTGCCCAGAAAGGAGGGCAAGGTTCGTCCAATTCTGGACTTGAAAGCTCTGAACCGCTCTGTGCGGGTTCGCAAGTTCCGCATGGAATCCCTGCGCTCGGTGGTGGCTGCCCTGGTTCCGGGGGAATTCATGGCCTCCATCGATTTGAAGGATGCGTAGCTTCACATCCCCATATTCGAGGGTCATCAGAGATACCTTCGATTTGCCATTGCGGAGGATCACTACCAGTTCGTGGCGTTGCCCTTTGGGCTCGCCTCGGCTCCGCGGGTCTTCACCAAGGTGCTTGCACCGGTTCTGGCATTATTGAGAGCCCAGGGCATTTCTGTCCTGGGGTATCTGGACGACATTCTGATTCGGTCTGCGACCAGTCAGGGTCTGGAGAAGGACCTGTCTGTCACGATGCAAACTCTGCAGGAGTTCGGTTGGACGATAAATGTTCCAAAGTCGACTCTGAGTCCGTCGGTTCGTCTTCCCTATCTGGGAATGATACTGGACTCGGTGCAGGCGAAGGTCTTCCTGCCGGAAGACAAACTCAGGACTCTTCAGGAGGGAGTCAGGTCCCTCAGGGACGTTCCGAACTCGTCTCTGCGGACGTGTATGAGATGTCTGGGATTGATGGTCTCGGCTTTCGAGGCGATTCCTTTCGCGCAGTTTCACACGCGGGGTCTCCAAGCGGAGATCTTGTCCAAGTGGGACGGGCGACCTCAATCTCTGGATCTTCAGATCTCGTTGAGTCATCGCACCAGGGAAAACCTCCTGTGGTGGCTCCAGTCCCCGTTGGTGTCCGGGGGCAAGTCGTTTCGTCCGATCTCGTGGACGATAATCACCACGGATGCCAGCCTGTCGGGCTGGGGTGGTGTTCTGGGCGTTCTGTCCGCCCAGGGGACCTGGTCGGAGGGGGAGTCTTCCCTCCCGATCAACATTCTGGAATTGCGTGCAATAAGGCTCTGTCTTCATCGCTGGACGGACCGGCTGCAGGGCTGCCCGGTTCGGGTGCAGACGGACAATGCCACGGCGGTGGCCTACATCAACCACCAAGGGGGCACCAGGAGTGCCCGAGCGGCTCGAGAAGTGGCCGACATTCTGTCTTGGGCCGAGACTCATGTCCCGGCGATAACGGCGGTTCACATTCCGGGAGTGGAGAACTGGCAGGCGGACTATCTGAGTCGCCAGACCCTGGATCAGGGGGAATGGTCTCTCCACCCGGCTGTCTTCCAGATGTTGTGCGCGAAGTGGGGTCTTCCAGATGTGGACCTGTTCGCGTCTCGCCTCAACTACAAGGTGAAGAGGTTCGTGGCAAGGACGCGCGACCCTCGGGCGGACGCGTCGGACGCGTTAGTGGCCCCGTGGCATCAGTACAGGCTGATGTACGCGTTTCCACCGATTCAGTTGCTGTCCCGGTTCCTTCGCAGGTTACACTCGGAACGCAGCACGGTGATTCTTGTGGCACCGGACTGGCCTCGCCGGTCCTGGTACGCAGACCTCGTGGATCTGGCGGTCGACGCCCCCTGGCGTCTGCCTCTTCGGGACGATCTACTGTCTCAAGGACCGATTTATCATCCTGCTTTACAGTCGCTGGCTTTGACGGCCTGGCTGTTGAGACCGAGGTCCTGAAGGAGAAGGGTCTCTCTCCAGAGGTTGTTCATACCTTGATCAACGCGAGGAAGTCTTCCTCGGGAAAGGTTTATTACCGTACTTGGAAGGCCTATTTTGCCTGGTGTGAGTCCAGGGGGTTTTCACCCCGCACGTACTCGGTTTCCCGTGTGCTGTCTTTCCTTCAGACGGGTGTCGATCAGCGTTTGGCGCTGGCTACGATAAAGGGTCAGGTGTCTGCGCTGGCCGTTCTGTTTCAACGTCCCGTAGCTTCCAACTCCTTGGTTGGCACTTTTATTCAGGGTGTGCGGCATCTGGTTCCTCCTAGGAGGGATCCCTTGCCCCCTTGGGACTTGAATCTAGTCCTGTCTGTGTTACAACGTGCTCCTTTTGAGCAGATCAGGGAGATCTCGTTGTCTATGTTGTCCAAAAAGGTCGCCTTTTTGGTGGCGATCACTTCGGCTCGCAGAGTGTCGGAACTGGCGGCTTTGTCCTGCGAGTCTCCGTACCTGGTTGTTCATTTGGATAAGGTGGTCTTGCGACCTAATCCTTCTTTTCTGCCGAAACGAGTTTCGGAATTCCATCTTAACGAGGATATTGTTTTGCCTTCGTTGTGCACGAAGCCTAAACATCCTAAGGAGGTGAGATTGCATTCTCTGGATGTTGTTCGAGCGATTAGGGTTTACCTTAAATCGACTGAGTCTTTTCGAAAGACGGACTCCTTGTTTGTTCTTCCAGAGGGTCCTCGGAAGGGCATGGCGGCTTCCGCCTCTACCATTGCCAAATGGATCAGGCAGACCATTGAACAGGCTTATGCCTTGCAGGGGAAGGTTCCCCCTGTGCCTGTGAAGGCGCACTCTACTAGATCTCTGAGTACGTCTTGGGCCTGTCGTCATGGGGCTTCTGTAGCCCAGGTGTGTAAGGCGGCGACTTGGTCGACCGTGCACACTTTCACAAAATTCTACAAAGTAGATGTTCAGGCATCGGCGGATGCTTCCTTTGGCCGCAAGGTTCTTAGTGCGGCTGTTCCCTAGGGTCCCTTGTTGGGGACTCCTGGCTGTTGGGATAAGTTTTGTATCCCCTGGTTTTTTGTCTTTTCCTGGGTTGTTGCTCCTGTTGAGCACTTATTTTTGCTGTTGCCCAGCTAGTTCCTTCCTTTGGTAAGGTTCTTTTCTTTGATGTGGAGACTGCGTTGCCTTTCGGCGCGGATGCGTTTCCCACCCCTCATGTTTGCACTGCTTTGGGACGTCCCCATATGTGACGAATATGAAGAGGCGGCGACTGTCGGAGGACGTAAGAGAAAACGGAATTTTTGTAAAATCTTACCTGTAAAATTCCTTTCTCTGAGTCCTCCGACAGTCGCCGCCCCCGCCCCTCTTTTGGGGTTTGTATGTATACTCTACTGCTATTCCACTAAAACTGAGATATGGTTGCAGGAAGTAGGAGGGTATTGACTGAGGGGACCACCCCTTGAGGGTGGGATATGTTAAAGCTTTATTGTTAACATATTCTGTTGCCTAGCTACTCCTTCGGAGCAAAGTCTAATACCCCATATGTGACGAATATGAAGAGGCGGCGACTGTCGGAGGACTCAGAGAAAGGAATTTTACAGGTAAGATTTTACAAAAATTCCGTTTTTTGGGGTGCAGTGAACACAATCTTTGTGGGGTACAGTGAACAGAATCTTTGTGGGGTGCAGTGAACACAATCTTTGGGGGGTACAGTGAACACAATCTTTTTGGGGTGCAGTGAACACAATCTTTGGGGGGTACAGTGAACACAATCTTTTTGGGGTGCAGTGAACACAATCTTTGTGGGGTGCAGTGAACACAATCTTTGGGGGGGTACAGTGAACACAATCTTTTTGGGGTGCAGTGAACAACATCCTTTTAGGGTGCAGTGAACACAATCTTTGTGGGGTGCAGTGAACAACATCCTTTTAGGGTGCAGTGAACACAATCTTTGTGGGGTACAGTGAACAGAATCTTTGTGGGGTGCAGTGAACACAATCTTTGGGGGGTACAGTGAACACAATCTTTGTGAGGTGCAGTGAACACAATCTTTGTGGGGTGCAGTGAACACAATCATTGTGGGGTGCAGTGAACTCAATCTTTGTGGGGTACAGTGAACACAATCTCATACTTCTGAAGATTTGAGGGTGCTGCCTGTTCCATACTCCCCCTACTCCTCATCTAGCCTTTTAGGGGTACAAACAATAGTAATTGGGGCCTAGTGTGGTTGTGTACGTGTGATATACATACACTTTTTTGGGATCATATTTTCTATTCCGCTATTTAATCAAAAACCTTTGGGGATCAGTTAAATTGGGGGATAGTCTGTGTTGGTACGTGTGAGAGAGATCCACCTTTCCAAGTTGTTGGGGTTCATCTCATACTTCTGAAGGTTTGAGGGTGCTGCCTGTTCCATACTCCCCCTACTCCTAGCCTTTTAGGGGTACAAACAATAGTAATTGGGGCCTAGTGTGGTTGTGTACGTGTGATATACATACACTTTTTTTGGATCATATTTTCTATTCCGCTATTTAATCAAAAACCTTTGGGGATCAGTTAAATTGGGGGATAGTCTGTGTTGGTACGTGTGAGAGAGATCCACCTTTCCAAGTTGTTGGGGTTCATCTCATACTTCTGAAGGTTTGAGGGTGCTGCCTGTTCCATACTCCCCCTACTCCTAGCCTTTTAGGGGTACAAACAATAGTAATTGGGGCCTAGTGTGGTTGTGTACGTGTGATATACATACACTTTTTTTGGATCATATTTTCTATTCCGCTATTTAATCAAAAACCTTTGGGGATCAGTTAAATTGGGGGATAGTCTGTGTTGGTACGTGTGAGAGAGATCCACCTTTCCAAGTTGTTGGGGTTCATCTCATACTTCTGAAGGTTTGAGGGTGCTGCCTGTTCCATACTCCCCCTACTCCTAGCCTTTTAGGGGTACAAACAATAGTAATTGGGGCCTAGTGTGGTTGTGTACGTGTGATATACATACACTTTTTTTGGATCATATTTTCTATTCCGCTATTTAATCAAAAACCTTTGGGGATCAGTTAAATTGGGGGATAGTCTGTGTTGGTACGTGTGAGAGAGATCCACCTTTCCAAGTTGTTGGGGTTCATCTCATACTTCTGAAGGTTTGAGGGTGCTGCCTGTTCCATACCCCCCCTACTCCTCATCTAGCCTTTTAGGGGTACAAACAATAGTAATTGGGGCCTAGTGTGGTTGTGTACGTGTGATATACATACACTTTTTTTGGATCATATTTTCTATTCCGCTATTTAATCAAAAACCTTTGGGGATCAGTTAAATTGGGGGATAGTCTGTGTTGGTACGTGTGAGAGAGATCCACCTTTCCAAGTTGTTGGGGTTCATCTCATACTTCTGAAGGTTTGAGGGTGCTGCCTGTTCCATACCCCCCCTACTCCTCATCTAGCCTTTTAGGGGTACAAACAATAGTAATTGGGGCCTAGTGTGGTTGTGTACGTGTGATATACATACACTTTTTTTGGATCATATTTTCTATTCCGCTATTTAATCAAAAACCTTTGGGGATCAGTTAAATTGGGGGATAGTCTGTGTTGGTACGTGTGAGAGAGATCCACCTTTCCAAGTTGTTGGGGTTCATCTCATACTTCTGAAGGTTTGAGGGTGCTGCCTGTTCCATACTCCCCCTACTCCTCATCTAGCCTTTTAGGGGTACAAACAATAGTAATTGGGGCCCAGTGTGGTTGTGTACGTGTGATATACATACACTTTTTTTGGATCATATTTTCTATTCCGCTATTTAATTTAACTGGGCCTCCATGCGAGACCTGTGTGCCTTGTTGCGCTGTTTTGAGTACTCCACCAACATGGCCAGTGGCAATGACGCCGTTCTCAGCTTAACTATCCCACTTCTATGCCTCCTTGAAAAAACAATTCGGGCGATGATGGAAGAGGATGTGGCACAGGATGAGGAGGAGGAGGAGGATGAAGAGGTAACATTTCCAAGGCTTTCAGGGCAGTCATTCGCAAGGGGCTCCGAGGGTGGGTTCCTGCACACGCAAACGCCAGGGACGCAATTGTCCAGCAGGGGCACAGTTCTGGAGGATGAGGAGGATGAGGAGGAGGAGGAGCTGGAGGAGGAGATGGAACCATGTTCACAGCAGGGTGGCACCCAGGCCAGCTCATGGCCATCACTGGTGCGTGGCTGGGGGGATACAGAGGACACGGACGATACACCTCCCACAGAGGACAGCCTTTCGTCGCCTCTGGGCAGGCTGGCACACATGAGCGATTACATGCTGCAGTGTCTCCACAACGACCGCCGAGTTGCCCACATTCTAACTTGTGCTGATTACTGGGTGGCCACGCTGCTGGATCCCCGTTACAAGGACAACGTACCGTCCTTAATTCACTCACTGGAGCGCGATCGCAAGATGCGCGAGTACAAGCGCACGCTGGTAGACGCCATGCTGCTGGCATTCCCATCTGACAGCGGGGCCACAGTGGAAGCACAAGGCAGAGGAGGAGGAGGAGGAGGTCGCCAACGCAACCAGGGCACCGCCAGCACCTCAGAAGGCAGGGTTAGCATGGCCGAAATGTGGAAAAGCTTTGTCAGCACGCCACAACAAACAGCAGCACCAGCAGCTCAGATGGAACGTCTTAGCAGGAGGCAGCATTTTACCAACATGGTGGAGCAGTATGTGTGCACACGCCTACATGTAGTGAATGACGGGTCTGCCCCCTTCAACTTCTGGGTCTCCAAATTGGGCACATGGCCTGAGCTTGCCCTTTACGCCTTGGAGGTGCTGGCGTGCCCTGCAGCCAGTGTATTATCTGAACGGGTATTTAGCACGGCTGGGGGCGTTATAACAGACAAGCGCAGCCGCCTGTCCAGAGACAATGTGGACAAGCTCACGTTCATTAAAATGAACCAGGCATGGATCCCACGGGACTTTTCCGTACCTTATGCAGAATAGCAATGGATACCGACCTTACCCACCCATTGTTCCATTTTTGCTCTTTCTCACTCTTTTGGGGTGTACCCTCATTTAAAATTTTTGAAAAGAAGCAGTGTTGGCTACCTCGTCCTCCTCCTCAGGGCCAGATTAATGTAGGGGCTATTGGAGCTGCAGCTCCAGGCCCCTACCTTTTATATAGGCCCCGGGTTGGCCATATTCACTGTTACCGCTCTTCTGTCACTTGTAAACACAGAAGTCTGGCTTCTATGCTCGCTTCCCCAGGCAGCACCCTCAGAACCTCCCCACACAGCGTGAAGGCCGGACAAGGAGGGACAGTTGGCGATGCATGGATGTGTTTATGGGCTTCAGAGACAGCATCCCATGTTGAATTAGGCATGCATGGCTGCACCCTTCCTCCTCTGGGTGCATGGCAAGGCACGGCCCTTAAGGCCCTTCAAAATCCTCAGCACCAAGCCCATGATGCTGTTAATCCGGCCCTGGTCCTCCTCCACCGCCGCTTCCACCTACACCGCCCATAGGTGTGCGCAGCCTATTGCATTAAGGTGTGCACCCCAAAGTTGAAATACACATGCATGTGTTTGCCAGCAGGGAGAGTAATGTATCGGGGCCATGTACCTGTAGGCAAGGAGAAATAGAGCAGAGCAGGTCCCAGGGAGATCTTTCCCATCTCCTCACTGGCAATGCTATGTGCCCTAGGTGATTAGGGTGTGCCCAGGCACACCCAGCACACCCTGTGCGCACGCCTATGTCACCGCCACATCCACCACCACCTCAACCTCCCTCCTACTCCATATGGGCCTCGTCCTTCAGAGATGAAGAAGAACATTGTTTTATTTTTCTGTTTTTTTTTGTTGTTTTAAGTTATTTCCCTATCCACATTTGTTTGCAGAGCACTTGCCATGCTCTTAATTACGTTTTGCTGCCATTTGCAGCACTCTAGCCCTTTCCTTTGGTGTTTTAGAGCCATTTTAGTGCCTTAAAGTTCGGGTCCCCATTGACTTCAATGGGGTTCGGTGTCCGGGAAAAGTTCGGTAAAAGTCCGGGACACGGACCCGGACTTTTTTTTAAAGTTCGGCCGAACCCGTCGAACACGGACATCTAGGTGTCCGCTCAA
Source organism: Pelophylax lessonae (assembly GCF_965119305.1). Lineage (NCBI taxonomy): Eukaryota > Metazoa > Chordata > Amphibia > Anura > Ranidae > Pelophylax > Pelophylax lessonae. The sequence goes on along the minus strand of NC_138774.1, from coordinate 100,515,017 downwards.
CCCTAGTCATGTCTGACATCAAACATGTCCTCAAAAAAGCACTGGCAGTGGCAGCCCCTGCAGCATGAAAAATGCTTGGCTGGTGAGAAGCCATATGCCTGCCCCGAAGCAACTCAGAGAAATGATCATTTCTCTATAGCGGTCACCCTGCTATGGAAGGGTTTTGTCACCCTTCCATAGCAGTCACTGTCAGTTAACCCTACACTACACTACGGTCCCTTTACACTTAACACTTTCCCTACAGAAACTACATTTTTGAAGCTAACTTAAGAGTAAAGGAGCACTCTAACTACACTAGATATCCCTTTCCTCACACTAAAAATAGCTAAATGACACTTTTAAAGTAAAATTAACAGAACTGCTTCCACTCTCTTCCATGTCCAGTATAACAATGCTAGGAATATGGCGGGGGCAATCTTATATACTGGGGGGCGTATTCACTAATGATTGGTCTAGGGACCCCCTAGTCACTCCAATCACATTCCTAGCATTCTCCTGCCCCCTCAATTGGCTTTTGCTAATGGTTCTGGTCCAATCACGGGCTTTTAAAGCCCATTTCCTGAAGCATTGCATTTTGGTCGGTTCTGGTTGCCGAATTCCGAACTTTTTGGGCAAAAAGTTCTAAATTCGGCCGAACCTCGAACACCCAATGTTCGGGCCGAACCGATGGTGGACCCGAACCGTTCGATCATCCCTATCAGTAAGTGCTGTGTGAGTGAGGTGTGTCATCTTCAGGTGTGCAGAGAAATCCCAAAACAATTCAGCGTCTCCTCTGGAAGTAGCGCTTCAGTGGCGTAGCATTATCAGCTTGTAACAGGAAGTGATGCTATTGGCAGGATCTCCAGATAAGAAACTATGCAACAGACAGAAAAATGATTTGCATCAGAAAACTGTATAAAGTAAGGTATGATGCAAAACATATTAGAGATTTTGGGTTAATGTATACTTTAAAGGATAACTTTACTAAAAGTAGAGTTGTTCTTTAAAGTAAACCTGTCATCGGGGCTGCCTTTGCTTATGAAAGAGAAAAGGAGGCGCAAACACCTAGTGCATTGCCCATGGACACCTTTAAAAAAAGTTGATTAAAATGTCAAAGACATACTCAGACATGAAGAGCAAGAATCACATATAGAGAATCTACCACATGTGGAAATGGACATGTCCCTGTATTTGTACAGCTGACGCGTTTCGGGAGTCACGCTCCCTTCCTCAGAAGCTGCTCTGAGGAAGGGAGCGTGACTCCTGATACGCATCAGTGGTCCAAATACAGGGACATGTTCATTTCCACATGTGGTGGATTCTCTATATGCGATGTTTGCTCTTCATGTCTGTGAGTATGTCTTTGGCATTTTAATAGACTTTTTTTTAAAGGTGGCCAGGGGTAATGCACAAGTTGTTTGCGCCTCCCTTTTTCTTTCATGTGCATATGTTTGGAGTGCCCTGCCTGAGGAGAGCGGAACGCCTGTCATCACCATCGCAGGGAGCGCTTGGGTGATTCGGGTGTTTGGAATACTGCCTTTGCTTGCCTCCTTCTGAAAATGCATTTGACTGAATTTAGGGCTCTTTCACACTCATATGGCACTTTTCCACTGCAAGTACCGGCTAGTACCGGCTCGGCTCTACTCGGCCCTGCTTGGCCCGGGTTGCTTTTCCACTGCGGTACCGCACGGTATAGTGTCGGAACGGTTCGGTACGGTACGGTATAGGTTTGCTTTTCCACTAAAGTAGTACTAAAGTTAAGTGGGTGGGATAACAACGGGGTGGGTGTGATTCTCTGACCAATCAGTGGTTAGTAGTGACTGCATGCAAAGGATTGTGGGATATGGTACCAGTTTGGTACCTGTTGGAACCACAATCGAGTAGGTACTGTTTTTTCAGAGCCGTACCGTACCGTACCGTTCGGTTCCATGCAGTGGAAAAGCAAACCTATACCGTACCGTACCGAACCATTCCGACCCTATACCATGCGGTACCGCAGTGGAAAAGCACAAAAGTGTGCCGAGCCGGTTCGGTTCTATGCAGTGGAAAAGCGCCAATAGAGGAGTGTGATGCCTTCTGAAGAGTGATCCATGTTTGGTCTATTTTTCAAAGGGCTTTTGACAGGCAAAGAGAAGGCATTACTGTATATTGCCTCCTTACTGGATCATTTAACGTTAGAATACCACACTACCACACCGCAATCACCTAAATTGCATGTTGATTGGGACACTTCCCCGCTAAACTTAATGGGCGTGTTGGACAACCGATACCTCTTGTCAAGCTCTTCCCCCCCGAGTGAAAAGTGCCACGCAAAGCAGCCCCTTCTGGCAGTTATTTTACAGTTTGGGTGAGTGGCCAGAGGCAGAAAACTGTGACTCAGAGGCCTGTTTTCACTGCCCCTGACCTCCCATCTGAAAGAGGTCTGACTTACTAGTTTCAATAGTTTCTAAGGCTCGGGTCACACTATTGCGATGCGGGAAGGCTGCGAATTCGCAGCCTGTTCCCGCATCGCACACGCACCCCCGGCAGTTCACACTGCCATATGCGATACGCTGGGGGTGTCAATGTAATCTTAACGACACCCCCAGTTTGATCGCATATCGCAGTGCGATCGTGCAGTTCGCACAGGATGGGATCGCACAAGTGTGAACCGCTGTGCGATCCGATCCTGATGCGGCTGCAAAAATGCCTCCTGTGCGTGTTTGCACCGGGTGCGATGCGAATTTAGCCATACAAACTGTATGGCTAAACTCGCACCGCACAGCTGATCGCATGTAATGTCGGAGCAGTGCGCTCCGACATTACATGCGAACCCGGCACTCGCATGAGTGTGAACCGGGTCTAAATCACTGACCTGGAACAAGTATGCAGTGTTAGGGGATGTTCAGAAGTCCATATCTACATGCTAATTCCAAATCAGTGGATGAAAGAAATATCTACAACAGCCAGAAAACTGGAATTTTCAGAAGGCGAGGAAACAAGCGGCAGCCTCTGCTTTCCCTATGGCAGGATTTCTATATTTAATAGGAGGTGGGCTTTTTATTCCTATATATATATATATATATATATATATATATATATATATATATATATATATATATATCTATCAAAAAATACCCTACATTTTTCATAATTAAAGTGGTTGTTACCTTAAAAACTCTTTCACTGCTAGCCCCTCTCCTTTATCCAGTGATAGCACACAGTGTAAGTTTCTGTTTAAATCAATGCCTCTAAATACCTTTTTTTCAGATATATTCAGGCCGGTTGTGTGACTCCCGACCCCTCTCCTCCTCCGATCTACGGGCTACAGGGGGAGGGGTGGAGATCTCCCTCTGATGTCAGCTGGGGAGGTCACGTGACCGCCTTGCTGGTTGCTCATCCCCTACCATGTAGTAGCCCTGGATCAGGGGAGGAGAGTCGCCAAACTTTTAGTGGGATTTCTTCTAGCTTCCTGTTGTTGCTATTGGATCGGAAGTGAAGGGAAATCTCCAAAAGTGGAAGCAGACTGAAAAAAAAAAAACTGATGGGGTTATAACCCTTCCTAACTTTATCCTCAGAAAAATAAAAAGGTTTTAGCTTTAGTTGTACTCTAAGGCCTCATGTACACTGCTGCTGATAAGCGTAAATTCAGGAGCAGTTGGGCGTTTTTTTTTTTTTCAGCAGCCCCTGAACTCTCCTCTGTTATCTTATCTGTCCATGTACACTGAGACGTTTATAGTCATTTAGAGGCAGTTAAGTTTAGTGGCATTTTTTTTAAAGCAAAAAAATAAGTTCAGACGGAAGTTTAAAAACAATGTGGGACTTTAAATGAGGTGTGTCCAGCTGGAAAAATTAGATTGTAAATGTATAGTAGAAAAAACCAGATGGGTAAAAATATAATCAATCATTTATTAAAGAGTCTAAGGACCATATATAGGTAAAACCAATGTATTCACTATACAAATGCATCCCAAGGTAGTGGGAAATACATAAATGATATACATATGGATAGTGTTGAGCGAACACGGACTGTATTATTCGTGTTCGTACCGAATAATTGGATTTTTTGTACCCGAACACGGACACGGACACTTTACTGTATGTTCGGGTAAAAATCCGTGTTCGGTCGTTTTATTTCCGGGTTTTGCATGCTTTGGCGCTCTTTTCATGGCGGGCTTTCAACAGCCAATCAACAATCGTTTAACTGGTGTGCCTTAAGCCATCCCAGCCATGCCTGCAAATGTCTCAGTAGCTGTGATTGGCCGTCTGAAGCATGTGACCAAGTCTTTATAAGTTCGAGGCAGCCGCAGCGGCGTCATTATGCTGCTTAGATTCAGGGACAGAGCACACATCAACGTGCTGGCTGCTGATTAGGGAAAGATAGGCAGGAAAAAACCATTTGTGTCCGGATAGAATTGAGGGACAGGTCGGAGTGTTTAGGCAGGGCGAGTTGTAGGCATTTTAGGGATAGAGTCTGCTGAATTATAGGGTCAGTGTCTTCTACAAACTACAATCGATATTGCTGTGTGGGGGGTGGGGTCTGCACTCAATCCTGATCTACGATCTCTTCTCAATCCTGTTAGGGACAGAGTCTGCTGAATTTTAGGGAAACTGTGTTCTACAAACTACAATCGATATTGCTGTGTGGTGTGGGATTGGAGATAGGCAGGTGTCAGTGATCCACATCCATTTTTCTGTGTGTGAGCTGCAGTGAACACAATCTTTTTGGGCTGCAGTGAACACAATCTTTTTGGGCTGTATAACAGGGGGGAGTACCGCGCTTAAAAGGTGCTTAGTGCATGTTATTCATACATTTAATAATTTACTTTCAGTGCTTTCAAATGTTTAAAATAAAATATAAATATTCTCCAGTGTATAAAATTATATAAAAATTCTTCAGTGCATAAAAATTAAAAAAATTCTCATTAATAAATGAAATATTTCTTACAAGTGATGTAAATATGTGCTATAAACAATCCTTAAATATATCAAAATTTATAAAATTGAAACATAAAAATAAAATGCCAGTGATAAATTATGTGCTTATAAGTTTCCAATAATTAATTAGTTCAAAAGTGAAAAAGTGCCAAAGTGTCCTTGTATATATAAATAAAATGGTGTATATTCAAACGCCTTTTCTTTCCCAAAATTCATGCAGGTGCTCTTCCATGCAGTGGCCACTAGGTGTCCTAAGCGCTCACCTCAATTGGCTTTATAACCAGCTTTGTATGGTATCATGTGTAATCCTCCTTTTCTATGGTTAATGGGTCCGGTCACTGATTCTCACACTTATCCCTTTTCACGCGATATTCCAGGGGGTGTGTATGGAGCCTTTGAATCTCCAAAATAAATGGGGCCACAATAGTGAGGTACCGTTTGGTAATTTTATTAAAAGAGATAAAAATCACAGACTCACATTTTCCTTCGTCTTTGCCAATGCATAACAATTGTACTGTCGCTACGTCACTTCCGGTTTGGCGTCCTACGCGTTACGCTGCGTGCCCACACAGCTTCTTCCAGGGATCCCTGGATTCCCTGGAAGAAGCTGTGTGGGCACGCAGCGTAACGCGTAGGACGCCAAACCGGAAGTGACGTAGCGACAGTACAATTGTTATGCATTGGCAAAGACGAAGGAAAATGTGAGTCTGTGATTTTTATCTCTTTTAATAAAATTACCAAACGGTACCTCACTATTGTGGCCCCATTTATTTTGGAGATTCAAAGGCTCCATACACACCCCCTGGAATATCGCGTGAAAAGGGATAAGTGTGAGAATCAGTGACCGGACCCATTAACCATAGAAAAGGAGGATTACACATGATACCATACAAAGCTGGTTATAAAGCCAATTGAGGTGAGCGCTTAGGACACCTAGTGGCCACTGCATGGAAGAGCACCTGCATGAATTTTGGGAAAGAAAAGGCGTTTGAATATACACCATTTTATTTATATATACAAGGACACTTTGGCACTTTTTCACTTTTGAACTAATTAATTATTGGAAACTTATAAGCACATAATTTATCACTGGCATTTTATTTTTATGTTTCAATTTTATAAATTTTGATATATTTAAGGATTGTTTATAGCACATATTTACATCACTTGTAAGAAATATTTCATTTATTAATGAGAATTTTTTTAATTTTTATGCACTGAAGAATTTTTATATAATTTTATACACTGGAGAATATTTATATTTTATTTTAAACATTTGAAAGCACTGAAAGTAAATTATTAAATGTATGAATAACATGCACTAAGCACCTTTTAAGCGCGGTACTCCCCCCTGTTATACATTTCTGAATTGTGTAGGTTACCAATAACAGTACCTGCAGCTTTAAAGGAATTTAGGATTCATATAAAGTGACAGCGCGAGAATTTCACCAATCCAAAATCTTTTTGGGCTGCAGTGAACACAATCTTTTTGGGCTGCAGTGAACACAATCTTTTTGGGGTGCAGTGAACAAAATCTTTTTGGGGTGCAGTGAACACAATCCTTTTTGGTGTGCAGTGAACACAATCTTTGTGGGGTGCAGTGAACAAAATCCTTTGTGGGGTGCAGTGAACACAATCTTTTTGGGGTGCAGTGAACAAAATCCTTTTTGGGGTGCAGTGAACAACATCCTTTTTGGGGTGCAGTGAACACAATCTTTTTGGGGTGCAGTGAACAAAATCCTTTGTGGGGTGCAGTGAACACAATCTTTTTGGGGTGCAGTGAACACAATCTTTTTGGGGTGGAGTGAACAACATCCTTTTTGGGGTGCAGTGAACAAAATCCTTTTTGGGGTGCAGTGAACAAAATCATTTTTGGGGTGCAGTGAACACAATCTTTTTGGGGTGCAGTGAACACAATCTTTGTGGGGTGCAGTGAACACAATCTTTTTGGGGTGGAGTGAACAACATCCTTTTTGGGGTGCAGTGAACAACATCCTTTTTGGGGTGCAGTGAACACAATCTTTTTGGGGTGCAGTGAACACAATCTTTGTGGGGTACAGTGAACAGAATCTTTGTGGGGTGCAGTGAACACAATCTTTGGGGGGTACAGTGAACACAATCTTTGTGAGGTGCAGTGAACACAATCTTTGTGGGGTGCAGTGAACACAATCATTGTGGGGTGCAGTGAACTCAATCTTTGTGGGGTACAGTGAACACAATCTCATACTTCTGAAGGTTTGAGGGTGCTGCCTGTTCCATACTCCCCCTACTCCTAGCCTTTTAGGGGTACAAACAATAGTAATTGGGGCCTAGTGTGGTTGTGTACGTGTGATATACATACACTTTTTTGGGATCATATTTTCTATTCCGCTATTTAATCAAAAACCTTTGGGGATCAGTTAAATTGGGGGATAGTCTGTGTTGGTACGTGTGAGAGAGATCCACCTTTCCAAGTTGTTGGGGTTCATCTCATACTTCTGAAGGTTTGAGGGTGCTGCCTGTTCCATACTCCCCCTACTCCTAGCCTTTTAGGGGTACAAACAATAGTAATTGGGGCCTAGTGTGGTTGTGTACGTGTGATATACATACACTTTTTTGGGATCATATTTTCTATTCCGCTATTTAATCAAAAACCTTTGGGGATCAGTTAAATTGGGGGATAGTCTGTGTTGGTACGTGTGAGAGAGATCCACCTTTCCAAGTTGTTGGGGTTCATCTCATACTTCTGAAGGTTTGAGGGTGCTGCCTGTTCCATACTCCCCCTACTCCTAGCCTTTTAGGGGTACAAACAATAGTAATTGGGGCCTAGTGTGGTTGTGTACGTGTGATATACATACACTTTTTTGGGATCATATTTTCTATTCCGCTATTTAATCAAAAACCTTTGGGGATCAGTTAAATTGGGGGATAGTCTGTGTTGGTACGTGTGAGAGAGATCCACCTTTCCAAGTTGTTGGGGTTCATCTCATACTTCTGAAGGTTTGAGGGTGCTGCCTGTTCCATACTCCCCCTACTCCTAGCCTTTTAGGGGTACAAACAATAGTAATTGGGGCCTAGTGTGGTTGTGTACGTGTGATATACATACACTTTTTTGGGATCATATTTTCTATTCCGCTATTTAATCAAAAACCTTTGGGGATCAGTTAAATTGGGGGATAGTCTGTGTTGGTACGTGTGAGAGAGATCCACCTTTCCAAGTTGTTGGGGTTCATCTCATACTTCTGAAGGTTTGAGGGTGCTGCCTGTTCCATACTCCCCCTACTCCTAGCCTTTTAGGGGTACAAACAATAGTAATTGGGGCCTAGTGTGGTTGTGTACGTGTGATATACATACACTTTTTTGGGATCATATTTTCTATTCCGCTATTTAATCAAAAACCTTTGGGGATCAGTTAAATTGGGGGATAGTCTGTGTTGGTACGTGTGAGAGAGATCCACCTTTCCAAGTTGTTGGGGTTCATCTCATACTTCTGAAGGTTTGAGGGTGCTGCCTGTTCCATACCCCCCCTACTCCTCATCTAGCCTTTTAGGGGTACAAACAATAGTAATTGGGGCCTAGTGTGGTTGTGTACGTGTGATATACATACACTTTTTTTGGATCATATTTTCTATTCCGCTATTTAATCAAAAACCTTTGGGGATCAGTTAAATTGGGGGATAGTCTGTGTCGGTACGTGTGAGAGAGATCCACCTTTCCAAGTTGTTGGGGTTCATCTCATACTTCTGAAGGTTTGAGGGTGCTGCCTGTTCCATACCCCCCCTACTCCTCATCTAGCCTTTTAGGGGTACAAACAATAGTAATTGGGGCCTAGTGTGGTTGTGTACGTGCGAGATACATACACTTTTTTTGATCATATTTCCTATTCCGCTATTCAATAAAAACCTTTGAGGATCAATTGAATTGCGGGATAGTCTGTGTCGGTACGTGTGAGAGAGATCCACCTTTCCAAGTTGTTGGGGTTCATCTCATACTTCTGAAGGTTTGAGGGTGCTGCCTGTTCCATACTCCCCCTACTCCTCATCTAGCCTTTTAGGGGTACAAACAATAGTAATTGGGGCCTAGTGTGGTTGTGTACGTGTGATATACATACACTTTTTTTGGATCATATTTTCTATTCCGCTATTTAATCAAAAACCTTTGGGGATCAGTTAAATTGGGGGATAGTCTGTGTTGGTACGTGTGAGAGAGATCCACCTTTCCAAGTTGTTGGGGTTCATCTCATACTTCTGAAGGTTTGAGGGTGCTGCCTGTTCCATACTCCCCCTACTCCTCATCTAGCCTTTTAGGGGTACAAACAATAGTAATTGGGGCCCAGTGTGGTTGTGTACGTGTGATATACATACACTTTTTTGGGATCATATTTTCTATTCCGCTATTTAATCAAAAACCTTTGGGGATCAGTTAAATTGGGGGATAGTCTGTGTCGGTACGTGTGAGAGAGATCCACCTTTCCAAGTTGTTGGGGTTCATCTCATACTTCTGAAGGTTTGAGGGTGCTGCCTGTTCCATACCCCCCCTACTCCTCATCTAGCCTTTTAGGGGTACAAACAATAGTAATTGGGGCCTAGTGTGGTTGTGTACGTGTGATATACATACACTTTTTTTGGATCATATTTTCTATTCCGCTATTTAATCAAAAACCTTTGGGGATCAGTTAAATTGGGGGATAGTCTGTGTCGGTACATGTGAGAGAGATCCACCTTTCCAAGTTGTTGGGGTTCATCTCATACTTCTGAAGGTTTGAGGGTGCTGCCTGTTCCATACCCCCCCTACTCCTCATCTAGCCTTTTAGGGGTACAAACAATAGTAATTGGGGCCTAGTGTGGTTGTGTACGTGCGAGATACATACACTTTTTTTGATCATATTTCCTATTCCGCTATTCAATAAAAACCTTTGAGGATCAATTGAATTGCGGGATAGTCTGTGTCGGTACGTGTGAGAGAGATCCACCTTTCCAAGTTGTTGGGGTTCATCTCATACTTCTGAAGGTTTGAGGGTGCTGCCTGTTCCATACTCCCCCTACTCCTCATCTAGCCTTTTAGGGGTACAAACAATAGTAATTGGGGCCCAGTGTGGTTGTGTACGTGTGATATACATACACTTTTTTTGGATCATATTTTCTATTCCGCTATTTAATTTAACTGGGCCTCCATGCGAGACCTGTGTGCCTTGTTGCGCTGTTTTGAGTACTCCACCAACATGGCCAGTGGCAATGACGCCGTTCTCAGCTTAACTATCCCACTTCTATGCCTCCTTGAAAAAACAATTCGGGCGATGATGGAAGAGGATGTGGCACAGGATGAGGAGGAGGAGGAGGATGAAGAGGTAACATTTCCAAGGCTTTCAGGGCAGTCATTCGCAAGGGGCTCCGAGGGTGGGTTCCTGCACACGCAAACGCCAGGGACGCAATTGTCCAGCAGGGGCACAGTTCTGGAGGATGAGGAGGATGAGGAGGAGGAGGAGCTGGAGGAGGAGATGGAACCATGTTCACAGCAGGGTGGCACCCAGGCCAGCTCATGGCCATCACTGGTGCGTGGCTGGGGGGATACAGAGGACACGGACGATACACCTCCCACAGAGGACAGCCTTTCGTTGCCTCTGGGCAGCCTGGCACACATGAGCGATTACATGCTGCAGTGTCTCCACAACGACCGCCGAGTTGCCCACATTCTAACTTGTGCTGATTACTGGGTGGCCACGCTGCTGGATCCCCGTTACAAGGACAACGTACCGTCCTTAATTCACTCACTGGAGCGCGATCGCAAGATGCGCGAGTACAAGCGCACGCTGGTAGACGCCATGCTGCTGGCATTCCCATCTGACAGCGGGGCTACAGTGGAAGCACAAGGCAGAGGAGGAGGAGGAGGAGGTCGCCAACGCAACCAGGGCACCGCCAGCACCTCAGAAGGCAGGGTTAGCATGGCCGAAATGTGGAAAAGCTTTGTCAGCACGCCACAACAAACAGCAGCACCAGCAGCTCAGATGGAACGTCTTAGCAGGAGGCAGCATTTTACCAACATGGTGGAGCAGTATGTGTGCACACGCCTACATGTAGTGAATGACGGGTCTGCCCCCTTCAACTTCTGGGTCTCCAAATTGGGCACATGGCTTGAGCTTGCCCTTTACGCCTTGGAGGTGCTGGCGTGCCCTGCAGCCAGTGTATTATCTGAACGGGTATTTAGCACGGCTGGGGGCGTTATAACAGACAAGCGCAGCCGCCTGTCCAGAGACAATGTGGACAAGCTCACGTTCATTAAAATGAACCAGGCATGGATCCCACGGGACTTTTCCGTACCTTATGCAGAATAGCAATGGATACCGACCTTACCCACCCATTGTTCCATTTTTGCTCTTTCTCACTCTTTTGGGGTGTACCCTCATTTAAAATTTTTGAAAAGAAGCAGTGTTGGCTACCTCGTCCTCCTCCTCAGGGCCAGATTAATGTAGGGGCTATTGGAGCTGCAGCTCCAGGCCCCTACCTTTTATATATTCCCCGGGTTGGCCATATTCACTGTTACCGCTCTTCTGTCACTTGTAAACACAGAAGTCTGGCTTCTATGCTCGCTTCCCCAGGCAGCACCCTCAGAACCTCCCCACACAGCGTGAAGGCCGGACAAGGAGGGACAGTTGGCGATGCATGGATGTGTTTATGGGCTTCAGAGACAGCATCCCATGTTGAATTAGGCATGCATGGCTGCACCCTTCCTCCTCTGGGTGCATGGCAAGGCACGGCCCTTAAGGCCCTTCAAAATCCTCAGCACCAAGCCCATGATGCTGTTAATCCGGCCCTGGTCCTCCTCCACCGCCGCTTCCACCTACACCGCCCATAGGTGTGCGCAGCCTATTGCATTAAGGTGTGCACCCCAAAGTTGAAATACACATGCATGTGTTTGCCAGCAGGGAGAGTAATGTATCGGGGCCATGTACCTGTAGGCAAGGAGAAATAGAGCAGAGCAGGTCCCAGGGAGATCTTTCCCATCTCCTCACTGGCAATGCTATGTGCCCTAGGTGATTAGGGTGTGCCCAGGCACACCCAGCACACCCTGTGCGCACGCCTATGTCACCGCCACATCCACCACCACCTCAACCTCCCTCCTACTCCATATGGGCCTCGTCCTTCAGAGATGAAGAAGAACATTGTTTTATTTTTCTGTTTTTTTTTTGTTGTTTTAAGTTATTTCCCTATCCACATTTGTTTGCAGAGCACTTGCCATGCTCTTAATTACGTTTTGCTGCCATTTGCAGCACTCTAGCCCTTTCCTTTGGTGTTTTAGAGCCATTTTAGTGCCTTAAAGTTCGGGTCCCCATTGACTTCAATGGGGTTCGGTGTCCGGGAAAAGTTCGGTAAAAGTCCGGGACACGGACCCGGACTTTTTTTTAAAGTTCGGCCGAACCCGTCGAACACGGACATCTAGGTGTTCGCTCAACCCTACATATGGATATAAATGATCTAAAGACAGCAGTAATAATAATACTCAGATAATACAGTTACATTTGATACATTCTGGTATATAGTAAGACAGGTAAACGGGTCAAGAGATAAAGATACATGATGAACATTGGTAATTGATGGATTGCCTGTATATAACTCAACGCGTTTCGTGAACACAATTCACTTCGTCAGGAGTAGGCAATAAGAGTAAACACAGTTCAAAGATCTAAAAAAGAAAAATGCATAAGGTAAATGACAATATATGTCCAATGAGCAGGTGAACCTGAGGCACCTGACAATAATGTAACTGTAACGCTCCTGCGTTTTTATAGTAAGCTGGATTTGCAGCTGCAGAATCTCCACTCAGTAGTCATGTAGAGATGTGTTGAAATACCAGATCCAACTCTCCAGACTCATCACTGTGGGCCTGTCTGCTTCAGCATACAGATATACACACACTCAATAAGATGTTCCTGGAGTGATGGGATGTATATGACAGTATGGAGGTGATGTGCTGAAGGGACAGGTGTGAGCAGTGACAGAAATGATAAGCACTTGATAGTAATGTTCAGGAGAGTAGTAGATGGTAATAGGTAGAATGCAGATAGGTTAGTAATCATGTATGGTAACAGGTGGTGAGGACAGCAGATGACATATACAGGATAGACTAACCCAGTGCAAGGATAGATGGTAGTAGACTCAAGAGCTAGCAATCTATGTAACAGTGCAGATGATAGAATTAGTATGCATAGATAGTAACAGTCCTTAATGTGCAGAGGTAGATAGTGTAAGTTAGTTATGGAGGAATCCCCTGTGGGGTACTTATCACTAGTAAGGTTAGTAAGTAGAGGGGTCCGGTAGTGAGGGAGTGATCCGGTAGCGAGATACGGGATCAGTAGCGAGGTTCCGGTCTGTTCCAGGTAAAGAGAATAGCTGGAGGCTCCGGCAGCATAAGACAAGGCTTTTGAGCATGCGGTAACATTGAACGAATGTGAGCGGCGCTCAGCGATGATGTCATCCGGCTTAAAGGTATATGCGTTCCACCTAACTAAAAAGGTGGGACGCAATATGAAAAGGAAAATGGGCAATAAGGGTACCAAAGGTACCAGAATCTTACAGTACCCCCCCCCCCTTAAGGCCGGCTCCGGAAGGCCTATAGTACTGGTTTCTCCGGGTATTTAGAGTGAAATCTTCGTATAAGCCTAGGTGCGTGAACATCAGAAGTATCCAACCAGGTGTCGTCTTGGGGTCCATAGTTCTTCCATCTTATGAGATATTGGAGTCTTCCTCTGTGGATACGAGAATCCAAAATCTCCTTAATCTCATATTCTTCTCCGCCTTCAACTTGTACTGGAGGTGGAGGCAAGATGGTAGGCCTTATTCCTTGGTTAGGAACATGTGGTTTCAGTAGCGACACATGAAAGATGGGATGTATTCTTAGATCTGCCGGTAAGGTGAGTTGCACTGCAGCTTTTCCAATGAGTTTCTTAATTGGGAAGGGTCCCAGAAATAAAGGTCCAAGCTTTTTGCTAGGGGATCTTTAACCTTACATTTTTTGTCGGTAGCCAAACGAGGTCCCCAATAGCATATTGCGGAGAAGGTCTTCTACGAAGGTCGTAGTACCTTTTTTGTTGACTATGAGCGTGTGAGATGGTGGTATTAAGTAAACCCAGAGAGTCTTTTATTTGGGTAAGATAATCCGAGGCTACTGGGTTACTTGATGGTAGGATGCGTGGTGGAAGAAGTGTGGGATAAAACCCATAGTTCAAGTAGAATGGACTTTGCTTAGTAGTACTGCGGGTTGCGTTGTTATAAGCAAATTCCGCCAGAGGGAGGAGGTCCACCCAATCATCCTGTAGGTATGATGTGTAGCAACGCAGATATTGTTCTATACACTGGTTGACTCTTTCAGTCTGTCCGTTGGTCTGAGGGTGGTAAGGAGAAGTGAGCTTTCGCTCAATCCGTAGTATTTGACATAGAGCTTGCCAAAACTTGGAGATAAACTGTGAACCACGGTCGGATAAAAGAGTCTTTGGAATTCCATGTAACTTGAACACATGTTTCATTAGTAGTTCCGCTGTTTGTTTAGATGAAGGTAGTCTGCGAATAGCAATGAAATGTGCCATCTTTGTCAGATGGTCCACTGACACTAGAATGGTATTAAATCCTTTGGAAGGTGGTAGTTCTACTATAAAGTCTAAGGACACAACTTCCCATGGAACCTGGGGTATTGGTAGACTGCAGAGTAGACCAGATGGTTTTGTAGTGTCAATTTTGGACCTTGCACAGATGTCACATGAAGAAACAAATTTTTGTACAGACGTCTTCATATCAGGCCACCAAAACTGCCTGGTAAGCAAATTAAGGGTTTTCGTCATACTCATATGTCCTGCCATAGGCACATCATGTGATAATTTCAAGATCTTGGTGCGCATAGTAGGGGGTATGTAGAGTTTGTCGTTGTAATAGAGGAAGCCTTCTGCATCAGTACTTAGTTGTGGTGGAGGTGAATCCAATCCTATACTGTGCAAAATCTCTTCCTTCAGGGAACGAACAACACCAATAATACGTTCATAGGGTATTATAGGAATAGAAGGGATTTCGGCGCAGTAATCTTCGGTTAATCGTGATAGCGCATCCGCTTTTTTATTTTTGTCTGCAGGCGTGTAGGTCACTAGGAAGTTGAATCTTAGGAAGAATAATGACCATCGTACCTGCCGGTGGGAAAGAGTTTTGTTAGTCTGGAGGTATTGAAGGTTTTTATGATCTGTATATATGAGTATTGGTAATCGGGTACCTTCAAGTAGATGTCGCCAATTCTCCAGTGCCAGTTTTATGGCAAGCAACTCCTTTTCACCCACTGGGTAATTCACCTCTGGGCTGCTTAGTGATTTAGAGAAGAAAGCAACTGGGTGGAGTGGTGAAGTATTTGTTGGTCGTTGGGAGAGAACTGCTCCTACTGCCATGTTTGACACATCTACCTCCAGAATATATTGGAGGGATGGGTCTGGATGGCGTAGTATGGGAGCAGAAGTAAAGCTTGATTTTAACAAGTGGAAAGCTCCATTTGCTTCTTCTGACCATTTGAATGGTTTCTTTATACTTGTAAGTTGTGTGAGAGGTCTCACAATAGCAGAGAAGTTCTTGATGAACTTCCTATAGAAGTTTGAAAATCCAAGGAATCGCTGTAATGCCTTACGACGAGTTGTTGGTATAGGCCAATCCAGAATACAGGATATCTTGCTCATATCCATCTTGATTCCGGTTTTGGATATGATGTATCCTAGGAATAATATTTCTTCTTTATGAAATAGGCATTTTTTTAATTTCACGTATAGATTGTGTGCGAGTAATCTGGATAACACAAGTCTTACATGTTTTATATGTTCAGACAAAGATCGAGAATAGATAAGCATATCGTCCAGATATACCACAACACAGACATCAAGTAAGTCTCTAAAGATGTCGTTTATGAACCGTTGAAAAGCTGCGGGAGCATTACACAACCCGAATGGCATCACAAGATATTCGAATAATCCGTATCTGGTTCTGAATGCTGTCTTCCACTCATCTCCGTCACGGATTCGGATTAGGTTGTATGCCCCTTTTAGGTCCAATTTAGAGAAGTAGGTAGCCCCACGCACTTGTTCAATGAGTTCAGGGATGAGCGGTAAAGGATAGCGATCCTTTATCGTAATGGTATTTAATTGCCTATAATCGATAATAGGCCTAAGACTTGAATCCTTATTGCGGACAAAGAAAAGTCCTGCAGCTGTGGAAGAAGTAGAGGGTCTGATGAACCCTTTTGTCAAATTCTCATCCAAGTATTCCTTGAGATGAGAGAGTTCATCCTGTGAAAGAGGATAAACATGACCGAAAGGCAATTTGCTGTTAGGGAGTAGATCGATAGTGCAATCATAATCCCTATGGGGAGGCAACACTTGAGCATTTTTCTCAAGGAAAACTTCGGACAGATCCTGATAGCATAGTGGTGCAATCTCATCTGACACCACAGACAGGATCTTTCCATAAGATGGGAGGTTACACGTAATCTCGCAATAGTGAGAAGGGAAAGTTAGAGTCCGTGTTTTCCAATCTATGGTTGGTTGATGTGTGTCTAACCAGGGAAGTCCCAAAATAATGGGAAAATGGGGTGAAGATAGTACATCAAAAGTGGTGGTCTCCATATGAGACTCGTTAGCAGTGACAAGGAGTGCTTGTGTCTGATTGGTGATTGGACCAGAAGATAACGGAATACCGTTAATGAAACTAACAGAGACAGGTTTAGGTTTTGAAATAATAGGTATTTTATTTAAAGTAACAAAACGTGTATCGATATAGTTCCCACAAGATCCTGTGTCGATCATCGCCTTGGTGGTAATCATAGTCAGGTCCCACTGTAATGTTAAATGAACAAAGAGATAGGGATTAGGAAAGGAAGTCGTTAATCCCCCTAGCAAGACATGTGAACACTCACCCTCTTTTTTGCGGACAAGGGGACAGACGCTTATCAAATGATCCGGGGATGCGCAGTACATGCAGAGGTTTCTGGATCTTCTCCTGGCTCGTTCAGTAGTTGATAAAGGTGGGCATATGGTTCCTACCTCCATAGGAGTAGGGTCAACGGCCGAAATCCGAGAAGGACTAGACAATGGCATTCCCATTTTCTCAGCCTTTCTTTCTCGCAGTCGCCTGTCAATGTTGATACTGAGTTGTATTAAGGCATCCAAAGTGCCAGGTAAATCCGCTCGGGCGAGCTCGTCTTTAACGGCTTCTGACAACCCGAGTCTGAACTGAGTTCGCAGAGATGTATCATTCCACCCTGAATCAAGGGTCCATCTTTTGAACTCTGCTACAAAGTCTTCAACAGGTCTCCTTCCTTGTTTTAAAGCCCTCAATTGGATATCAGCAGTACTCTGCCTATTGGGGTCTTCATATAAGCTAGCGAGTTCCGCTAGGAATAAAGGATAGGAGTTGAGAAGATGATCATCTTTCTCAAAGAGAGAGTCTGCCCAGGCCCGTGGATCACCCGTTAAGTATGAAATAACGGTACAAACTTTAATTTGATCAGTAGGGTAAGTACGAGGTTTTAGCAAAAAAAGCAATTGACATGCGTTTTTGAATTCACTAAATTTTTTCCGATCACCTGTAAACACTAGAGGAGGGTTTATTTTAGGTTCAGGGGGCTGAGCAGCAGTAAGCTGTGAAAGACGGGTTACCTGCTGTCTCAGAGTCTGATTTTCATCTTTTATTTCAGTAAGAGCAAGTATTAATGCATTTATTTGTTGTGTTAATTGTGTCACTTGAGTGGGTAATTCTGCTGAATCCATTTTTTAGGTTCGTTCAATCTGTAACGCTCCTGCGGTTTTATAGTAAGCTGGATTTGCAGCTGCAGAATCTCCACTCAGTAGTCATGTAGAGATGTGTTGAAATACCAGATCCAACTCTCCAGACTCATCACTGTGGGCCTGTCTGCTTCAGCATACAGATATACACACACTCAATAAGATGTTCCTGGAGTGATGGGATGTATATGACAGTATGGAGGTGATGTGCTGAAGGGACAGGTGTGAGCAGTGACAGAAATGATAAGCACTTGATAGTAATGTTCAGGAGAGTAGTAGATGGTAATAGGTAGAATGCAGATAGGTTAGTAATCATGTATGGTAACAGGTGGTGAGGACAGCAGATGACATATACAGGATAGACTAACCCAGTGCAAGGATAGATGGTAGTAGACTCAAGAGCTAGCAATCTATGTAACAGTGCAGATGATAGAATTAGTATGCATAGATAGTAACAGTCCTTAATGTGCAGAGGTAGATAGTGTAAGTTAGTTATGGAGGAATCCCCTGTGGGGTACTTATCACTAGTAAGGTTAGTAAGTAGAGGGGTCCGGTAGTGAGGGAGTGATCCGGTAGCGAGATACGGGATCAGTAGCGAGGTTCCGGTCTGTTCCAGGTAAAGAGAATAGCTGGAGGCTCCGGCAGCATAAGACAAGGCTTGTGAGCATGCGGTAACATTGAACGAACAATGTGAGAGAGAAAGCCGGCGACTGAAATAGCCGCTCAGAGCGGCGCTCAGCGATGATGTCATCCGGCTTAAAGGTATATGCGTTCCACCTAACTAAAAAGGTGGGACGCAATATGAAAAGGAAAATGGGCAATAAGGGTACCAAAGGTACCAGAATCTTACAGTAACTTACAATGCGATATCAGTATGAGTTTTCAAGGGGTAACCAGAATGCTCGGGAGTATGTCCAACCCGGGAGCTGAGGGAGCGAAGCCCACGTGCATCAAGCAGGTGTATATAGTATAAAGTATATAGGGCGGCTCTCGAACATGGGGGGATTTCAGAGAATAACCATACCAATTGGGTAAATCTGTAAGAATAATGGACGCTAAATGGGTACATGTCATAGGCAAAATACAAATAATAATAAGGGGATGCATAAGGTAGGGACCCCAGGAGAGCCTGAACCACGAAAAAGTGAAATGATAAATACTGTGGTGATGATAGCCGTGTCAAACTAATAGAAGGTGAGTAACCCAAGGAGGTAGCCAACTAGATGTAACCATAGTGAACGAGCGAGAAGCTGTGAGAACATCAGGATCCAGCCTGGATTGTGAAAGGGAAAAGAGATGACACGTGAACTAAGAGTGTGATCGGTGAAATCGATAACTAATGTGAGTGAGTATGACTATGAGTGGTGGCAAGTGTGGCCATATGAAAAGATGGGAAGAATGAGATGGAGTGAAGTAAAGAGTGAAACAACCAGAGGACGTGCTCACCTGCATAGATCCATAGCGAGGATCGCGCCCAGCGTCACACTGATGCTCAAACGTTGGGAAGCCGCCGGGCCAGCCAGTGAACCGGGCGGAAGCTCCCCCTTATGAGCATGGTTGGAAAACACGTGACAGGACGTTGGCGTCAATTCTGACGTCACGACTAGCACGGAGATGTGTGGCGCCGATGCGTTGCGGCCGCCAGCCACCCCCACGTCGTCAACCCCGCCCACCAGAGTGAGAGGAGGAAGAAAAGGAGGGGGGAGGACCGAGCCTTACCGCAACCCCAGTGGTAGTAGCATACACACAGGAATGGGACATATATTGCAAAAAACCTTAAAAGGAAGATGTATATATTATAGCAAAGCCATAGTAAAGATGTAAAATATTTACATCTAGTTGGCTACCTCCTTGGGTTACTTACCTTCTATTAGTTTGACACGGCTATCATCACCACAGTATTTATCATTTCACTTTTTCGTGGTTCAGGCTCTCCTGGGGTCCCTACCTTATGCATCTCCATATTATTTGTATTTTGCCTATGACATGTACCCATTTAGCGTCCATTATTCTTACAGATTTACCCAATTGGTATGGTTATTCTCTGAAATCCCCCCATGTTCGAGAGCCGCCCTATATACTTTATAATATATACACCTGCTTGATGCACGTGGGCTTCGCTCCCTCAGCTCCTGGGTTGGACATACTCCCGAGCATTCTGGTTACCCCTTGAAAACTCATACTGATATCGCATTGTAAGTTACATTATTGTCAGTTGCCTCAGGTTCACCTGCTCATTGGACATATATTGTCATTTACCTTATGCATTTTTCTTTTTTAGATCTTTGAACTGTGTTTACTCTTATTGCCTACTCCTGACGAAGTGAATTGTGTTCACGAAACGCGTTGAGTTATATACAGGCAATCCATCAATTACCAATGTTCATCATGTATCCTTATCTCTTGACCCGTTTACCTGTCTTACTATATACCAGAATGTATCAAATGAAACTGTATTATCTGAGTATTATTATTACTGCTGTCTTTAGATCATTTATATCCATATGTATATCATTTATGTATTTCCCACTACCTTGGGATGCATTTGTATAGTGAATACATTGGTTTTACCTATATATGGTCCTTAGACTCTTTAATAAATGATTGATTATATTTTTACCCATCTGGTTTTTTCTACTATACATTTACAATCTAATTTTTCCAGCTGGACACACCTCATTTAAAGTCCCACATTGTTTTTATTTTTTGTGTTAATCAAATTAGGGATGGAGACTCTTTTGGTCAGGAGTCTCATTTAAAGTCCCACTTTCCCTCCCCTTGCTTCAGACGGAAGTTTATTGGCATTTGAAATGACAAATGCTTGTAACAGCGTGCAAACTCAGTCTCCTCCTTGGTGGTTTCCGAAGTGGGCAGTAACTGGTCATCTCTCACCTGCCCATTGGCTAACATTTCGGTTATATTATTGGAATTGGGATTGTCCTATAATGTGATGTGGGGATTTACTGTAAAATATGAATCATATTTTTGTGGATCTGGTGATATCCGCTTTTATAACATTCCAGTACCTTGTTCCAAGATGACGTTTGCTGCTGGTAGTATGATTATTGGTATCTCCATTAATTATTCCTGTAGGAAACTCTTTATTACATTTTTCCATAATCTTTGTGCAAAATTTTGACTACAATGCATTCATAGGGATAGAATTCATGCCCTTTGTAGTTTATAGCTTCATTAGACACTACTTATGATTTGGTGGGTGAGCCATCTGTGTTGATGAGTTCCTTTTTTAAAATGATGGGAATATCCCTTGAAGATCCCATGTAGCACTTTTAATGAATTATTCCTGTTATGCATTATCGTTCAACATATAGTGATAAACTGGTATATATATATATATATATATGGTATATATATATATATATATACACACACATACAGTACATACATGCATACATACATTCATACACATCCAATAATTAGTCACTAACTTTGATCTAGGCTTGTATTTTCAGCTCAATACTGACAATACTGGATGTCCCAGGGCTAGATCATTTCACCCTTAGAACAATAAGAACAGTCTATTGCTTTGTTCCTTTGTTAATGAAGTTTCATCTTTAACTTTGAATTTCAAGTCCTTATCACATCTTTTTATTTACAGGCCTTGAAGGTGGGAACGTTTCAGTATTGTCAATTGTGACTGACTAGTTAAAGAAGCCTGTCTTTTTTTGCACTGTTAGGGTTGGTCAACATAAGTGTATGGGGGCCCAATCTCTCAAGGCTTCTCTTCCTGCCCTTAATTGAATCATGTCAGACAAAGGTCAGATTCACTTATGGCAAAGTTGTATTTCATCAATTTTATAATTTTATATCGATATAACCTGACAAAGCGGTAACTTGCTTTTGTAAGAGTTTTGTTTATATGTGTTTTCAATAGGGATACATTTCTGACCATTTAACAATGAAAAATGCTTCTAAACAAAAATGCCGCTAAACTTGCATAAACACGGCATGTATTCACGGCAAAACATGCATTTTTAACCGTCGGTTACAAGCTGTCAAGTTCCAGTGTTCAGGAGAAGTTTCCAAACGCCCTGTGTACATGAAGCCTAAGAACAAAGAAACTAATTGCCTTTCTTCTTTTACAGCATACGGTTTGCTGCAAAATGTAAAACACTGTCAGTTTTCTTGCATTTGACAAGGACTGAATGATGCATCTATAAAAAAGGCAATAAATATTCCCACTATCTAAAATGAAAGTATATAAAGACCCGTAACCTGATAATGGCCATAAAAACCTTTTCTTGAAGTGTCTGTTGCTCAGAAGATATGAATTTAAGATTTGAATTGAAGGATTGCTTTATTTGTGGATTAGTATAGTTGAATAAAATTCCACAGCTCAATTTCAGAACAAAAGCAGTAACATTTAAAGATAAGTCAAGGAAAGCTGTGTTTTATCAATGACAAACAGCAGTTTAATTACACATTCCCTCTGTATCTGGGAAATAGAAATAGATGGAATTCAGAGAAAGTCAAGGTGGAGTAATACTTGTATAATCACAGCAGGGGAGTAACTATGAATCATGAGGCCTCATAACAAAATTTTGATGTTTCCCCCCAGCTAACTCTCTGTAGCAGCTTGTAGTGTCAGCTATGACAATATGTATCATTTATTTTAACATAAAGAATGTCTAAATCAAGGACAGGCAACAGAGGAGCTGTCATCATTGTCAATACACTACAAGGGAGCGGTGCTGTGAATAGAAGTTACAGTTATAGTAGAAATACTAATAATAACAACTATAATGATATTTTATACTATGACAAATTCAAGTGAAAATAAATTCTCTGTTTTTTTAGGCATTTCAGCAACTGATATATTGACTTACTGAGTATGAAACTTCTTGATCTTTCAATCCTTGCCTATATTCCAGTTGAGCTGGTGCCATGACCACTGACCTAGGTCTCCTGTTTAAGGGTGGCTCTGTTCTCTTGCAGCATTCTTTAGAGCCACCCTTGCATGCAGGGACTTGAGTTGTGTCTCCCTACACTGTGTGCATTAAAAGAAGCAAACCGCCCCATAGTCTGGGGTGACAAGGCCCTCCCTTGTTCCTCTCTCTCCTCCTCCATTCCCATATCCAAACTAACAGACTGTTAAAGTAGAAGTCCACCCTAATGCTAAAATCCCTGCATCTACAGACATCCACGATCTAACACTAACCTATCTAGCCCTCTAAAGAAGAAATCAGCATACACACCATACCTTTTTTTGAAGCTGATCCGACCCAATCCCATGCTTCGCTGTGGAATGGAAGCCCCATAGTAAGTCTATGGGAGACCTCACTTCCCAATCATTTCATATCCGTTGTCGGCTGTGTCCTCTGCAGAGCTTCTACCGCTGGAGACCAGATCAGCTTCAAAAAATGTATACTGATTTCTTATTTACAGAGCTGGATAGGTTAGTGTTAGATCGTGGATGTCTGTAGATGCAGGGATTTTAGTGTTAAGGTGGACTTACACTTTAACTCTTCCCTGTGAAGACCAGAAGTTCAGGGAAGTGGCACTGAGAAAGCAGAAGCCAGCAGTGATGAAAGTTGTAAACTGCAAGTGCAGGAGCAAGCTTTTTAACAAGTAATTTACTGGGGAATGGTCATTTTATTGTGTTAAAGTATAACTATAAGCACAACTTTTTTTTTTTTTTTTTCATTTTGGATAGACCAAGGCAAGGCAAAAACCTCTATCAGATTTTTTTTTGCCATCCTTGTCCCATTTTACTTCCTGTCCCATAGCCAAACAGGAAGAGAGAGCAAATCCCTCCAAACTAAGGGAATTCCTTGGGGCCCCTAGGTCACCAGAACTAGTGTTCTCATTGGAAGATTCCCCCACTATTACTTTTCTGGAGAAAACCCGCAATTTGGAATGGTAAACAGGACAAATGGAGAGGATGAATCTCCCTAAAGGGTGAACCAATATATTCTAATCCCTCTTCCTTCTAGCCCTTCAGTTATACTTTAAGAGTAGGGATGATTGAACGGTTCGGGTCGACCATCGGGTCGACCATCGGTTCGACCCGAACATTGACTGTTTGAAATTCGGCCGAATTCCGAACTTTTTGCGGAAAAAGTTCGGAATTCTGCAACCAGAACCGCCAAAAATGCAATGGGACGGGAACTGGGCTTTAAAAGCCCGTGATTGGACCAGAAACATCAGTAAAAGCCAATTGAGGGGGGAGAGGGAGGTAGGAATGTGATTGGAGTGACTAGGGGGTCCAGAGGCCAATCAGTAGTGAATAAGCCCTCCAGTATATAACATAGCCCCGCCAAATCTATAGCACTGTAAT
Source organism: Pelophylax lessonae (assembly GCF_965119305.1). NCBI lineage: Eukaryota > Metazoa > Chordata > Amphibia > Anura > Ranidae > Pelophylax > Pelophylax lessonae. Next base: position 100,491,045 of record NC_138774.1, on the reverse strand, counting down.
GCAGGGGCTGTGGAAGAGAGTGGAAGCAGTTCTGTTACTCCTGCTGCAAAAGTGTCATTTAGCAATTATTAGTGTGAGTTAGGGTACTATATACCACTATAGTTAGATTCAATAATCTAGTTTCTGTGGGGAACGTGTTAAGGGTCAGGGTGACCGTAGTGTAGTTTAGGGTGAACTGACTCTGACTGCTATGCCAGGGTGACAGAACTCATCCATGTCAGGGTGACCGCCATAAGAAAAAGATAATTTTTCTTAGAATTAATAGTAGAGCAGGGATGGGGCTTCGCTCCTTGTATGCCAGGGTGACCAA